>NW_026652288.1:40267121-40867121 GCF_009828535.3 Hylobates moloch | reverse complement strand
TGGCATATAATTTTCCAGATTTCTTGTCCAGTAGTACATGGAGTTAATGAAGTATCAAACTTTTGATTAAAACTAGAATTACAACCTCTTATGTAGATTCCAAAATTTGTTTCTTCATCAATAGTGTTTTTATTTTATTGTAAGAACACTTATATGAGATATATACCATCTTAACAATTTTTACGTGCACAACACAGTATTATTAATTATAGGGACAGTGATGTACCTATAAAATATAGGTGGATCTCTAGAACATATTCATCTTGCATAACTAAGACTTTATACCCATTGATTAGCAATTCCCATTTCCCACAGCCCCCATCTCCTGGAAACTACCATTCTACTCTCTGATTCTGTGAATTTGACTAGATACCTAATATAAGTGGAATCATACAGTTATCTCTCTTTTTGTGACTGGCTGTTTCACACAATGTCCTTTAGGTTTATCCATGTTGTTACATATGGCAGGATTTCCCAATTGTTTAAGGCTGAATAACATGCCATTGTATGTATATATCACATTTTCTTTATGCATTAATCCACTGATAGATTCATTTGGGCTGTTTTCACATGTTGGCTCTTGTAAGTGCTACAGTTAACATGGGAGTGCTAATATGTCTTTGAGATGCTGATTCCAATTCTTGTAGATAAATACCCAGAAGTGGGATTGCTGGATTATATGGTAGTTCTATTTTTAATTTTTTGAAGAACCATCTTACTATTTTCTATAGTGGCTATACACCATTTTGCATTTCCATCAGTTGTGTAGCAGAGTTCCAGTTTTTCCACAATCTCACCAACACTTGCTGTCTTTTGTTTTTTTGTAATAGCCATTCTGACAGGTGTGAAGTGATATCTCATTGTGGTTTTGACTTGCATTTCCCTTATGATTATTGATGTTTGAGCATTTTTTCATACACCTGTTAGCCATTTATATTTGGAGAAGTCTATTCAAGTCTTTACCCCATTTTCTAATCAAGTTATTAAGTTTTTTGCTATTGAATTAAAGGAGTTTTTTTATATGTTAGAAATTAACCCCTTATCAGATAAATGGTTTGCAAATATTTTCTCCCATTCTTTAGCTATTCTAGAGGTTGCCTTTCTGCTCTGTTGATTGCTTACTTTATGGTGCAGGAGCTTCTTAATTCAGTGTAGCCCCACTAATGTAGATTTTCATGATATCAATGAAATCATTTCAAAGACCAGCATCTTGAAGCTTTTCTCCTATGTTTTCTCCTAGTTTTGCAGTTTGGAGACTTACATATAAAGTCTTTAATACATTGAGTTGATTTTTGTGTATGGTGTAAGATAAGGGTCTCATTTTCTTTTGCACATAGATATCTAGCTTTACAAGCACTATTGTTGAAGAGATTATTGTTTCCCCATTGTGTATTCTTAGTACCCTTGTTGAAGATCAGTTGACTGTATGCAGGAGTGGATTTTCAAATTCTATTTTGTTCCATTGGTTTATGTGTCTGTCTTAAAAGAGAGAGGGTCTCACTCTGTTGTCCAGACTCAAGTGCAGTGGCACTATCATAGCTCACAGCAACCACAAACTCCTGGACTCAAAGAATCCTTCTGCCTCTGCCTCCCAAGTAGCTAGGATATGTGTCTGTCTTTTGCTAGTACCATACTGTTTTCATACTGTAATATTAAAATATATTTTGAAATCTGGAAGCGTGGTACATCCAGCTTTGCTCTTTCTCTGGATTGTTTTGGCTATTCAGGGCCTTCTGTGATTCCATGTAAATTCTAGTTTTATTTTTTCTGTTTCTATAAAATATGCTCTTGGAACTTTTACACGGATTGCCTTGAATCTGTACGTCACTTTGTTTTTTGTTTTTGGAATGATTAAGAAGCTTTTTAAAATTTTTTTAATTTATTTTTTTTTTTTGAGATGGAGTCTCACTTTAGTGCCCAGGCTGGAGTGCAGAGGCACGATCTTGGCTCATTGCATGCAGCCTCCACCTCCCAGTTTCAAGTGATTCTGGTGGCTCAGCTTCCTGAGTAGCTGGGATTACAGGCAGGCACCACCATGCCTAGCTAATTTTTGTTTTTGCTTTTTTTTTTAGTAGAGACCAGGCTGGTCTCAAACTCCTAACCTCAATGATCTTCCCACCTTGGCATCCTAAAGTCCCGGGATTACAGGCATGAGCCACCTTGCCTGGCCATTAAGAAGCATTCTGTTGACCTGATGGAACAGGGATATTCATTTAGCAGCTCAGTTTTATATACTCTTTCCCCTGTGTCATTTTACATAATGTGTAAAGTGGGGGGGGGGGGGGACCCTTTTATTGCAGACATTTCCAGAGTTTTGAGACAGTCTTGCTCTGTCGCCCAGGCTGGAGTGCAATGGCACAATCTCTGCTCGCTATAACCTCCGCCTCCCGGGTTCAAGCAATTCTCCAGCCTCAGCCTCCCAAGTAGTTAGGATTACAGGCGCCCACCACTGTGCCTAATTTTTGTATTTTTAGTAGAGATGGGGTCACCACATTGGCCAGGCTGGTCTTGAACTCCTGACCTCAAGTGATCCGCCGACCTCGGCCTCCCAAAGTGCTGGGATTACAGGCGTGAGCCACCGCACCTGTCCAGAACCAGGGGCTTTTCTGTGACCAAGGTAACCCCCTATCAATTATCCTAGCCTGTAGTGGCCTTGGACCTTACTGCTAGGCACTGGCTTTCAGTGTTGCTTTGTACTTCCCTGTCTTCTCCTTGGGTAATGCCACTAGCCCGGATAGGGCACCTGCCCTTTCACTTCACAGGTAGATTCCCATCAGAACTACTTTGAAGGCCAAAATGAGCTGGGTGAAAGAGCTGCTTTTTCTCCTGCTCTCCTTTCTTGTGTCCTCATTCTTCCCCACGATTTTTTTGATGTGTTCCATGATCTCCTTATTCATCTTGATCTCTATATCCACCAGGACCTGCTCTTCATAATATAAATAGAATTGTAGGAAGGGTAATGGTATTGTGTTCTTAAACATCATGATCTGCATCCAAGGGTTTTTTGTTTGAGATGGCGTCTTGCTCTGTCGCCCAGGCTAGAGTACAGTGGCACGATCTTGGCTCATTGCAACCTCCGCCTCCTGGGTTCAAGCGATTCTCCTGCCTCAGCCTCCCGAGTAGCTGGGATTACAGGCGCCCGCCACTGCACCCACCTAATTTTTGTATTTTTGGTAGAGACGGGGTTTCACCATCTTGGCCAGGCTGGTCTCGAACTCCTGACCTCGTGATCCACCTACCTCGGCTTCCCAAAGTGCTGGGATTACAGGCGTGAGCCACCGTGCCCCATCCAAGGGTTTTTTTTTTTTTTTTTTTTTGGATTTGAGGTATGTTGAAAAATACAAATTTCCTGGCACTGTCACCCAGCTCCCCATGTGTGTTAAAATTCATTGTTATGACCTTCACCAAGTCCCTGAACACTACTACATCACCCTGGTCTGGGTACTGCAGAACGGTAAGGGCTCCTTCACAGGTGGTGGCAGTCAGACACCAAAGAGAGGTAAGAGAACAGCAGACACCACTTCTCAGCAGATTGCTTTGGGTAGCGAGGACATTTTAACAATATTAAGTCTTCAGTCCATGAACACAGCTGTCTTTCAATGGTGTTTTTTTGTTTTTTGTTTTTATTTTGAGACAGGGTCCTCACTCTGTCACCCAGGCTAGTGTGCAGTGGTGCGATCTCGGCTCACCTCAACCTCTGCCTCCTGGGTTCAAGCAGTTCTTCCACCTCAGCCTCCCAAGTAGCTGGGACTACAGGCGCGTGCCACCACACCTGGCTAATTTTTGCATTTTTGGCAGAGATGGGGTTCCACCATGTTGGCCAGGCTGGTCTTGAACTCCAGACCTCAAGTGATACAGCCACTTTGACCTCCCAAAGTGCTGGGATTACAGGCATGAGCCACTGTGCCCAGCCTCAATGGTGTTTTTTGAAGTTTTTATAATGCTGTTTTTTCAAAAATAAAGTAGATCTCACGTGAGTTTAAAAAATGAATTTAACTCATTTTTAATGAATTTGTGATCTCTTATTTCACAGTATACCACCTTTAACTTTAGAGATATTAATGACTTTCTTGGTTATCATTTGATATATAAGTAAACTCATATTTTAATGAAAATAATAAATTACTATTCTTGTGATCTTAGTGCTCATCAAAAGTAGAACTTAGACCATTCAGTTTACAGCTAATCTTCCAGATTGCTAAATGAAACAAAATTATTTTTCTATTTAGTAATTCATTATGAAAGATAAGGAACCTCAGTTTTCCCTTTTTCATATGCCTTATGTCAGACAACACATTTTGCACAATATTCTCTATTAGAATTCTCTTTTCTTTTGGTCTAGCTCTGTTTGGTTATCCCTCTTACTAGATGTGAGCAGCCGTAGCAATGTAGTTTTTGTCCCACTCACTCCTCTCAGGCATGAATCTACCTTGTCTAGGAGAGCTATGTTCTCAAAAGTGAAAGCAGCCTGTTTGACAAGTACTAACATTTGAAAATGCTATAAACCTCCTGTGGTGAGATACTGTTTGAATTGATCTTGATAAGTTAAATACTATGAATTTGAAGCAACCTTAAATTCCTTTGACAGATAAATGGATAAACAAAATATGGTATATACATACAATAGAAAATATTAAGCCTGATTTATAAAATAATCCTGTCATATGCTGTAATGTGGATGAACCTAGAGGACATTATGCTAAATGAAATAAGGCAGTTATTAAAAGACAATGCTATGTGATTCCATTTGTTTGAGATATCTAAAGTAGACTCACCAAAGCGGAAAGTGGTGGTTGCCAGGGGCTGGAGTAGGGGAAAATGGGTAGTTCTTCAGTTAAGAGGCAGAAAGCAAGCTTGTTTTGCAAGATGCAAAAGTTCTAGAAACCTGTTGTACAACAGTGTGCATGTAGTTAATGCTTTACTGTACATGTAAAAGTGGTTAAGGTGGTAAGTTTTAAGTGTTTTTAACTACAGCTTTTTAAAAAAAAAAAAAAAAAAAGCTGGGCACAGTGACTTATGCCTGTAATTCCAGCTTCTTGGGAGGCTGAGGTGGGAGTGTCCCTTGAGCCTAGGAGTTGGAGGCTACAGTGAGCTATGATCACACCACTGTACTCCAGCCTAGATGACAGAGCAAGACCATCTCTTTAAAAAAAAATTAAAAAAAAAAAAAAAACTGGATACGAATTACAATGGATTTCATATAAATACATTTGTTCTTTTTCTCCCTCTTTTCCCCAACCCCCAGGAGTTTTGTCAAGCGCTTCAGCAGCCTGATGCTAAAGTTTTTAAAAATTACTTAAAGGTAGGTATTTGTGAAACTCACATATCTTCATACAATTAGGTAATGTTTGAGAGCCAAGAGAGAATACATATGTGCAATTATAGATGTTTATGTGAAGTCCCTTTTAACTAAGCTCTTGAAAAAGAGCATAAGTTAGGTAAGCACACTGAATGTGTACACCTTTGAGTATATTGGTGAGAAACTGCCAGTTTTCTTTTACAGTTTCATGATGTAATTAAATAGAAACTAGAGGGATTAGGAGAATAAGAAATGTTCAAGCACAGTTGCCCAAATTAAGTTGAAAAGAAGGGGCTAAAAATATAAAAACAGAAGGATGAGATACTTGCTTATATCCTATTTTGAAACATTTGAACTGTAAAACAGACAAAAAGGAGAATCCTCAGATTTGGGCCATCAAGCCTCCTTTTTACATTTACGAAATTACTGATTTTTTTTTTTTTAACTCTGTAAATCAACAAAAAGTGTCACATGTTTATTTGGTATTCATAGTTATAATTAAGTTCATGAGATGAAACTGTCTTGGTCTTACCTAGGTAGTCATTCATTTCATACATAATGACTGCTTTTTATGTACCAAGTACTACAGTAATGGCTGCAAATACAACTATGAGTAATTTTCCCTCCCCATAAGGAGCTCATGATCTAGAAATAAAGTTACAGTGTGACAAGATGAATTTTTTTATTATCTTCACTCAAATAATTTGAAGACAAAGCACTATATTAAATTCAGTAGCAGGTAACTTAGTGTATCACCTGGTTCTTTTGGCAAAGACATTCAGCAGAATTTGCAAGTCAAAGGGCTTTGCGCAGTAAATAATTTAAGTGTGCCATCCTTTGACTGTGGTTCTAACATCTTCCCTTGTCAGTTTTTTCTTAGTTGTAGTTTGTCAGCTTAAACATCTCAGAGAGTTTGTGTGGAAGAATATTGAGGGCTTGTTTTTGTTTATCATTGGGAACCCTCCCCTTCGCCATCCTCCCATAAAAAAGCAAAGTGCCTACAGGAGTAACCCCTGTTAAATAACCCATCAGTCAAACTGAATTTAAGGACTCAATCCTCACTATCTGTTAGAGGTGTCTGTAACAGTAGATCTAGGTACCCTATAGAAGGCTTGTTCTCCAGATGTGGTTATTCATCTGCATAGCATTTATAAAAAGTCTTCCTTCTGGGCCCAACTTCTCTTCAGTGATGACATTATCTTAGTGATCATAATTATCTCAGTGTTAGCATTATTATTCTAGTTGGAAAAAATGAATTTCATTCTTTTGTGCTCACTCCTCCCTTCACATCTGATTGACCCTCAGATCTTGCAGACTGTTTCCTCATCCTCTCTCTCTTCTGTCTCTGCTGCTCTGGTGTAGGCTGATGTTATCTTACTCTGATCTCTCTTCTCTTGTTCTAGCCAGGCTGATATGTTTGAAAACTTCAAACAGTCCTTTGATATTTATTCGCCTTCCTCATAACCTTCCTGAACAAATTCATGTTTCTCAGTTTGGCATTTAATTTTTTTTTCATATTCTGATCTGAGACTACCTTTCTGTTTTTTCTTGCAGAAATGGTCTATACTGTTCTTGTAGTTCTTCAAAAATCCTGCCTTACTAGCAGCCCAACTTCTGTATGAACTGTACCCATTTTTCTAGGTTTGCCTTAAGCACAGCCTCCTTGTAAGTTGTTTTTTGCCTATATAGTGATCATTCTTTTCCCTGCACATAGTCAGTAGATTCTCTATTAAATGAATCTCCTAGGTACTAGGGCACTATCAATACTGTTCTTGTCTGTATTAGTCCATTTTCACGCTGCTGATAAAGACATACACGAGACTGGGCAATTTACAAAATAGGTTTATTGGACTTACAGTTCCACATGGCAGGGGAGGTCTCACAATCATGTTGGAAGGCAACGAGGAGCAGGTCACATCTTACGTGGATGGCAGCAGGCAAAGAGAGAGCTTGTGCATGGAGAGTCCCATTTTTAAAACCATCAGATCTTGTGAGACCCATTTACTATCAGGAAAACAACATGGGAAAGACCTGCCCCCATGATTCAATCATCTCCCACTGGGTCCTTCCCACAACACATGGGAATTATGGGAGCTACAAGATGAGATCTGCGTGGGGACACCAGGTCAAACCATATCATTGTCCTTACTAAGAACACGGAATTATGTCTGGTGCTCACCTGACCTGCTATGGATGGCAGTGTGTAGTACTAGGCCATGCCTAGCACAGCCTCTAGCCAACTCCTTTGTAGTCTCACATTTTGACTTGGAAGTACTTTTGAATCATCAAATAAATAGTAAATTCCTTACGGAGTCAGACCTGCTATGTTCAGCTTTGACTTGTTTCCTCCTCAATATTTAATTTTTTTTTTTTTTGAGACGGAGTTTCGCTGTTGTTGCCCAGGCTGGAGTGCAATGGCACGATCTCGGCTCACCACAACTTCCGCCTTACAGGTTCAAGTGATTCTCCTGCCTCAGCCTCCCGAGTAGCTGGGATTACAGGCATGCGCCACCACACCCGGCTAATTTTTTCTATTTTGAGTAGAGACTGGGTTTCTCCATGTTGGTCAGGCTGATCTCAAACTCCCGACCTCAGGTGATCCGCCCGCCTCGGCCTCCCAAAGTGCTGGGATTACAGGCGTGAGCCACCGTGCCCGGCCTCGATATTTAATTTACCAGTGTTAATTTTGAAATAGTACCAATCAGTAAAAAGGTGTGAAGAGCTTGTTTTCTTCTGACCACTTGATTTCCATAGCATAGAGATAAAACCATATTTTCACTACTTCCCCAGTTGGGTGATGTCAGCATAAGTTATATCTACACTTACCTAATTTTCCAGAACAGAAAGCTCTTAGCTTGGATTACATATGGATATATAAGGCATGAGAAATGTTCTAATGTTACAAAAGAACATTGCTAGCACTCAGAAACTTGGAACCATTCTTCAGGTGAAAGTGGTATCTTCTGACATTAGTACTGATTGCATTAATACTTTATTTACAGGTGTTCTTCCAGAGAGCAAAGCCCTAAGGACTGGATTTCCCTGTGCCTACTTCATGATCAGGAATTCCAGTTAATTTATAAAGAGGCGATTTTTGTGTGCCATTCACACTGGTCTTTTTCACATTGTTTTGAGCTTACTGCAGTATATGTTTTGGGATTTTTCTGTAAAACGGGTGTAATTTTCCTAATACAGGTATGTAACAACAAAAGAAGTTGCCTGCATGCCAGTCCAAATTGTTCTGTATAAAGATGCTCTTAAAAGACACAAGAGTTATCCTAGAACCTTAATTCTTTTTTATTTGAAATTTTAAGTCAAGTCCTTTATAAAGACCATAGCAGTGGAAAACAGTGTACTTTTTAAAAAAATTGCTGAATATAAAATGTTTGAAAATTTTCTTTATGTGTGAAGACACATAAAGTATGGGGGAAGACAACAATCAAAACTAACTTTTTGTAGATAGCCATTTCATTTCTTTAAACTGTTTCAATGCCAATATGTATTCTACAAAAGAGAATGGTTTTAGGCTCCAGTGTTATACTTTTTTTTATATATATATATATAAAAATAAATTTTATGTAGTGAAATCTACCAAGTCTTTTCTGGAATTATTATAAATAGTTTTATTTTCTCATCTTAATCTCTCCCTAATTTCCCATTTAAAGGTTTACAAATGAGTGTGTGGATGCTTTAATTCATTTAACCTCACTCCTCAAAGGTAACATGCAACTTAGTTCTGTTATATGAGTCTTTTTTTTAATGTACTAGAAAAAGCCTATGTGAATCTGTTGATAGAATTTAAAATTCCAGGCCGGGCGTGGTGGCTCATGACTGTAATCCCAGCACTTTGGGAGGCCAAGGCAGGTGGATCACTTGAGGTCAGGAGTTCAAGACTAGCCTGGCCAACATGGTGAAACCCCATCTCTACTAAAAATACAACAGTTAGCCAGGTGTGATGGTGCACGCTTGTAATCCCAGCTACTCAGGAGGCTGAGGCAGGAGAATTCGCTTGAACCCGGCAGGCAGAGGTTGCAATGAGCTGAGATTGTGCCACTGCACGCCAACCTGGACGAGAGAGCAAGACTCTCTCTCTCAAAAAAAAAAAAAGAATTTAAAATCCCAATTTATTTTCTAACTCTTTTATTGGATGTATTTAGAACACAGTATACTATGGTATACCCATGTGTTTATTATGTTTGTAAATGGCAACTGACATTTAATTACTAGAAGTACTTACCCCTGCCTTCCTCTATTTTTATTCATGGCTACTTGAGAAAGCAAAAGGAAAAATAATAGTTATCAGTAGTATCACTGGAAAGAAGAGAGGAGGGACAAAACTGAGCAGCAGAATTCGTATAGACGTTTACGTTTAAATTCTAAAAGCCCAATTGAGATTTTCAGGGAGGGTTTGTTTTGCCCTTTGGCCTCATGAATGGGTTTCATGAATGGGCTTCAGTGGCCTATAGACTCTGTAAAATTCTATTCTAAATTTTGTACATTTATTTTGTTCTGGTTAATTCCAGAAGACATTTCAAACATTTTTCTTACATCATGTAATAAAAATACTTAACTAAATTGACAGTTATAAAAATAAATCAGTGAAATGCACCTTATACTTTAATAAAAAATGTTTTCAGAAATAGATAAGTGAAAGCTGAATGTTTCTTTGATAGGTTCCCCTGTACTATAGGAGTGATAATTGCAGCTATTGCAATAGTAGTAATTGTTAAATGGATACTAATGAATAGCAATGCATAGTGGGTAAGAGTTTATATAGCACAGGTTGTAGAATCAGATTAAGTAGGTTCAAATACCAGTTCTGCCAGTAACTGGTTTTAGAACCTTGGGCAAGTTAAATAATGTCTCCCAGCCTCAGTTTCCCTATTTGTAAAATGGGGGAAATAATGGTAGCTACCTCAAAACTCATTATGAATTCAATGAGTTAAACTTGAAAAGACTTATTACAGTAGCTGGCACATAAAGACTTGGTAGTAGTTTATATGGATGCTATCTCATATTAGCATATATGGAATTAATAGTGTATCACTATACTTTTTTTTTTTCTTTTTTTGAATAGAGATCAGTCTGTCACCCAGGCTGGAGTGCAGTGGTGACATCATAGCTCATTGTAACTTCTCCCATACTCTACCAATCCTCCTGCCTCAGCATCCAGACTAGCTGTGATTACAGGTGTGCACCACCACACCCAGCTACTTTTTTTGTTTGTTTTTTTTGGGTAGAGACAGGGTCTCATTATGTTACCCAGTCTGGTCTCAAACTCTTGGCCTCAAGCAATCCTCCCACTGGCCTCACAATGTTGGGATTACAGGTATAAGCCACTGCACATGGCCTTACTATGCTATCAATTCCATATATGGAAAGGTGTTTTCCCTTTCGGAGCTCTTTAAAGCTCTGCAGAAGATTTACATGTGTTTATAGAGCTAAGAGAAATCAGGGCATGGAAATTGAGTGTGTAATAAAAATTAAACTCTTCATGTTATTTAATCATGCATAACTTCTATCTTCATTCTCTGAAGTTGCCTAGAGCACCATCACAGCTAGGAAACTTCCATCATGAATTACCTTATTTCTAAAAGCAAGTACCCAAATAATTGCCTCAAGAGAGGAAGGACAAAACTGTTACAAGCCGATTTGGGGATTTGTGTGACTTGACTAGGGAACCACAAGGTTTTATAATGCCTGATTTAGCCCTGTGCCTAACAGTTTAAACCTTAATGCTAATGTTAATTGGTTCCCAGGTGGTTGACCTTATAAGAAAACACTGTGTGGTATTTTAATGCGGTAAACATGTGAATGAAGGCCTGTGGCTCAGTTAATCACTCCCACAACTTTGAGCTGTGGGTTTTACTGGTGGAAGGAACTTTAACAGGTCTTCGATCTTGTCATTAGATATCAAAGAACTGAAATTGGTTGGAATTGTAAGCAGTGAATAGATGTGTTGTTAGAATGATTCCATCACTTATACATTGTTTAAAATGCTAATAAAGTAACTTGCTTTGTAAGAACTCATTAGAGTGGACTTTTGTTATCTCCATTGTGCATTTGATAAAACTGAGGCTTAGAGAGGTAAAAAACTAGCTTTTAAGTCAGTAATTGGCAGCCGAGACAGCAACCCTAGGTCTGTTACATTCAAAAGCCTCTGAGCCACTCCGCATGACTTCCCATTCATTCGTGTTTGCTGTAGTACTACTCTGGGAAACACCACCTTCATCTTCCTCTTCCTCTCCACTCAGAAACTTAGCTCTAGATTAGCAGCGGTCTCTGCTCCCTCCATATGTTGAGAAAGGCCTGTTTTGCTGTCCATGGGCAGAAGGGACCCCTTCAGAAAGCTATTCCTTATTGGGAATAGCAGCTTGAGATTTTGACTGCACGAATATTGCAGGACCTAATTTTAGTATTTAAGTTTTAGTTCTTAAATTCTTAAGTTTAGAGTTAGATACTCCAATAAGGCCGTTTTCCAAAATACCGAGAGGGAATTAAATGAACATATTTACATTAAGAATTTAACGTCTTTCTGGGTGATAGGAAAATGAAAAAAAGAATGTAAAGTCTAAATTACTGCGAGACGATAATCCGGCTCCACTGCAGCCAAAGTGGGCCCTTAAAACATAGAATCCATCCCTCCCGGCCCTGCCGGCCGTCTGTGCCTGCCGCCCACGTGTCCCACGTTCTGCACACCTGTAAATCTTGGGATGTAATTCCTTGCTCAGCGTCGGTCCGCCCTACTGTCGGCCGGCGCTCGGGGTAGGGGCGGGATTTGCAGTTGCGGGAATCCCAATTACTGTGTTCGCTGCTCAGGGCTCCTCACTTCCCCTTTAGAGTAAAGGGCGAGGGCAACAGTGGACGGGGTGTGTCTCCAGACATCCCCCTCATTACCGTGGCCGCGGAAGCCGACTCGGCACTTGCCGCAGCGGCTGTGGCGGCTACCGGACGGGCCACAGGCGTGCGCACGCGCACCCGCACCGGCGCGCCGGCCGTCGGTCACGTGGCCCCCGGCCAGGGCTTGCGAAGCCGGAAGTGTCCTGAGGCTCGAGGAGGGTGGGGGAGCCCGCCGGCGGTGGCGCGGCGGAGACCCGGCTGGGTAAGTGAGACGGCCGCGGGCAGAAGGGCCAAGGCGGCACGGGGCGCGGTCGGTCAGGCCTGCGCCGCCCGGCCGGGAGCGCTCCCGCTCCCTGTGGGAGGCTGGGATGCTGAGTCAGAGCGGGGGCGGGGGCGGGCGCACCGAGAAGCCCCGCACGACCCGAGGCCAAGCCATCCAGGACCCCGGCTGCGTGGACACTGCCTCTGGGGTGTGTGTCAGGGGCGGTCGTAGTCGGAATGGTCGCGCGGGCCCTGTACCCTGCATCCCCGCTCCTCGCCGCGCGGCCCGTCCTCGACCTGCATCCCGTCCGGCGGCTTTGGGCATAAAGAGGACGACCCCGTTACCGGGCCTGGGCCCTGGCTGCCTGGGGAGGCAGGGGCACCTCTTTCCCTTGGAGTTAGACTCGCTGTTTTCTACCCTCTTTCCGAGCGTCGACACAACGGGCAGTTTTTAAATGCATTGATTTTTCAGAGGATTAAAAAGACGTTTCCTTAGAGTTTTAGTGATGTTCAGTCCGCAGAGGTTGACTCACACCGGAAACTAGAAGCATAAGATGTTTTAAATATATGCCGATGAAATACGAGTTCCCAGACGTTTCCTTGCTCCTCGTCTACCTGGCTTATGGGTTTAGTTTGTAATCTCTATCCCAGGTGTTTTTAGTAGGTGGCTTCAAAACAACTCCCAAGTAATTGCCAAATGTATAACCAAAGACTGGTCTTTTCCACTCTGAAACCCCCGGTGTATGAATCACATAGGGGTAGAGTTTGGAAATCCTGGAACTTTGTCCATAGGCCATGTCGTCAAACCTGTTTTCATCCCTCAACAAATAGTAACTTTTCGTTTTGGACGGTATAAGGAAGTAGGCTGAAGACGGCATCATCAGCAACATACTTGTTGAGTGCCTGCTTATATGCTTGTCAAAAATTTGGGAAGATTTATATGGCAAGCACGTTGTGGGTGTGCTGAGTCATGTTTTAGCATGTTATTGTGGAGTTATTGGAAGATAGTTTCAAAAGACATTTCCCCTGACCACTATTGTGATCACTGTTAAATAGAAACCATAGTTTTGTATCTGCATAGAGAACAGATATCTTAGCTGATAAATATTTTTCTTATTATCCTGAAGGTACATACATATAGGTACCTAATGGTACTATTTGCCATTTACAATTACATTGATTAGGGAAGGTTTTTCGTTAGATAGTTGAGACGTGTGTTATTGTATCGCGAATGAAATGTAATGACTGACAAATGTGTATTCCTTATTTGTGAAAAGGGAATCTTATTTTTATTGCTTATTTCCAATAGTCTGTATATAAAGTTTATCTAAATTAGGTGGGTAGTAAAATTATATAAAAATATCGTACTATATCAGTGATTGGTAAAATTGAGACCCCTGACCATTCTGCATATTCCTAACCCGACTTGGGGATATTGGTGGTCATTAATTCATCACAGAATACCTAGTCTAGCATACTACTTTTTGCTTTAACTTACTGTGGAGGGATATTAAAATCCACGTTTTAATGACAGTACAGCAGGTTTAAGGGGGCATGGTGGGACTAGTGTTTATGTTATGTTAGCATACATCAATTTTAGTCCAATGTGGAGCTTGGATACTTTGTATACCTTGATAGATCCATAGCTTTTCAGTATTAAAGACTTGATAATACAGGCTACTTGGTACGTTTATATATTTATACTTGGAGGTTGGAGAAACTATCCTTAAATTAATTTCAGAAGAGTTCGTAACTTTTCAGGAATAATAATTTTTGCACCTTTCCTTTATGTTTGTCAGGTTCTGTGTAGATCGTGTAGATGAAATTTTAGCTTATGGGAATATTATGCAATGGCAACATTGGTTTTCATTAGTGTTTCCCTGCTCTGAAGGAAACAAAGTAATTTTTTCTATATTTGTTATATTTTACATTATTACTTTTCTTTATTTTAAAACACCTTAAATTATGTCATAAATTAATCTTTCAAAACATTTGAAGGAGGTAAGTAACAATATCACTCTCATCAACAAAGACAAAATTAGAAGAGAAATAGGTGTTGTTTTTGTTTGTTTTTGTTTCTTTTTGAGGCGGAGTCTCGCTCTGTCACCCAGCTGGAGTGCAGTGGCGCGGTCTCAGCTCGCAGCAACCTCTGCCTCCCGGGTTCAAGCAATTCTCCTGCCTCAGCCTCCCTAGTAGCTGGGATTACAGGCATGCACCACCACGCCTGGCTAATTTTTTTGTATTTTTAGTAGAGACGGGGGTTTCTCCATATTGGCCAGGCTGGTCTCGAACTCCTGACCTTGTGATCCGCCCGCCTCGGCCTCCCAAAGTGCTCTGATTACAGGCATGAGCCACTGCACCCGGCTGAGAAATAGATGTTTCTTTCAGCCCTGTGATAGGTGAATTAAATTGAATGTATGTCGTTGGTTAATGTTTTTTTTCAAAGCTCATACAGCATTTTAGCCTTGAATATTGCTAGAAACTTAGATTTTTTTTTTTTTTTGAGACGGAGTCTCGCTCTGTCACCCAGCCTGCAGTGCAGTGGCGCGATCTCGGCTCACTGCAAGCTCCGCCTCCCGGGTTCCCGCCATTCTCCCGCGTCAGCCTCTCCGAGTAGCTGGGACTACAGGCGCCCGCCACCACGCCCTGCTAATTTTTTTGTATTTTTAGTAGAGACGGGGTTTCACCATGTTAGCCAGGATCGTCTCGATCTCCTGACCTCGTGATCCGCCTGACCTCATGATCCGCCCGTCTCGGCCTCCCAAAGTGCTGGGATTACAGGCGCGAGCCACCGTGCCCGGCCAGATTTTTTTTTTCTTTTTTTTTTTTTTTTTGAGATGGAGTCTTGCTCTGTCACCCAGGCTGGAATGGGGTGGCACGATCTCGGCTCACTGCAGCCTCTGCTTCCGGGTTCAAGCGATTCTCCTGTCTCAGCCTCCCGAGTAGCTGGGATACAGGCACCTGCCACCATACCCGGCTAATTTTTGTATTTTTTTGTGGAGACGGGGTTTTGCCATGTTAGCCAAGGTGGTCTCAAACTCCTGGCCTCTGGTGATCTGCCTGCCTCGGCCTCTAGCGTGCTGGGATTACAGGCAGGAGCCACTGCTCCTAGCTGAAACTTAGATATTTTTTTTGTCATATTATTGTATTTTATTACAGTATGTGTAGTGTATACTAACTTACAGGGAAAAAATGTAAACAAAATGAAGGTCATGGGGAAAATGGCATCTTGCTTTAATCTTCAACTTAAAGTTACTCTTAATCATTCATTTATACCATTATGTCAAATTTTAGTCATCCCTGCAGAATTTTAGACGAATGAAAACAGACAAGGTAACACCAGAGTTAAGCACAGAAAGTGATACTGATTAAAAAGTTGAAAGTAAAAATCTACCTTGGCTAGAACTGAACATTCAGATCCGTCTCTCCAGAGGAAAATCTAACTTGAATCATAATGGTTCATATTTTGACTTGTTCATACCATATCAATTAGCAACTTATGACTTGAAAATACTTTGAAACTTAAGATATTTATGTTGAACTGTTTATACACTTCAGTTCAGTAACAGATAATGGGTGATCTTACTTGAGACTAAAAACAGCTAACATTTGTTTCTTAGCTGTGTTACTCCCTTAAAACATTGTTGCAAATTTTTTTTTTCTCTTAGTATAACAAGAGGATTGCCTGATCCAGCCAAGATGCAGAGCACTTCTAATCATCTGTGGCTTTTATCTGATATTTTAGGCCAAGGAGCTACTGCAAATGTCTTTCGTGGAAGACATAAGGTTGGTACGGAGAAAACTTTGAAGACCTTTTATCACTGTATGTATTTTGTTCTAAGATGCATGTCGACACTAAAGTGTGTGACTTGGTGATTTTGATCACTTTGTCTGAAGAAATTGTTTTAATGATTTTTGTGGTTGTTTAAGGCATAGCTGTGTCAGGCAGTGAACATATCTACCCAGTAGTGGCACAGGTTAAGTGTTAGTGAGTGGAGGAAAACAGATTGGTTGAAAATGGACTGGGAAAGATTAGTGTTTTGCCTTTTGATGCTTTCCCCAGCCCAGCTCCCCAATGGTAGAGAGTGATTTCACTGACAGAAGTTCAGTGTAATGAGTTGAGGTAGCATTTGATGTGGCATTTTGGTTGGTAGGGAGGCAGATATATAGTGGGAGGGGAACTCACAGATGTTCCTGATAGGCTCTGGTAAGGGTAAGTGCCCCCACTAAAACAGCATCCTACAAAGTAGATTGGAATAAAATGAGATTCTCAACAAGGAGCCCAGGTTGAAAAGACCATATTTTGGTATAAGGTAATCAGAACCTGGTAGTGGAACTGGGAATAAAATAAAAAGATTATTCCCAGAGGCACTTCAAGAACCAAAAAGGGGCCGGGCGCGGTGGCTCACGCCTGTAATCCCAGCACTTTGAGAGGACGAGGCGGGCGGATCACGAGGTCAGGAGATCGAGACCATCCTGGCTAACACGGTGAAACCCCGTCTCTACTAAAAATACAAAAAAAAATTAGCCGGGTATGGTGGTGGGCACCTGTAGTCCCAGCTACTCAGGAGGCTGAGGCAGGAGAATGGCGTGAACCCAGGAGGCAGAGGCTGCAGTGAGCCAAGATAGCGCCACTGCACTCCAGGCTGGGTGACAGAGCGAGACTCCATTAAAAAAAGAAAAAAAAAGAACCAAAAAGGATTTTGTGTTAGATTCAGTGTGGAGGATGAAATTAAAAATAGTTAAAATAATTCAAAATGAAGAAATTGAAGATAATTGAACTTTCTATTCTGGGAAAAAGCTGGAAAAATGGAGTCTATTCTGAGAAAGAAGCTGGAAAAATGGAGTACAAAGTTCATTTACAATACAAATGATAACTAATTTTTCAGTGCTATGAATTTGTTTTGGGCCAAATGATGTTTGGAGCTTCCTAAATTCTTATTTTCAGAAATAGGGCCCTAAACGTTTTAGTAGAGAGGAATTGCTTCCTCTTTTCCTGTATTCTTGAGACTACCAGTCAGTTCTGTCAGTGACGATGAGATAAGCGTACATGGGGGAGGGGCTGTTTCCTCTGGGGAGAGAATATTGACTATAAACACCCTTTATGGCTCGTAGAGAATGAATCAGAAGCACCATACGGACAACTTTTAGCTTTCCTCCCCCTGTATCTGGAATTATCCACAAGCTCTGGATTCTTATTCAGATTACTTGTGATCAATCCTGGGTACCCCGTCCTAGAAATTGCTTTTGTTTTGTGCCAAGGAGAAAATGACTAGTGCCTCAGAATTTAGTATTGAGAACACATCTGATCATCTTATCTTCCTGTAGTCCAAATTAACAAACTTTTAATAATCACTTGGTATGTGTCAGGCACTATGGCAGACCTAGTGAATATTGCTATAGCTAATGTGCAGTCCCTGGACACAGTTTCGAGTTCAGTAGCAACATTGATTAGAAAGGAAGTAAATTGGAAGCTGATGGGATGAGAGATAGTCAATAGTGATAGAGACTGGATGAGACATATTGAAAGGGCCTGGCACTAGAAGATACGTCACATATCCTGCTCCTCTTTCCTTACTTAGATACTCAGTGTCCTTCATGTAAGTGACTACACATAGTATGCACTCTGTAAATGTTTGCTGAATGAAAGAATAAGTGATTGAATAAGCACTGATTAGACTACCCCAAGACAACCTAAGTTCTCCAAAGAAAACAAATATGTACTTTACCCATTATAGTGTGGAAATCTAAAATGAGGATTTCAGAAGTATAAGAATTAATTAAAAGATTGTGAAGTCGAGTGTGGTGGCTCACGCCTATAATCCCAGCACTTTTGGAGGCCAAGGCAGGTAGATTGCTTGTGTCCAGGAGTTTTGAGACCAGCCTGGGCAACATGGCAAAACCCCGTCTCTACTAAACGCACACACACACACACAGACACACACACGAGAAAGATTGCCAAGGCCCAGTCTAGTATTTAGCCCCCAACAGTTTTCCTAGGGATGTGCTTTGAGAAACCATATTTGTTCTTAATGACGGCAGGTTCAACTGTTTAGGACTATATCCTACAAAAAATCCTGCTTCTCTTTAACTATTTAAAGGATTTTTACCATATTAGCCCTTTTATATTATTTCTTAGAATGACCAAATTCTCACATTTATTACTTGTTCAAAGTATATTACCTATTTAATCTCTTTTTTATTAAATTGCTTTTAGTTACTAATGTATGAGTGTGGGTGTGTGTATATGTGTGTGATTACCATGGTGAAGTTGAAGGCAAGAGACTTGAAGGATGTGTTGATCTGCACATATGGATAATATGGATATATGCATACATATATATATATATGGATCTCTATTATTTGTATACACTTTGACTTAGTGAATTATAGATGACTGTGTAGGTGAATAAAGGGAAAATGGTACGTTTCCGCCTGTATCCCGATAATCTCACAGGCATGATGTAGTCTACACAAGTTTGGAAAATAATGACCACGAGGTCAGTGGGTATATTGCAAAATTGTATTATTTTCCCTGCTTGCTCCTCTGTTAGGATTCTCCTAGTTTTAGACTGAGTCTGAGGCCTGTCTCAGCTTAAGAAAAATCATTCTGTTGGGTGATACATAGATTTGGCAGTGTCTTAACCCTTGCTCAACTAAGGGAAAAACAGTGAAACTGAACTATAGTTAAATTCTTCTCTTTTCATGTGTGAAAATGGTCATTGGCTCTTTCATCTTTCATTTTCCTCTAGAAAGAATATATATCAATTTGTGTATTTTGCATGACCAGGGTGAGGGGAATCACATAGGATTATGAAGCAGTTAAATGGCCTTAAGAAAAGGATCATGCAATTCTGGAGTGAGAGAGGAGGGTGATGGCTCTAAGTGGTGAATCTGTGGAAAGTATAAAGAGGGCTCCAAAGCAGGAACAGTGCAGAAGTCCTGACAGAGAGCCATGAAATGTCTTTAGCCATGAAATGTGCTTGAACCCCAGGCTCAAAGAGAAAAGGATTTTCCTGCTTGCTCTAGGGAAGTTCAACCTTGGATAAATGGGGGAAAATGTAAGACTAAACTCAAGATCTGGACTGGCCACGAGGGAGAGTCTTGCTCATTAGAGTGATTGGAAGGAAGTGGGAGGGTCTGAAAGACAATCTTAAAGGAAGGTTAATAAGAAGAACATATGAATATGATGTTTACCTGAAATGTAAGCATGTGTTTTGAACCTCTAAGATTCCCTCCCAACTACAGCTGTGCTTTGTAATTCTGTGTGTGATCTAGGTCATGAAAGAGTGAGAGTGGGATGCTGTGGTACATCAGTAGAGAAGAAGAAATAAATGCCTTTACTCCTCTAGAGAGGGTCTATGAAGGAACAGCCTGCCCTGGTCATCTAGGTAGAGTTGCAGAAAGTAACCCAGGGCAGCAGGGGTAGAATCCAACCAGGAAGTCTACTTTAGCCTCACTCTGCAACTCCTGCTTTCCCCACTCCCCTCCCCGACATTGTCCTAGCTACAAAATAATTCTGAAAAGTTAATTGTATAACTTTGATATTCTTAATAAAAATCTCATAGGTGGAATATAGTGTTCAGTCTCTCTGTCCTGCTTTGATTAGTTTGAAATTATTAGGCCTTGGAGAAGCCCTTGTGAGTTTCACTTTCTATTTCGTCTTTAAAAGATGATTTTGCTTTCGATACTATTATGGCTTTTATCTTCTGATGTGTGACTATTTTTGCCCCTACTGTATCCTAATGAAATCTTTATTTAAAATATGAAAGAAAATATCCATTTCTGAATTCCGAAAGGTGTAATTTGAAAGAAATGATGAGCAGTTAATTGATTCATTTTAACTTTTTTTAGAAAAGTCAAGAGTCCTTGTACAGACTCCCTGTGCCTAAAAGATACATGATGTTGTTTCTGTAAGAAAATAAATTGCAATAGTGAGTTCTAATGCTACCTTTTAATCTCTTTTACAATATTATGAATAAATAAAACATTTCTCTCTTTTTTTAAAGAAAACTGGTGATTTATTTGCTATCAAAGTATTTAATAACATAAGCTTCCTTCGTCCAGTGGATGTTCAAATGAGAGAATTTGAAGTGTTGAAAAAACTCAATCACAAAAATATTGTCAAATTATTTGCTATTGAAGAGGAGGTAAGTAGTAAAACTTTAATCTTATATTTATTGTAGTTATGAGTCAAGAGATAGAACCTAATATTAAAAAATGGATTTTTAAAAAACTGTTGAAAATTAGGGCTTGTACAACCAAATACTCTATCCTAAAGGATTCTTGAATAGATAGAACAATAGAAATAAAATATCATAAAAATGGAATCAGAAACAGTAGTATAAGAAATAAAAGGGGGCGGCCGGGTGTGGCTGGGTGCAGTGGCTCACACCTGTAATCCCAGCACTTAGGGAGACCGAGGCTGGCAGATCACAAGGTCAAGAGATTGAGACCAGCCTGGCCAGTGTCGTGAAACCCCGTCTCTACTAAAAATACAAAAATTAGCTGGGCGTGGTGGTGCGCACCTGTAGTTCCAGCTACTCGGGAGGCTGAGACAGGAGAATTGCTTGAACCCAGGAGGCGGAGGTCACAGTGAGCTGAGATTGCGCCACTGCACACTCCAGCCTGGCGACAGAGCGAGACTCCATCTCAGAAAAAAGAAAAAAAAAAGAAAGAAAGGATCATTTGAGCTCAGGAATTCAAGAACAGCCTGGGCAACATGGCAAAACCCTGTCTCTCTAAAAAATACAAAAAATCGCCATGCATGGAGGTGTGTGCCTGTAGTTCCAGCTACTCAGGAGGCTGAAGTGGGAGGATCACCTGAGCCTGAGAGGTCAAGGCTAAGGTGAACCATATTGCGCCACTGTACTCTAGCATGGGTGATGGAGTGAGACCCTGTCTCAAAAAAAAAAAAAAAAAGAAATAAAAGGGTATTGAATATGGTTACCAGTATTATTACTAGAAAAATAAAGGTAACAAGTTAAATCTAATAATTATAAAAAGAAAAAAACTTTTAGAAAAATAAAAATTTTATATTTCATGAATAAAAATTTCAGGAGTCCTAGAGTTTAAGATGTGAAGTCCAATTATAAAAGAATTGATTTTTTTAAGGGGAAATAGTGGAAGTAAGAATGTCATTAGGAAAAGTAATCTAGAAATAATGGAAATAGAAATTATTTTAATCCCTTTAAACTTGAGCAATCAATAAAATCTTTGGGAAAAATGTAGTTTATACTCTTTATCCTAGTGATTTTATTTTTAGCGATTATTTCTTAGGAAGTAATCAGAAATATAATTTTATGCATAAAGATGTTAATTGGCATCCTGTTTATGATAAAGAATGGTTAAATAAGTTGAATAAATTAGAATGTGTGGCAGATAGTTACCTGGAATTCGCCAAACTCAAGGTTAAGAGCATAGCCTTCCACACTGCCAAGTCTGCTCAAGACTTCTGATACCAATTGCAAAGGAGTTTGGCAAACTGCACAGAGAGAACAGTTCCCACAAGACTACCCTCACATCATCCCAGCCAGCTACAAATATGGGGGTTGCCCATGACAGTCAGATTTGGTAATTTGCTGGAATGTAGAATGACTCACAAAACTGAGGAGAGTGCTATATTTATAATTACAGTTTTATTGTAGCAAAAAGATAGAAATTAGAACCAGCCAGAGGAAGAGACACAAAGCGTGGAATGTGGGAGGGTTCCAATCTTGAAGCTTCTTTGTCCTGAGGGACACATTACTCTCTCAGCATTAGTGTATGACAGTATGCATGAAGTATTGCCAATCACGGAAGCTCACCCAAGCCTTTGGTGTCCAGGGTTTTTACTGAGGCTGGATCACTTATTGCCTGTATTGCTCACCTTTAGTCCCCAGCTCCTTCCAGAGGTTTGGGGTATTTCCTTTAGTCTCCATTTCCTCTGGAGGGTGGAACTGATACGGTGTGTTCTAAAGCCCCCATCATAAATCATGCTGTTAGACTCTCCAGTGGCCAAAGCCCCCAGAGGAACAAAGACAGAAGTCTTGTTCTTTCAGATAGGACATTTTAGGGGCCAGAGATCACTTTCCAGTAGCCAAGGGCAAAGCCTGACTTCTCTTTGGGTAAAGTTAATTTTTTACCGCACCATAGTTAAGTGGTAATGAAAGAGATATTTACCAAAATTTTAATCTTCTTGGAACACCTTATATATGATGTTATGTGAGAATCAGGATTAAAAATATATATGTAGTATGATCTTAATATATACAGTGTAATATGCAAACAGCATTATGTATCTATGACATTATTTGTACCATAGGAAAAAGACTGAAAGAAAATATGCCAAAATATTAATGCATTATTTGCAGGTAATGGAATTATGTATACTTCCCAAATTTTCAACAATCAATATACATTATCATTTAAAAGCAACAGTGTTTTTTTCTATTACAATTATTTGTCTCTCTTTTTTGAAATGACTGCCAGAGATAATTTAAAATATTTTATAAAAGTGTTTTGGAGATATGTAGAAAAAAATTATAAAAGAAACAAAGGATAAAAAGTTGGAGATGAATAGTAGATTTTAAGACTCATTCACATTTTCAGGTTCTGAAATTGGCGTGCATCCTATAATCATTGTGTATATGTAATTTGATGGTATTTCTTTTTCCCTGTAAAGCTGTTATTAAATTGGTGAAGCATTATAATCAATGGTACATTAAAATTAAGGTTTAAAGCAAATCAGCAGCTCAGATGCAAATGAGCAGACTGGAGCTTTGCTGCAAGAGGGACCACTCAGCTGTTCTGCTACCCATTTATTTTTAAGGATAGGACTCCACTCCTTGAAGTCACAGTAGTCATCATAAGAAAAATTTCATTTTAAGAGGTTAGAAGAGCTGTTGTCCTAAATGTACTGTTATACATAAGAAATTCAACACCAGTGTGGTGACTCACGCCTGTAATCCAGCACTTTGGGAGGCCAAGGCAGGTGGATCACGAGGTCAGGAGATCGAGACTATCCTGGCTAACATGGTGAAACTCTGTCTCTACTAAAAATACAAAAAAATTAGCCGGGTGTGGTGGCACTTGTCTGTAGTCTAAGCTATTCGGGAGGCTGAGGCAGGAGAATGGAGAATGGCGTGAACCTGGGAGGCAGAGCTTGCAGTGAGCTGAGATCGCGCCACTGCACTCCAGCCTGGGTGACAAAGCGAGACTTTGTCTCAAAAAAAAAAAAAGAAAGAAATTCAAGTGACTGGGTGTGGTAGTTCACGCTTGCAATCCCAGCACTTTGGGAGGTTGAGGCAGGCAGATTGCTTGAGCCCAGAAGTTCGAGACTAGCCTGGGCATCATAGTGAGACCCCATCTCTACAAAATAATAGAAAAATTAGCTAGGCATGGTGGAGCAGGCCCATGATCCCAGCTACTTGGGAGCTGAGGCAAGAGAATCACTTGAACCTTGGAGGTGGAGGTTGCAGTGAGCCAAGATCGTACCATTGCACTACAGTCTGGGTGACAGAGCAAGACTCTGTCTCAAAAAAAAAAAAAAAAAGAAACATTGTACCAATGATTTTGTGGTTCAGATTTAGCTACTTTTTACTGTGGTTTGTCTTCAAAAACAAACCCAGCTTCTTCACTTAATAGGAATTTGGAAAATATTAGTTTTTTTTTTTTTTTTTTTGAGATGGAGTCTCACTTTGTCACCAGGCTGGACTGCAGTGGTGTGATCTCGGCTCACTGCAACCTCCACCTCCCAGGTTCAAGTGATTCTCCTGCCTCAGCCTCCTGAGTAGCTGGGACTAGAGGCATCTGCCACCACACTCAGCTAATTTTTGTATTTTTAGTAGAGACCAGGTTTCAGCATGTTGGCCAGGATAGTCTCAATCTCTTGACCTCGTGATCCGCCCACCTTAGCCTCCCAAAGTGCTTGGATTACAGGCGTGAGCCACCACTCCCAGCCGGAAGATGTTAATTCTTACATGTGTATGGTCAACAGATACTGAATCTCAAGTGAAGCAAAGTGCCTTCATCATTGTAGCAAATCCTACATTTAAATGAAATCAGATAAGTACTGGCATATAATCAAAATTTATTTTTTATGTTGATTCCTAATCAATGATTTTTTTTTTTTCAGACAACAACAAGACATAAAGTACTTATTATGGAATTTTGTCCATGTGGGAGTTTATACACTGTTTTAGAAGAGCCTTCTAATGCCTATGGACTACCAGAATCTGAATTCTTAATTGTTTTGCGAGATGTGGGTATGTTTGTTTATTTATATGATTTCATTTATATATAAAATTTAATAACAGAATTTTTTAAAAATATCTTCCATTCAGAACTGAAGACCATTATGCAATGCTTCCTTAGATATGACACCAAAGCACAAATGCCAAAAAATTGGGCTTCATCAACATTAAACATTTTTGTGCCTCAAAGGACATCATAAGTGAAAAGACAGTCCATAGAATGAGAAAAAAAATGTTTGTAAATCATACACCTGACAAGGAATTTTTATCCAGACAACTCAACAATAAAAAGCCAAATAACGCAATTTAAAAATGGGCAAAGGATTCGCATAGACATTTGTCCAAAGAAGATACACAAGTGGCTAATAAATACATTAAAAAAATGCTCAACATTAATTAATTAATAACCAACATCATTGGTTATTAGGGAAATGCTCATAAAACCACAATGAAATAAAAATGACTAATATCAAAAAGACAAACAGGGCCAGCCATGGTGGCTCACGCCTGTAATCCCAGCACTTTGGGAGGCCGAGGCGGACAGATCCTGAGGTCAGGAGATTGAGACCACGGTGAAACCGCGTCTCTACTAAAAATACAAAAAATTAGCCGGGCGTGGTGGCGGGCGCTTGTAGTCCCAGCTACTTGGAGAGGCTGAGGCAGGAGAATGGCGTGAACCTGGGAGGTGGAGCTTGCAGTGGGCCGAGATTGCGCCACTGCACTCCAGCCTG
Organism: Hylobates moloch; assembly: GCF_009828535.3. NCBI lineage: Eukaryota > Metazoa > Chordata > Mammalia > Primates > Hylobatidae > Hylobates > Hylobates moloch. The sequence goes on along the minus strand of NW_026652288.1, from coordinate 40,841,757 downwards.
GGCGACAGAGCAAGACTCCGTCTCAAAAAAAAAAAAAAAAAAAAAAAGGTGAATGTTATGTTTGAATTATATCTCAGTGAACCTAATTTAAAAAAAAAAAACTACTGCAATCAAAGGAAATAACATCTTAAGAGAAATGAATCAAATATTTGAGGAATGGGAAAAAGTCAAGTGATAAAGAAGGTAAAAGGTTGGTGAGAATTCTTGAACTTGACACTGGAAGCAGAGTGATTATTTAGGTGAGGATACAATGAGAGAGAAACAATATTACTAGTATGCTACAGCCTGTTTAATCAAATAGAAATTATAGATATGATGTCTTCCTAAGTGTATTGGTAGTCCTGAGTTTTAATAATTATACATTGATACCCCTAAACCTTTTACATATTTTGAGTTTGAACATTCATCTATCAGCCCTCAAGCAAATGTGTAAAGTTATCACTCAGTGACACTGCCTGTTAGACAAAATAGCTTAATTTCAGCAAAGTAGACAACTTGGCCCTTAAGAAAAAAGAAAAGAAAATGGGCTTTTTGGAATAGTGCCAAGCATATGAGAATACATTTTTATGGAAACAAGTTTGACATTTTGCTGTTTTTCTGTTTCTTTTTGCTGTTTTACATATTGAGTCCAGTTTACTTTTTAGGGAATTTTTTTCCCAAGATAAAGAAATGTAAAACTCTGGTGAAAGATTGGTATCTTTTTTGGGAATCTTTATTATTTTTATGTTTAAACAGATCACCCACATATATATATAACCAAAGTAATTCAAGAAATCATATGCTTAAGACTGTTGTGTTACATTTTCCTGGTAGTACTTAAGAGACACTGGATTCTTCCTTAGACCACATTAATTTTTATCATTCTAAAACTTCTTATATAGCTAAAACATAAGATATTTTATATATATATATTTATTATCCTTTGAGTAAAGTTACTTTGAACCAAATCATGGAAAAGTTTATATTAAGTTTGGGTGACTATATCAATGAATCTGAGGCATGCACACATACACATAAATATCTACATTATGACTTCTTTTGTTTTATATTGTTGAAGTGGGTGGAATGAATCATCTTCGAGAGAATGGCATAGTGCACCGTGATATCAAGCCAGGAAATATCATGCGTGTTATAGGGGAAGATGGACAGTCTGTGTACAAACTCACAGATTTTGGTGCAGCTAGAGAATTAGAAGATGATGAGCAGTTTGTTTCTCTGTATGGCACAGAAGAATATTTGGTAAGTCATACATCACTAATGTTTTCATTTAAAGAAGCTTGATACATTGTAATTATAATCGGGTAATTGGTCAGCCAATTCGCTGTAAAATGTCATTTTTATGACAAAAATTAAATTTTCTATTCTAGTGAATATGTGTAACATGGGAATTAGGTACTCGTTTCCAAGGGTGCTGGTTTTTTTTTCTGTTAAAAATTCTTGGAAGTTTTGTAGCACACTTAAATTCTTTAGTCTTACTGAAGCTATGGATCTAAATTAAAAGGGTCTGTTTTTTGATGAGCAGTCAGTATATTACAAGCTCGTTATAATACCGTTTTTTATACATTATATTTATGAAACAGATAATTCTATTTGGGGGAATTGGTTATTGAATGATGAAAGGGACCATTGTTAGAAACACACACACACACACAAAATGCCCCTGAGAAGATCTAACTTGAAATTTTAGAAAGCTAGAAAAGCTCTGTAGTTGAAAAAGTTTATGTAGGTGTGTTTTTGTAAAGTCAGTAAATATTTGAAACACTTAAGAAAATACACTTAAAAGTAAATATTTTAACATGTAATCAGGAAGTTTAATATATATAGCTCACTGAGTGTTCATGGCTCTGGGTTTTGTCTTAAAAGTCGTAGAATCTATGACTTTTTTGCATTTGGATTGTGCTGTTGTAATTTTATAAGGTGAAAGATGTCTACCACCCCCTGTAGCTTTATTCAGATTATTCTAAGTCTGGCATGAACTAAGTGTCTTAAATTGTTATCCTAACAATTGATAACCTCAAATTGATCTGTAGATATATGTGATGATCTTTTAGATAAGAGAACCTAAGAATGGGTCAGACACAGTGGCTCATACCTATAATTCCAACACTTTGGGAGGCCGAGGATCGCCTTCTCGGCAGTCAGGATTGCTTGAGCCCACGAGTTCAAGACCAGTCTGGGCACAACGACAAGACCCCACCTCTGCAAAAAATTGCAAAATTAGCTAGGCATGGTGGCGCACACCTGTACACCCAGCTACTCAGGAGGCTGAGGCAGAAGAATCCCTTGAGCCTAGGAATTTGAGGCAGCAGTAAGCTGTGATTGCACCACTGCAATCTGGCCTGGGCTATAAAGCAAGACTCTGTCTCTTAATTTTTTTAAAAAAGGTACCTGGCCCGGGCATGGTGGCTCATGCCTGTAATCCCAGCACTTTGGGAGGCCGAGGTGGGCAGATCACAAGGTCAGGAGTTTGAGACCAGCCTGGGCAACATGGTGAAACCCCATCTCTACTAAAAATACAAAAATTAGCTGGATGTGGTGGCGTGTGCCTGTAATCTCAGCTACTTTGGGAGGTTGAGGCAGAATTGTTTGAACCTGGGAGGTGGAGGTTTCAATGAGCCAAGATCGCGCCACTGCACTCCAGCCTGGGTGACAGAGCGAGACTCCGTCTCAGGAAAAAAAAAAAAAAAGTACCTAAAAATGGATTTTATTCATTCATTGCACAAGTATTTATGAAGTGTCTACTATATACCAGATACTGTTCTAGGTGCTCAGACTTCTATGGTGAACTAGATACACAGTATTCCTGCTCTTATGGAGCCCACATTCTGGTAGGGAAAAAAGACAATTAACAAGTAAGTAAAGTAAATTCAGATCATTAAAGTTTAGCAAAGACAATAAATTAAGGTAATAAGATAAAGAGTGACTAGCAGGAGAAAGATAGCCTGGGAAAGCCTCCTTTAAGGACTAAATGAACTGACACTGAAATGATAAAAAGAAGCAAGCCAGGCACACCGTTCTGACTGCCGTTCTGTGGCCATTCCCTGGCCCTGTGGAAGCTACCTCACCCTGCAGAAAAGAAACTCAACCACCAGTCCTCATACTCCGCGGCAGTTCCCTCCATCTCTGCTTGCTGTGTACTACTGAACCCTACTGCATCAGTCTAGCCTCCTCTCCCCTACAACCTGTGTTGTTGAGGGCCCAGGATGCCTATGGGTCCTCTGGCTGGCTGAGTTGTGACGTATGAGCTGCTTTGTGATACAGTGAACTCCCTGTCATTGTGGATCTGGAGAATGTGTCATAGAACCTAGATAGCAGAGGGAAGTACAGTTGTAATGAATTCACCTTCAAGTTTCCTGAGACTCTTGGCTGGGACAGAGGCAGGACTCAGATGTTTCTGGCGAGTGGAATCAGGCTTCATATCCTGAATTCTCCATGTGAATGTAAGCCACAAAAGCAGGGACTGTCATCTTAGCCTGCCGAGAACACCAAGCAGAATTAGACAAGAAGAAATCACCTCCTTCCTGCTCCTTTCTCCATCCTATATGACATTTGTGCTTTTGCGATTATCCTTTTGTCTCTTCCTGGGCCTCAACATGTGACTGAGTCAACACACATCTTCATTCTCATTTCTCTGTTGGTGGTCTTCTCAGTTATATTTGGCTAGACCATGCTTTCTGCTTCTAGAAGCAACACTGCTGAATTCACACCAGAGCTTTGGTACAAGGCAGCTTCCTGATTCCTTCACTTTCCCCAGCTCAGACATTCCCCTTGTCTTTTCTTTTAGAGTAGTGAGCCTCCAATAAATAGCTCAAGGCCATGTTCTCCCAGACTGCCTCCTTTCCAGTAGCAAGCTCAAGCCCATGTCCTTCAAATTCAATTAGATAAGATAACTTGTTCAAAAATTCAATTTCTCTCTCTCTTTCTCTTTCTCTCACCCCGTACTTTTTTTTTTTTCCCCAACCCCACTTTCTGTAAGAACAGCCTATTTCTAAAAGCTAGTTCACCAGCCCCAGCTCCTTGTCTCTGGAGCCCACACCTGTCATAGCCAAAGCCACAGCAGATGAGTGCTCAGGACACTGCCATTCCCAGGAGGGCACTGCTTGCCAAGGTTTACTGCTCTAAGAATGTTCTTGGGCTTCAGTGTGGTTCCATCAGGCCCAGAGAAAACAGCAGCTGTAAAGGCCTGGAGACAAGAATGACCTCAGGAGTTGGAGAAACAGAAAAGATGGCAGTTTTACCGGAATTTAGTGAGTAAAGAGGCAAGTGGAAGGAGTTAGAAATGAAGAAGTGATCAGGGGGCTAGCCAGATCAGACAGGCTAGTAGTTTAAACCCTGTCAGACCAATACCCCCTTTTTATAATAAATATTTTGCAGTGTTCCCTTCAGTATCTTGAAATGAAATTCCTAGATAATATCATAAACCTGCACACCTAATTAAAATAGCATATCTTAATAATGTAAAAGAAAATATTTTATAATAAAATAATAGATATTTAATATGTAAAAATTTAGAAACAGCTTCATGAGCAAACAAATTAAGTAGTCATATATGCTTGCACCTATATGTAATACCACTTTGAATACAAGTGCAGTGATAACTCGTGTTGTATTAGTGAATCACATCACAAATATTATTGACATGATTTTCCAAAGTAGTGAACAATTTTTGGTAAAGTTTCTAACTAAACAAAGTCGATTTAAATATAGTTACATTCTTGGAAAAGCTATGCAAAAATACTTTGTTATGTATAAAATGGAGTTCGAAATAGATTTCTCACTTGCACAAGTATCTGGCAGAATATTCCAAAGTCATTCAGGCTATATATAGGAGGGTCATTTTTCAGAACTGTCACATATACTGCAGTATGTCCTTCAGTGTCTGGTCTCCACCTTTTCCAATCATGATAATCACCATAACAAGCAAACAGCAGTCATGTACCAGCCTTCGTGAGGCTGCTCCCCCAATACCAACTATTAATCTTTCATGTAACCTGCTGGGAACACAGTTTAGCTTTGGCCTCTAAGACTTTTAAATCAGGAAGAGCAAAACATTAAATAAATTAACTCCAAGTCTGTGCTGTACTCTAGGCTGAAATTTAACTCCAATCTTTTTATTTCCTGTTTCAGAATGGGAAATATTCAAATACAGTGCACCAGAAGTTATAAAATGAGATAAATAATAGTCTAAGGCTCAGCAGCCTAGCTATATTCTACATTTAATTGAAAACTCCGCTCATTTTGAAGCTCCCAGGAACTACAACCCAGATGTTAAATTCTCTCTTTTGTATGTTAAAGTCCAAAGAAAACATTCTTCTACTGTTTTTTGTTTTTGTTGTTGTTGTTATTGTGACAGAGTCTCAATCTGTCACGCAGGCTGGAGTGCAGTGGCATAATCTCAGCTCACTCAAGCTCCATCTCCCAGGTTCAGGTGATTCTTATGTACCAGCCTCCCAGATAGCTGGGGTTACAGGTGCACACCACCACACCTGGCTAATATTTTTGTGTATATATATATTTTTGAGACAAAGTCTCACTCTGTTGCCCAGGCTGGAATGTAGTGGTGCCATCCCAGCTCACTGCAACCTCCACCTCCTGGATTCAAGCAATTCTGCCTCAGCTTCCCAAGTAGCTGGGATTACAGGCGTGTGCCACTACACCCAGCTAATTTTTGTATTTTTAGTAGAGATGAGGTTTCACCATGTTGGCCAGGCTAGTCTCAAACTCCTAACCTCAAGTGATCCTCCCACCTTGGCCTCCCAAAGTGCTGGGATTACAGGATGTGAGCCACCACACCCTGTCTCTTCTACTGTTTTTAATATGATGGGTATCATCTCAGTAATATAATCCTGAAAACCTTGGAGTAGCTTTATCCTTATGCTCTTCTCCCAGATGCAATAGCCCAGGCCCAGTAACACCAAGCCAGTAGCACATCAGGACAGAGCCAGTGGGCACAAATGTGTCAGACCAGCATGTGTCAAGCCACCCCAAGTTAATCACTCCCAGGGAATAGCTTCCAGCTATACCAATTAGGCAATATATTATTGCACCTTGTGAGGAGGTCCGTCTTTGTCTCCTTCTGGAATCACTGTGTCTCCTCTTCCCAGGAGGCTTTATATTCCGGAAGGCATAAGACATATCCAGGTGCCCTTGGCCTCTTCACGACACCATTTACACACTAAGTACCAGCTGCTAGGTCAAAGGTTTGGCAATCACTTCTTTCGACAATAATCACTTCATGTGCTGTGCTACAGAACCAGCAAAGCCACTGAGATCCCATATATCTAGTAGGCATATATTTGGACACTCACGTCTATACCCAGGTCTTATACTTGTCTGCATTCTGATTTCTCATTAAAATGTATTTCTCAAAAGAGTCTTTTTCCTACCCCCATCTCCAGCACCCCCCCGCCACCCCGACCCCCAGAAATCAGAGATTGTGATCCTTTGGGAGTGAGAGTCACAGATTGCATCATTTAGAAGCCCCTCCCAGCAGCATTTCCTACACTGGTACCCAGTTCCCTGGGCCGTAGCTAAATCCCACAGTGTCATAAGGAATTGTTTTGGTTTGGGATCATTTCGGTGGTAACTGTACTTTGGTCCATTACACTTTTTAAGATTTATCTTCCAAAAATCTTCAAGTTGCCAGCGTATAACTTTCATGAAGGCAGATGGGAGGAGGCCATGCTGTGTGTGACCACTGGTTATTCTCTGCAGAACAAAATGTCCATCAGAATATCTGTTAGGTTCTGTAAGCTCCTAAACAATTTCTTAGAAGCTCCATCTGTTCTCAGTGACTATGGTATAGTGCAGAGTGTCCAATCTTTTGGCTTCCCTGGGCTACACTGGAAGAATTGTCTTGGGCCACATATAAAATATGATAGATTGTCTTGGGCCACACATAAAATAATGATAGCTGATGAGCTATTTTAAAAAATCGCAAAAAACCTCAATGTTTTAAGAAAGTTCATGAATTTGTGTTGGGCCACATTCAAAACTGTCCTGGGCTACATGTGGCCCACAGGCTGCAGGTTGGACAAGCTTGGTGTAGTGTCTCCTATGTGTAAGGATGTGTGTTTAATGTCAGTAGATCCCCAGTGAACCCAGTCAGGTTAGTCCTCTGAATTGATTCTAGAGAATTTAATTTCGTTAAATTAAATGTGCTTACCCTGACAGATTGCATTTGAGGGATAAGGCAAAGAAATTAAGGCTGCCTGATAGGTTTCGGGTGTGAGCAGCTAGATATGTGGTGGTATTGTTTACTTAAAGTTTAGGAGGAAACAAGTTTAAGTGGGAAGACCAAGAGTCAATTTTGGATATGTTAAGCTTGAGCTGCCTTTTAGACATCGAGAGAACAGTAGGATGTATGAATCTGAAGCTCAGGGCCCAAGGTAGTTTTGGAAGTTAAAGCATACATATGATATTTAATACATTAGGTCTGAATGGGAGATGAGGGAGTAAGGTAGTTATAATAAGCATGGACAGCTGTACTGAGAAATTTTGCTGTGGTGGGAAGCAGAGAATTGGGTAATTGCTGAAAGGAGTTCTGTGGTCAATTTGGAGATCTTTTAAAATGGGAGATATTAAAGCATGTTTGTAAGCAGAAAGTAATGAATCAGAACAGAGGGAAACATTGCTGCATTAAATAAGTGGGATAATTACAAGAATTGATTTCTGGAATTGGCAAGATGATATGATGGGCTCTACAGCACAGATGGAAAAGTTGGCCATGTATAGGCGCAGTTCCATTGTGACTGGAAAGTAGGCCTGGAAAATGGACACAGATTGGCCAGGTGCAGTGGCTTATGCCTGTAATTCCAGTACTTTGAAAGGCCAAGGCTCTTAAGGTCCTCAAGGATCACTTGAGGTCAGGAGTTCAAGACCAGCCTGGCCAACATGGTGAAACCCCGTCTCTACTAAAAATACAAAAATTAGCTAGGCATCACGGCAAGCTCTTGTAGTCCCAGCTACTCAGGAGGCTGAGGCAAGAGAATCGCTCAAACCCGGGAAGCAGAGGTCGCAGTGAGCCGAGATTAAGCCACTGCACTCCACCCCATCTCAAAAAAAGAAAACGGACACAGATTCAGGTAGGTTATATTTGGTAAAGGACATAAGGGAGTGCTGGTCTGATTCCTTCCATTTCCACATTAAATTATGAAGCAGGGTCATCAAAATTGAGAATCAAAGTAGGTGGTGGTGGAGGTTTGAGGAGGGAGGGGAAGATGTGAAATAGTCTTTTCAGATTGGGAAAGTGAAGTTATTAGGAAAACAAAATAGAATTTCTAAGCATTATTGAGTATCCATTTGTTTGTATAATGAAATGGGTCACAAGTTCATAGATTTTTTCTTTTTTTTTTTTTAATCTTAGCACCCTGATATGTATGAGAGAGCAGTGCTAAGAAAAGATCATCAGAAGAAATATGGAGCAACAGTTGATCTTTGGAGCATTGGGGTAACATTTTACCATGCAGCTACTGGATCACTGCCATTTAGACCCTTTGAAGGGCCTCGTAGGAATAAAGAAGTGATGTAAGTGGTTTCCCGATCTAAAATCAGAGAAGCATTTAAAAAATGATTTCTATCTTGGTTCATCTTATTGTTAGTGGTTTATGCTAATGAAAATTGATTTAACAGTCATTTCTGACATTTTAAGCTACCTGGTTTTTAAAAAGAATGTAGCCTCATAAAAGTATGCATAATTTTATGTTTAAGATATTTACGTTTAAATATCTTATATACACAGTATAAATGGTATTCAGTCTTTGGCCCATCACTAAAAATGTACTGCTTTCTAGACTATTTCAGCACACTGTTTATTTCACTCTGCATACTTGTCAGCACTTTTCTCCCATGCAACTGAAAAAAAATATATAGTTCTGTGGAGTATTAGAATCATTACCAGATCTAAAACAAACATCAGTCTTACCCTAAAGTGAACTGATTCCTTTTACCATTTAAAAAATAACATTTTGGGCCAAGTGCAGTGGCTCACGCCTGTAATCCCAGCACTTTGGGAGGCTGAGGGAGGAGGATAGCTTGAGCCCAGGAGTTCCAAGACTAGCCTGAGCAACATAGTGAGACCCTGTCTCTACAAAAAAATACAAACATTAGCCAGGGGTGGTGATATGCTCCCATAGTCCCAGCTACTCAGGAGGCTGAGGTGGTAGGATCACCTGAGCCCGGGAGATTGAGGCTGCTGTGAACTGTGATTGCACCACGGCACTCCATCCTGGGTGACAGAGTGAGACCCTATCTCTAAATAAATAAATGAAAGAAAATTAAAAATAACATTTTGGCAGTAATGTAACATTAAACTTTTTTTTTCCAGTGTTGCAGATTTGGGGCAAACACTTAATATATTTTACTAGTATAATGTATATACATTTATGTATTGTCACAATTTTTTTTAATTTCCATTTTTATTTTAGATTCAGAGGGTATATGTGAGGTTTAGTTAAAAGGGTATATTGTGTAGTGCTGAGGTTTGAGCTTTTATTGATCCTATCACCCAGATAGTGAACATGGTACCGAATAAGAAGTGTTCGGCCCTTGTCTCCCTCCCTCCCTACTTTTGGAGTCCTCAGTGTCTGTTGTTTCCATCTTTATGTCCATCTTTGATGCATTACATAAGTGGGATAATTACAAGAATTGATTTCTGGAATTGGCGAGACAATACGATGGGCTCCACAGCACAGATGGAAAAGTTGTGAATGCCAAGATTTAGCTCTCACTTATAAGTGAGAACGTAACAGTATTTGGTTTTTTGTTTCTGCATTAGTTCACTTAGGATAAAGGTCTCCAGTTGCATCCATGTTGCTGCAAAGGATATGATTTCATTCTTTTTATGGCTGCATAGTATTCTACAGTGTATATGTACCACATTTTTGTTATCCAGTCTGCCATTGATGGGAACCTAGATTGATTCTGTGTGTTTGCTGTTGTGAATACTGCTGGGATAAACATACAAGCGCATGTGTCTTTTTAGGTAGAATGATTTATTTTTCTTTAGTTATATACCCAGCAATGGGATTGCTGGGTCAAATGATAGTCCTATTTTTAGTTATTTGAGAGCTCCAAGCTGCTTTTCATAGGGGCTGAACTAATTTGCATTCCCACCAATAGTGTATAATTATTCCCTTTTCTCCACAACCTCACCAGCATCTGTTTTTTTTTTTTTTTTTTTATAGCCATTCTGACTGGCGTGAGATGGTATCTCACTGCAGTTTTGATTTGCATCTCTTTGATGATTAGTGGCTTTTTCATGTTCGTTGGCAGCTTGCATAGTCTTCTTTTTTTTTTTTTTTTGAGACAGAGTCTCGCTCTGTCGCCCAGGCTGGAGTGCAGTGATGCGATCTCAGCTCACTGCAAGCTCCGCCTCCCAGGTTCACGCCATTCTCCTGCCTCAGCCTCCTGAGTAGCTGGGACTACAGGCGCGTGCCACCATGCCTGGCTAATTTTTTGTATTTTTTAGTAGAGACAGGGTTTCACCATGTTAGCCAGGATGGTCTCGATCTCGTGACCTCGTGACCCACCGGCCTCCCAAAGTGCTAGGATTACAAGTGTGAGCCACCACACCCAGCGCATAGTCTTCTTTTGAGGAGAGTGTGTTAATATCCTTTGCTCACTTTTTAATGGGATTGTTTTTTTCTTGTTGATTCATTTAAGTTCCTTATAGATTCTGGATGTTAGTCCTTTGTCAAATGCATAGTTTACAAATAATTTCTCCCATTCTGTAGGTTGTTTATTCTGTTGAGAGTTCTTTTTGCTGTGCCAAAGCTCTTAAGTCTTGTTTGTCTATTTTTAATTTTGTTGCATTTGATTTTGGGGTCTTCATCATGAATTATTTGCCTAAGACAATGTATGGAAGAGTATGTCCTATATTTTCTTCTAGAATTTTTGTAGTTTGAGGTCTTACATTTAAGTCTTTAATTCATCTTGAGTTAATTTTTGTATATGGTAAGAGGTAGGGGTCTAGTTTTATTCTGCGTATGGTTAGCTAGTTTTCCCAGCACCATTTATCGAATAGGGTGTCCTCATTGTTTATTTTTGTCAACTTTGTCAAAGATATGTTGGTTGTAGATGTGTGGCTTTATTTTAGGAGTCTATTCTGTTCCATCAGTCTGTGTATCTGTTTTTGTACCAGTACCATGCTGTTTTGGTTACCGTAGCTCTACAGTATAGTTTGAAGTCAGGTAATATGATGCCTTCAGCTTTGTTCTTTTTGCTTAAGATTGCCTTGGCTATTCAGGCTCTGTTTTTGTTCCATATGAATTTAGAATAGTTTTTTCTAATTCTGTGAAAAATAACATTGATAATTTGATAAGAATAGCATTGATTCTGTAGATTGCTCTGCACAGTATGGATATTTTAATGATACTGATTCTTCCAACCCATGCACGTGGAATGCTTTTCCATTTGTTGTGTCATTTATGATTTCTTTCAGCAGTGTTAGTTCTTGTAGTGATCTTTCAACTCCTCAGTTAAGTGTATTCCTATGTATTTTTGTGTCTGTGTGTGGCTATGGTAAATGGGATTGTGTTCTTGATAAAGTCTCAGCTTTATCCGTGTATAGAAATGCTACTGATCATTGTACATTTATTTTGTGTCCTGAGATTTGGCTGAAATTATTTATCAGGTCTAGGAGCCTTTTGGCAAAATCTTTAGGGTTTTCTAGGTTTAGAATCATATTGTCAGTGAAGAGAGATAATTTGACTACCGCTTTTCCTATTTGAATGCCTTTTATTTTTGTCTTGCCTGATTGCTCTGGCTGAGACTTCTAGTACTATGTTGAGTAGGAGTGGTGAGAGTGGGCATCCTTGTCTTGTCTCAGTTCTTAAGGGGAATTGCCCATTCAGAATGATGTTGGCTATTGGTTTGTCATAGATGGCTCTTATTATTTTGAGATTTGTTCCTTCTGTGCCTAGTTTGTTGAATGTATTGCCATAATTATTATGAAACAATTATTGTGTGTAAAGTCATTTTTTGTAAGCCAAGGAAGAGATGGATTTCTAGATGTGAAATTAATTATAAAAATAATCCATAATTGACCACACTTCTTTTTATTTTAAAAGACATTAGTGAATAACCTTGTTTCATGAGAAGGCCAAACCACATACACATAAAACTATGATGTGAAGAATATTGAGTTTAGTGAATGGATAACAACCACTGACAGCCTAACCTGTCCAACTATTCTTTTAGGTCTTAACATATTTCTCAGACCTTTATATATTTGGCCCTACCTTTTGTTTTGTTTGTTTTGTTTTTTGTTTGAGACAGTCTCACTCTGTTGCCCAGGCAGGAGTGCAGTGACCCGATCTCAGCTCACTGCAACCTATACCTCCCAGGTTCAAGCAATTCTCCTGCCTCAGCCTCCGAAATAGCTGGGATTACAGGCACCCACCACCATGCCTGGCTAATTTTTGTATTTTTAGTAGAGATGGGTTTCACCACGTTGCCCAGGCTGGTCTTGAACTCCTGGCCTCAAGTGATCTGCCCCCCGCCTTGGTCTCCCAAGGTGCTGGCATTACAGGCATGAGCCACCGCGCTCAGCCTGGCCCTATCTTTTATGAAGTAAACATGACTTAAAGTAATAATCACAACTGTAAAAATATAATTATCTAATCTCTTCTCAAAAAATTGAGGGAGAAGCATGTTTCTCCTTTTGTTGGTTGGAGGAAGTAAAACAAATTCAGATGGTACAATGACTTTTTCTATAACTTGGGTATTTAAATGTTTTCCAGCAAGGACAGTGTACATATTTATGGGAAGAAGACACCTATTTAACTGTATTGATGATTTTGGCATAGCATCCTATTGAGCCTGCTTTATGTCATTGCCCTTTTAATGAAATCTGTTCATTAACAAAAACTGATAATTTGTGTTTTTCTCATTACACGTAAATTGTGCCTAACAGTTAATCATACTTTTCTCGTCATAGATAGTATCAGCATTTAAAGCAATGTCAGCATTTCTTGCTGCCCTAAAAATGGTTTAAATAAAAGTGTGTGCTGCTCCCTAATAAAGGAAACATGTGACTCATAAGCAGCTAGGAATACCTGATGATTTTATCTGACACCCTTGTGGGCAGAGATACCATTAGAAGAATTTTATTTTATTAGCACAGAAACTCAACTTTTTATGAACATTGATGCTAAGGAATGTTCAGAGGTGATTGAAGTACTCAGTAATAATAATTGTTTTACTTTACTAATGAAAGATGTATTCATCCAGCATTATAGTAGTGCTGATTCCTCAGCATCTCATTTGCATGTTATGAATGTACTTATATGTGGATCTTATCAAAATTAAACTTTTTTAAAACTTGTAAGCATTCCCTTAAGACTTTTGCCATTTATTCTATTCACTTCTCTTTTGCATTAATCCCACACATGTGCACTTACTTCTTAGATAGTTCTCACATGAACACACCTTATTTTTCACATTAATTTCCTCTTTGAAAAATCTCTTAAGGCAGAAATCCTGGCTGCCATTGCTGAGGAAGCAGCAAATGGTCTAAATCAGTTGTGGTGGTTTGTTCTATTTTTAAAAAAATAATTGATTTGCTTAAAGCACATTTACTTTAATGTTAAACAAATGTGCTTTTTCCAAAATGTGCAAATGCGTGTTTTCCAGTGTGCAAAGAATCTGATACTGTGCTCTGTATAGTATAGTTTTATCTTTTTTGTTTTAAAGAATGCTATTCATTCTGCCGAAACTTTAGTTGTGACTTTGGATAATATAGGTAAGAGGGATTATATGCTTTTTTTCATGGTCTAGAGACATTCTGTGACATAACTTATTTTCTGTTTGCTCGGTTTTTTCAGATGGAAAAATTAATATTTTTGTTGTGAACATCAAGATGCTGTTATAAAGCACTGTGAGATCTCAAATGAAAATTAATTATGGCATATATAAATAACTGTACAACCACTATTGTACTTCAGTCAGTCAGATTCAAAGTATTTTGATTGTTTTATGGATCCTGTGAGCATCAGTCACAAAGTTTCATCTAGTAGATAATTGTAGGTGCAATTGAGGAAATACTTTTGCAAAGCCCATTAATAAGTCATGCAAAAATGAACTGCTTATTTTATTCTGCTTTTGTTCCTCCCAAGGTATAAAATAATTACAGGAAAGCCTTCTGGTGCAATATCTGGAGTACAGAAAGCAGAAAATGGACCAATTGACTGGAGTGGAGACATGCCTGTTTCTTGCAGTCTTTCTCGGTAAGTATGGTGTACCTAATTCTCATCTTTTGCACTTTGGTGTTTGAAATCTTTGTTGCCTAAAGCCACAGATACTCAAATACTGAAGTGTAGTTTGATTTTATTTTAATTAGATATTGTCAAAGCATATGCTTTGATAAACGATTTTTGTCTTTGTGGTGGTGAAAAGATTTATTCTGTGCTATATGAATAATTTCCCCAGATCTTCATTAGGACACAGGGCATACATTTTTGAGATTGGTAATCACTGGTCTTGGAATTCTTCCCAGTGTGGGGATCCTGCTCAGGACCTTAGTATCTTTTGTAATGACCTCCATATTGACGGATAACGAATAGTGGATTGGATATGAGTAAATTTCTCAACTGGAGTTGTAAAAAGCAAACAATGAAGAGATTTAGTGTTATCTTCATTTTTAAAAAATCAAATTATTCAAAGGGTGAGAAATAATAGTTTTTTGTACTTTTTAGCATTTCAAATGTTCGTATGTGTCTTGTTTAATGTCACAGACAGAAATAAAAAAAATTATATTGTCATTTAAGAATCCTGTTACCACAAAGAAAGAATTAAGGTAAAAGAAATTAAAAGTAGAAAGTAAATTATTTTGTATTTCACTCTGGAAATAAAGCCAAGACATGCATCGGTATTTAGTATTTGTGATTACTGAATTAGCTTCCATTTTTCTTGAGTGTGGTAGTTATATAATCCTTAATTGGACACAGGTTATGAATTAGTGGCTTAACACCTATTTTAACTTGTGGGTGCTTTTTCTATGACTTTAAATAAGTAAATATATAAAACAAGCTAATAAAATATCACTTATCATTTTATATGTTAGGTTCTGTGAAAATTCATTTAAACCAAGAGTTCCAATGCTGAAATCATTTTCCAAAACCACTATTGTTAACAGTTTTCTGTGTGTGTTATTTTAAAAAGTTTCCAAAATGAAAGTGTCATGTAACTAGATTACTAAGAGAAATTCATTGTGTTGGAGAGTAGAAATTTAATATTATAATTGTGATTTGTGTTAAATTTTGATTTAGGAAATACTCATTTTGGGGATCTCAGGCAAAACTGATAAAATGTAAAGGGCTCAGGAAATGAACACTTGCTGATAAATAATTATATTGCCAAAACTCAGAATCAAAAAAATCTGATGATCTGAACTGCAGCATATTTCTGGAGGGTGACAGGCTTTATCTGTCCAATCAGTCTTTAGCATACCAAGTTATAAATTCTTTGAGAAAAATTGCTTAGATGCCAGAAAGTATATGATATAATTTTTTTGTTTTAAATAGTAAGAACTCTAAGTACTACAAATCAGCCATGAAAACAACTACCAGAAATGTAATGGGGCTTGGCACGGTGGCATACACCTATAATCCCAGCTGCTCAGGAAGCTGAGACAGGATACCTGAGCCCCAGAGTTTGAGACTGCAATGCATAAAGCATCTGTGAATAGCTGCTGCACTTCAGCCTGGGCAACATAACAAGACCCCATTTCTAGAAGAAGAAAAGCTATAATTCCTTATTCATTGATGAGTGATATTAAATGAAGGTTACCTAGCTTTCTGAAAAGTTGACAGATTTTAAATTTTTAAAATTAATCTAATATAGTAATAATGACAGTTCCTTTGATTTGCTGGCAAATATTATGATTTTTTAACCTAGACAGAATATGATATATTCACTCGTCAAGTAACTTTTCAATACTGTTTTAGGGGTCTTCAGGTTCTACTTACCCCTGTTCTTGCAAACATCCTTGAAGCAGATCAGGAAAAGTGTTGGGGTTTTGACCAGTTTTTTGCAGAAACTAGTGATATACTTCACCGAATGATAATTCATGTTTTTTCGCTACAACAAATGACAGCTCATAAGATTTATATTCATAGCTATAATACGTAAGTATCTCTATTTTCTTCTTGTATCAACATATTCTGTTATATAATATTTTCTTAAGTTAGGAAAAGAAATAGAAGAGATGCCTCAGCTTCACCAAAAGCACCCATTTCCCACATGGAAAATTATATTTAAGTGCTTAGTAAATTCCTTTTCACTTATTTTTGGAGTAAAAGGATTGATATTCTAAAATTTATAGTTAAATTAGCTTGTTTCTTAAACTGTAAGTTTTACAAAAGTGCTTTCATTGCTGTGCCTTCTTTCAAGTTACATAATCACATAACCACAAATGGCATCTACCAATAAATGAGCCAGGTTTTACTAAGTGTACTATCCTGCCATGTTAAAATATCAAAGCCTAAGTCTTCGTCGTTAGCATGGTTATTTGCCTATGATAACGCTATGCAGATAATATGGTTACTATTAACCATAATAATGGTTAAAGCACCTGGCTCTGGAAAAATAATCAGTGTTTGTTTTATGTAAACAAAAACACATTACACCCATGTGATTAAAAAAACTACCCATGTGATAAAACTGCATATAAAGTTTTGGTCAATGACAGACCATATATATATGACACTGGTTCCGTAAGATTATAATAACATATTTTTACTGTACCTTTTCTATGTTTAGATATGTTCAGATATACAAATACTGTTTCTAATTGTGTTACAGCTGCCTGCAGTATTAAGTACAGTAACATGCTGTACAGGTTTGTAGCCTAGGAGCAGTAGGCTAGCTACCATATAGCCTAGGTGTGTAGAAGGCTATACCATGTAGTTTTCTGTAAATATACTCTATGATGTTCACACAATGATGCATTTTTTAGAACTATTCCCATCATTAAGCAATGCATGACTGTACACATACATATACTTGCATGTAAAACTGGGGAAATTTGAGTAAGTTGAGTGTATCAATGTTAATAACTGGTTGTGATGCTTTGCTATATGCAGGATGTCACCATTGGGGGAAGCTGGGGGAAGAATATATGGTGTCTGTCTTCATCATTTCTTAGAACTGCATGTGAATCTACAGTGATGTCAAAATGTTTTGTAAAAAGCTCACCCAGTGTGATTATAGTTAATAATAACTTAATTGTACATTTTAAAATAGCTAAAAAAATATAATTTGATTTTCTGTAGCACAAAAGATAAATGCTTGACTGGACGGATACCCCATTCTCCATGGTGTGATTATTACTTATTGCATGTCTGTAACAAAACATCTCATGTACCTCATAAATACATACATTTCCTATGTACACACAAAAATTAAAAACAAAAAATTTTTGAAAGGTCACACAGTGGAGGCTTGTAGAGCCAAATTACAATATTACTGCTGAAACATTTCTTTTGATGTCATTGATCTATTCATGGGGAAGCTGTCTTTTCCCCCAAAGCATCATTTTGAAAATACCTAGTTTTATTAATGTATTTAACAAACATATAGTCACATAACAAGTGCTATTCTTGGTTCTTTACGTATTTAAGCCATTTAATCCTCCCAACAATTCTGTGGAGTGGGTACTGTTATTATTTCCATTTTACTGATGAGGAAACAGTGCAGAGGAGTTAAGTCACTTACGGTTTTATAGGAAGTTAGTGGAAGAGCTGAGATTTGAACCCAAGTATCTGATTCAAGTCAGTGCTCTAAACCTCTCTGCTATGTTGGTTCTCTATTTGAAAATATTGATAATCTTGGCCAGGCACGGTGGCTCACACCTGTAATCCCAGCACTTTGGGAGGCCAAGGCAGGTGCATCACTTGAGGACAGGAGTTCGAAACCAGCCTGGTCAGCATGGCGTAACCCTGTCTCTACTAAAAATACAAAAATCAGCTGGGTGTGGTGGTGCACGCTTGTAATCCCAGGTACCCAGGAGGGTGAGGCACGAGAATCGCTTGAACCCAGGAGGCAGAGGCTGCAGTGAGCCAAGATCGTGCCACTGCACTGCAGCCTGGGCGACAAGGTGAAACTCTGTCTCACACACACACACACACACACACACACACACACACAGGAAAGAAAATATTAAGAATCCTGTGTATTACACAGGTATTCAAACATAAAAATACTTTAGAATTGCTTACTGTATGGACAGGTTATATGGAATGGAGTTTGTAGTATCCACATTAACAAAGAAAGTTTATATGGACTGGTTATGATATTAGGGATATGAATTAGAAATGGATGTTGTTGCACTCATTAAAAATATTTTGCCTCTCACTTTATCCCCAGTTACAGTGTCCTTTTGAATTTTTCTCACACAGTGCTACTATATTTCATGAACTGGTATATAAACAAACCAAAATTATTTCTTCAAATCAAGAACTTATCTATGAAGGGCGACGCTTAGTCTTAGAACCTGGAAGACTGGCACAGCATTTCCCTAAAACTACTGAGGAAAACCCTATATTTGTAGTAAGCCGGGAACCTCTGAATACCATAGGATTAATATATGAGAAAAGTAAGTTGGGATTTTTCTTGTCATTCTTACTAGCCATTAGAAAAATACAACCAGCCTGGGCAACATACTGAGACCTTGTCTCTATAAAAAATAAAACAAAAATTAGCAGGGCATGGTGGCTTGCACCTGTAGTCCCAGCTACATGGGAGGCTGAGGTAGGAGGATCAGTTGAGCCCAAGAGGCAGAGGTTGCAGTAAGCCGAGATTGCACCACTGCACTCCAGTCTGGGAGACAGTGTGGGACCCTCTCTCAAAAACAAAAAAAGAAATCCACAAAATCTGTCATTGTAGAAATGATTGTCATCTTTATAAAGCGGATGATGACATTAGTGTAGAGCTTTCATAAATATTAAAATTTTATAAATTACTATAGTTGAGAGTAATCGTAAAATTGAAAAAGCCTTGTAGACATCATTTGACTTCAAATATTTTGTTTCATAAAACGATAAAATCATTTGTCATACGTTTCACTGTAACTCTCTTTAAAAAGTGTTTTGCTAACACTCAAAATTACCTTTTATATCATAAATTTCAGCAAATATTTTTTGTGTGCAGTATGTATAGAACATTGTGCCAAGCTTTAGAATCTAAGAAAAATTAGATCTGCATTTTTAGAATCTTTTAAATTACTCATTCTACTGGTAGAAAAAAAATAGATCACCCAGAATTTTTCAGTTCTATTTGAAGGTTGGGATTTGATGTAGATTTAAAGAGAAGCATTGAACTCATTGTGTTGGAGTATATTTAAGGAAAAAATGAAACTCTTTAGAAATATTTGAGGTAATTTGTTAGAGAATGAGCATTATTGTTTGAAGTAGTGTTTTTTTAATCACGAAAACTACATTACAGATTTTGCCACTAATGTTTAATTTAGACATTGTGTTTGCTCTATAAAGGATAAAGTGATTTTTGAAAAAAGTTTTCTTTCTCATTTTATTTTACTTCATATTTCAGTTTCCCTCCCTAAAGTACATCCACGTTATGATTTAGACGGGGATGCTAGCATGGCTAAGGTTAGTATTTGATTGAATTAATATGTAAACATCTGAATTTAATGTATCCTATCAATAGTGGAAGCAATAACATGTATTGTGTCTTCATGTATGCCTATATGACTTAGGAAATTATTCACTTAAATTGATACCCTTTCCAAGTTATTTTGTGGTCTTTCTTTTTTACTTTTTATCCTTGAATTCATTATATAAGAAAATTCTCTCCATTGAGATAGTGCATGTTTAGATAATGTTAAGGATAACATATTTATTATATTTATATCTATTTTTAACTCTTAGAAATTGGTGGTTTATTGTGTTTTTAATTAACCTGATAAAAATGTGTAAGCTTGAATAATTTTGTGTAAATGTTTTTCTTACCCTATACCACAATTAGCACCAAATATTGACATTTTATTTCTTTATTAGGCAATAACAGGGGTTGTGTGTTATGCCTGCAGAATTGCCAGTACCTTACTGCTTTATCAGGAATTAATGCGAAAGGGGATACGATGGCTGATGTAAGTAATAGATTAAAATTTTGAAATTGATTTTCATGTAGACCTTGCCCCATCGTTGATATTTTCTGTCTTCAAACTAGTTAGGTTAGGTGCTTGATTTTTATTATAATACATTTGTTTCACATTTAGTTTATAAAACATTTAGCAGCTCGTTTTTCATGAGTCCTACAATGACGTTGTGAGACAGAACAAATAGTATCTGAGTTTTAAAACTTACACCACGCTATAGGCTGTGACTGCAAATGCATTTCTTTTCCTAGGACCTTGACTAGTTGGTTGTCATTTAACTATGTTAGAAGTCTTGGGCTTGTTAGAATCCAGTACAATCTGTACTGTCTAGCATTTAAGTCCTCAAAGTCTTCCTTAATTTCCTACCATTTTCCCAAATGAAGTACACAGTCCTTTTTTATCACACTGTATTTTTTTTTTTCTTTTTGAGACAGGGTCTCGCTGTCACCCGGGCTGGAGTGCAGTGGCACAATCACAGATCACTGCAGCCTGAAACTCCTGGCCTCAAGTGATCCTACCACCTCAGCTTCCCAAGTACCTGGGACTACAGGCATGCCCCACCACACCTAGCTAATTTTTTTTTTTTTTTAGTGATGGGGGTCTAGTTATGTTGCCCAGGCTGGTCTCAAACTCTTGGGCTCAGGCAATCAGCCCACCTCAGCTGGGATTATAGGCATGAGCCACATCCAGCCTTCACAACATTGAGATGTAATTCATATACTATATAAGTCATGCATTTAAGCATACAGTTTAGTGGTTTTTATTATGTTCAGAGTTATGCAGCCATCATCACTAATTTTAGAACATTTTCATCACCCCAGAAAGTATCTCTGCATCCATTAATATTCACTCTCCATTTCCGCCTAAACAGCCCTGCCCTAGGCAACCACTAATATACTGTTTGCCTGTTCCAAACATTTCATATAAATGAAATTATACAATATGAATATATAATCTAACAAGCAATTTAAAAGCTAATTTTTTAAAACTAGATCGCTTAATATAGTTATTCTAGATCAGAATAACTGATCATCTAGTTTAAGTAGTTTCTTCCTGAAAGTGACTCTAAGAAATGTAAGATGGATGTAATTTTTACCTGTTTTTTACTTTCATGATTTATAGATGCCATCTTTCCATCTGAAAAAAGTGGAAAATACATGATCTCTTTTGGAAATTATGCTTATTTCTACACATCATTCAAAGCTTTTGAATTTTGCATACACATCATAATGGCCTTGTGGCCGACAGATGCTAAGAAGTTTGTTTTCTGCACTCATGTCGCTATGTATGTGCCCTTGGACTGTAATGCTTTTGACAGTTTATGTGTGCCTACCTCATACCCACCCCGTCTTGCAAAAGTGTATATGAAGCATTTCATCACTCTTTTTAGGCTCCTTTTTTTTTTCTGTTAGCATTATATGAAACCCATAAATTTGTGTTTATGTTTTTCACTGTGTTCACATATCTAAGTTCCTAAACCTATGCTTTTCTCTTTCCACTAAGAAGCTTCCTTGTTTTTACTGGTTTCTGGAAAAATCTCTGTGTACTAACAGTTTTCATTTTCTGTCTTATCTACCGTCAATTGCTGATCCATGAAGCTTTTATTCCTTTTACTGATTAGTTTATAGTCCAATAAGTCATGAGAAAATAGTTTTAATGTAAACCACTGTTGGCAAACATTTTCTTTAAAGGATCAGTCTAATATTTTAGACTTTATGGGCTGCATATGGTCTCTTCGTTTTTACAATCTTTAAAAGTGTAATGTTAGCTCATGGGCCATACAAAAGCAGGCCTCAAGTCTTAGTTTGTTGATCCCTGATGTAGATCAAAAGCCCTTCAATTATATATTACTTACTGTGTCATCCTTCTTCAGAGATCACAAGTTGAGCATCCCTAATAAAAAATATTCCAAAAGTCAAATCTTTGTGCTCAAAGTTTATGCTCAAAGGAAATACTCATTGGAACATTTTGGATTCTCAGATTAGGGATGCTTAACCAGTATGTATATATGCAAATATCCCAAAATCCAAAATCTGAAAAACACTTCCGGTCCCAAGCATTTCAAATAAGAGATATTCAACCTGTAATTGGTTTAAAGTATAAATCAGACAGTAGTCTACTCTGAGTAGTAAAAATTAATTCTGGTGGTATAAACTGTAATGCTCTACAAACTATTTGTGTAATTGTAGATTAGTTTTTACTTCTTAATGTAATATGAATACCTTAGGTTTTTAAACTGTTAACCTAAGTGGTAATGGTTTGTGAAAATATGAGTTCCCTAATACATAAGGATCACAGAAATGCTTCTAATAATAATGTCTCAAAAAGTGTGAATTGACGAATATCAAGAATATTGTTATAAAATGTTTTTGAACAGTAGTACTGCAGTATAATTAGTGATAGATAAGAAAAAATAACTCCTTAGATAAACTAATGAGAACCATTTTCTTTTTTTAGTGAATTAATTAAAGATGATTACAATGAAACTGTTCACAAAAAGACAGAAGTTGTGATCACATTGGATTTCTGTATCAGAAACATTGAAAAAACTGTGAAAGTGTGAGTAGACTACTTCCTTACTAGTAGGGGTTAAATTATTAAATGTTCCATTTCTGTTTAAATGATTTAGTTATCCTTGGCACAATATGGCATGCTATGCTAGGGTTTCTATTAAAGATCAGCGGCCAGGCACGGTGGCTTACGCCTGTAATCCCAGCACTTTGGGAGGCAAAGGCAGGAGGATCACGAGGTCAAGAGATGGAGACCATCCTAGCCAACATGGTGAAACTCCATCTCTACTAAAAATACAAACATTAGCTGGGTGTGGTGGCGCACGCCTGTAGTCCCAGCAACTCGGGAGGCTGAGGCAGGAGAATCGCTTGAACCCAGGAGGTGGAGGTTGCAGTGAGCTGAGATCATGCCACTGCACTCCAGCCTGGCAACAGAGCGAGACTCCATCTCAAAAAAACAAAATAAAATAAAGATCAGCCTTAGATTAGTGATTACCTTATCATCACAAAGGCAAAAATGCCAGTTTTCTTGGTAAGAAATGAACACCATCTCTTAGTGGCATTTCCTCCCAGCCACTGGGTAGGAAAAGGTAGTGGGAAAAACATCTCATTTCTATCTTGTAAAACAGAAACTGTGAATAAGAAAATATGAAACTTGTCATCAACAAAGGAACTAGGAAGAGGTATTCTAGAACAGCCTTTTAGTAGTATTTTTAGAATTATAGGAATTACTTTTAGTTTATTCTTACTTGTTAATCTTATTCCTGAGAACATGTTTTGAAACAGAATGATATTTTTAACTGCCATCTTTCTAGAATATGCTATTTGTACTGCAGAGGAAATACAATAAATGAAATCAGTATTCACTATTGACCTTCATTAATTCTGAAACGTATTTTTACTATTATCCTCCCATAAGATTATTTGAAATTAATTTTTCTGTTTTATCCATCCCTTAATCTGCAAATTTAAAATAGAAACAGATAAAATTCCTTCTCCGGGAAGGCATCAGGTTTTTTTGTTTTTTTGGTTTTTTTTGAGAGAGACTCTCACTGTCATCTAGGCTGGAGTGCAGTGGCGCAATCTCTGCTCACTGCAACCTCCGCCTCCCGGGTTTCAGCGATTCTCCTGCCTCAGCCTCCCAAGTAACTGGGACTACAGGTGCATGCCACCACGCCCGGCTAATTTTTTTTTTTGTATTTTTAGTAGAGATGGGGTTTTACCGTGTTAGCCAGGATGGTGTCCATCTCCTGACTTCGTGATCTTCCCACCTTGGCTTCCAAAGGTGCTAGAATTACAGGCGTGAGCCACTGTGCCTGGCCGGCATCAGGTTTTTTTTTTTAACAATCTGCTGGCTTATAGACTTTGAATCAATTTTTTATTTTTAAATAGTTATGATGAAAGCTCAAATTATTATTTATAAAACATCTTTTTAAAACTGTGTATTGATTATACTCATTTAATTTTCTCTTTTGACTTTTCATACAGATATGAAAAGTTGATGAAGATCAACCTAGAAGCGGCAGAGTTAGGTGAAATTTCAGACATACACACCAAATTGTTGAGAGTAAGTGTTTACAAAATTATGTAATTTGTAAGCTCATAACCTATTCCTTTGCTGGCACTATTAGATTTCAACTTTCTTAGGAGCTAGGCATGGTAGTACACACCTATAGTCGCAACTACTCAGGAGGCCGAGGCAGGAGGAGCACTTGAGCTGAGGCATTAAAGGCTGTAGCGAGTTATGATGGTGCCACTGCACCCTAGCCTGGGCAACTGCACGAAATCTTGTCTGTAAAATAAGTAATTTAAATAAATAAACTTTCTTATAGAGATATTTCTCACTGCAGAGAAAGAATATTTTCCCATCTTTAGAAACTTCTTTACAATATTAAATACTCTTACTGCCTTGAAATTTTTTGTAACATAATTCAAATGCCTACTGTAATTTAAACCTCTCTCTGTCTCTCTCTCTCTCAGTGTTTAAATCCATAATGCTCTTGTGTTCTTGCTGTGGCAGTTAAAGCAAGTTCATAAATGTAATTTCACATGCAGTTGAATGCAAAGTGCTTGAACTTGTTTAGAAATAGATTTAAATTAGGCTGGGCGCAGTGGCTCATGCCTGTAATTCCAACACTTTGGGAAGCCAAGGCAGGTGGATCACCTGAGGTCAGGAGTTTGAGACCAGCCTGGCCAACGTGGTGAAACCCCGTGTCATTAGCTCGTGTGGTGGTGGGCACCTGTAATCCCAGCTACTTGGGAGGCTGAGGCAGGAGAATTGCTTGAACCCAGGAGGCGGAGGTTGTAGTGAGCCGAGATCACACCATTGCATTCCATCCTGGGTGACAAGAGCGAAACTCCATCTCACAAAAATAAAGATTTAAATTAGAAAAATATTATCAGATTTTTTTCTAAAATAAAAAAGGAAAGAAAGATTTGAGATCTTCAAGGCAGTAATCACTTCTATAGCTAGAAAAAGAAATTAGGACACAAGTCTCTGCTGAAAACTACGATAGAATTTCTGGGACTCTCTGAATCTCTTATTAAAATGTATTATAGAAGTGCACAAGTTTATATATTAGCAATTAGTAAGAGCTGATTACTACTCCCAGACCTGCCCCATTTACCTGCCTACTCATGGCTGGCTACTTAAGCAAGGCCTTTTAATTCTTTGCATCCTTGGTTTCTTTTTCTCTAAAATCAGCAATTTCTTAACCCTGCCCGTCTTATGGGTTGTTGTACTAATTAAATGAGATAAATAAAAATACTGTACTCTTGGCTGGGTGTGGTGGCTCACACCTCTAATCCCAGTACTTTGGGAGGCTGAGTTGGATGGATCACTTGAGTCCAGGAATTCAGGACCAGCCTGGGCAACATGATGAAACCCCATCTCTACAAAAAATACAAAAAAATTAGCCAGGCATGGTGGTGCATGCCTGTGGTCCCAGCTACTTGGGAGGCTGAGACAGGAGGATCACTTGAGCCCAGGAGGCAAACGTTACAGTGAGCCGAGATCGTTCCATTTGCACTCCAGCCTGGGTGACAAAGCCAAGACTCTCTCAAACAAACAAACAAACAAACAAACAAATAAATAAATAAATAAATTGTAATCTTGCAAGCTTTTAGTATTTGAAGTATTCTTTCATAAAATGGATGTTAAATTAAAAGTGAAAGGAACTTGATACTATATCCTTTTCACTTTCCAGCTTAGGCTGATGTTTAGTTGTTTCTTTTCCTCAGTTTTAGATCTCAAACAGTAGTTTTCAAAATATGAGTAATGAACAACTAGTAGGTTATGAAGTTGAGTGCCTTGTAATCAGCAATGTATTTTTCAGTGGAACAGAATAGAAAATGTCAGAATGTAACACATATAATAAGGAAATCATTGCTTATGAAACTTTGGATTCAGGTATATACACACTTTAAATGTTACTGAGTTAAAACAGTGAGTTTCTTACTGTGAGTTGTGGTCAAGAAAGTTTGAAAACCATAGCTATAGAATAAAGTGATTAAAAGTCAGAAAGCACAAAATAGTCTTCCCCAGTATTTATCTGCATTTAAACATAGGCAGCCATATTGCCGTCAGTGTTTTATATTCCCTCTCTGTCTTCACCTCAGAACGTGATTTACCTGCCCATAGGCCTAGTGGACATTTATTTCCAGGGCCAGCATCGATTGAGCACTTTAAATCAATATTAATATATTTTCTTTTGGGAATCTCAAAATGTTTCTCATTTTTATGACATTCCTGTGAGATTAAGATTTCTTTTTATTTATTTATTTATTTTTAAACAGAGTTTCCCTCTTGTTGCCCAGGCTGGAGTGCAGTGGCGCAATCTCAGCTCACTGCAGCCTCCGCTTCCTGGGTTCAAGCAATTCTTCTGCCTCAGCCTCCCGAATAGTTGGGATTACAGGCATGCGCCACCATGCCCAGCTAATTTTGTATTTTTAGTAGAGACGTGGTTTCTCCATGTTGGTCAGTCTGGTCTGGAACTCCCAACCTCAGGTGATCCGCCCGCCTTGGCCTCCCAAAGTGCTGGGATTACAGGCATGAGCCACCTTGCCCAGCCAAGATTAAGATTTCTTATGAGAAAGCATAGATGACTAAATAGCTTGAGGTAGTGGAGTCTTACGATATCAGGACTTCGCACTTCAAGCCAATTACTTTTCCATAGATTTCATTTTTTCTCTTTTTCTGTTTTTTTTGAGATGGAGTCTCGCTCTTTCGCCAGGTTGGAGTGCAATGGCGCAATCTCGGCTCACTGCTACCACTGCCTCCTGGGTTCAAGTGATTCTCCTGCCTCAGCCTCCTGAGAGCTGGGACTACAGGCGCCCACCACCACGTCCAGCTAATTTTTTTTTTTTTTTGGAAACAGAGTTGCTCTGTTGCCCAGGCTGGAGTGCAGTGGTGTGGTCTTGGCTCACTGCCAGCTCTGCCTCCTGGGTTCACGCCATTCTCCTGCCTCAACCTCCCGAGTAGCTAGGACTACAGGCTTCCACCACCAGGCCCGGCTAATTTTTTGTATTTTTAGTAGAGACGGGATTTCACCGTGTTAGCCAGGATGGTCTCGAGCTCCTGACCTCGTGATCCGCCCGCCTCGGCCTCCCAAAGTGCTGAGATTACAGGCGTGAGCCACTGCGCCCGGCTTCCTAGTGGAGACCTTACAGACATTTTTCCCACCACAAAAGTAAAATTTATAAGTAGAAAAAATACCACATATATTCTGCACCCAAAAATTGATTCTTAAAAGTTTTGTCCATGGCCCTGCAGCAGTGCTTCTCAGAGTGGCTCCTGGGCCACAGGGCGCAGTGGTTCACACCTGTAATCCCAGAACTTTGGGAGGCTGAGGTGGGCGGATCACTTGAGGCCAGGAGTTCGAGACCAGCGTGGCCAACATGGTGAAACCCTGTCTCTACTAAAAATACAAAAATTAGCCGGGCGTAGTGGCAGATGCTTGTAATCCCAGCTACTGGGGAGGCTGAGACAAGAGAATCACTTGAACCTAGGAGATGGAGGTTGCTGTGAGCCGAGATCATGCCACTGTCCTCCAGCCTGGGCGACAGAGACCCTGTCTCAAAAAATAAAAAAATAAGTAAAGAAGAGTGGCTCCTGGGCCAGCAGCTTCAGCCTCACATGGGAACTTATTAGAAATGCACATTTTGGGACCCCACCTGGGATGTGTTGAGTCAGCAACTCACTGGCAGAACCCAGCAAAGGCCCTTTTTAATAAGCCTTCCAGGTGATTCTCATGCTGCTAAAATTTGGGTAATCACTGTTTTCATTTTCTTTTATATGTATTATTAAATGACTGTTACTCTACAAATATATGGTTGTTATTTTTACTTTTTGGATAACATTATAGTCTAGGCATGTCCCAGGTTTTTTTGGTAACACCATTTTCTTAATGATACGATGTTGCAGCCAGTGGATTTATTAGTCTTACTTATTATTGCTCTACTGTTGGTCCTTTAGTTTGCTTTTCACTCTTCTATGTAATGCTGTAAGAAATGACTTTTTCCATAAACGATTTTCCATATATTGGATGTATAATTTAACACATTCTAAACATTAATGTTAAAAAAGACATAAAGCATAAAAACCAAGATATGTATTTGATCATATAAAAATTTAAGCTGGGCACAGTGGCTCATACCTGTAATCCCAGCACTTTCGGAGGCCAAGGTGGGGGTAGACTGGTTGAGCTCAGGAGTTCAAGACCAGCCTGGGAACATGGTGAAACCCCAACTCTACCAAAAAAAAAAGAAGAAAAAGAAAAAATTAGCAAGACGCAATAGCACGCACTTGTAGTCCCATCTACTCAGGAGGCTTAAGGTGAGAGGATGGCTTGAGCTCGGGAGGCAGAGATTGCAGGGAGCTGAGATTGCGCCACTGCACTCCAGACTGGGCAACAGAATGAGACTCTGTTTCAAAAATAAAATAAAAATTTAAGATCTGTATATGTTTAAAAAATGTTAGAATGCAAATAAGTTGGGAAAATGTGATAAAGGGTTTTTTATAAAAATAACTCAGACACATTGATAAGGAAAATAGTCAATCTGCAAAAAATAGATGAGCAAAGAACATTTAGAGACAATTTATAAATAAAGAAAATATATCTGGTGAAAACACTCTTGAAAAAAATGCTCAAATCCAATAGTAAGAAAAAATTACATAACAGTAAGATACTATTTTTGTCTTTCAGATTATCAAGGCTTAAAAAATTAGAATGCCAGTGCTGACAAGAGTGTGGTTTAAAGGGCATCCTTGTTTGTTGCTAGTGGCAATGTCAGCTACTACTGACGTTATTTGAAAGGCAATAGTGTGTATCAGGACCTTTAAAATATTTGGACATATTTATCCTTTAAGTCTAACCTTCATCCTTTCTTCATAAGTTTTACAAATTCTGTATGCATTTCTGTGGTAGGTAAGTGATAAACTTACTAAGCTTAAAATGAACAGAATCTTAGATGAGGTTTCTTTTCATTTTCTGTTTTTAAAAGGAGTTGCTTTGGTTTGGCCTCTAAACAAGAAGAGCACAAATCTTGCTGCCTACACAGTTGATATTTGGGACTATTCTAGTGGTTCTGTTTAATTTTCACAACAGGGCTGTGAAATGGAGAATTAACCGCTTTTTCCAGATAAGGAAACAAGATTAGAAGTATTTTACATGTGGTTTTAGAAGGGTATTTACTGAATGAAATGTTTTATAAGATGTATTACTGCTGGTCTCATGTTTTATTATACTGTACCCCTGGTGGAAATCAACCTAAGAAACTCTTTTATATTTAAAAATGGAAATAATTACTGTGCCTTTGAATTGAAGTAATCTACAAAAGAAATGTGGTCCAGACTTTAGCCTTTGTTGGGACTGTGGTGATCATTTCTGGCTTTTGGCAATCTGGATCTGAACCTTTGGTTTTATTTAGCTTTCCAGTTCTCAGGGAACAATAGAAACCAGTCTTCAGGATATTGACAGCAGATTATCTCCAGGTGGATCACTGGCAGACGCATGGGCACATCAAGAAGGCACTCATCCAAAAGATAGAAAGTAGGTTATAGCTTTATGCATAGTTTCTGCTCTTATTAATGTCCTTTTTCACATTGACTCAGTTAATTTATTTGAGTTTTTCTTCCTTAAATAGTGTAGAAAAACTACAAGTCCTGTTAAATTGCATGACAGAGATTTACTATCAGTTCAAAAAAGACAAAGCAGAACGTAGTAAGTAAAATTTGCTATTTCTTAATTTAATAAATCCCTCTTAGTAATTAGTTATAATACAGTTTAATTTGGTATATCTGTAAGGGTAGCTTCTTAAGCTGTTTTTTTCAGAGATGTGATTCTGTCAGGAAAAAGGTTGATTGTGTTAAAAAAAAAAAAAAAAAACTATCCTTAAAATCAACCTTTTGAATACTTTAAATCAGGGTTGTGAACACCAGAACCTCTAAAGGGCCAGGCAGGTAACAGAAAGGAATGAGATTGGCCAGTGGGGACTCATCTACAGGGGAGAGCCACTACTCAGATTCACCAAAGGTATTGCCCAGTCTTCCCATTTCTCAAAAAAAGCTAGAAATACAGAATTTGTTAGAAATATCTTGATTTTTAAATGTTAACTGTTAATTGTTTTTTACATTGTTATTTACAGACCAAATAAAAGCATCTGTGGGCCATAAGTAGCCCATGAGCCACAAATCTATGACATCTGCTTCAGACTCTTAGCCTTTTTGAAGCAATAATCTCAAAAGAAAATATATTGTGTATAATGTTGTGATTCTATATTAACAACAGTAATATATTTTCCTATTTCTAGGATTAGCTTATAATGAAGAACAAATCCACAAATTTGATAAGTAAGTATCCAGATTATGTTTAATAGTTATTTTTCGTGCTATTTTGTTTATCTTTATTAGTATGATTCTTCTTACAGTTGAAATTAATTACAATTAAAAAATACATTTTAATCTTGATTTTACAGGATTGTTACAATATGTAGACATTTTTGAGGTTCACGCATCTGCTCCCTAATTGGGAAGTTACCATGATGGGAGAAGGACGGGGGAGAAAGATTACCATTTCAGTCCGTCAGCTTCTGCCTCATATGCTCTGATTACAGGACAGATAATAGAGTACATAGGCGAGGGCAGACTCAACCACTGTCTTAATTTTAACCTCATTCAATAGGCATTTTTTTACATCCATTTTGAACCTTCTCTTTATCTTCTTGCTGCTATAATGTCTATCTTAGAAACGTTTACTTTCTCCTGTAAATATTCTAAAGCCACAACAATCATTATAGGAAACAGATACATTTCATATATTTGAAAATTTCTAAATATTGAAAGTAGAAACAGTGACATTGGTTTAAGCCTCTGATTATTTCTAAATTACAGGCAAAAACTGTATTACCATGCAACAAAAGCTATGACGCACTTTACAGATGAATGTGTTAAAAAGTACGAGGCATTTTTGAATAAGTCAGAAGAATGGATAAGGTGAGTAAACTTCTTTTGGAGTGATTAGTGGTTGACTGCACAATATAAACGTACATTTGAAGTAAGAATGCTTCACTAGACTGCATATCAGTTGATTCTTTTTGGTTTTCAGAAAGATGCTTCATCTTAGGAAACAGTTATTATCTCTGACTAATCAGTGTTTTGATATTGAAGAAGAAGTATCAAAATATCAAGAATATACTAATGAGGTAGGTACAGCTATCAAGGAAAAATTAAAATTCTTCTCAGTTTATAACTGATAGTGATTGACAAGGGAGAAATGGGATAGAATGTGCCTACATTCATTTCCACCCACCAATTTTTAATACGTATTTTGAGCCAAGTTTTAAGAATGTAGATGTTTTATAACTAAAAACAGCTGATAAACCGTCCTTTTATCAACTATAAGAAAAGTTTCTTTCTTAAAAGGGTGTTGATTTAAGTATTGTATCATTGATAGTTTTGAAATCAAAATTTAAAGTTTTTTTAAAGGACTTTTTAAAAGCTGTGACACTTGATGTCAGATCTGTAGATGTCAGATCTGTAGTAAGTACTTTTGTTCTGTGATTAATGTGGGGTTTTTTTTTCTTTCTTTTTTTTTTTTTTTGATGTTTTAGTTACAAGAAACTCTGCCTCAGAAAATGTTTACGACTTCCAGTGGAATCAAGCATAGCATGACCCCAATTTATCCAAGTTCTAACACATTAGTAGAAATGACTCTTGGGTAAGAAACTCATCATTTGGAAACTGTAGTGTTTCCATTTGCTTTCACTGCAGTTTGTGCTTTTACTCTTACATTTTGAAATTTTTTATGTTTGTTGTAATACAATGTTTAATAAGGTTATTTATTGACCAGCTAAAAGAAAATAAAACATAAACATCATTCTAAAACATTTGCATATTGTTTTTGAGCAAAGCTGCTTGTTTATTTTAATAGTATGAAGAAATTAAAGGAAGAGATGGAAGGGGTGGTTAAAGAACTTGCTGAAAATAACCACATTTTAGAAAGGTGAGTAATGCAAAAATAATTACTGTGATTTTCTGTGCAATTGAGTTCATTCACAGCTGTACTTACATCTTCCTGTATCAATAGATTCAGCAGTGCTGTAAAGGGTCATAAAGTCAGAACTCATGTTTTTCTCTCTATGATTGTGTATTTGTGATGCCTTTTAATGGTTGATTAGTTCCATTTTATAGAAGCACTGGTTAATCGAATTACTTGCTTATTTGAATCAGTTTGTAAAGATCAAACTCTATTTACATTATTTTTATAACTTAATTCATTGGAATCATAATTTTCAATTTGGTGAATCAGAGTTGCTTTTTAAGATACCAGCACTTTGGTGCTGAGTAGCTTACAGGGTCCTCTGCACACCTCCTTGCAGGTGAAAGCCATAGGTAAATGCAGTACTTTGAGGAGTTAGGTGTCTGCTTATTATCTGCAAAATCCTAATAGATAAGGCCAAAAGAGATTTTCAGCCTGCAGAGGCAATAAAGCAATTTTTGGATGGCTGTTTTCCTTATCCTGATTCCTCAGAGAAATTAAGTCATATTTGGCTCTGTAATAGAACCTTTTCTTTTTCAAGCCCTTAGATGCTCCTCTACAGGTTCTCAAACCCTTGTAATGCTAATAAAAATATTTCACATTTGGCTAGGCACGGTGGCTCACACCTGTAATCCTAGCACTTCGGGAAGCCAAGGCAGACAGATTGCCTGAGCTCAGGAGTTCAAGACCAGCCTAGGCAACATGGCAAAACCCTGTCTCTACCAAAAATACAAAAATTAGCTGGGCATGGTGGTGCACACCTGTAATCCCAGCTACTGGGGAGGCTGAGGCACGAGAATCACCTGAATCTGGGAGGTGGAGGTTGCAGTCAGCCGAGATCACACCACTGCACTCCAGCCTGGGCGACAGGTGAGACTGTGTCTCAAAAAAAAAAAAAAAAAAAAAAAAAATGGATACGGAATTTTTGGGTCAGAGAGTATGTCAATCTAAATTTTGTTGGGTTTTACTAATTTTATTCTTTTTTTTTTTTTTTTTTTTTTTTTTACCCGAGACGGAGTTTCGCTGTTGCCCAGGCTGGAGTCCAATGGCGTGATCTCAGCTCACTGCAACCTCTGCCTCCCAGGTTCAAGTGATTCTCCTGCCTCAGCCTCCTGAGTAGCTGGGATTACAGGCGCCCACCACCACACCCAGCTAGTTTTTTGTATTTTTAGTAGAGATGGGGTTTCACCATGTTGGCCATGCTGGTCTTGAACTCCTGACCTCAGGTGATCCACCTGCGTCAGCCTCCCAAAGTGCTGGGATTACAGGCATGAGCCACTGCACCCGGCCAATTTTGTTCTTTAAAAGGGTGCATGTTATAGTCCTAAACAGATAAAACCTATGCATTTGGCAACATTGAATGTATAACATCTTTTAAACGTTTGCCAATTTGTTTAGTAAAAACCGAGATCTTATTTTAATTTATATTTCTGTGGTTTATAGTGATGTCAAACATCGTTTAATATGTTTGTTCAATTTTAATTTTGGGGGGGAGTTACTCATTAACTTTAAAAAATATTTTTCTTGTTTATAGTAATTATCTAACTTTTATAGTATCCAGTTTACAGTTTCTTCAGAACTTTAGCTAAATCCTTTTAGGCTTAAAGATCACCAAGTAGAAGAGACTATAAAGATGTGCCTTTTTTTTTTTTTTTTTGAGATGGAGTCTTGCTGTGTCACCAGGCGGGAGTGCAGTGGCGCGATCTTGGCTCACTGCAACCTCCACCTCCCGAGTTCAAGCGTTTCTCCTGCCTCAGCCTCCCGAGTAGCTAGGACTATAGGTGCATGCCACCATGCCCAGCTAATTTTTGTATTTTTAGTAGAGACAGGGTTTCACCATGTTGGCCAGGATGGTCTCAATCTTTTGACCTGGTGATCCACCTGCCTCGGCCTCCCTAAGTGCTGGGACTACAGGCGTGAGCCACCGCGCCCAGCCCAAGATGTGCTTTTAACAAACTTTTATATTTAACTACTTATGCCTTGTGGAATAAAATCCCAACTTCCTAAACCACATTTAGTAAGTCAGTTCCTCCTGTGTTTTATTTGCAGGTTTCTTGACAATGTATAGGTGATATAACATGGCATAATCTTAACGTAAATGTTAAGTGACAAAACTAGTAATGGAAGCCAGATTTTGTTCCGAGTATTATACTACTCTGTCTCCATGTGGATAACTCACTATCACTTCAAATTTTTTTTTTAATCTAAAATCATCTGTCCCAACTCAGTTTTCCCTCTACTCTCCTTATCCTGTTCGAAGGTACCACCTTTCTCCTACTCCCTTAAACATACATTATTTTAGACACTTAATCTTCTTTATACCCTCTCAACAAGTTTGGCTACCATATTTCCCCTCGTCACCCTCATTCAGATTTCCTTTCCCTTTCATATGTGATACATGGTAATAACCTATTTTTTTCTTAACCCCAAGCTCTTCCCATCTGTCATGGGTATTACAGCCAAAATCATCTCTCAGAATACTGATGTAATCGTATGACTTCTTTGGCTCAAAAGTTTCTAAACTCCTGTTACCTAAAAAGTCAAGTCTAAATTTATACTTCGATTCAAAGAGTATAATAGTCTGGTTCCAGCCTGTTCACCCAACTTTACTTCCCACTGCTCCCCAAAATAACATTGTGTTCTAGCAAGGTATCATTTCTCAGCTTCCCTTGGGTATGTCACACTCGCAGCTCGGTATCTTTTTTTTTTTTTTTCTTTTTGAGACAAAGTCTCACTCTATCACCCAGGCTAGAGTGTGGTGGCACGATCTTGGCTCACTGCAACCTCTGCCTCCCGGGTTCAAGCAATTCTCCTGCCTCAGCCTCCTGAGTAGCTGGGACTATAGGCACACGCCACCACACCCAGCTAATTTTTGTATTTTTAGTAGAGAAGGAGTTTTGCCATATTGGCCAGGCTGGTCCCAAACTCGTGACCTCAAGTGATCTGCCTGCCTCAACCTCCCAAAGTGCTGGGATTACAGGCATGAGCCACTGTGCCCTGCCCCTACTCTATCTTAGTTTATAAATCCCACCCCACCAGAAAGAAATTATCCAGTTCTTACTGACAGTTTCTTAATTACATCATTACATCGGTTTTTCATGTATTTATGATAATACCATGCTATTCCAGTAAGAAATAGAACAAATCATAGTTACTTAAACTCTTTAAAAATAAATAGCTATTTATTCCTCTGAAAAGTATTTTAAGGTTGGGGACCTTTATACATAAATACAACTTTTGAGATTACCTTTTTTCTTTGTGTGTGTGTTTTAGGTTTGGCTCTTTAACCATGGATGGTGGCCTTCGCAACGTTGACTGTCTTTAGCTTTCTAATAGAAGTTTAAGAAAAGTTTCCGTTTGCACAAGAAAATAACGCTTGGGCATTAAATGAATGCCTTTATAGATAGTCACTTGTTTCTACAGTTCAGTATTTGATGTGGTCATGTAAATATGTACAATATTGTAAATACATAAAAAATATATAAATTTTTGGCTGCTGTGAAGATGTAATTTTATCTTTTAACATTTGTAATTATATGAGGAAATTTGACCTCAGTGAGCATGAGAAGAAAGCCATGACCGACCAATATGTTGACATACTGATCCTCTACTCTGAGTGGGGCTAAATAAGTTATTTTCTCTGACTGCCTACTGGAAATATTTTTAAGTGGAACCAAAATAGGCATCCTTACAAATCAGGAAGACTGAGTTGATACATTTGTAAATGGGAGAACGGTGGCTACTGTGAGTGGGGAGCAGAACCGCACCACTGTTATACTGGGATAACAATTTTTTTGAGAAGGATAAAGTGGCATTATTTTATTTTACAAGATGCCCAGATCCCAGTTATCCTTGTATCCATGTAATTTCAGATGAATTATTAAGCAAACATTTTAAAGTGAATTCATTATTAAAAACTATTCATTTTTTTCCTTTGGCCATAAATGTGTAATTGTCATTAAAATTCTAAGGTCATTTCAACTGTTTTAAGCTGTATATTTCTTTAATTCTGCT
The DNA here is from genome assembly GCF_009828535.3 of Hylobates moloch. Lineage (NCBI taxonomy): Eukaryota > Metazoa > Chordata > Mammalia > Primates > Hylobatidae > Hylobates > Hylobates moloch. The sequence continues at coordinate 40,805,584 of NW_026652288.1, read as the reverse complement.
TACTATTTCATGGAAAAAATAAATTTCTCAAATTTTAGTGTAAAGAGTTCATGTGTTTCTTTGTATCCAGTTTGTGAAACAAAAGTTATCTTTTGAAAGTAACAATATAGATGATAATCATAAACTACTCTCAGAGTATTGGATGTAGGGACAATTTTGTGTCTCTTCTAAACCCACTAATTCTAAATTTAGTATAGAAGTTCTTTCATATACTTAGGCTATACAAATTGAAAAGGAACATTTTCTTTTTTTTCTTTTCCTTTTTTTCTTTTTTTGAGACAAGAGTCTCGCTCTGTTGCTCAGGCTGGAGTACAGTGGTGTGATCTCTGCTCACTGCAACCTCAGCCTCCGAGGTTCAAGCCATTCTCCTGCCTCAGCCTCACAAGTAGCTGGGATTACAGGCGTGCGCCACCGCGCCTGGCTAATTTTTGTATTTTTAGTAGTGATGAGGTTTCACCACGTTGGTCAGTCTCAAATTCCTGGCCTCAAGTGATCCACCCGCCTCAACTTCCCAAAGTGCTGGGATTAGAGGGGTGAGTCACCACACCCAGCCGAAAAGGAACATTTTCTCTGAAAAATCTACCCAGAGTTCTAGAGTAAGGGATTGTGCTCAGCAAGAAATTATTTCATCCAACAGGACGTTTCTTTCTTTTGGTTTTAGTTTCTGGCTTTTCAGACTGGTGAAGTGTGATTACATAAAACCTGCATATCATAAAAATAACATATCCTAAAGAGAAATAAATTTGTCTACCAAGAACATCAGTAACTTCATCAGTTTTAAGAAATGAGAAGATTAGGATCTTAAGTGAGATTATGATGCATTATTGTAGTGGAGAATTTTAAGCGTCATATGTACACATAACAAATAAATGCAAGGGTGAATGCCTTTATTTAAATAATACAGTTATCCACTGTCAGTTACCTGTTTAGTTTGAGAGTGTGTGGGGCAAGGAAGTATTTAATACCTCTTTATTTTAATTTTCCATTCGACCGTCTAATATGGGTATCTTGTATAGTTTAAAAGCTTATGTCACTGAATATTAGGCAAAATGTTACTCAAATTATGTGATTATTTGATATATTTGCCAATGTAGTTTTTATTTCAGCACCTCTAGCAAACAGTACCAATAAATAGAACCTTTATGTGGAGATTGTATTTTTATTAATAGTATTGATAGGAATATATCTATTCCACAGTAGTATTTTTTTTTCTTTTTTTTGGTTTTTTTTTTTGAGATGGAGTCTCACTCTGTCGCCCAGGCTGGAGTGCAGTGGCGCAATCTCGGCTCACTGCAAGCTCCGCCTCCCGGGTTCACGCCATTCTCCTGCCTCAGCCTCTCCGAGTAGCTGGGACTACAGGCACCCGCCACCACGCCCGGCTAATTTTTTTGTATTTTTAGTAGAGACGGGGTTTCACCGTGGTCTCGATCTCCTGACCTCGTGATTTGCCCGCCTCAGCCTCCCAAAGTGCTGGGATTACAAGCTTGAGCCACCGCACCCGGCCCACAGTAGTATTTTTTAAGATTTACTCTTTTATTTCCCCCTTACAGTGACATGGAAGAGAAGCATTCTTGCTTACAGTATTTTACCCTCAAAAATGCATCCTCATTCAAAACATTTATTTTTCAAAATATTTTAAATAAATAAATGCATGGTGATACCAGTCTGCTAATGTTCAGTGACTATTTAAATGAAATTAGCTTTAAAATAAGTTGTATCTTCACTTTAGTAGCTTTTAAAAAATACTATAATGTTTCGAAAAGATAGCAATTAATGGTATAAAAATAGTATATATAACAAATAGAAGATGGGTGTGATGGCTCATGTCTGTAATCTCAGCGCTTTGGGAGGCTGAGGCAGGGATATCACCTGAGATCAGGAATTCTAGACCAGCCTGGGCAACATAGCAAGAGCCCTGCCTCTACAAAAAAAAAAAAAAAAATTTTTTTTTTAATTGGCCAGGCACGGTGGCATGTGCCACAGTCCCAGCTACTCAGAGGCTGAGCTGCGAAGACTGCTTCAGTCCAGGAGTTAAAGGTTACAGTGAGCTATGATTGCCAGCCTGGGTGGCAGAGAGGGACCCTGTCTCAAAAAATTTAAAAAAAATAGAAGAGTTAGTAGATGTAACTCTTAGCATAAAACAAGTTATAGTACTGACAGCAGAAAAAATAAAAGTGAAATATGTGAATATAAAGTATATCAAAAGAGATAGCTTTGGCCAGGTGCAGTGGCTTACGCGTGTAATCCCAGCACTTTGGGAGGCCAAGGCAGGCGGATCACCTGAAGTCAGGAGTTCGAGACCAGCCTGGCCAACATGGTGAAACCCTGTCTCTACTAAAAATACAAAAGTTAGCTGGGCATGGTGGCAGGCGCCTGTAATCCCAGCTACTCGGGAGGCTGAGGCAAGAGAAACACTTGGACCTGGGAGGCGGAGGTTGCAGTGAGCCAAGATTGTGCCACTGCACTCCAGCCTGGGCAACAAGAGTGAGACTTTGTCTCAAAAAAAAAAAAAAGGGGGGGATAGCTTCAAGTAAAATAAACAGGAATGTAAGGTTAGGAAAGAAATGGGAAAAATAATTCCATTAAGTGTCCTAAAATTTGAGCTTCCGGCAGGGCACAGTGGCTCATGCCTGTAATCCTAGCACTTTGGGAGGCTGAGGTGGGCCGATCACCTGAGATTGGGAGTTCGAGACCAGCCTGGCCAACATGGTGAAACCCCGTCTCTACTAAAAATAAAAAATTAGGCCAAGTGCAGTGGCTCACGCCTGTAATCCCAGCACTTTGGGAGGCTGAGGCAGGTGGATCACGAGGTCAACAGATCAAGACCATCCTGACCAACATGGTGAAACCCCTTCTCTACTAAAAATACAAAAATTAGCCGGGCATGGTGGTGTGCACCTGTAGTCCCAGCTACTTGGGAGGCTGAGGCAGGAGAATTGCTTGAACCTGGGAGGCAGAGTTGCAGTGAGCTGACATTGTGCCAACCGCACTCCAGCCTGGCAACACAGCAAGACTCCGTCTCAAAAAAATAATAATAATAAATAAATAATTAGCTGGGTGTAGTGGCATGCACCTGTAGTCCCAGCTACTCGGGAGGCTGAGGCAGGAGAATCACTTGAACCCGAGAGGCGGAGGTTGCAGTGAGCTGAGATCGCGCCTGGGCAACGGAGTGAGACTCCATCTCAAAAAAAAAAAAAAAGAAAAAAATTTAGCTGCCATTATTTTGGAGGTTACCAAATTATTGGCTTATGGACCTGATTATGCCATGTCAAAAGAAATGCTTCTTACATATTAAAAAAACAACATTTCTTTACAAATGTAGTGTCTTTATCAATAAATTCTCCAGAAAAAAATTACAGTAATCCTGAACTTTTTATGATTGTTTTTCTTTGGTTTTTGTTTTTTGCAATAGTGTTTACCTTTTGTGGTGATCTGTGTTAAAAGTAAGAGATATATTGTTTAGAATTAAGAAAGGGACTATCAGTAGGAATAAGGACTCTCAACTGAAATGTCAACAATTTATTCCCCTTTCAGAATTACAGCCACCACCAGGGCTAGTCTTTTTTTTTTTTTTTTTTTTGAGATGGGAGTTTCACTCTTGTTGCCCAGGCTGGAGTGCAATGGCACAGTCTCAGCTCACTGCAACCTCCACCTCCCAGGTTCAAGTGATTCTCCTGCCTCAGCCTCCCAAGTAACTGAAATTACAGGTGCCCACCAGCATGCCCGGCTAATTTTTGTATTTCTATTAGAGATGGGGTTTCACCATGTTGGTCAGGCTGGTCTCAAACTCCTGACCTCGGGTTATCCGCCTGCCTCAGCCTCCCAAAGTGCTGGGATTACAGGCATGAGCCACTGCACCCGGCCAAGAGCTAGTGTTTTGTTTCTAATTTCACCTCACTCAGATGTGTTTTATATGTTGTGCTTTGTCTTTGAGGAAGTGCTGCAGAAAATTTACAATTACTCAAATTTTTGAAACTGAGAAGTGCTGGGGCAGACACACACAGTTGAAGGGAAAAACATTTAAAGAAATCTTAACAGTACTGTTTTAGCTGGATTCTCCACCCCACATCCCACTTTTAAGAAGACCTGAAAAACTCTTACACTGTTGTTTGAGTTAGACTTGCTCCCCACTTGTCACTTATAAGAAGAATCAAAGTCCAAATTCCTAAGAAATACTGAAAATGGAATAGAAAACAAAAACATCTGATCTGGAAATAAAAACTGACAATATAATAATATCCGTTGTTTATCTTTAGAGAGTAAATCAGCTCCAAAAATTTGCTGTGGCATATAAAAAGCAAGCCCAAATATTATATCAGGCTGTTTAAGCAACTTAGCTCCTAAATGAATATATGAATAAGTTTATTTCTTTTGACATAAACAGAGTGCGCAAGGACCAACTGTTAGACATAGTCTCAGGATTGATGATGGGAACCTCAGTACGAGCTGCGTGGTAGACAACTAGGCATTGATGTCTGCTGAAATGCTGAAATGGATTCAATAATGTTAGAAGTTCTAGAGAATTGTTCAATAAATGGTTAAAGATCAAAAAAGGACCCTGGGGGAAAATGTTCTTTTGCACCTTTTTTTTTTTTGAGACAGAGTCTCGCTCTGTCACCCAGGCTGGAGTGCAGTAGTGCTATCATAGCTCACTGCAGCTTCCATCTTCTGGATTCTAGCAGTCCTCCCACCTCAGCCTCCTGAGTAGCTGGGACTATAAGTACATGCCACCACGCCCAGCTTTTTTTTTTTTTTTTTTTTTTTTTTTGTGGAGACAGCATCTCACTTTGTTGCCTAGGCTGGTCTTGAACTCCTGGGCTCAAGCAATCCTCCCACCTCAGCCTCCCAAAGTGCTGGGATTACAGGTGGGAGCCCTTGTGCCTGGCCCTTTTACACATTTTTTGACTCATAAGAACTAATTTCTTTTTCTGGGATAAATTCCTGCTAAAGTTTCAAATAGGTTTCATTTTTCCAGTAAAAAAATGCACAAAACAAATGGGATCAAGTCTACGGCTTTAGGAGACTGCTCGTCCATCACCACTAAGTCCTGCAAGTTACCGCTGACAATTGTGTTGGAAGCTGAGTTAGTGGATACTGTGTTTTTTCACTCCTCTATGAAAATAATTGTGTTTTTGTGAACGAGGTCAGGAGGTCCATGCTTGAAAATTACCAAGTGTTACATTAGGTTAGAGCTTCTCTTAAGAAAGCTTAAAACTCTTTCTTTAGAAAGAACATCTATTAATACAGTTTCCAGTTATGAGGGCCAAGGTCTAAAGGACAAGCCAAAAGAATGACAGAGGAAGGGGATTTAGGGCTAACAGGTGGTCCCCAGACATATTGGCTGAAAGGCAGTTCACAGCTAAAGTGTCATATGTGGGTGTTACTGTGCTCCTCATCCATGCTCTCTGCAGCGAGTTGTTCTGGAACACTCCTGGTTCTCGCTATGGCCATAAGAAGTGACTTTCATGAGACCTTCAGAAGAATAGCCCGGCTCTTTTACTGGTTCCCCAAATCACTGACCTGCTCAAAGAATCGGAAATCCAAGCTGCTCTGGAGCCAAGGTGGGGGTAAGTTACCTCAGGCTAATGCCTTATTTCAAATCCATTTTTTTCTGTTACATTTTAAAATGGAGCCTCCCTCGAGTGGGCGGGGAGGAGTGGGAAAGAAAAGTCTTGAAGCCTTTAAAAGGTATTATTCCACTTGGTCATCTGGAGGGATAATTGACAGAAAATAAAATTAAGCATTTTGAGGCTGAAGTATTAGAAGCCATGAACATTGTTACAATCCAATTGTACGCTTTTTAGGCATTTCGATTCCGAAAAGTTGACTAGAGAGAGATGGAGAATGTATTTAAAAACAACAAAAACAGCTCTTATTCTCAGGGACTCTTAATTTGTCCTAGTACTAAAACATCTTAGAATAAACAGAACACAAAAAATAAGTCCCAGTGAGTTCCCCTCCTTTCCATAGAAAACTAAAAAGGTCAGTGGGCCTTAAGTCTCTTTTATTTGGGTCAGTTTATGCATCATATTTTAATCAGGTATTTATTGATATGAGAATTTAAAGCACCTTATATTTGCTACCATATAAAGCCCTGCCTTTTCTGTCCAGTCCTGCCTGACTGGAATATGCAAGGGTCAGAGGAGAGGGGGTTAAAGGGAGTAGATGACCCCTCTAAGTCTGGTATCTGAAGTTCCTGCAGGAACCCAGCTTTCACCTTCATACTCGGCATCACTGGTTGTACTACTCACACTGCTGAAAGCCAGTTCTCTCACTTCATAATGTTTCATCTTGCAACTGAATCAAAATTCTCATTATGTTTCTTTCACACCCATGTAGCTCAGAATTTTATGTAAGTGCTTAACAATTACTTAAGATGTATTATGTGTTTGATACATTATCAAACATAATCTGATGATGTGCTAGATTATCCAGTGCCAGATCCTCCTTTAAAAACAGAAGTGACGACTGGGCGCCGTGGCTCATGCCTGTAATCTCAGCACTTTGGGAGGCCGAGGCAGATGTATTACCTGAGGTGAGGAGTTCAAGACCATCCTGGCCAACCTGGTGAAAACCCGTCTGTACTAAAAATACAAAAAAATTAGCCGGGCATGGTGACCGGTGCCTATAATCCCAGCTATTCAGGAGACTGAGACAGGAGAATCACTTGAACCTGGGAGGCAGAGGTTGCAGTGAGCCAAGATCATGCCTTCGTACTCCAGCCTGGGCAACAAGAGCTAAACTTCGTCTCAAAAAAAAAAAAAAAAAAAAAAAAAAAAAAAACAGAAGTGACTATGATCTATAATCACCAAGGGAGGTATGTGATTAAGACATGTATTTAAAAGGATGCAGGCCGGGCATGGTGGCTCATGCCTGTAATCCCAGCACTTCGGGAGGCCAAGGTGGGCGGATCACCTGAAGTCGGGAGTTCGAGACAAGCCTGACCAACATGGAGAAACCCTGTCTCTACCAAAAATACAAAATTAGCTGGGTGTGGTAGCACATGCCTGTAATCCCAGCTACTCAGGAGGCTGAGGCAGGAGAATTGCTTGAAAATCCAGGAGGTGGAGGTTGCAGTGAGCCGAGATTGCGCCATTGCACTCCAGCCTAGGCAACAAGAGTGAAACTCCATCTCAAAAAAAAAAAAAAATGCAATTCATTAAAAAAAGAAATTTATAAAATATAAGGCCTAGGACATTTCGATCTTATATTTTTCTTTAATTTTTTTTCATTCTTTCTCACTGTCAAAATAGGGAGAATTTAACTTAATACTTTAAGTCTCTGTTTATATGTACCATTCTTCAGATATGGATTAGCATAATTTGGGATGTTAGAGCCCCAAGAGAACTTAAGAAAAATCATCTTCACCAATTGCTTCATTTTAAAGATAAGCAAAAAGGCCGGGGGTGGTGGCACACGCTTGTAATCCCAGCAATTTGGGAGGCCAAGGTGGGTGGATCACTTGAGGTCAGGAGTTTGAGACCAGCCTGGCCAACATGGCGAAACCCCGTCTCTACTAAAAATACAAAAATTAGCCGGGTGTGGTGGTGGGTGCCTATAATCCCAGCTACTTGGGAGGCTGAGCCAGAAGAATCGCTTGAGCCCAGGAGGTAGAGGTTGCAGTGAGCTGAGATGGAACCACTGCACCCCAGCCTGGGCAACAGAGCAAGACTCAGTCTCAAAAAATAAAAATAAGATGAGCAAACTGCCTCCAGAAGGTTAGACACCTTAACCTCCCAAAACTGTTACATAGGCAGAACCAGAGCTTTATCCCAGATTATCTAGTTCTTGGTCTGCTGCTCTTTTTATCACACCACAGAGCAATGGTGAGTAAGTAACAGAATGTGAACATACGAGCCCTCGCTGAATATTTTACTTATAGCCTTCATCAGTAGATAATCTATACCTAGAAAGTTTGATAATCTATTTTTCCAAAGTAAAGCTTATTAGTTTTCTCATTAGTTTGGAGATTGATAGCCTGATTCCACAATCTTTTTACTTATACACAATATTATGAAAGAAAGATTTTTGTTGAGGCCAAGCACAGTGGCTCATGCCTGTGATCCCAGAACTTTGCAAGGCTGAGGCGGGCAGATTGCTTGAGGTCAGGAGTTCAAGACCAGCCTGGCCACTATGGTGAAACCCCGTCTCTACTAAAACTGCAAAAATTAGCCAGGCATGGTGGCAGCTGCCTGTAATCCCAGCTACTCAGGAGACTGAGGCAGGAGAATTGCTTGAAACTGGGAGGCAGAAATTGCAGTGAGCTGAGATCACACCTCTACACTGCATGCAGCCTGGGCAACAGAGTGAAACTCCATCTCAAAAAAAAAAAAAATTCTGTTGAAATATTACTCTATCATAATGGGATTATTTAAATATATGCTTTATAGGATTATATCCCCTCGAGAGCAAGAACTATCTTTTCTTCTATCTCCAGTGTTTAACATAGTGTTTTGTATGTGGGCAGTCAATAACTATTTGCTTTACTGAATTGACTTATGAAGACAGCCCTATGGAATTTTGAGTTAAAAAAGAATGAATGTATTCTTAGAAATCTGCTAATGCCTGGGGATCCTTGCTCCACCCTTCTGTGTAGACTAATGGATTGTGGCAACCATCAACATCAGATTGTCTCTAGGGTTAAATTCTGTCACTCATCAATATCCTAGAGTCATCTAAAGATTGGCAGAAATATGTCAAAGTTTCCCTAAGTACCTTCATCCCGATCAACCCCGCTTGAAAACATAAATGGCCTCAGGGCAAAACCAGTGCATGATATTTTAATACTAATTAAGTGAAGGCTCCCAAATGGCTTTACTCCCTGTAACAGCACAATTTAGTTGACTCTCCTGCAGCTCTGCTCTATCTCCCCCTAGAAGACAATAAGTTACATCAAGGCATGATTTAGGAAGAAATATAGAAGGATAGTCGTAAATCTGAATTCAGTACATATTTTACACTATGGTCTTGAAGGAGGAGAATGGGGAGGGCTGTATGAGAAAAGCCCACATTCCATGGCCTGGAGCCATTTCTAATCTAGTTGAGGAACCCAAGCTATATATAAAAAACAGAGCTCAAGAGCATTGTAGGCTGCTGGGAAGATCAAGGGACTTCAGAGTCAGACCTGGCTACTAAGAGCTGTGCTACTTTGAGAGCTTGTGGGACTTCAGAGTCAGACCTGGCTTGTGCTACTGAGAGCTGTGTGACTTTGAGCAAGTCACTTAGATCTCTCTGATGTGAGCTTTCTCGTCTGTAGAATGTGGAGATTGAACTTGATCTTAAAGGTTCCTTCCAGTTTCATAAATGCCGTGAAACTAAGATACAATAATACAAAGTGGCAGCAGAGTTGCTGAAGAGCAGCATGGAGGAAAGTTTCTTGATGTCAGATAGTATGTCACCATGTCATTCATCTGCAGAAACAGGACTGGCATTGTTAATTGTCATAATATCTGAGACCTTATGTAAAACCCTGTTTAAGGAGTTTACATACCGAATGCATACATGCTCTTTTTAAAAAACAAATATGAGATCTGGTGAAACCCCATCTCTACTAAAAATACAAAAATTAGCCTTACGTGGTGGCATGCACCTGTAATCCCAGCTACCCTGGAGGCTGAGGCAGGAGAATCGCTGGAACCCGGGAGGTGGAGGCTGCAGTGAGCCAAGACCACGCCAGTGCACTCCAGCCTGGGCAATAGAGCAAGAATCTGTCTCAAAAACAAAACAAAACAAAGCAAATTTGAGATCTAGACTCTCCATATATAGCATGAGCCCTAAGTTTTAGGCTCCTGCTTATGGAAACTGGCCTCCTTTTCTGTGTAACCTGTTCCAGGGCACTTTGGGGTTCCCAGCAGTCATCCTGGTCATTTAATTTCTGTGGTAAAGACATCACTTTCACAGCCTGGCTCTTCATTTCTTTTCCAAATCATTACTAATGCCCAAACATTGTTTCCAGGACACCCCCTTGAAAACAAAAGACTATCCTATTAATTTATTTTTAAAAATATTTTTTCAGCTCCTTTTCATCATGACTTATAAGATAACCAAACTCTCAGGATAGTCAGAAAATCAGAGCTAGAAGACCTAGCTGTTTTCAGACAGTCTGTTTACACTAACAGTTTTCTCTGGTTCTCCGTTTCACCCCTTCCTGCCCCATGTTTTAGCAGTTAATGAGATGTGATGACTGAATGAAAGTCTATTGCTTCCTGTAAGGAGGCAGATGTAAGCACATCTGGACAACACAGAAACCCACCTCTCACCACAGGGAAGAAGAGAAAGGAGGGGGGCTGCTTATTAGACAGCACCCCACTTGTCTCCAGCATTGTATGGCTTTCTCAAGGACACCTATGTAGATCAGAAGCCCTGAGAGAGAGAACCGCCATGGAAGAACTGGCAGAGGAACACTCTAGCATGGATGCTCTGGTGTCTTGTCTGTTGGAGGGTAGGGTGTACCCTCCTAGTAGAATGTATTCTCTGTGCATCAGTGGGGCAATAGGCTAATGGACAAGATGACATCACGAAATCTGTTCTATATTTAGTGGCCTATAAAAGCAAATGATCAGCCGGGCACAGTGGCGCATGCCATTAGTCCTAACTACTCAGGAGGCAGAAGGGTCACTTGAGCCCAGAAGTTCAAGTCCAGCCTGAGCAACATGGTGAGGGCCCCATCTCTGAAAAAAAAAAAAGGCAAATTTTCTGTGTCTCTAAGTGAGAGGGAGACAGCTTGAAACAAATATGAAACTATCACTGTAAAAGTCTACTTATTTTTCCTCTGCAAGGAGAGAGGAGAAAGTTTAGATGCAGAAAAAATATTTTCATGCACAGAGTTCTTACTAATGGTTTAACGATAACTCAGATCCTTGACAATATTATCAAGCCATTGTAATACAAAAAAAATCAATAGTTATTAGTCCCTGAAATACAAAAGCAAAGGATGGAGAGGGGTCTCCTACATTAAATAACATTCTCTCTGCTTAAGGCAGACAATCTAGCTAGCCCCTTTTATTCTGAGGCATTGCTCTAATGAGCAATCTTACTCATATCAATGTTCCTCAAAGTGGTCACTACAACTTTAAATCATCTTCAATAAAGTTATATCAGAAAGTAGCGTAAGTTTATTGGAAGACAATGACAATCCCATGAGAAATTGGCTGATGGTTGGTCCAAAATAAAGACATTGCTTCTAAGGGTTCCTGCCCTCATCCATAAAGTGAAGCTGTCCCAACTGCTGACCCACGAATCAGCAGTCTCCCAGAAGGTGAAATGTATAAACAGAAGCTCTCCCGAAGCAAATTATTCAAGCATAGACAGGGCTGAGAAATGTTCTCAGAGGCTAACAACATATAACACATTGGACAAGCAGCTAAAAGACAGGAGAGATGATAAAAGCCAGATTTCAGGCTGGGTGCAGTGGCTCACACCTGTAATCTCAGCACTTTGGGAGACCGAGGCAGGTGGATCATCTGAGGTCAGGAGTTTGAGACCAGCCTGGCTAACATGGCGAAACCCGTCTCTACTAAAAATACAAACACCAAAAGTAGCCAGTCATGGTGGTGGGCACCTGTAATCCCAGCTACTCAGGAGGCTGACGCAGAAGAATTGCTTGAACCCAGGAGGCGAAAGTTGCAGTGAGCTGAGATCATGCCACTGCACTCCAGCCTGGGCAACAGAGCATGACTCCATCTCAAAAAAAAAAAAAAGCCAGATTTCACCAGAAGATACCAAAGTCTGATTAGAACTCCCAAATCTCAGGAGATATATAATAACCTAACACCAAAGGGCCAAAGGAGATTGTGATCAGCATCCAGATTCAATGCAAATCCTATGCAGCTGGAGACAGAGAGGCCTTGGGCAGGTGAGACATAACGGGTCTCAGATATGCACATTATTACTGAGGCAAGGCTCCCCTCCCAGTTGCAGCAGCAAGGCTCAAATCTCAAGAACCTCCAAATTGTTCTAGTCCAATCAGCCTAAGCCCCCGGAGACAAACCTGTAGACCATGCAACCACGGAGAGACCTCACACCAGAGGAACTGTGCGGTATCTCATCGAAGGAAATTACAGAGCTCTTCTAGGATTTGGAAGAAGGGTGGAATTTAAGGTTTTGTTTGTTTGGTTGGTTGGTTGGTTTTTGAGACGGAGTCTCGCTCTGTCACCCAGGCTGGAGTGCAATGGCAGGATCTCGGCTCACTGCAACTTCTGCCTCCCGGGTTCAAGCAATTCTCCTGCCTCATCCTCCTGAGTAGCTGGGATTTCAGGAGCACGCCACCATGCCCAGCTAAGTTTTGCATTTTTTAGAAAGGGTTTCACCTCGTGGTCAGGTGGTCTCGAATCTGACCTCATGATCCACCTGCAGCCTCCAAATGTGGATTACAGGCTGACAGTGCAGTGGCGTGATCTCGGCTCACTCCACCTCCCAGGTTCAAGCGATTCTCCTGCCTTAGCCTCCCGAGTAGCTGGGACTACAGGCATGTGCCACTACGCCCAGCTAATTTTTGTATTTTTAGTAGAGGCAGGGTTTCGCCATGTTGGCCAGGATGGTCCCGATCTCTTGACCTCGTGATCTGTCTACCTTGGCCTCCCAAAGTGCTGAGATTACAGGTGTGAGCCACTGTGCCCGGCAAGAATTTAGGTTAAATTTAAATGAAGTAGTGTTTCGATAGGTGCAAAGCAGGGCTGTGTGGGAAGGGGTTAACATCAGGTCTGGACTGCAGAGGGGGACCCAGGCTCCTATTTCCTTAGAAATCACACAAAATTCGTATCTGAAGTTCTGCACTTGGGTGTAAATCAAGGCTGCCTTTTTTGTGTCAGAGTGACTTAGATCCTCCAGGCAAGAGTGGGATGTTTCATTCCTGCTGATGTTTATTTCAATTAGCAAAGTTTCTCATAGTGCATGGCTTTAGGGATTTCTTAGGGGATCATTATGACACTTCATAGCTGCCGTGTGTCCCTGAGAGAAAGAAACATTAGCATTATCTGTCTCTATCTTCCCGATCTGATGAACAGTAGGAAAGAGTTGAACTTTCTCTGTCCAAACTAATTTGTACTACCTTGTTAGTTATTGTTGTATTTTTTAAAATTTTTGTTTTCTTTATCTCTAATTCTTTCCATGTTTTCCAGTAGCTTCCCAATACAATTTTTCATATAATAAAATATTTTATTTTATTTATTTATTATTTATTTATTTTTTTTTCTTTGAGACAAAGTCTTTCTGTGTCACCCAGGATGGAGTGCAATACTGCAATCTCTGCTCACTGCAAACTCCGCCTCCCGGGTTCCAGCAATTCTCCTGCCTCAGCCTCCCGAGTAGCTGAGATTATAGGCGTCCACCACCACACCCAGCTAATTTTTGTATTTTTAGTAGAGTCAGGATTTCACCATGCTGGCCAGGCTGATCTCGAACTCCTGACCTCAGGTGATCCACCTGCCTCTGCCTCCCAAAGTGCTGGGATTACAGGCATGAGCCACCACGCCTGGCCTAATTAAACATTTTAGATAGCTGAGCCCTTTTACACCCCCACCTCCACCCCAGATCCCTCTTTTTTCCTTGATTCCCTCCTTTCTCTTGTTCCAATGTGGACAGTTTGTTTTCCAGGCCTGGTTGAGCCTTTATCCTGAGAACTCCTTTTACCTCTTTCTTGAGTGGGATCATTTACTTCTCAAGTCCTACTTCTTCTTCATTCTTTGTTTAATCCTTCACTGTAGTGGGGAACATCTAGTAGCTTTCTGTAAAATGGGTACGTGAAAGGCATTTCATGTCTAATATTCAGAAATTTCCCTATAAAGTGCTTTGGAGTGGGCTTTTAAATTTATTTATTTGCTTGTTTATTTGTTTAAGGATGGGGCACTTGTTATGTTGTCCAGCAAGGTCACGAACTCCTGGGTTTAACTCCTCCCACTTTAGCCCCCTGAGTAGCTGGGATTACAAGCAAGAGCCACTGCACCTGGCTTAAAAAGTACTTATTTAACTAGACACTCACTAGGACCTTTCAAGCTAGAAACACATGTCTTTCAGTTATGGGAAATTTTCTTGCATTATTAATTATCTTCAATGTTCATTTCAGTAGTGCATATATGGTTCAGTATTAGGAAGCTATTAATGTAATTCACCATATCAATGGATTTAAAAAAATGGAAAAGGCCTATGATATTTTCAATATATGCTGTAAAGGCATATAACAAAATTCACCATATATTTCTGAGTTTTTTTAATCTTAGTAAATAGAAATGGATGGAAATAGATTTTCTTGATGTGATTTTTATACATCCCACAAACTAAAACCCAATATCAATGTCTGATATATTGCCATTAAAGTCAGGAATAAGCAAGAATTTCCACTATTACCACTAATACGTAATATTGTTCTAAATGTACCATAAGATGCAAAAACCCAGTGGAATATAATGTGACTGAAAATTTTTAGAAAGGAAAAGATACCACTGGCGTTATTTACTCCCAACATGATTATATATCAGGAAAATACAAAAAAATTAATTAACTGAAAATAAGGAATCCTGGCCGGGTGCGGTGGCTCACGCCTGCAATCCCAGCACTTTGGGAGGCCGAGGCGGGCAGATCACCTGAGGTCAGGAGTGAGAGACCAGCCTGACCAACATGGTGAAACCCCATCTCTACTTAAAAGACAAAATTAGCAGGGCGTGGTGGTGCATGCCTGTAATCCCAGCTACTCGGGAGGCTGAGGCAGGAGAATCGATTGAACCTGGGAGGCGGAGGTTGCAGTGAGTCGAGATCGCACCATTGCACTCCAGCCTGGGTGAGAAAGCGAAAATCCATCTCGAAAAAAAAGAAAGGAAAAAGAAAGAAAAGAAGGAATCCTATAAGGTATCTATTTGTGAAACTAGTATACCAAAACTAATAGTTTTTCTTTATAAAAATAGTAACCAAGAATAACAAAAAAACAAACTTGTAATATCAGCAAAGTAACAAAATACCTAAAAAATAAACCTAACAAGACATGTATAAAGCCTATCAGAGAAATACTTAAAAATTCATCTTAGGAACATAAAATATGATTTACATAGAAAAGTATCCTTTGTTCTTAATGAAAGGATTCAATATTGTATTGATATTAATTCCTCCCCCCCATTAAGCCATAATCTTGATGTGGTCACAATTAAAATTCAAAAAATATTTTGGGGGAAACAAAATAAAATGTTCTAAATTTCATCTGGAAGAATAAACATGGAAGAATATGAAAGAAGATACTAACCCTACCAGATATCAAAATACATTACAAAGCTGCTAAAAAGAATGAAACAGACCTGGAGTTACTAATTTCTTGCTATGAAAGGATAAGAGAGAGAACAGGTTGCGGGGCAAGACGTAAGTATGATGCCACTTGCACACAGAAAAGTAGGTATACTGTACATACATACATACACACACACCTGGGCTGGGGTACAGTAGCACAATCATGGCCCACTGCAGCCTCAACCTCCTGGGCTCAAGCGATCCTCCCACCTCAGCCTCCCTAGTAGCTAGGACTACAGGCATACACCACCATGCCCAGCTAATTTTTGTACTTTTTGTAGAGATGGGGTCTCGCTATGTTGCCCAGGCTGGTCTTGAACTCCTGGGCTCAAGTGATCCTCCTACTTTGGCCCCCAAAGTGCTGGGATTACAGGCATGAGCCACCGCATCCAGCTGCACACTCACTTTATATAGCTATAAAGTTCATATCAGACTTCTAGACATTGGTTACTCTGTAAAGTGGGGTTGAAGTTGGGACAGGGAAAAATGGGGAAACTTCCTTTTACTCTCTATTATTTTTATGACTATACTTAAAAGACTATCTAGGCAATCATAACTCAATAATGTGTTTTTAAAATAAAAAATAATTAAAAAGATAAAAAAATCATTCATAGTTAATGAGAACAAAAAACAAGGAAGCAAAATCTTTTGCAGGATGAATTTCAATTCATCACATTCTGTGGTTGGCAGAACACTCACTGCTCTTTCATATACTCCATCTGTTAGTACGTTTTTTGCATTGCTATAAAGAAAATACCCGAGGCTGGGTGATCTTTAAAGAAAAAAAGGGCTATATGGGCCCATGGTTCTACAGACTATATAGGAAGCGTAGTGCTGACATCTGCTCCTGGTGAAGGCCAGGAAGCTTCCAGTCATGGTGGAAGGCAAAGAAGAAGCCAGTGTATCACATGGCAAGAGGGAGCAAGAAAGAGAGAAGGAAGTTCCAAGCTCTTTTAAACAACCAGATCTCACATGAAGAGTGAGAACTCACTTATTACCGCAAGGATGGCACCAAGCCATGCATGAGGGATCCATCCCCACACTGGGGATTACATTTCAATGGGAGATTTGAAGGGGACAAACATGCAAGCCATATTACCGTCATAAAGGATCTTGCGGTCAGATGAGTCTGAGAAGCATTGTATACTTGATTTCCTCCTCGAAGACACCCAACATAAATTAGCACATTTATGTTGTTCTGCAGTTAAAAAAAATGTTTAAGTTTGTTGAACCATTGTTTCCAGACTTATTCGAACGTAATTTTGGCCTCAGCATATGTACCTGCTCTTATTGTCTCTGTCTCATTTGTATACCTCCTAAACACGAAGGACATATTCAAAGAGACAGATGGTCCAAAGGGAGAGGACCCTGAAAGATAACAGACACAACAGTGTGATGGGGATACCTTTACTACCAAATATATAATCAACGGGGAACACATTTTGGGAAATACTGGCAGGTTCATTACTTTTATTCTATGACTAGAGCTCAAAACCCCAAGAAGTCACATGACTGATTGTGCATGGGTATATGATTTGAAGTCCTTTCTCCCACCTCCCTCATATTATTTTCAAAAATATATTAGCTCTGGGCTGGTGTGGTGGCTCATACCTCTAATCCCAGCACTTTGGGAGGCTGAGGCGGGAGGATAGCTTGAGTCCAGGAGTTCAAGACCAGCCTGGGCTACATGGAGAGACCCCCCATCTCTACTAAAAATAGAAAAGTTAGCTGGGCACGGTGGTGCACACCTGTGGTCCCAGCTACTTGGGAGACTGAGGCACAAGAATCGCTTGAGCATGGTGAGTGGTGGTTTCAGTGAGCCAAGATCATGCCACTGCACTCCAGCCTGGGTGACAGAGCAAGACCGTCTCAAATATGTATGTATATATATATATATACACACACACACACACACACACACACACACACTCTTAGGATGATAGAAATCAGATCAGAGTTTCCCTGGACAGAGGAGAGGAGGACGGACTGGGAAGGGCCATCATGAAGGTCGATATGTCATTACTTTACATTTTATTGGGATGTGATTTACCTGTGCATCAAAATTGACCCAACTGGAAGTCTGTGCATTTTATCGTATGTAAACTCTACCTCAAGGAAATGAATCTAAGTAAATATATATATACACACATTCACTTGTCCCAACCTGAAGTTGGGACAGGGGGAAATGGGGAAACTTCCTTATACTCCCTATTCTTTTTATGACTATACTTAAAAGATTAATTATCTAGGCAATCATATCTCAATAAAGTGTTTATATATATAAACATGTATATATGTGTTTATAAGCGCCTATATGTGTGTGCGTGTATATATGTGTATGTATTTATATATATAAGCTCTGAAGAGATTTAAGAGGCAGAGTAGCGTTGTGGCTAAAAGTATAGACTCTAGAACAAAACTCCCTGGGTCCGTAATCCCAGTCCCTCCCCCTGCCTTCTGTGTACGTGACTTTGATTAAGTTCCTCACCCTGTCTGTCAAATGGGGATAATAATAGTACTACTGTTGCAGGCTTCCTCCATGAAGATTAAGTGGGTTGATAGAGATCATGCATTTAGATTGAAACCTGGCACACAATAAGTACTCAATAGATGCTAGCCTCTAAATCTAGCCATAATGGTGCATTCAAGACATCTGCTCATTTCTGACTTTTTTTTTTTTTTGAGATGGAGTCTCGCTCTGTTGCCCAGGATGGAGTGCAGTGGTGTTATCTCAGCTCACCCCAACTTTCGCCTCCTGGGTTCAAGCGATTCTTCTGCCTCCCAAGTAGCTGGGACTACAGGCACACGCCGCCATGCCCGGCTAATTTTTGTATTTTTAGTAGAGATGGGGTTTCATTATGTTGGCCAGGCTGATCTCAAACTCCTGACCTCATGATCCGCCTGCCTCGGCCTCCCAAAGTGCTGGGATTACAGGTGTGAGCCACCGTGCCTGGCTAATTTCTGATTCTTTAAACCAAATATATATATATGTGTGTGTGTGTGTGTGTGCACTCGTGTGTGCATATGTGTGTGTATACATACATATGTGTGTGTCTACACACACAGATACACACATACATATATAAACACATATATGTTGTACGTTCCCAGACTGGAAACCTAGAAATATGTATTAAATATGAATTTAGTGTTTCAGTGCTTTGGATTTCTGTTACTATTCCTGCTAGCTAAAAAAAAGTATTGAGGTCATAATGGAAAGAAGGACATTGGAAAAAAAAACAGAAGGACCAAAAACCAAGACGACCGATTGAGATTAGAGGTGTTGGTACAGCTCCTGAGGAGTCTACATTAAAGTCTTAAAATAGATGGACTTTAAACATCTATGACCCCAAAGGAGCTAGAGATGACCTTTCTTTAGAGTAACTGAAAGTGATGTCAAGTGGCTAAACAGCATCCCGAAGGGCTCCAGATGTAGCCTTCTGATGAAAGAGATCTACAGGCAGAGAAGGTGAATGGACTAAGCCACATTTACGGCACTGAGCTGGAAATGGTTGTCGGATCATCTGTAGAAGGATGTGGAGACTGGGGTACCTCAACTAGTGCACAAGCTCCCTGTTATGGTCTGAAAGGGTGCAGAGACTCGTGACCCCACCTCATCCAGACCTGGGCCCAGTGCCGCTCCCCGAGCTGACCCACCCAAGCAATGCCTCTGATGTTTGGGACTACCCTCCTCAGCCCTTCCCTGTAGTGATGCTCAGTTTTTCCCCTGTAGCAGGTGTGCTCCTAAAGTGGACAGGTAGGTGATATTCTTTGATGGAGAAATCCATCCCCACTCCTTGGGCAGTGGCAGGAGAAAGAGGCCCAAAGTTCCTCTTGTGAGGCTGAGATTAAGATCCCAATGTCAGAGTTTCTGTTCTTTCATCCCCTCCTGCTCTGGACCACATCCCTTCATGAGTATGTCCTTGGTGTCAGAGACACAAAGAAGACATCAACTCTAAAAGTAGGTAAATCTCCCTGGGCCAAAACTAAAGTCAGAGAAGTCTGTCTTTTAATTTCAAAAGTCCTCACTGGATAATCTGATGCTGAAAATGACACGTGGGTTGTATCACCTATGCACAAGGAAGAAAGAATCGTTTCCACAGGTATCAAGATTGTGGGTAATGTTTCCCTTCTTCCATGAGTCTATGTGACTGTTTTCCAAAGCTCCATCGTGCCTGTCAGTGCCATTTATTGGATGGCTGCTCTATGTCTGTATTCTACACTGAAACATTGTATTATTACTCCCCACCCCTCTTTATTTTGACCAAAGGAGAGGTTTCAGGAGCTCAAAGAGGGTAAATAATTTGCCCAGGTCACACAGCTTTAAAGAGGCATAGTCAGAAGAAGTAAATTTTAGTTTCAGCAGTGCCTGAGTCTGAGCTCTCCTCCCACCTTCAGAACCCTCTGGGGTCTCTTCTCCCAAATGCTGGGAACACAGCCCTTCTGCTGGCTTGGTTGATTCATCTCAATTGGAGAAGGGAGTCTGTGAAATTATACAACGCTCAACTTGTGAAGCTTCACATTTTGAGTTTCACACTTGAAGTTCTTTAGGCACGGCAAACTTTTTTGGAACACCATGAGGCATGAAAGCAGATGCCTCTGGAAATGAACTGTTTTCTATGACATGGTTTTCCAGACAGATCTGGGAAGCTCAGTCAAAGGAGAATGAACATCTTTGAAAATATCAAAAAGTCTATGTTACAGGGTGGATCTTCTCCGGGCTCAAAACTATTCATTTCTTTCTTTTTATTGAGGGCATATAAAATAAAAAACAAACTGCAAAAGAACTTCTGTTCTCCAGATGTCAAATCTATTATTTTCCTCCCAGCTGCTGCTGGGGGGATGTGGGGAGAAATCAGCAGGGACCCCTTTTCACTGTCCTTTAGCACGCTAGGGCATGCTCAATGCTGATGATGAAATATGTGGTTAAAAATGTTTAACCCTTTGTCCTACCCTCCCTCCTCCTCCCACTCAGCCCAGCACATGCACAAAAGAGCACAAATGTTACCCACACACAAACACAAGCACCTACCAAGTCTCTTGTCAAAAGCCATTTTAGGATTACAGCTACCAGATTGTTTGAATGATCTGCCTTCTTAGATTTTTTTGCCAAGAGGATTGAGAGTTGATTCACACAAGGACTATGAAACTTGTGTGCCACGAGTCTCCGCGCAAGAAATTTAAAAAACTGCAAGTCTCACCCACCTAAATTATCCTTTTGGCTATTGTCATAGCCATTCAGCTACTTGGTTTCAGCTAAAGAGGCTGGGAGGACAGAAATTTCTCTGTCCCAGTAGGGGGTTAAGATGCAACAAAACATATATAGAACTAATAGGCTCCTGGGGGAAAGGTGGGGAAAAGTGTATCTTCATTTCCATTCCTCTGCCACTCCTCCGGGCTGCTGGGACCCTTTGGAAATCCAGAAAAAGAGTGTTGCTTCTCCACCAATGACATCCCCCAAGCCCAAGTCATCAGGCACAGAGCCGCCTCGGTGGGAAAGAGTGCTGACTCATGCCAGGGCAAAAGAAGATGCCCATATTTTTTAAAACTGCTGCCCTGTTCTTTTTCTGGAATGCTTTCTCTGTTGATTTGCTTGAAAAAATAAGCTTCTGGCCAGGCATGGTGGCTCAACCCTGTAATCCCAGCACTTTGGGAGACTGAGGCAGGCAGATCACCTGAGGTCAGGAGTTCAAGACCAGCCTGGCCAACATGGTAAAACCCCATCTCTATGAAAAATACAAAAAATAGCCAGGCATGGTGTTGGGCACCTGTAATCCCACCTACTTGGGAGGCTGAGACAGGAGAATCTCTTGAACCCGGGAGGAAGAGGCTGCAGTGAGCCAAGATCACACTACTGCACTCCAGCCTGGGCGACAGAGTAAGACTCTGTCTCAAAAAATAATAATAAAATAAAAAAGAAAAAATAAGCTTCTTTGTACAGGCATTACTTTGTGGATAAAGATGTCACCTGAGATTCCAAAAAGCTCCCTCCTGACCCCCTCAGGTCGAGCAGCCTTCAGTGCGAGCTCTCTGTGAAGACCAGCTCCCGAATTTGCATATGATCCAGAGTCGTTTGCAGACTAAGACCAGAAACCAGGACTCTTTAAACCCTTTGTCCTACCCTTCCTCCTCCTGTAACTGGAGGAAAAGGGCAAAAAAATGCAAGAAGAACAAATGTTTTCAATTTAATTTTTTTTTTTGAGACAGAGTCTTGCTATGTTGCCCAGGCTGGGGTGTGGTGGCTATTCACAGGTGTGATTCACAGTGCCCTGCGGCCTCACATTTCTGGGCTCAAGCAATCCTCCCACCTCAGCTTCCCAAATAGCTGGGATTACAAGAACACGCCACTGCACCCGCCAAGGGACAAATGTTTTCAATAAAGAGGACTTCATCACCTCAGTTTGATCTCCTGCCCCACGGCCCAGTTCCTGAGCTCATCAGGGTGACTAATTCAGGGAGGAATGGGGAAGCTGGTGGTAGAGAGAAGGCTCCCAAATCCCACCCAGATTGCCATCACCACTTGCTAGCTGTACTTGCTCTTTTTTTTTTTTTTTTTTTGGAGAGAGTCTTGCCCTGTTGCCCAGGCTGGAGTGCAGTGGCACAATCTCAGCTCACTGCAGCCTCCTCCTCCTGGGTTCAAGTGATTCTTCTGCCTCAGCCTCCCGGGTAGCTGGGACTACAGGGGTGTGCCACCATGCCTGGCAATTTTATTTTTTTTTTGTAGAATCAGGATTTCACCACGTTGGCCAGGCTGATCTCGAACTCCTGACCTCAAGCGATCTACCCGTCTTGGCCTCCCAAAGTGCTAGGATTACAGGCATGAGCCACCACGCCCAGCCTGTACTTGTTCTTAATCATCCCTCTTCCCTCTGTCCTCCAAGCTTCCCCAGAGTGGCGTTTCTAAAGTTCAAGTATGCTCACGTCATTCCCAAGTCACACTGTTTTGTGGCTCCCTACTGCCTACAGCTTTGATTCTCAGCTGTTGTTCTACCTCCACGACATTTTCACATACAACACACCCCCAGAAGAAGACCTCTTATTATACTCTCAGTGATGTCAAGGTGCCCGGGCCTAAAAAGGGGCCCACCTTCCAGTTGAGAACCACTGACTTTTAATGTGCAAACTCCTTTGCATAGATTCAAGGCCCATGCCAGTCTGGCCCACACGGCCAGTCTCATCACATCCTCTGCAGCAAGTGCATTAGCATCCATATCATGCTCGGAACCAAGGACTGCAAACTCTTATGCTCGTAGGAATCCCAGCATAACTTAAATGAATAAAAGGAGTTGAGTAAAAGAAAAATCAGAAATGGTGAAAACTATGGCAAGCTGAAGAGTTCATGTTCCAGCTTCATCCTCTTTATCCAGTTGTTAGGCATCAGGTCTTAGAGTCGTGAAAATATTTTCTTTCATTTGCTCATCAAACTTGCTCTACACCTCTTTGAAAATATTTGTAGTGGCCGGACACAGTGGCTCGTGCCTGTACTCCCAGCACTTTGGGAGGCCGAGGCAGGTGGATCACCCGAGGTCAGGAGTTTGAGACCAGCATAGCCAACATGGTGAAACCCCATCTCTACTACAAACACAAAAATTAGCCGGGAGTGGTGGCGTGTGCCTGCCATCCCAGCTACTCTGGAGGCTGAGGCAGGAGAATCACTTGAACCTGGGAAGCCGCGGTTGCAGTGAGCCAAGATTGCACCGTTGTACTCCATCTGGGCGATAGAGCGAGACTCTGTGTCAAGAAAAATAAAAAAGAAAATATTTGAACTACTTTTGTGATGCTCATTGCCATTTTCTACTCTGAATTGCAGGTATTTGTGTATGTTTTAAAATCTGGTTTCAAGATTGTGGGTCTGAGGGGGACTATAACTAGAAGACTGCTTCCTTCTTTTTAGATGCTATGAAAGCATCCTCACTTATTTTTCCTTTTGTTTTCCCCGCATCTCCTTTTAGCAGGCCTGACTGGCAAAGCCATGCCTGGGTCAGGCAGCTCTTCTCCTCATTGTCTCATATGAACAGTCATACACATTCTCCTACTTCATTTTCAGCCTTTTTCAGTTCCATCTCATTGGCCTACTTAAGATCATAATGAGCCTCGGCTGCGGAATGGGAAAATGGGCTGGCAGGTGGCAGTGGTGAGCGTGGGCGAAATTCCTGCAGACCCAGAATTTGTTTGCTTCAACATTTCATTTTCAAAGTCTACTTTTTTTCTTGCTTTCTGCTTTGGAGTTTCTTATATTACTGTAGTGTGATCAGAAGCATATAGATCTACTGTCAGAATAGATGAGAATAAAGGCCATTTGATTCCTCACTGCTGCTGTGATGCGTGTGAAAGACAGTATTGAAAAAGGCACATCATTAGCACATTACCTCCATCCCAGAGGCTGCAAAGAGTCACAAGTGGGAGTGACAAGCCAGGTGAACAGGGAGAGGTGTCTGTAGTGAGCTCATCTCCCAAACAGAACTCATTATTCTAACGATTCCTAGAATTGCCTTCATTTCTCACCATGAGACTGCAGGTCCACCCACCTCAGAACTATCTGGGGTGATTATTCATACTGCTTTTCCACACCCGGACAATGTAAGGGCCAGGATTTCTGGAGAAGGGACTACGTATCTACATTTTTATTTACTTCTTATTTTTAATTGACAGATAAAAATTATGTACATATGTATTTATGGTATACAGCATGAAGTTTTGAAATATGTATTTATTGTGGAATGGCTAAATCAGCCTCATTAATATATGCATTATCTCATATACTTATTTTTTTGTGGTGAGAACACTTAAAATCTACTTGGCAATTTTCAAGTATAGGATACGTTGTTACTAACTATAGTCTCTATGTTGTACAATAATCTCTCAAACTTATTCCTTCTGTCTAGGTGAAATTTTGTGTCCTTTGACCAATATCTCCCCTAACGCCTACCAACCCCCAGCCTTTGGTAACCACTATTCTACTTTCTGCCTCTGTGAGTACAAAACTTTTTTTAAAATGGGTTTTTTTTTTTTTAATTTTTTAGAGACAGGGTCTTGCTTTGTCACCCAAGCTGTAGTGTAGTGGTGTGATCATAGCTCACTGCAGCCTCAAACTCCTGGGCTCAAGCAATTCTCCCACCTCAGCCTACTGAGTAACTGGGACTATAGGCACATGCCACGTTGCTTGGATAACTTTTTAAAAGTTTTGGTAGAGACAGAGTCTATGTTGCACAGGCTGGTCTTGAACTCCTGGCCTCAAGTGATCCTCTTGCCTTAGCCTCCCAAAGTGCTAGGATTATAGGCGTGAGCCACTGTGCCTGGCCCTGAGTTCAACTTTGTTAAATTCCACATAGAAGTGAGAACGTGGTAATTGTCTTTCTGTGCCTGGCTTATTGCACTGAACTTCTCCACATTTATCTACAAATGGCAGAATCCTTCTTTTTTTTAAAGGCTGAATGGTGTTCCACCAGGTACGTATACCACATGTTCTTGATTAATTCACATGTTCTTGATTAATTCATCTGTCCGTGGACAGCTAAGTCGATTATCTTGGCTACTGTGAATTGTGGTGCAATGAACGTGGGGATTCAGTGAATGTGCATCTTAACAAGCTACCCAGCTGAAGCTCATGCTGTCCTCCTCTGAGAACTGCTGACTTGCAGAATCGTATCATTGAGTCTCAGTGAGTCCTTCGCACTCAATCAAGGTCTCCCGCAGAGAACCGGACTAAGAACAGGGCTTGAGGTTAGAACCTGGTCCTGCCGTGTGTTGGCAGATGACTGTAAGAAAGCAGCTTAACCCTTCAGTACCCCAGTGTCCTCTTCTATAAAAACAGAAGATAACGACAGTACCTATTCCTTGGGGATGTTTTAAGAATTAAATAAATTAATGCATATAAAGTACACTAATACGGCACACAGTAAGTGCACAATAAATGATAGCTCTCATTTCCTGCCCAATCCAGTGTTTCCCAAATGTCATTCATAGGCTATCTTCACAATTTTTGCCATACTTGCATAACTCTCTACTAGTATTTTTACTAAGTACCTTACCCCCTTTTTTAGCATCATCCTAAAAAGTGATGCCTGGGGAATTATTTGATATACGATTATATTTTTAAAACATTAAAATTGATACCAGCAACTGAGTGTGGTGGCTCACGCCTGTAATCCCAGCATTTTGGGAGGCCAAGGTGGGCAGATCACTTGAAGCCAAGAGTTCGAGACCAGCCTGGCCAACATGGTGAAATCCCATCTATGCTAAAAATACAAATATTAGCTGAGCATGGTGGCACATGGCTGTAATCCCAGCTACTTGGGAGGCTGAAGCACAAGTATCGCTTGAACCCGGGAGGCAGAGTTAACACTGAGCTGAGATCAAGCCACTGCACTCCAGCCTGGGTGACAAAGCGAGACTCTGTCTCAAAAAATAAATAAATAAATTTAAATTTAAAAAAATTGATACAGACCAGGTGTGGTGGCTCACGCCTGTAATCCCAGCAATTTGGGAGGCCAAGGCAGGAGAACTGCTCGCATCCAGGATTTTGAGACCAGCCTAGGCAGCATAGTGAGATCTTGTCTCTCCACACACACACAAACACACACACACACACACACACACACACAAATGTTAAAAAAATTAGTGGGGCATGGTGGTGCACACCTGTAGTCCCAGCTACTTGGGAAGCTGAGGTGAGAGGATTGCTTGAGCCCAGGAGTTGGAGACTGCAGTGAGCCGTGATCCCACCACTGCATACCAGCCTGGGAAACAGAACATAAGACCCTGTCTCAAAAAAGAATCTTAAAAAAGAAAGAAAAGATATTGATACATAACTACTAAAATTTCAAAATGTTGATTTTAGGTACCACCATGGTATGTCAACCACTGTCAGGAAACATCGATCTCATCCAACTTCAGTTCCGGCAACTGAGGCTCAGAGTGGTTAAGTGGATTTTCAAAGGTCACGCAGGGAGTTGCTGGAAAAGCCAGAAATACAGGAATTCAGATTTCTTTCTAACTAGGCCAGGGCTCTTTATTCCACATCAACCTGCTGGTTTTACTGCGGTCTTCAAAGGCACATTGGAAAGTACTGAAAAAGTTACATCCTTTTGTTAGCCTGACATTAGGAAACTGAAAGAAACCTTATGTATTAAATAGGCTACAAAGGAAACCTCCCTTTAGCATTAAGCAGAAGAGGACGTTGAAAGCATAGGTTCACCTCATTTCACCCCTTCCAGACCCAGGGTGGGCGCTGGATAACGGTGCACAGGGCAGGTGAGGCTGAAGAGGCCCAGCCCTAGCAGTGCCACGTGCCAGGCCCCCAGCAGCTGTGACTCGCAATGACCGATGATGCTGGAGACAGGAGTCTGCCAAGGATGACAGCAGCTGGGAGCACGAGTTTTAGCGTCAGATGGGCCTGGGTTCTAACCCGCCTCACCACTCGAAAGCTTGACCTTGGGCAGCTTACTCAGCCTTTTGGAACCTCAGTTCCCTCATCTGTAACATCCTCACAGGTTGCTGAAAAAATTAAGTACTAGCTAGAGAAAATGCTTAATACAACAGAGGTAGCTTTTATTTTTACTTCATGGTGCATTTCCCTAGATTGAATGATCATATGCCATGAAATACAAGTAGCTTTTAACCACAGCTTCAATGTATTAGGAGATAGGAAACTTGTTAAAACTGAATACTTAGACCTTAAATGTCTTTTCTAATCATGTGAGTCCACAATTCTAAGTATCTTTAATACAAATGTAATTACTTTCCAAAAGTCAAGTCTTCAGGAAATAAAACTGAGCCCCACATTAAGCTAATTATTACTGTTTTTTAAGGGTATAATATTGAAGATGTAGTAGATATCTGATTTTCCTTGGAGAGACATTTATGCCTTACTTGCAGCTGATCCATGAGTGGACACATACCCAAGCCTGACCAATCAGCATTTTCTAACACCTAGACATAGACATTTGCTGTAAGTCCATTCGGTCAGAGCCAATCCTGGACTCTGAGGAAAGTAAGCACTCTGTCTTCTAGCTGTGGGCCTAGAGCTGCTGAGAGCCATCCTGCAACCATCAGAGAAGACTTTCCTGGCAATGGCACCGTCAAGAGGAAAGGAGAGCAGAAAGATGTAAATAGATCAAGAATCGATGAACTTGTTTGAGTTCCTGGACCCAGCCATACCTGAATGTCATCTATCACTATACTTATCAGTATGTGAGCCAATAAATTCCCTTATTGGCTTATATATTGAGATAGATTTCTTATTACTTACAATCAAAATACTCTCATCAATAAAATAGGCAATATGATTTGGAAAACATTTTTGGAAAAATACAGAGAAACTTAACGAACATGTTGTTCACCCGAAGTATTCCTATGACAAACAAAGAGGAGAGAGAGGTTTCAGAGGACTCAGTCATCATATTTGGTGACAATCCATCTTGGTGAGAGATTTTCTTGCTAGTACTATGCTTTTATTCTGCTAACTGAGACCCTGCAAACTTTTCTACCAACCTACTCCCATCTCAGAAGAGCTTGACTTTGTAACCCTGGAAGTCACCACATGAAGATAATGAACAAATCCATCACTCCAGAAGTGTCCCCATGTCCCTTTGTAATCCTTCTTGTTCACTCCTCCATCCCTCTCACCTCTAAGTAACCTCTGATCTGCTTTTTGTCATTATAGATTAGTTTGCATCTTTTGGGGCATTATATAAATGGAGTGATACTATATATTCTTTTTGTCTGGCTTCTTTCACTCAGTATAATTATCCATATTGTATGTACATCAATAATTCATTTTTAATTGCTGAATAGTATTCCAGTGCACAACAATTTTTTTTTTCTTTCATGGAGACATGGTCTCATCATGCTGCCTAGGCTGGTCT
Organism: Hylobates moloch; assembly: GCF_009828535.3. NCBI lineage: Eukaryota > Metazoa > Chordata > Mammalia > Primates > Hylobatidae > Hylobates > Hylobates moloch. Next base: position 40,777,448 of record NW_026652288.1, on the reverse strand, counting down.
TGAACTCCTGGGCTCAAGTGATCCACCCAGCTCACCCTCCTAAAGTGCCGGGATTTACATATGTGAGCCACCTGAGCCACCGTGCCTGGCCCATTGCACAACAATGTATCTATTTTCCTGTTGATGGACATTTGAGTTGTTTCCACTTTCAGGTTATTGAAAATAAAGCTACTATAAATATTTGTGTACAAGCCTTTGTACGGGCATATGCGTCCCATTCTCTTGGTTAAATACGTAGGAGTAGAATGGCTGTGTCATATGGTAGATGTATATTTAACTTTTTAACAAACTGTTTTTCCAAAGTAGTTGTATCACTTTACATTCTCACCCGCAGCCTATAAGAAAAAGTTTCAGTTGCTCCACATCCTCACCAAAATGTGGTGTTGTCACATCTTCATTTCAACCTTTCCAATAGGTGTGTGGTAGCATCTCATTGTGGTTTGAATTTGCATTTCTCTAGTGACTAATAATATTGAGCATCTTTTCATGTACTTATTTGCCATCTGTATATCTTTTTTTGTGAAGTCTGTTTATGTATTTTGCCCATTTGTTAACTGGTTTACTTGGTTTCTAGTTAAGTCTTTAGATTCTTTATATATTCCTATATCAGACATGTGATTTGCAAATATTTACTTTCAGTCTCTCATCTTTTCCTTCTCTTAATTGAATCTTTTGGCGAGTAGTTCCTAATTTTGATGAAGTCTAGCTTATCAATTTTTTCTTCTATGAATTGTGCTTTTGTCATCTTACCTGGAAACTCTTTGCCTAACTCAAAGTCACAATGATTCCCTCCTATGTTTTCTTCTAGAAATTGTATAGCTTTAGGTTTTACATTTAGCCTTATGATCTACTTTGAATTAATTCTTATATATGGTGCAAGGTATGGATCAAAGTTGATTAAATAATATGCAACAAAGATATGAATATCTAATTGTCTCAGCACCATTTTTTAAGGGAATTATCCTTTTTCCACTGAAGTACCTTTTTACCTTTGTTGAAAATCAGTTGACCAAGTATGTGTGAGTTTATTTCTGAACTCTCTAGTCTACCTGAACATTGCTTTTTAATTTTTTTATTATGGTGAAAAATATATATAACATAAAATTTGCCATGTTAGCCACTCTTAATTTTACAATTCAGTGGCATTAATGTTAATCACAGTGTTATGCAACCGTCACCACTATTTTTTCCAAAATGAACATTTTTTTAACCTCACTTTTTTCTTTAAAAATCTTGGGAACTTTGAATTGTATTCCATAATAACTCCCAGTTTTGTTTTAATATAAAAAATAATGTTGCCTTTCTAGAAAGATGAGCTATGTTTAGCCTGTAGCTTTGTGTGATTCCACAGCCTCCCTCCTTCCCTAGGGTGTGTAAACACCCATTGCAGAACCTCAAAAGAAAGCAGAGAATTTACAGGGACCTTGGAGGTCTTCTAGGAACGCCCCTTTGTTTTAGAGATGTGAAAAGTGAGAACCCAGATCACAGGGCTGGTAAGTGACAGAGCCAGCTGAGAAATAAGAAATGCTATTTTGGGGCAGCTGGAGGGTTTGCACCCAATCCTGATGGCCTCCCCTCTATGTGATCTGGCTTTGGTGAAATCAGCTCTCCTCTGCCTCAGGACACCAGAAAAGTAAAGCAATGCAATCTTCCTCAGAGGGTTTCACCAAGGGGTAAAAATGCCTCATCATCAACAAAAGTGGGAGATCAGGGAGAGAAAAGCTCAGCTACCCGTAGGTTTCTAACCATTAAAAAGGCAGCCATTTGGGAGAGAACGCTTCAAAAGAGCTTGAGCACAAGTCAACGGCAACACTGAGCAGCTCTGCCCCTCCTCAGGATGGATTGCCGACTGCGGGTTCAAATAGAAAGCAGCCCTATTTACAGGCCTGGTTGAAGAATGCTGCTGAGCAGTCTCTCCTCTCCTCTTAATTCTTGACTATTATTATAGTGGGCCTTTCCCTCCAAACACTGGGAATTGTGATCTAACCTATCATGTGAAGTGGAGTTTCCTAGTATTCTTGGAAATATTTAGAAAGCAGTACCCCAATCAATCAGCAGCCCTGCTCATAAATGCAAATTTTCTGAACAAGAAACATCCAGAGTTTCTTTCAATGGCTCACCCTTTCAGAGCACTTACTAAGCACTTTTCATATGTATCGCAACTCAGTGAGGGCTAGACATGGTGGCTCATGTCTGTAATTCCAGCACTATGGGAGGCCGAGGTGGGAAGATTGCTTAAGTCCAGGGATTCAAGACCAGCCTGGGCAACATAGGGAGACCCGATTTCTACCCAAAAAAAAAAATTTTTTTTTTAATTAGGCAGGCGTGGTGGCACTTGCCTATGTTCCCAGCTACTTGGGAGGCTGAGGTAGGAGGATTGCTTCAGCTAGGAGATCAAGACTGCAGTGAGCTGAGTCACGCCACTGTACTGCAGCCTGGGCAACAGAGGGAGACCCTATCTCAAAAACAACAGCAACAGCGAACTCAGTGAGATGGGAACTATTATTTTTCTCATTTTAGAGAAGAAATGGAGGCACAGAGAGGTTAAATACATTGCCAAAGGTCACACAGCTCACCTAAAGTGTCTGAGTCCAGAGGCCTTAACCACCTCCACAGGCACCTCCAATCAACACTGCCGTCTCAGAGACGTCTCAGAGACAGGTGTGAACATTTGACGCTCCCTGTGAGCAGAGTTGCTGAGCATGCTGGTGACCACTTGGAAAAATACATGAAGCCAGGGAGTGAAGAGAGGCCGAGGGCCTGCTCCCTGGTGGGCTCTGAGTCACGCAGGTCAGCCAGGCCTGGCCGGCTCAGCCTGTCACCATCAGCTGTCTCTGTACTCCGCTGCACAGCAGGGCTGGGCTCGAAGATGGGAACTGCGATTTATAAGCTCTCGGGCAAAGTCAACTTTCAGGTGAAGAAAACTCACATGCCTGGTAGGTTACCCTTGCTTCGGATGGTCTGAGGGCACCCGGGCTGCTGGACAGAATAAGTCCCCATGTTGGTTCAGTTGTTTGTGCCTTTGATGTTACAGAAAGACTCAGCTGGCTTTCAGGGCTAGGGATGAATGCTTCAGCCAGGCCCGCTGTTTTGGTTTCTTGTCATCTGAGTTCATTTATAAGCCATTTCACAAGTAAGTTTTATTTCTTGTAGGCAAATGTGCTTTCAAATGTTGCATGAGTTAAACAAAAGATGAAGACAACAGGGTTCTGCAGCTTCTTTCTATTACCAGACAGCTCAGGAGGTTTCATTTGCCATAACAGATGTAACATTAACTCCAGCGTTATTTTGACCAGTTATAAATATAAAGGACAAGTGTTTTGCAGTTCAGATTCTTCCTAAAAAGACTCAAGAACTTTCAGGCTAAAGCCATGGCTCCCAGGTCTTTCTCAGGAAGCAACAGAAAATGCATGCAGGTTTGCAGTCCTGGAAGGAGAATTGTGGGAGGTGCCCAGGTGATAGCAGTGCACCTATAAAATGCTTGGTAGAGCTTGGGGCTTCCTGCGGCTTCAGGAAATGGGTAGATCTTTATTATTAACAAAATCTAAATAAAGCTTTAACAGAAATTAAATATCAAGGCGGGGCAATGTGGCTCATGCCTGTAATCCTAGCACTTTGGGAGGCCAACGTAGGAGGATTGCTTGAGCCCAGGAGTTTGAGACCAGCCTGGGGAACACAGCAAGACCCCAACTCTAAAAAAATTTTGTTTTAATTAGCTGGGTGTGGTGGCAGGCACCTGTAGTCTCAGCCACTTGGAAGACTGAGGCAGGAAGATTGCTTGAGCCCAGGAGTTCAAGACTGTGGTGAGCTATCATTGCATCACTGCACAACCAGCCTGGGCAACAGAGCAAAACTCTGACTCTAAAAAAATAAAAGAAAAGACAGCCTGGGCAACATAGGGAGACCCCATTTCTACAACAACAGCAGCAACAACAACAAAAAACCTAGCCAGGCATGGTGGTGTGTGCTTAAGGTCCCAGCTACTTGGGAGGCTGAGGTGAGAAGATCGCTTGAGCCCGGGAATTTGAGGCTGCAGTGAGCTATGATCGTGCCACTGCACTCTAGCCTGGGCGACAGAGTGAGATCCTGTCTCAAAAATAAAATAGAATAATAAAAGAAAATAAATTAAATATTAAGTAAAAGAGGGGATTTCCCACTTTACTCTCACCAGTGGCTGATAAATGACCAACCCCAAGGCTAGTAAGGACCTCTGCAAGGCTGGTAGTAGGAAGGAGGGAGCTCACAAGGAGCAGGTGTATGTGTGTGTGTGAGAGAGAAAGAGAGAAGAGAGAGACAGAGAGAGACAATGTGTATTTTTAGGGTGGGAAGGGGTGGAATGGACTTGGAGAGGAATTCTACCGGATCTTAAGCCATGACCTGCTTGTTTGTGGGTAGCGAGATGCCTGTCTTCACGCAAAGCTATAGAAAATGTTGCCAGGTTGTGTGTTTGCCATGTGACCATCTGACTACCATTATCTAGAGGCCCTTACAACACCAGTAAGTAGTTGTATTTCTAGAATAGCTTGCCTGGTAGTAAGGCACAGCATTACCATATTTCCTCATCTCTAAGGCACCGTCTATTGCGACGTACACCGTCACTTTATGTACCACTAAGAAAGATAAATGCAGTCAATTTCAGCACGTCATGTCATTGATGATAAAATGGATGCTCATTTCAGAGACATTTACATGTAAAAAAAAAAAAAGAAAAGTACCTTTTAATATAGATGAAATTCAGTAGATGGCAGTCCAAAGTTCCTTTGAGTCTTATAAGTCAGTGCTAATACCGTAAATCGGTGGACTGTATAAGAGCATTCCATTCTATTAAAATTACATTTATGGCCAAGCATTGTGGCTCATGCTAGGAGTTCAGGGCTGCAATCATGCCACTGCACTCCAGCTTAATTGATGGAGTGAGACTCTGTCTCTAAAAAAAAAAAAAAAACAAAATAAACAACATTTACAATACGGTATAAGTAGCTCCCCTTTTTTCTTTTTTGGAGACACAGTCTTGCTGTGTTGCCCGGCTGGAGTGCAGTGGTGCAATCATGGTGCACTGCAGCCTCAACTTCCCAGGCTCAAGTGATCCTCCCACTTCAGCCTCCTGAGTAGCTGAAACTACAGGCACACGCCACCACATCAGCTAATTTTTTGTATTTTTTTTGTAGAGACAGGGTCCCTCCATGTTGCCCAGGCTGGTCTCGAACTCCTGGGCTCAAGCAATCCTCTCACCTTGACCTCCCAAAGTGCTGGGATTACAGGCATGAGCCACTGTGTGGACAGGCATAGGTTTTGTTTTCACTTTTTTTTTTTTTTTAGACGGAGTTTTGCTCTTATTGCCCGGCAGGAGTGCAATGGCGTGATCTCGGGTCACTGCAAACTTTGCCTTCAGGGTTCCAGTGATTCTCCTGCCCCAGCCTCCTGAGTAGCTGGGATTACAGGCATGCACCACCACACCCACCTAATTTTGTATTTTTAGTAGAGACAGAGTTTCTCCATGTTGGTCAAGCTGGTCTCAAACTCCCAGCTTCAGGTGATCCACCCACCCCGGCCTCCCAAAGAGCTGGGATTACAGGCGTGAACCACTGCGCCCAGCATGTGTTCTTTTTTTTTTTTTTTTTTTTTTTTTGAGACGGAGTCTCGCTCTGTCGCCCAGGCTGGAGTGCAGTGGCGCAATCGCAGCTCACTGCAAGCTCCGCCTCCTGGGTTCACACCATTCTCCTGCCTCAGCCACCCGAGTAGCTGGGACTACAGGCGCACGCCACCACGCCCAGCCAATTTTTTTGTATTTTTAGTAGAGATGGGGTTTCACCTCAGTAGCGACTTGTTAGCCAGGATGGTCTCCATCTCCTGACCTCATGATCTGCCCGCCTCGGCCTCCCAAAGTGCTGGGATTACAGGCGTGAACCATCGTGCCCAGCCTGTTTTCACTTTTTTAAAGTAGGTTTTTAATGGAAGAAAATAGTGGGTCTGCTGTAGGCTGACATTGTAGAGATAAAAGTTAAAAATAATTATGATGGAGAAACAAAAATGCATCAAAAGAATAAATGTTTCCTGTGTTGTTAGTGAATTCCCTCTTAGAATACTGTTGACCAGCACACAGCTCTCTAATTCAATTTGTCTGTGTTGGTTTTATTACCACATAGACACACATAAATAATAACATAATAACTTTATTCTATTTCTCAACTAAGAAAGGAGAGCCCGGGGACTTAAAAAAAATGGTGCATAGTCTTCAAAGGAGAAGCACATGGTATAAGGAATTGAAATGAATCATATATCCCATTCTATTTTGAATTTAAATAAGGAATTATATAGGATTTCAGTTCTAGTTCCATTTTGGGTAGAAAACAGAAGATAAGCAGGCAGGTGAGGGATTCAGTGCCCCTTTCCCTTCAATATCATGTCTATGTTTTACTGAATAATAAAATACATAGCTGGTGGTCACATCTCTGTTCTTTGCAGGCAAGATCCAGTCCTATTACTCCCCCCACTGCCTGGCAGAACACAGTTAAACTTCTTGAAGAAATGGCCTACGCCTACAAACCCACTCCCTTACCTCTCATTTACTTCAAGGCGAGGTCTCTTTGCCCCAGACTTCCTGACGGCCAGATCGCCTGTGCTGGATTCCGTGCTCATCTTCTTGACTTCTCTACGGCACATCACATTGCTGACCAATTGTTTTCTTGAAGCCTTCTTGGATGTTGACTTCCTTATCCCACACTCTTGCCTATTTCTCACCCTATCTCTCTGACTTTTCCTTCTCAGTCCCCCTCAATGCTCACCTTCCTCTGAGCACCTCTTCAGAAGCAGTATTCTCTCCTTGCCCTAGTTCTTACTAAAATAGAAATAGCTGCCAGTTTGTGTAGACTCCAACTCTAGAACATTCTAGAACTTAACATGGTACATCATTTAAGGCTCATAAGACCCCGTGAGGCCCCTGCTATCCCCTCTGTCTCACAAACAGTAAGTTGAGGTTCTGAGTAGGATAGTAATGGGTGCAAAGTCTCACAGCTAAAAAGAGGTAGAGACAGAATTCAAAGCCAGTCTGCTGACACAGAAACTGTGCTCTTTCCAAAAATAGGTCACCCTCTCTCAGACTGCTCTCAGTCACACCCTTGACTTCCCATACAACTTAATAAGCTAAACGACTCCCAATCTCCCAACCCCATCTCAGCTCTCTCTCCTGAAGATTCACACGTCCAACTTCTTACTCAACATCTCTGCTTAGTTCCACTGGCATCTGAAGCTTAAACTGCCCAGAACTCAATCTTTACCCAGAACTCAATCAGTGTCTTTACCTTAAGAAAGGCAACCGGGAAGTCACTTTAGAGTCCTCTCTTCCCATATCAAAATCCTGACAATACTGGCTGTCTTCATTTTCTAGGGCTGCCATAACAAAATACCACAGACTGGGTTGTTTAAACAACAGAAAATCTTCTTCTCCTAGTTCTGGAGGCTGGAAATCCAAGATCAACATGTCTGCAGGTTTGGTGTCTTCTGAGACCTCTCCTCTTGGCTTACAGATGGCCACCTTCTTGCTGCATCCTCACATGGCCTCCTCTTCGTCTTGGCCTGTGTGTTATCTATGTCCTACTCTCCTCCTCTTTTTTTTTTTTTTTTTTTTTTTTTGAGACAAGATCGCTCTGTCACCCAGGCTAGAGTACAGTGGCATAATCACAGCTCACAGCAGCCTCAATCTCCCAGGCACAAGCAATCCTCCCATCTCAGCCTCCCAAGTAGCCGGGACTACAGGTGCGTGACCTCATGCTAAGCTAATATTTTTCTATTTTTTGTAGAGATGGGATCTCTCCCTATGTTGCCCAGGCTGGTCTCAAACTCCTGGCCTCAAGCGATTCTCCCGTGTCAGCTTCCCAAAGGGTTGAGATTGCAGGCATGAGCCACGGTGCCCGGCCTTAGTTTCCTCTTCTTGTAAGAGCACTAGTCATATTGGATTAGGGCTCATCCACATGACCTCATTACATCTTAACTACCTCTTTAAATGCCCTGTCTCCAAATACAGTCACCTGTTGATGTGCTAGTGGTTAGGACTTCAACTTCTGAAATTTGGAGGCACACGACTCAGCCCATAACACTAGTTTTCAGGCAACTGTCAAATTTGACTTCCCATCTTCAGCTCTAATTGCCACCCTTTTAGTTGAGAACTGTGCCATTTCTCACAATTATAATATTCTCACCATCATGACTATTATGCTTTATAAATAATATTGTTCTGATTATAAAATAATTACATGAGCTCTGTAGAAAACACACACAAAAAACACAAAACATAAAATCTCTGTAATCTCAACAACCAAACATAATTAGAATTGATCATTGGCATATACCCTTATCTTTTTTTCTATGTATATATTTTTAAAAATTGGGGCCAGGCGCCATGGCTCATGCCTGTAATCCTAGCACTTTGGGAGGCTGAGACGGGAGGATCGCTTGAAGTCAGGAGTTTGAGACCAGCCTGGGCCAATGGTGAAACTCTGTCTCTACTAAAAAATACCAAGAAATTTGCCAGGCCTGGTGGTGCATGCCTATAATCTCCGCTACTCAAGAGGCTGAGTCAGGAGAATCACTTGAACCTGGGAGGCGGAGGTTGCAGTGAGCCGAGATCATGCCACTGCACTCCAGCCTGGGTGACAGAACGAGACTCCATCTCAATAAAAATAAAGATTGGAATTGTCTTAGTATGTTTTGCATTGCTATAACAGAATACCACAGAATGGGTAATTAAAAAATAAAAGGAATTTATTTCTTACAGTTCTTCAAGCTGGTAAGTTCTAGGTCAAGGGGCATCTGGTGAAGTCCTTCTTGCTGCATCATAACATGGCAAAGGGCATCACATGGCAAGGGGGCAAGAGCATGTGTGTGAGCTCAGGCATCTCTTACTCTTCTTATAAAGCCACCGGTCTCATTATGGGGGCCCTACCCTGATGGCCTCACCTAATCCTAATTACTTCCCAAAGGCCTCACCTTCAAATACTATCAACACATGAATTTGGGAATTAAGTTTCCAACACATGAAATTTGGGGGACACATTCAAACCATAGCAGAATCATAACATATCTTCTCTTTTGTAATTTGATTGTTCCCATTAACAATTTCTTGCCTGTGTGCGGTGGCTTATACCTGTAGTCCCAGCACCTTGGGAGGCCAAGGGGGCGGATCACTTGAGCCTAGGAGTTCAAGACCAGCCTAGGCAACATGGTGAAACCCTATCTCTACAAAAAATACAAAAATTAGGCAAGCATGGTAGTATATGCCTGTAGTCACAACTACTTCGGAGGCTGAGGTGAGAGGACTGCTTAAACCCAGGTGGTTGAGGCTGCAGTGAGCTGTGATCACCCACTGCACTCCACCCTGGGCAATGAGTGAGACCTTGTCTCAAAAGAGAAAAAAAAATTTCTCATACCATTAAATATTATTATTCTCCAACATTATTTACTGATCACTTCACAATATTCCATCAAACAGATAGACCAATAATAAACTTATTATTAAATCAGTTAATATAATTTATTATTAAATCTGTTAATATAGTCTATCTGTATGATGGAATATTGTGGACATGTGGGTTTCAGGCAGTCCCATCACTCATAGCCCATAGAATGGTCTTTTTATCTCGATGGCTTACATACGTATCTTCAGAGAACTGAGTTCAGATTCATTCATTGCCATTGCTTCTCTCCTTACTGCCTGTTTTATCTGAAGCTTAACCCTGTGTTATAATTTTAGAAACAATGAGATAGTTGGCAGACTAATGGCTTCATTTTAAGTAGTATCTGATGTGAAGTTTACAACTGAAGCCAACTGGAGTTCTTTCTTAAGACGGCTCCTTAAAAATTTCAATATGTTAGAACTGTCTTGAGTGGGTTACATTACTAGACTCTTGATGAGAGAAATCTATTTGCTGGTGAATAAAATTGTGGCAGCTCTTATTTATGTGTCTTAATGTGGCTAAGGTAAATGTTTTTAAAATATTTACTTTGGAAACAGTTTGATAGTTCCTCAAAAAGTTAGAATTACTATATGACCCAGCAATCCAACTCCAAGGTATATACCCAAGAAAATGGAAAACATTATGTTCACACAAAAACTTGTCCATGAATGTTTGGCTATTATTTATAACAGCCAAAGAGGGGAAACAGCCTAAATGGCCATCAACAGATGAATGAATAAACAAAATGTGTTACATTCATATAAAGGAATATTATTCAGCTGTAAAAAGAAATGAAGAACTGATATATGCTACAACATGTATGAATTTTGAATATTTGATAGGTGAGGCTGTGCTGGTGGCTTATGCCTGTAATCTCAACACTTTGGGAGGCCAAGTCAGGAGGATCGCTTGAGCCTAGGAGGTCGAGGCTGCAGTAAGCTGTGACTGCACCACTGCGTTTGGTGACAGGGTCTCAGTCTGTTGCCCAGGCTGGAGTGCAGTGGTTGAACACAGCTCACTGCAGCCTCGACCTTCTGGGCTCAAGCGATCCTCTCAACTCAACCTCCCGAGTAGCTGGGACTACAGGTGTGTGCCACCACACCTGGCTAATTTTTGTATTTTTTTGTAGAGATAGGGTCTTGCCATGTTGCTCAGGCTGGAATTTTTTTTTTCTAAGTAAGGCCAGTGTGGTGGCTCATGCCTGTAATCCTAGCACTTTGGGATTACACTTGGGAACCTCCACCTCCCAGGTTCAAGCGATTCTCCTACCTCAACCTCCCAAGTAGCTGGGACTATAGGCACCCACCACCACATCTGGCTTATTTTTGTATTTTTAACAGAGATGGGGTTTCACCATGTTGCCCAGGCTGGTCTTGAACTCCTGGGCTCAATAGATCCACCCGCCTTGCCCTCCCAAAGTGCTGGGGTTACAGGCATGAGCCACAGCGCCCGGCCAATGTTGTCTTAATTTAAAACTTGCAAAAAGAAAAAAAAAATGTATTGTAGCCTAATCTCCTGTCTTTGTGAAAGATATTCAGTGATATCATGATTGAATTTCAGAGGAGGCCAAGATAGTCTAGGTTTAAATGGCTCTGCCTTGTGAACAGATGGGCCCCACACAAACTCATTTTTATTACTCCAGGTTGGATGCTGGCTTTTTGAGCAGGGGAGGGGATTCAATTTCCCTTGACCTGTTGGATGAATAAAGAATGACATAGACCTAACTGGGAACCTAATGTGCTTTCTCTTTCAGAGGGTAAATATATATGTCATGCTCACTGCCGAGACCTGGTACATCTGGATTATCCACAAAATGGGAAAGTATCAAGCTGCATGCCGACTTCTGAAGTAAGATATTCAAACAAAAAGAACAGTCAGGTAGGCACTATTGGTGCTTGTGGACATCGTGCGTTTCGGTCACTCCCATCACTCATACCCCAAAGAATGGTCTTTTTATCTCCATGGCTTACGTATGTATCTTCAGAGGATCGAGCTCAGGTTCATGCATTGCCATTGCTTCTCTCCTTGCCGCCTGTTGCATCTGAAGCTTAATCTTGGGTTATAATTTTAGAAACAATAAGATAGAGCATATCAGTAGTTTTATCCAACAGATTTGTCATAAGATATGAGGCTTTCATCTGCTTGATTACTTGTCACATTGAGAATGCAATCTTGTTAACAGACATACTTCCTGCTGCGGAAAATAGGACATGAAATGTAAATGTGTGTGTTGATTGTTTTTTTAATCCGATGAAGAGCCTGAGCGTGTAGGAGTTTGAGACCAACCTGGGCAACATGGTGAGACCCGCATCTCTACAAAAAATAAAAATAAAAATAAATTAGCTGGGTGTGGTGGCATGTGCCTGTGGTCCCAGCTACTTAATCCAGCTACTCAGGAGGCTGAGGCAGGAGGATCACATAAGCCCCAGAGGTGGAGGTTGCATTAAGCTGAGATTCTGCCACTGTACTCCAGCCTAAGTGACAGAGTAAGATCCCACCTCAAAAAAAAAAAAAAAAAAAAGAGCCTGAGCATGAACACTGTGCTGGGGAAATCCGTCAGTTTTTACTGATTAAAGCAAAGATCTTCAACTAGTAGAACTAGTAGATCATGATCTGCTTCCTAGTAGATCCTCAACCTGGTTTCAGCCAGCACATTCATTCTCACTTTGTTCTCCTGGTTTGCTGAGAGACCAGAAGGGAAGGGGTACAGCTGGCAGTGATGCCTGATCCTCTGCAGACTCAACTATAGCATCCCCTCTCCTGACACATCAAGGTTCTTCTTAAAAGGTAGGCTATTTTTTTGGCCAAGCACAGTGACTCACGCCTGTAATCCCAACACTTTGGGAGGCCGAGGTGGGTAGATTACTTAAGGCCAGGAATTCAAGACCAGCCTGGGCAACATGGCAAAACCTCATCTCTACAAAAACAACAAAAATTAATGGGGCATGGTGGTGAGAGGTGACAGCATGCTGGCAGCCCTCGCTCACTCTTGGCACCTCCTCGGCCTCGGCGCCCACTCTGGCCGCACTTGAGGAGCCCTTCAGCCCACCGCTGCACTGTAGGAGCCCCTTCCTGGGATGGTCGAGGCCGGAGCCGGCTCCCTCAGTCTGCAGGGAGGTGTGGAGGGAGAGGCACCAGCACATTAGGTTCCCAGTTAGGTCTATGTCGTTCTTTATTCATCCAACAGGTCAAGGGAAATTGAATCCCCTCCCCTGCTCAAAAAGCCAGCATCCAACCTGGAGTAATAAAAATGAGTTTGTGTGGGGCCCATCTGTTCACAAGGCAGAGCCATTTAAATCTAGACTATCTTGGCCTCCTCTGAAATTCAATCATGATATCACTGAATATCTTTCACAAAGACAGGAGATTAGGCTACAATACATTTTTTTTTTCTTTTTGCAAGTTTTAAATTAAGACAACATTGGCCGGGCGCTGTGGCTCATGCCTGTAACCCCAGCACTTTGGGAGGGCAAGCGCCGCTTGCGGGCCAGCTAGAGTTCCAAGTGAGCATGGGCTTGGCGGGCCCCACACTTGGAGCAGCCGGACGGCACCGCCGGCCCCGGGCGGTGAGGGGCTTAGCACCCGGGCCAGCAGCTACGGAGGGTGCACCGGGTCCCCCAGCAGTGCCAGCCCACCAGCGCTGTGCTCGATTTCTCGCGGGCCTTAGCTGCCTCCCCGTGGGCCAGGGCTTGGGACCTGCAGCCCTCCATGCCTGAGCTTCCCTCCCCGCTACACCCCCCACCCCGCTCCCCGCCCCCAGCGGTGGGCTCCTGTGCTGCTGGAGCCTCCCCGACAAGCAGCCCCCTGCTCCACGGCACTCGGTCCCATCGACCGGCCAAGGGCTGAGGAGTGCGGGCGCACGGCGCAGGACTGGCAGGCAGCTCCACCTGCGGCCCCGGTGGGGTATCCGCTGGGTGAAGCCAGCTGGGCTCTTGAGTCTAGTGAGGACCTGGAGGACCTTTATGTCTAGCTAAGGGATTGTGAATACACTAATCGGCACTCTGTATCTAGCTCAAGGTTTGTAAATGCACCAATCAGCACTCTGTGTCTAGCTCAGGGTTTGTAAATACACCAATCAGCACTCTGTATCTAGCTAATCTAGCGGGGACGTGGAGAACGTTTGTGTCTAGCTCAGGGATTGTAAACACACCAATCAGCAGCCTGTCAAAATGGACCAATCAGCTCTCTGTAAAACAGACCAATTGGCTCTCTGTAAAATGGACCAATCAGCAGGATGTGGGTGGGGCCAGATAAGAGAATAAAAGCAGGCTGCCGCGGAAGCAGTGTAAGTTGGTGGGGTCACGTTCTGCGCTGTTGTTTGACACTTTGTAGTAAATCTTGCTACTGCTCACTCTTTGAGTCCGCACTGCGCTTATGAGCTGTTGACAGTCACTGCGAAGGTCTGCAGGTTCACTCCTGAAGCCGTGGAGACCACATACCCACCAGGAGGAAGAGACTCCGAACACGCTGCCCTTAAGAACTGTAATATTCACCGCAAAGGTCCGCGGCTTCATTCTTGAAGTCGGTGAGACCAAGAACCCACCAATTCCAGACACAGTGGTTCGCGCCTGTGGTCCCAACTACCTGGGAGGCTGAGGTGGGAGGATCACTTGAGCTGGCAAGGTTAAGGCTGCAGTGAGCTGTGATCGCACCACTGCACTTCAGCATGGGCAAAAGAGTGAGACCCTCTCTCAAAAGAAAAAAAAATGTAGGCGATTTTTTCAAAGGCTTGGGGGCACTTGCATTAAATTATCTGAGTGTCTTGTCAGTTTCTGGGAGCTCACGGGCATGTCTGGATAGAATTACTGAAATTAGGCAGCAATGTTTATCCTTCCTGCATACGGGAATGAAACTATTTTTCAGTTTAGGCCAAGAGGCTGATTCTCCACTGCCCCCTGACCAATGCTGAGTACAAAAGACCAAATACATGAGTTTGCCACTTGTTTTTTCCTAACAAAGTTAACTCTTGATCAGAACAGTAATAGCTGTTTAGAAAAGTGTGTTCAGCGTGTGTGGTTTACATATGCTAAATTCCCATTCAACTCAATTACATTTGGCAGGGAAGCAGAAAGCTAATGAGGAATCTGTAAAGGGCATGAACAATAGCTTTTCTGGCAGATTGATGGCTTCGTTTTATGTAGTATCTGATGTGAAGTTTACAAATGGTGCTGATTGGAGTTTCTGCAAAGTTGTACTAGCCTTTAAATTAACTTCAGAAAATGCCTTCATGTCAGGAAGAAAAGCGTGGATTGGGGATGCAGCTTGTAATTTAATAGGATGACTTTGGAGAGAGCAGCGAGGATAATAGAGGTATTATGAGAAGCTCTAGGGAGAACAAATATATGCTTGTTTGGCTTGGAAAAAAATGTAGTGTTCAAGTGTAAGGTTTAAACAAAAGCTTTGCAAAGTTTCTCAAAAGGTACCTGAACTACTGACACTTGAGTAACTCACGTTATTTTCTTATATTGATTTTGAAAAAGTAATACTGAGCTCTCTGATGTGGCTCTAAAAATTTTAGAAAATGATAAAGTATTTTGATATTTAATTTATTTTAGTTCAATTCTTATAAAATTACAGACTATAAGATTCAGAAGATGTCTTAGGGAGCACCAGCTTTGATTTGATAGACAGGTTTATAAAGATCACGTGAAAGAAGGCTTCCCAACAGGTTGAGCATAAAATTATTCTAGATTAGGATGAGAATCCCCTCATTTAAGAAAGCTCCTCTTGGCGGGCCGCAGTGGCTCATGCTTGTAATCCCAGCACTTTGGGAGGCCAAGCCGGGAAGATCACTGAAGCCCAGGAGTTCGCGACCAGCCTCGGCAATATAGTGAGACCTCATCTCTACAAAAAATTTTAAAATGAGGCAGGAAGATCGCTTGAGCCCTGCAGGTTGAGGTTGCAGTGAGCCATGATCACACCACTACGTTCCTGCCTGGGTGACAGAGTGAGACCCTGCCTCAAAAAAAAGAAGAAAAAAAAAGAGAGAGAGACCATCCTGGCTAAGACGGTGAAACCCCATCTCTATTAAAAATACAAAAAAATTAGCCAGACGTGGCGTCAGGCGCTTGTAGTACCAGCTACTCTGGAGGCTGAGGCAAGAGAATGGCGTGAACCAGGGAGGCAGAGCTTGTAGTGAGCTGAGATTGCACCACTGCACTCCAGCCTGGGCAACAGAGCTAGACTCTGTCTCAAAAAAAAAAAAAATGCCAAAAATGCCACTCTAGCACATAATTTTCTGTATATACATGTAGGTGATAATGATATGTACTTCATAAGGGATCATAAGTATTAGATTATTTCCCAAATATTTTTGCATACCCAAAATGTGGTGCTATAATACATTGTTTTATTTATTTATTTATTTTGAGACGGAGTCTCACTTTGTTGCCCAGGCTGAAGTGCAGTGGCACGATCTTGGCTCACTGCAAGCTCCACCTCCTGGGTTCATGCCATTCTCCTGCCTCAGCCTCCCGAGTAACTGGTACTACAGGCACCTGCCACCACACCCAGCTAATTTTTTGTATTTTTAGTAGAGACAGGGTTTCACCGTGTTAGCCAGGATGGTCTCGATCTCCTGACCTCGTGATATGCCTGCCTAGGCCTCCCAAAGTGTTGGGATAAAAGGTGTGAGCCACCGCGCCCAGCCAATACATTGTTTTAATAGTCTATCAAATCAGTCTACTCTTGTGAATTGATTTGATACTGCACTTAACTTTTTTTCTTATTGGCTTTAAAGGTGCTGAATGATAAATGCAATGGTTCTCAAGTCATTAACAGAATTCTAAATCTTGTCAGTATCTCAAGACCCAGGATTTTAGCCTTTTGGATATGTGTGTCAGCTGATTCTGTTAGGAGATCTCTCAACCCAATTATAATCCCCAGTGTTGTTGACTTCAAGTACTGATAGAGCGATAAACTTCAGAATGGTTTCAATTTGGTCCTTGAAAAGAACTGTTTAAGCAGAAACTCCTAGAAGCTATAGAATTTGGCCAAGAACCACAAAAACCATTCCCTCATTCTTATTTTGCTCCCACTTTTTGATATGGAGAGGACATTGAAAGATTGTTGGGGCCAGGCATGGTGGCTCACACCTGTAATCCCAACACTTTGGGAAGCCGAGGCATGTGGATTGCTTGAGCCCGGGAATTCGAGACGAGCCTGGCCAACATGGTGAACCCCATCTCTACTAAATATAAAAAAATGAGCCGAGTGTGGTGGCACACACCTGTAATCCCTGCTACTCAGGTGGCTGAGGCACGAGAATTGCTTGAACCCAGGAGGTGGAAGTTGCAGTGAGCCGAGATCGCACCAGTATACTCCAGCCTGGGTGACAGAGCAAGACTTGGTCTAAAAAAAAAAAAAGCTGGGCACGGTGACTCACGCCTGTAATCCCAGCACTTTGGGTGGCTGAGGCGGGCAGATCACAAGGTCAAGAGATTGAGACCATCCTGGCCAACATGGTGAAACTCCATCTCTACTAAAAATACAAAAATTAACTGGGCGTGGTGGGACACACCTGTAGTCCCAGCTACTCAGGAGGCTGAGGCAGGAGAATCGCTTGAACCTGGGAGGCGGAGGTTGCAGTGAGCTGAGATTGCGCCACTGCATTCCAGCCTGACAACAGAGTGAGACTCCGTCTCAAAAGAAAGAGAAAGAAAAAAGAAAGAAAGGAAGGAAGCAAGGAAGGAAGGAACTTTTCAACTATAAAATATTTTAAAACATATTTATTTATCAGCTTTAGAGTTTGATGAAACCTGGTATTCAGTTTCTAAATTCAATACCATGAAGAAGATGAAACTCAAATTTGATCGATTTTTCAAATCAAATTGCTTGCCGCCCACAACCTTGATTCAGGATCAAATTCCTGTTGTATTGCATATATTTTCGTGATTATAAAAATAATGCATGATTATTAAAGAAACTGTGGAAAATGTAAAAAGGTTAAGAAAAACATTAAAATTGCCTATAATCCCACCACCCAGAGATAATTGCCCTTAGTATTTTAGTGTCCTTCATTCCTCTCTTTTTTCAGTGTCCATTGTCTATATGTATTTCTTTGTAAAACTGGAAATCAGTATTTGGATAGATACAGACATAGATATGTCTTCACCCTTCCTTACAATGTGACCATGTTTCGTGTCGCTCTATATTCTCTGAAAAAGTGAGCTCTAAGGTGTAATATTTATGAATCTTTCATATTGATTTAACAATTCTACTTCTTATCTTTTTAAATTTTTTATTGTATTTTATTTATTTATTTTGAGACAGGGTCTCATTCTGTCGCCCAGGCTGGAGTGCAGTGGCGCAATCACAGCTCACTGCAGTCTTGATCTCCTGGGCTCAAGGTATCCTCAGCCTCCCAAGTAGCTGGGACCATGGGCAGGCACCATCATGCCCAGCTAGTTTTTTTAATTTTTATTTGTTTTTTTTTTTTTTGTAGAGAAGAGGTCTCACCATCTTGGTCAGGCTGGTCTCGAACTCCTGGGCTCAAGCTATCCTCCTGCCTTGGCCTCCCAAAGTGCCAGGATTATAGGCATGAGCCACAGCACCTGGCCAACAATTTTACTTCTTTTGGTGCTTTTCTTACTGTTGAACATGAAGCTGCAACAACATCTTTGTATGAAAATCTTTTCCTACATTTCTTCTTGTTTCCTTAATACAGATTCTGAAGGAGGATTTATGTCAAGAGTTTTAATAGCCCTTGATACATACTGCCAAATTCTTAATAGGAACTTCATACCAGTTTACACCCTTTCCAGCAGTTCACAGACAAACTTACCTCACTATAAATTCATCCATAGTCTGCTGAGTAATGTATTCCACCTAAAATCTTTAAATTTTAAGTCCATTTTAAAATTCCATTTTAAAGGGCTTAGTACCTTAAGATTTGGTGGGCAGGGTGAGGGAATGATCGAGTGGTTTGATCTGTTCCAATTTTCAAATTGTAATTAATGAAGTTAAGACTCAGAGGTTAGTAATTTTTGTGAGCCCTTGATCTGGTCTTTCTTAGAGGATGTGGACTTCACAATCAATTGTCTTCAAGGACCTGAGAGCGGATCCTTTCCCAAGTGGGAAAGGAAAGGGAAGGTCTGAGTGAATCCCAGAAAAGTGGGGTACGATAGCCCAACAACAGTTGAATTTCTAACTGGGGTAAGGTGGGGACATAAGGGTGAAGGTGTTAGAAGAGATACTGGAAATAAGGAAACCAGTCCTAGTTATTAAAATCCCTGAGGGGTTTGACTAAATGTGGAGAGACAGACCGTTCTTCTGCCAGTTCTAAATCCTACAGAAGACTGGATGCAGTGGTTCCGGCCTGTAATCCCAACACTTTGGGGGGATCACTTGAGCCCAGAAATCTGAGAAGTGCCTGGACAACATAGTGAGACCCTATCTCTAAAAAGAATTTTTAAATGTTGAAAGCTAATAAAAAGGTCCCAGAGGCCACAATTTCATTCTTAAAGTCATTGTGCACTTTGCTTCCTTTGTCGTATGTTTGTTTGCTTTGTAACTGATTTACCAGTTTACACATTCAGATTTTTAATTATAGCAGCAATTACTAGATTCAATGACATAAAGTTAACCATTTCTGTCAGTAAAGATTCAATACAGCTAATTTCACACAGTTCAATTTCACACCTGGGGAATTAATTATTCTTAATCATTAGGAGTCAATGGTAAAACCTTCTGATGAAAACACCTGTAGCAAGGCCTCCACCGAGCTCCCCTCCTGTGGGGGGTGTCGACATGGCGGCCAGCAGCCAGCACAGCCTTTCTCTCCTGAGGCCCATAAGCGGAGGTAGGGATACAGTAGTTAGTGTGTTTGTGACAGCAAAGCCACCAGAGGGAGCTCTAGCATTGACTCCTATATGTTTGTGTGTGAGCCACGGATTCAAAGAAAAACAATAAGTATCTAATGATTGCTTGTGTTTTTGAGCACAGTCCTAAGGTTTAGACATCATCATATCAATATCATTTCATTGTTAACATGAATTAAGCTTCTTTGTGTCTGTCAGATATTCTTTCATTTCATGCTTACCACAAGTCTATCAAGATATTATTATTCCCACTTTTATTGATGAGGGAGGAGATTAAGTTTTACTTCTGTTAAGTGATTTTACGAAAGAAGAAATAGCACAGAGATTTTTATCTACAGTCTCAGCGCCCCCCACCCCCTTCCCCCCTCCATTAAAGTTCTTCCTGCCCTCTCTTTTCTCTTTTCCTACTGGGAATCTAAAGGAGATAAATCCTTGCTTTAAAACTAAGGAAATAAAGAAAGAAGAATGCGTTTTATTTTGTGTAAATTATTCTTCAATATATTTAACATGTAAGGGGAAAACAAAAAAGAAAGGGAAAGGAAATGAGAGGAGAGGGAAAAAGAAAGGGAGAAAAGAAGAAAGAAGAGGAGAGGGTAAAGGAGGGGAGGAGAGGAGAAAGAAAAGGAGAAGAGAAGAGAAAGAAAAGAGAAGAGAAATAGCCAGGCACAGCACCCCATGCCTGTAATCCTAGCACTTCGGGAGGCCAAGGATCAAGTGGATCACCTGAGGTCAGGAGTTCGAGACCAGCCTGGCCAACATGGCGAAAACCCATCTCTACTAAAAATACAAAAATTAGCCAGGTGTGGTGGTGCACGCCTGTAATCCCAGAGGCTGAGGCAGGAGATTCACTTGAACCCGGGAGGCAAGGTTGCAGTGAGCCCAGATTGTGGCACTGCACTCCAGCCTGGGCAACAGAGCAAGACTCTGTCTCCAAAAAACAAAAAGAAAAGAAAAAGGAGGCCAGGAGTGGTGGTGGGCGCCTGTAACCCCAGCTACTTAGGAGGCTGAAGTGGGAGAATTGCTTGAGCCCAGGATGAGGTTGCAGTGAGCCAGGATCTAGCCACTGCAATCCAGCCTGGGAGAGGGAGAGAGACTCCATCTCAAAAAAAAAAAAAAAAAAAAAGAAAGAAAGAAAGAAAGAGAAAGAGCTGATGCTCATGTCCATAAAGTCCGAAAATGTTCCAATCCTGCTGGCTCACTGCTAAGGGAATACTTCATCCCACAGCACCCCACCTCCACCCACACATTCCTTAGGCTACTGTTTCTATGGCTCCTTTACCCTCCTCAAGCTTGCCCAAGATGGCTGTTTGATCTTGGTTTCACCCTTATTCAAATTCAGAAGTAGAGGCAGAGACCAGAGGAAGATGTTAGGAATATCCATAGCCCCCAAAGATGGCCACTAGACTTACTTCTACAGCACTTTACAGTATCAGACATGTACAAAGTACCTATGCACAGATTAAGAGCAAGGAGGGTCAAGGTATACAGCTGCATATTTGCTGGCTGGACTGGTTAAGTCACTTAGTCTCATCCATAAAATGTATGTAATAGGCGGGCACTATAACATACAAAATGTATATAACAGGCTCACTCCTGTAATCCCAGCACTTGGGGAGGCCGAGGCGAGTGGATCACTTGAGCCCAGGAGTTTGAGACCAGGCTGGGCAACATGGCGAAACCCTGGCTCTACAAAAAGTGCCAAAAATTAGCCGGGCATGGTGGTGCACGCCTGTAGTCCCAGCTACTTAGAAGGGTGAGGTGGGAGGATCACTTGAACCTCGGAGGTTGAGGCCGCAGTGAGCCATGATCATGCCACTGCACTCCAATCTGGGAAACAGAGTAAGACCTTGTCTCAAAAAAAATATGCATGTAGTAAATGTAATCATGTCTACTTAGCATTGCTGTGGAGATTTAATTAGACAATGCATAGAAAAGTACTTAGCCTGGTGTTTGGTGGGAAACTTCAATTAATGTTAACTAATATTATTGTTTTCTTTAATATTCACAACAATCATATTTGTCCATTTAGCATAGAACTTGGCATAGACACATGGTTTGTAAGCGTGTTTGTGGTTAACAGCAGTCTTCAATTAAAGAGAGGCGAACCAACTTGCCAAAGGTCCACAGCTAGTTTTACAACTAGCAAATGTTTTCCAAAATATTTTCAGTTTTTCTGTGAGACTGAGAGATATTATCTTCAAATAGATTATGAGATGTGGGCAGCAATGTCCACCCGCCTTACACAAGAGCGAACAGCTTTCCAACAGCCATCAGAAAACCCCTGGGGTTTGTTGGTCCAAGAACAGAAACAATGCAGTCACACCCAGACCCTAAATTTAGGGGGGGCCTTAGAGTTGGTTTTATTTAAATATTGTAATGTGACTCTGAGCAAGCAACATTTTCTTTATGCTTTGTTTTTTAAAGGCCTTGGGAAAATTTACTTTGGGGAGCCAGGGCGCTTGGCTAGAAGGGGAAGGAGGAAAGAGAGAAAGGAAAGGGTAGAGGGAAAGCTGACACCTGAGACCCAGGAGACCTCGGGCAAGAGATTTGAACCCTGGGTTCCACTGTCGTTATTTTCTTTTTTTTTATTATTTAAATTTAATTTTTATTTTTAGTTCTGCGGTACATGTGCAAAATGTGCAGATTTGTTACATAGGTAATGTGTGCTGTGGCGGTTTGCTGCACCTATCAACCCATCACCTAGGTATTAAGCCCAACATCCATTAACTATTTTTCCTAAGGCTCTCCCTCCCCCAACCCCACCTCCCGACAGGCCCCAGTGTGCGTTGTTCCCCTCCCTGTGTCCATGTGTTCTCATTGTTCAGCTCCCACTTATAAGTGAGAACATGCCGTGTTTGGATTTCTGTTCCCGAGTTAGTTTGCTGAGAAAAATGACTTCCAGCTCCATCCATGTCCCTGCAAAGGACATGATCTTCTTCCTTTATATGGCTGCATAGTATTCCACAGTGTATATGTACCACATTTCCTTTATCCAGTCTATCGTTGATGGGCATTTGGATTGATTCCATCCTTATTTTCTTTTTCTTTCTTTCTCTTTCTTTCTTTCTTTTTTTTTTTTTTTTTGATGGAGTTTTGCTCTTGTGACCCAGGCTGGAGTGCAGTGGCGCAATCTCTGCTCACTGCAACCTCCATCTCCTGGATTCAAGAGATTCTCTTGCCTCAGCCTCCCGAGTAGCTGGGTCCTGAATGGCTGGGATTATAGGCATCCACCAACTTGCCTGGCCAATTTTTGTATTTTTAGTAGGTAAGGGGTTTCACCATGTTGGCCGGGCTGGTCTCAAACTCCTGACCTCAGGTGATCCACCCGCTTCAGCCTCCCAAAGTGCTGGGATTACAGGTGTGAGCCACCATGCCCAGCCAATTCCATCCTTCTTTTCTTTCTTTTTATTTTTGAGATGAGGCTGGAGTGCCGTGGCGCAATCTCGGCTCACTGCAACCTCCGCCTCCCATGTTCAAGCGATTCTTCTGCCTCAGCCTCCCGAGTAGCTGGGATTACAGGCGCGCACCACTACGTCCAGCTTTTTGTATTTTTAGTAGAGACGGGGTTTCACCATGTTAGTCAGGCTGGTCTTGAACTCCTGACCTTGTGATCCACCCGCTTCGGCCTCCCAGAGTGCTGGGATTACAGGCGTGAGCCACCACACCCGCCCATTTTTTTTTTTCTGAGATGGAGTCTCGCTCTGTCACCCAGGCTGGAGTGTAGTGGTGAAATCTCTGCTCACTGCAAGCTCCGCCTCCCGGGTTCATGCCATTCTCCTGCCTCAGCCTCCGAAGTAGCTGGGACTACAAGCGCCCGCCACCAAGGCCAGCTAATTTTTTTTTTTTTTTTTTTTTTGAGATGGAGTCTTACCCTGTTGCCCAGGCTGGAGTGCAGTGGCGTGATCTTGGCTCACTGCAACCTCCACTTCCCAGGTTCAAACGATTCTCCTGCCTCAGCCTCCCAGGTAGCTGGGATTACAGGCGCCTGCGACCATGCCTGGCTAATTTTTGTATTTTTAGTAGAGACAGGGTTTCACCATGTTGGTCAGGCTGGTCTCGAACTCCTGACCTCGTGATCCACCTGCCTCAGCCTCCCAAAGTGCTGCGATTACAGGCCTGAGCCACAGCGCCTGGCCTCCAACCTTATTTTCAAAAGTAGCAACTTGGGGCCGGGCTCAGTGGCTCACACCTATAATTCCAGTACTTTGGGAGGCCAAGGCGGGTGGATCACGAGATCAGGAGATCGAGACCAGCCTGATCAACGTGGCAAAACCCCATCTCCACTAAAAATACAAAAATTAGCCGGGTGTGGTGGCACACACCAAAGACCTGTGAGTCTATAAACATTTTCTGTCTGCCCTCCTTCTGTGGCACTTTCCACACAATCTCTTTTTGATATCACATGATATTTTATATGCTCAGTACCAACTTTAGAGGTCTGCAAGTTGTTAGCTTTTTCTTTTCGGTAACTTTGTTAATATCATTATTAGAAGTCCAGTTCAATAATTACACTAGGTTCAGTTTAAATAGGAAACAAACAGCTATATGTCTAAGTGCAGAACTACTGACCAGTGAGGGTGGACCGGGGGGTTAAATATTCCTGACATTGGGCCAGGGAGAGTTGAAAGTTTGCCAATTGTGGTACTGGTAAACTACTGCAAAGAAATTTGGAAGTGTTATTAAGAATTACAAGAAGATAGATGCTTCAGAATAATACGTCTTTTGCAAAGAGAAGTATGCCATTTGGGGTCAAAAAACATTTGATGCACTGTCCAGGTCACAGAAATCACCAAATCTCAGAAGGAGATGAGACCTTGGATGTCAGGCAACCTGACTTCCTTTCCGATCAGGCTTATAATCCAACAGGGTGACCATCCAGCCTCTACGTAAGCATTTCCCCAGTAGGGAAGTTTCTTAATTTAAGAAGTTGTCTGGACTAAGTGCAGTGGCTTACACCTGTAATCCCAGCATTTTGGGAGGTGGAGGTGGGTGAATCACTTGAGCCCGGGAGTTCAAGACCAACCTGGCCAACATGGCAAAAACCTGTCTCTACAAGAAATACAAAAATTAGCCAGGCATGGTGGCATGTACTTGTAATCTTAGCAACTCGAGAGGCTGAGGTGGGAGGATTCCCTGAGCCCGGGAGGTCAAGGCTGAAGTGAGCTGTGATTACGCTACTGCATTCCAGCCTGGGTGACAGAGTGAGATCCTGTCTCAAAAAAAAAAAAAGTTGTCTGAGGCATGGTTAGGACTATGCACTTTTGGATTAAGAATACATTTGTCTCTCTGTAGTTTTAGCCCATTGGCCCAGTTTCTGATTTGAAGAACAAAACAGAACACATTCTTCTCTTTTCAGACCTATGACTATCTTTCTCTTCTCTGGGTCACTGTCCCTCATAAAATGTGATGAAAGCAAAGGTTCAGGGTCAATGCTGTCGAAATTCAGATGAGCACTGGGCTTAGCAAATGGAGAGATTAATCCTGACAAGAGCAAATTCAGTAGATTGAAATGTGTGTGTGGTTTTTTGTTTGTTTGTTTGTTTGTTTGTTTTTGAGATGGAGTTTCACTCTTGTCGCCCAGACTGGAGTGCAGTGGCGCGATCTTGGCTCACTGCAACCTTCGCCTCCTAGGTTCAAGAGATTCTCCTGCCTCAGCCTCCTGAGTAGCTGGGATTATAGGCACGCACCATCACGCCTGGCTAATTTTTGTATTTTTAGTAGAGGCAGGGTTTCGCCATGTTGGCCAGGCTGGTCTCAAACTCCTGACCTCAGGTGATCCACCCACCTTGGCCTCCTAAACTGCTGGGATTACAGGCATGAGCCACCATGCCTGGCCCAAAATGTGTTTTAAATAGAAAGGGGAAAAGAATCAGAGACTGAGAGTACAGACAATTCTTCCAAGGAATTTTTGCTCCTAAGGGGAGCTAGAAATGGGATGACAGTGATCCCAACTCCCATGACAATTACAACATGTTTGAAATGATTTTTGTGTATTTTGTACTTGTTTATTGTCTACTCCCACTAGAATATAAGCTCTGGCAGCAGGACTTTGCTGCCTTCACCATTGTATTCTCAGTTCCTGGCATACAGTGGAGGCTCAATTAATATTTGTCAGATAAATGAATAATGCATTTTGAAAACTGGAAGATTCTGGATCTTACAGTTTTATTGTTTGAAAAAAAATTTTTTTAGGACACTTACAGTGGCTCATGCCTGTAATGCCAGCACTTTGGGAGGCCAAGGCAGGCAGATCACCTGAGGTCAGGAGTCTAAGACCAGCCTGGCCAACATGGTGAAACCCCGTCTTTACTAAAAATACAAAAACCAGCTGGGTGTGGTGGTGCACACCTGTAATCCCAGCTACTCGGGAGGCTGAGCTGGGGGAATCCCTTGAACCCGGGAGACGGAGGTTACAGTGAGCCGAGATCGCACCACTGCACTCCAGTGGGTGACAGAGTCAGACTCTGTCAAAAAAAAAAAAATTGATTCTAGAAATGTAGTCTTGCTATGTTGTCCAGGCTGGACTTAAACTCCTGGGCTTAAGGGATCCTCTTACCCCAGCCTTCTGAGTAGTTATGACTACAGGTGTAGACCACTGTGCCCAGCTAGAATCTTAATGTCTTAAACAAGAAATGTATACCTCTTAAGAAACTCTGATGGAACAGTATTTTTGTTTTACCATAGAAAGCCTCTACCAGCCGGGCGCGATGGCTCACGCCTGTAATCCTAGCCCTTTGGGAGGCCGAGGCAGGCGGATCACAAGGTCAGGAGATCGAGACCATCCTGGCTAACACGGTGAAACCCTGTCTCTACTAAAAATGCAAAAAATTAGCCGGGTGTGGTGGCGGGCACTTATAGTCCCAGCTACTCGGGAGACTGAGGCAGGAGAATGGTGTGAAGCCAGGAAGCGGAGCTTGCAGTGAGCTGAGATCGCGCCACTGCAGTCCAGCCTGGGCAACAGAGCAAGATTCCATCTCAAAAAAAGAAAAAAAAGTCTCTACCTTGGCCAGGTGTGGTGGCTCATGCCTGTAATCCCAGAACTTTGGGAAGCCAAGGTAGGAGGATCACTTGAAGTAGGAGTTTGAGACCAGCCTGGGCAACATAGAGAGATTTATTTAAAGAAAAAAAAAAAGAAAAAGTCTCCCCCTTAAAATAGATTAATGAGGCTTCAGGATACACCTCTGCATAGTTTGGGTCATCAAAGAAGCAGAAGCCAAGATGGGATTGCACAGGAGAGAGATTTACCACGGGAATGTCTGTGATGGATAAAGGGGAGGGAGCCAGAGAAAGAGAAAAACCTTCCCACAGCAACACAGAGCTGACACCTGTGAAGAGAGAGGGGAAGGTAAGAGATTGGGTGGGAAGAGTCTGAGGGTGCCGCACAGTTCTAAAAAATCCTTGAGTGGGGAGTTCTTTCTATGGCTGGAGGAGTGGAAAGGATCTCACTCTGTCGCCCAGGCTGGAGTACAGTGGCCGTGATCATGGCTCACTGCAGCCTCAGCCTCTGGTGCTCAGGTCCCACCTCAGCCTCTTCAGTACCTGGGACTGCAGGCATGCACGCCATACCCAGCTAATTTTTTGGTATTTTTTTTGTAGAGATGGGGTCTCGCCATGTTGCCCAGGCTGGTCTCGAATTCCTGGGCTCAAGAGATCCTTCCACCTTGGCCTCTCAAAGTGCTGGGATTACAAGGGTGTAATCCTGCATCTGGCCGAGTGGGGAGTTCTTCTATAAAAAAGCCTGCCCCTGCCCATTAAAGAAGTGCTGCCTTTTGCAGGAATGGGTCTACGTGAGTACCCTCTCCTTGCTCCGTCAGGCTGGGGGCAGCCTGTAGGAAGTGTGGTCTTCAAGAAAGTGGGTCCAGGGGTCTGCAGCGGGGGCCATCAGTCAGTTATGCTCCCCACAGCAGAAGAGCTGAGCAGTGGGGACTCACGGCTGCTCCAGTTCACCCCTGTATCACAGATCTACTTTTCTATGCAGATTGGGGAGCAGCTCCTCTTCTCTTCCCGAGGGGAAAGCCCTATAGCTGCAGTTGGTCTCAGGGGCACAATTGGTATTCATTTCCTCCTTCCCTCCCTGCCCCCCCCCTTCTTTTCTTTTCTTTTTTTTTTTGTTTTTTTTTTTTTTTTTTTTTTTTTTTTGAGACAAGTCTTGCTCTCTCACCCAGGCTGGAGTGCAGTGGTGCCATCTCAGCTCACTGCAACCTCCGCCTCCCAGGTTCAAGCGATTCTCCTGCCTCAGCCTCCCAAGTAGCTGGGATTACAGGCGTGCACCACCATGCCTGGCTAATTTTTGTATTTTTAGTACAGATGGGGTTTCCCCATGTTGGCCAGGCTGATCTCGACCTCCTGACCTCAGGTGATCCTCCTACCTCGGCCTCCCAAAGTGCTAGGATTACAGGTATGAGCCACCGTGCCCAGCTTTCCCTGCCCATCTTAAATTTCCTTCACCTTAGGCTCTCACCTTGGCAGTTCTCAGTGCTTACCTTGTTATGTGACCCAAACTGTCACTCCTAAGAGCCTGAGTTCCTGGCAATCATGCTGTTTTGAGACTGGGGGTTGCTTTGTATGTCCATACACAGTTACAGTGGGGCAAGGAAGTACCGGGAGGTGCCCAGCTGGGTCACATGGGTTCTAAATAAATTATTCCCTGACCCCATGTGTAAGCACAGCCCTACCTCTTCCTGCTGGTAATTGACTAGAGTCAATTACTCCTGCCACAATGGTGACTCTTCTCACCTGCTGGTCTCACAGGAGTTCATAGTACCCTGGCGATAACTGCAGCTTGCAGTTCAGTGTTCCCTGGCAAAAGTGTACCCCCTTTGGACCTCCAATTCTGCAGAGCCTAGAGTTGTAGGGATGGGAAGCACGGAGTCTCCCAGTGGGTCACTGGGAGTGATGGTAGGTAAGGTCGCTCCTGCTTCCATCCCTTGGTTCCCAGATCCGTTTATTCTTTCTATGGGGAACACGGCACCACAGGGACATCTCTGATTTAATGCATATTCCTCATCCTGAAGATGGCACTCTATATTTGCATAGTGTTGCCTCTGAGCTGGTACTTTAGTTATCTTTAGAAGCCATGCTGTTGCATCCAGCTGCTTCTGGATGGTATAATGCACGACATGACCAGTGGATCCCATGGTCATGGGTCCACTCCTTACCTCCTTTATTATAATTGGGTCCCCTGGTCAGATGCTACGTCATAAGTGATTTCATACCTATGGATCAGGCATTGTATAAGACCCCAGACAGTGATGCTGGCTGAGGCTTTTTGGGCAGAAAGCCAAACACATACTCAGAATATATATCTATCCCTTTAAGGGTCAACCACTGGCCCTCCAGGATGGAGGGTGCCCAATATAGTAGGCTTGCCAAAAAGCGACCAGTTCGCTTGCTCAAGGAATAGTGCCATACTGAGGGCATGTTGTTAGTCTGTTTTGCTGACAGTTGGACATTCAAAGTCAGCAGTAGCTAAATCAGCCTTGATACCTGAGAGTTCATGCATTGGGATGATGCCTGGGCTCCATTTACGCCACCATAGCTGCTCCATTCAGGTGCCCATGGTGCCTGTTGTGGAGTGGCTGATGATGAAGATTGGCTAATGTCACCTGGCTAAGTCATTTTGACTACTTGGTTGATCGGTACCTTTTCCATGGGAGGTGCTTTCTGGTGGTTGTTAATATGTGACACAAAAATTTTCATACTCTGTGGCAATTCCTATACGTCCAGCCACATGCCTCTATTCCTGCTTTATGCCTTGGTGGATCTGACAGAAGCCAGTTCGTAGTGGGCAGCTCTGGGGGTGTGGTTACTTATAACCATAGTCAAGCATTCTCTTTGTCGGAGCCCAGTACAATGTGAGAAAAGGGCTGGTGTAACTCTTGGAATCAAGTCAATTTAGACCCTATGTCCAATAATCCTTGAAATGACTGAGGATTCCCCTTTCTCTATTTTATAGTCACCTAAGTAAATGGCCAGAGGTCTTTCTGAGGAGTGGCTGCAAGGATTATTACAGTAGATATTTGCTGTGGTATGGCAGGCTCCTTCTCCCTAGGGACCCAGCCACCCCTTCAGTCAATGGGTTGCAGATCTGAAAACTGGATGAAGTGTGGGAACGTTGAAGGAATGTGGCTTCTGACTGGAGTGATCTCCCTCAGCCTCCTGCCCCTCCTTTCCTGCCTTTTTCTAGTGTCAACATGATGCTGCACCCTCCTGGCTCCCCATCACTTTTACCCCTAGGGACAGCATGCTCTACTGTCTCACAGCTCCCTTCAGGTCCAGCCCTCTGGCTGCAGCCTGACCTTGCTAGTCATACTGGTGATTGTGGCTGCCTGGCTCCTGACACTCTGGAGCCTCATATTCCCATGGATATTAATGAGTCCAGCTCTGCTACTGTCACTTCTGCCATCAGCGCTGTCCTGCAGAAGAGGGCCACCACTGCTTAGAGATACTGGTGGCCCTCTCAAGTCCTGAAGGCATTGGTGAACGGCATGTCCTCTGGGTCTTGTGGATCCATTTCCTTTTCTTTTTTTTTCTTTTTTTTTTTTTTTTCTGAGGCGGAGTCTCACTCTGTCGCCCAGGCTGGAGTGCAGTGGCACAATCTCGGTTCACTGCAACCTCCGCCTCCCGGGTTCACGCCATTCTCCTGCCTCAGCCTCCCGAGTAGCTGGGACTACGGGCGCCTGCCACCAAACCCAGCTAATTTTTTTTTTTTTTTTGTATTTTTAGTAGAGACGGGGTTTCACCATGTTAGCCAGGATGGTCTTGATCTCCTAACCTCATGATCTGCCCGCCTCAGCCTCCCAAAGTGCTGGGATTACAGGCGTGAGCCACCGCACCCGGCCCCTTGTGGGTCCATTTTCCTTAGCTTCTTTATCCTTTTCTCTGCCATCTGCCAGGGCAACTCAAGCATTTCCACTTCGCTCAGCATGGCCTAATATTGCAGCAGGCTTCTAAGAGCCACTTCAGCAGTGAGTTTCACTCATCCTCTGGGGTCCTTATCAGGGGCCTGTGTCCCCCCCTCCCCGAGAATTGTCCCCTAGTCAAGGAAGTCTTGCTTTTCTAGTCTTATTTTCTGGTCTCCTTAAACAAGTACTCTCAAATCTGATTCCAAAGTTTTCCACTGGTTCCTGCTCGCTAATTCTTATAGGTCCTTTGATATATAATCTCTTTTCTCCCTATCAGGCCCAGCACTTCCCTGTCTTGAATATACTGCATTTGTTTATTGGCTTGGGAGACTGTAGAGGAATTGGGGGCAGCTCCTGAGAGGGCAACCTGTTGCCTTGCTGGAGAGGGATGCATTTTCATGGCCACAACCTCCCACCAGGTCCCCTGAAGCCAGCCTGTGAAAGTGGTAGTTCTTACTATGAAATGATGGGCCAGCCCGGCAGACCTGGAGGGTTCAGAGGGCTCTGCCAAGCCAACATCCTGAGAGGCATGCATTCAGATGCCCCCATCCCATGTTTCAGAGTCCCAGATTCCTCCAAACAGGGCCCTGACCTTAGCGTAACTGACTTGCTTTAGCTGAGCATTTAGGCATCTCTAGAGCTCTAGGACTATCAGATCCTCAGTCTGTTGCTCAGCTGTGGCAGTTCTCCCACTGCAGGAGAGGAGGACCCTTTTTTTTTTTTTTTTTTTTTGAGACGGAGTCTCGCTCTGTCGCCCAGGCTGAAGTGCAGTGGTGCAATCTCAGCTCACTGCAAGCTCCGCCTCCCGGGTTCACACCATTCTCCTGCCTCAGCCTCTCCGAGTAGCTGGGACTACAGGTGCCCACCACCACACCTGGCTAATTTTTTTTTTTGTATTTTTTTTAGTAGAGGCAGAGTTTCACCATGGTCTCGATCTCCTGACCTCGTGATCCACCCGCCTCGGCCTCCCAAAGTGCTGGGATTACAAGCGTGAGCCACCGCACCCGGCCAGGAGGACCCTTTTTAAAGCTACCAAACAGGTTCTCTAGCTCTCACAGTCTCTATTGCTTGTTATCACTTGGTAGGATGTCAACTTGGTAGTAATCAGTCAACTCTGCTCTCCCTGTAGCTGTCATTCCCCCACCACCATAGCACTCCAGTGCCTGGATCTCTGCACCTGCACTGCATTCTCCTCCACCAGGACATCTTCCCAAATCACCACTGATGAAATCTTCAGCAGTTGTGCCACCACCTTGTGCGAGGGACTATCCATGCCCCACATATCATTCAGGGTAGCATCCTCTTAGCCTATTGGGCAATGAGGGAGCCAGTCTCCAAACCCCATCTTACTCTTAGTTTCTCAGACCACTGCTGCCATTATTTGGGTTAGTTTGAGTTCTTTGAGAAGCAGAAGCTAAGATGGGATTGGATGTGCAGGAAACTCCTTAGGGAATACTTGTGCAGGATAAAGGAGAGGGAGCCGAAATAGGCAAGAAGAGCCTTCAGACGCAATGCAGGTCTGACCTCTGTGAGAGACGGGGAAGGAAGGGGGATCTGATAGGAGACTCTCAGGCTGCAGTCACAAAAGCTGCTCAGCCTGGTTGATGGGGCATCCTTGAGCCAAAGTCCGTCATTAAAAGAGTCTGTATTAGTAAAGAATGAGTCTGTATTAGTACAGAATGAGTCTGTATTAGTTGTGCCCTGCTTGCTCAGTCATTGGCTAGCAGCAGCTTGTAGAAAGGGTGTTCTATAAATGAGATGGGGGTGGGTCCAGAGGTCTGCAGCTGTAGCCATTAGTCAATTATGCTCCCTGCAGCCGGAGAGCTGAGGGATGCATTTTCATGGCCACAGCCTCCCACCAGGTCCCTTGAAGGCTACTTATATCACTATTGTTTGTGTATCTTGTGAGTCATAGAATAAGGAAGCCAAATCTAACCTCAGAGATGATTTCATGTGATGTCTTCATTTTAATGATGAAGGAAGAGAGACTTGAAAATTTAAAATAAACTTTCCCAAGGCACATGCATTTCAGATTGGACCATTTTATTTTGTGTCAGATATTCCACGCATTGCCGCACATTTGGCATTTCTGGCCCCAGGGACTAGATGCCAGTAGTCTCCCCGACCTCCTGCATCATGACAAACAAAATTGCTCCCCCACCACCTCATTTCTAAAAGCTCCCTAGAGGCAATAAAGTCCCAAGTAGTACCACTGAACAGCTCATTGATCTCAGAGTCAGAATTAATATCCAAACAAGACCCCTGTATAATGCACTTCCATAACATCAAGAGCGCCACTAAAACAAAAAATGCCTGAGGGAGTCACAACCATTCCTGCTTCAGAGAGTACTCTGCACCTCTTTAGCATTTATCTTTTTTTTTTTTTTTTTTTTTTTTGAGATGGAGTCTCACTGCGTCACCCAGGCTGGAGTGCAGTTGCGTGATCTCAGCTCACCGCAACCTCCACCTCCTGGGTTCAAACGATTCTTGTGTCTCAGCCTCCCGAGTAGCTGGGATTACAGGTGAGCACTACCACGCCTGGCTAATTTTTGTATTTGTATACAAATATAATGTTGGCCAGGTTGGTCTCAAAGTCTTGACCTCAAGTGATCCACCCACCTCAGCCTCCCAAATTGCTGAGATTACAGGCATGAGCCACTGTGCATGGCCCATAGTATTTATTTATTTTTATTTGTATATTTTTTTGAGACAGAGTCTTGCTCTGTTGCCCAGGCTGGAATGCAGTGGTTGCCCAGACTGGAATGCAGTGGTGCGATCTTGACTCACTGCAACCTCTGCCTCCCCGGTTCAAGAGATTCTTCTGCCTCAGCCTCCTGGGTAGCTGGAACTACAGGCGTGCACCACCACACCCGGCTAATTTTAGTATTTTTGGTAGAGGCAGGGTTTCGCCATGTTGGCCAGCCTGGTCTCAAACTCCTGACCTCAAGTTATCCACCCGCCTCGGCCTCCCAAAGTGCCGGGATTACAGGTGTGGGCCACTGCACCTGAGTACCCATAGCATTTATCTTGCATATATAAGCTCCTTAGACATCCTGGTTAGGAGACCCATGGTAGGCAATTTGGTCATAGTTCAAACTGACTTCCTAGTATCTTCATATGAGTGAATGAAATGCACTTCAGCATCAAACCGTTGCTTTCCCATCCTTTCCGAAACTGCTCTTCCATGTCTCTACCCCCATCTTTCTCTTCTAAATAAATGATGCTCCTCTGCAGCTAGTTGTTCAAGCTAAAAACTGGGGAAACTTCCTCTATTCTCCTGGGTGTTTAAATTTTATTTATTTTATTTTATTTTATTTTTGAGGCAGGGTCTCTCTCTGTTGCTCAGGCTGGAGTGCAATGGCACGATCACGGCTCACTGCAGCCTCGACCTCCTGGGCTCAAGTCACCCCCCCACATCAGCCTCCCAAGTAGCTAGGACCACAGGTGTATGCCACCACACCTGGCTAATGTTTTTTAAAAATATATTTTGTAGAGACAGGATCTCACTTTGTTCCCCATGCTGGTCTTGAACTCCCGGGCTCAAGTGATCCTCCTACCCTTGCCTCACAAAGTGCTGGGATTACGGGCATGAGCCACTGTGCCCAACCCAATTCTTCTCTTTCTTACACCCCAAATCCAATCCATGAGCAAATTCAATTGTCTCTGTCTCCAAAATCTAACCAATGTCTATCTGCTTCTCTCTATGCCCACAGCTACTGCATATCCAAGCCACCATCATCTCACTCATACCAATATAACAGCCTCCTATCTTTGTTCTCTGCTTCCTTTACAATATAGCAGCCACATAATATAATGTATTTTTCTTTTTTTTCTTTTTGTCTGTGTCTTTTGTTTTTTTTTGTTTTTTTTTTTTTGAGATGGAGCTTCGTTCTTGTTGCCCAGGCTGGAGTGCAATGGCGTGATCTCAGCTTACTGCGACCTCTGCCTCCCAGGTTCAAGCTATTATCCTCCCTCAGCCTCCCAAGTAGCTGGGATTACAGGCACCTGCCACCAGGCCCGGCTAAATTTTTTTGTATTTTTAGTAGAGACAGGGTTTCACCATGATGGCCAGGCTGGTCTTGATCTCCTGACCTCAGGTGATCCGCCCACCTCGGCCTCCCAAAGTGCTGGGATTACAGGCATGAGCCACCGCACCTGGCCAGAATATTTTCTTAAATATAAATCAGATTACATCTGATGTTAAAATCCTTACTTCCCTAAAGTAAAATCCACATGCTTTACCAAGCCTTATAAGGCCCTCATGATCTAGCCCCTGCCTACCTTGCTGATCTTGGCTCATGCCCCTGCCCTGCTCATTCACTATACACTGCCAGCTCTGCTGACTCTTGTTCTGTCCATTAAACACACCAAGCTCAGTCCTGAGGTCCATCGCCGTTCATTCTGCCTGGAATATTCTCCCACATCCTCTCTCAACTGGCTCCTTGATTCAGGTCTCAGTTCAAAGGTCATCTCTCAATGAGGCCTTCCTTGGCCACCCATACTAAAGCAGCCTCCACACTACCACATCCTCTAGCATATTACATACTCTGTTAGTTTCTTCATACGACTTACCACTATGCAACATCATTTTATTTATTTCTTCCCTCCCCCATCTAGAATGTAAGTTTCATCAGTGAAGGGGCTCTGTCTGTTTTCCTCATGGCTGCATCCCTAGCACCCACCTTAGCTGGGCATGGAGTGGGTTCTCAACATTGTGTGTGTTACATGAATGAATAGTACCTTTGAAGTACATGGTCCCCTTATAGCTAATGTCATTGCGGATTTTGATCATTGACATCAAGCTTTTGGCTTTCAATATACAGTATCCCAAATGTTGGGGTTTGTTGTTCTATACACTGCCAGTTGTAAGTATTGACTTCAACTGTCAACTGATAGACAATATTTGCTGTCAACTGTCAACTGATAGACAATGGAGTCTGCATAATTTCTAAAGAGAATCTTTATAAACATGAAGCCAAGGGTTCCTTGCCCTCTGAAAACTACTATACTAACTTTATTGGATTGGGAACTGATTCTTCTTTGTTAGCCCCCTAAATTCAGTAAAGGCCTCCTCTCCCTAACACATTTCTTTTCTTTCTTTCTTTTTTTTTTTTTTGAAATGGAGTTTCACTCTTGTTGTCCAGGCTGGAGTGCAATGGCATGATCTCAGCTCACCACAACCTCCGCCTCCCAGGTTCAAGCTATTCTCCTGCCTCAGCCTCCCGAGTAGCTGGGATTACAGGTATGCGCCACCATGCCCAGCTAATTTTGTATTTTTAGTAGAGACGGGGTTTCTCCATGTTGGTCAGGCTGGTCTCAAACTTCCGACTCAGGTGATCTGCCTGCCTCGGCCTCCCAAAATGCTGGGATTACAGGTGTGAGCCACCGCGCCTGGCCCTCCCTAACACATTTCTACAAGCTGCCATCTCCAACAGAGAAATGCGTTATTCAAGAAAACAATGTGGTTATATCTCAACACTTTTTAGGTGTTTTTTGTTTGTTTGTTTTGTTTTGTTTTTTTGAGAGGGAGTCTCGCTCTGTTGCCCAGGCTGGAGTGCAATGGTGCAATCTCAGCTCACTGCAACCTCCAACTCCTGGATTCAAGTGATTCTCCTGCCTCAGCCTCCCCAGTAGCTGGGACAACAGGCATGCACCACCATGCCCAGCTAGTGTTTGTATTTTCAGTAGAGACAGGGTTTTACCATGTTGCCAGGATGGTCTCGAACTCCTGACCTCAAGTGATCCTCCCGCCTCAGCCTCCCAAAATGCTAAGATTGCAGGCGTCAGCCACCACACCTGGCCTACTTTTTGGGTATATTTTTAACAACCTCAAACTAAACTGGCACACTTAAGTAGTAGAAGGTAAACTACAAATATCTTGAGAACCAGAAAAAAAAAAAAAAGGCTGGTCCATGAATAGAGAAAAATTTCTGTCCAACTTGGAGACTGTTAGGAGGGCACTGAGGGGAGGATGTCTTTTTGCACCAATTACTGATACCTAAAGGATAAAAGAGCTGGCCAGGCGTGGTGGCTCATGCCTGTAATCCCAGCACTTTGGGAGGCTGAGGCGGGTGGATCACCTGAGGTCAGGAGTTCAAGACCAGCCATGCCAACAGGGCGAAACCTCATCTCTACTAAAAATACAAAAATTAGGCCGGGTACGGTGGCTCATGCCTGTAATCCCAGCACTTTGGGAGACTGAGGGAGGTGGATCACCTGAGGTCAGGAGTTTGAGACCAGCCTGGCCAACATGGTGAAACCCTGTCTCTACTAAAAATAGTTAAATTAGATGGCTGCAGTGGCATGCGCCTGTAATCCCAGCTACTAGGGGTTTCTGGGGCAGAAGAATTGCTTGAACCTGGGAGGCGGAGGTTGCAGTGAGCCGAGATCACGCCATTGCACTCCAGCCTGGGGGACAAGAGCAAGACTCCCTCTCAAAAAAACAAACAAAAACAATTAGCTGGATGTGGTAGCATGAGCCTATAATCCCAGCTACTATGGGAGTGCTGAGGCAGGAGAACTGCTTGAACCCGGAGGTGGAGGTTGCAGTGAAGTGAGATCTCACCACTGCCCTCCAGCCTGGGCAACAGAGCGAGACTTCGTCTCAAAAAAAAAAAAAAAAAAAAGATAGAAGAGTCTTACAGCCAGGCGCGATGGCTCATGCCTATAATCACAGCACTTTGGGAAGCCAAGGTGGGTGGATCACCTGAGGTCGGGAGTTCGAGACCAGCCTGGCCAACATGGTGAAACACCATCTCTACTAAAAATACAAAAATGAACTGGGTGTGGTGGTGGGTGCCTGTAGTCCCAGCTACTCAGGAGGCTGAGGCAGGAGAATCGTTTGAACCCGGGAGGCAGAGGTTGCAGTGAGCCGAGATTGCGCCACTGCACTCCAGCCTGGGAGACAGAGTGAGACTCTGTCTCAAAAAAAAAAGTCTTGCTGACAGAACTGTATTTAGAATAAGAGAGGACAGAAGCTTTTCTAAGAATGCTTGCCATCCTAGACATTTCTGCTTTTATTCCCCAAGGAATGCAAACCATCTTGTTTTACATCTTAATTTTACCATTGAATCCATTTGCATGGCACTGTTACAAAGCATTTGAAAAACACATTCCAAAGCAGAACTCATTGGAAGCAAAGCCACTGGCCTCAAAATTTAGTGTCCAGTCGGGCTTTGCACCTGGTGGGAACTCGGCAAGTATATCAAACAGACCTGGATGCCTGAAAAGGTCCTGAAAGGAGAGACAGAGCCTCAGTTCTGCTCAGTCATGAGGCTCATTGTCAAAATTACCAAGAGTAGAGGTGAAAAAGTAGAGGATAGAGACGGTAATGAATAAATCCTAAAATGGCAACACTAAGTCTAAAATGAATATGAATTGAGGGCTCCACACAGAGATGCTCAGGAATTTTCATAGCTAGAGATGAAGCAACCACAGGCTATTACTGTGAGAAGCCCACAGTGAGACTCAGCCTTAACGATGGTGAGCATTTACTTTCCTCACCATTCTACACAAATGGAAGTTATTATGCATGCCTGTCCCCGTCTCCCCTGAGGGGTAGGGTTTCTAGATTCCTAAAACTCTGAGGTGGTGTTTTTGTTGTTGCCAGGTGGGGACCAAGGGCAAAAAACAATTGTTGAAGCGATTAGGTCCAGATTAAGTATAGCTTTATGGGCAAGGCTGAGACCTTGAATCCTATCCTTTGGCAGATCAGCAAACGCGGCGGTTCACTGAGAGCAGGGATAATTGATTCTCTTGCTACTGGTGGAGGAAGTAAAGGAGCAGCTGGGGTTTGCAACTGTTGGGGCAGATCAATTTCAAAAGAGGCCTGGTTATAGGAAACCTGTTGCAGGAGCCAGGCTGGGAGACAAAGGCGTGGGTGACCACAGCGATGCCCCATGGGAAGACCTCGGTGACATTTTGCCTGAACATAAGAGGATGATAGTTACACCCTGGTTCCTGGCGCTGCCTTTATCAGTCACAGTTACAGCAGCAACTCTCTTGCCTGAACAAGTGCAGATACAAAGAAATGGAAGGAATCTCCTACCTGGGGGTCACAAACAAATACCATACCCATCATCTCCTCTGCTTCCTGGGCACACAGCTACATTCTCTTCCCCAGCCTCCCTTGTGTTAAGTGTGGCCAGTGACTGTGTTCCAGCCAATGAAATGCGACTGGAAATGCTGCTGGCCACGCTCAGCCCTGGTGCCTCAAACCTCTCATGCACAATCGTTACTCTCTCTCCTCTCCACTGGCGGAACAGAGACATCTTTGGGAAGCTAACAGTGATGCAGCCATGGGGTGGAAAGAGCCTGGCCCTGAGTGACGGCTCAGCCACAGTGGGCTACAGCATGAAGGCTAGGATTTGGGGATTCCCTACAACAGTTGACATGCCCTGAATAATACACTTTGGAACTGCAACTGCTAACGTCCCGTTGCCTGATAGAGTCTCACAAGTCCCACTGATGGAATTACAGGCCTGGGAGATGTGGCTCCACACACCAGAGCTGCCTCTGCAGAGCGTGCACTGCTGGGCTGTGGGGTGTCCACATCTGTCCCTGCTGCCCAGGCAGGCATAATGGGAGATACAGCCTTTCCATCAGGCAGGGTGAAGCTACTGCTGTTGCTCTAACTCGAGTTGGAGGCTGGATAGAAGAGAGTGTTTGCATAGACCCCCACGTCTTTCTCCTTACATCCTGAGGCACGCATGTGTCCGTGGTGTCTGTGTTTGCTTGGTTGGTTTTTATTTGTCTGTTTTTTGTTTTTTTGAGATGGAGTCTTGCTCTGTTGCCCAGGCTGGAGTACAATGGCGCGATCTTGGCTCACTGCAACCTCTGCCTCCTGGGTTCAAGTGATTTTCCTGCCTCAGCCCTCCGAGAAGCTGGGATTACAGGCATGGGCCACCACACCCAGCTAAATTTTGTATTTTTAGTAGAGACAGGGGTTTCACCATGTTGGCCAGGCTGGTCTTGAACTCCTGACCGCAGGTGATCCACCTGCCTTGGCCTCCCAAAGAGCTGGGATTACAGGTGTGAGCCACTACTTCTGGCCGCTTGTTTGGTTTTTTAAACTTGTGAGAGTGTGTGGTAAAACACATGTACATCAGAAAATTGTTTATTTGAACCATTTTCTTGCTTTTCTTCTATTACAACAGAGGCCTTGATAAGGATCATTCATCCTCATTCCAGTTGTGTGGGGCCATTTCCTGCAGCTCCCTTTCCTCACATCCCCAACATACCATGTGGTGGCAATTCCTTCTTCCCCTTCCTCCATCTCCAGAACAGTCTCTGGATTCCACCACAGCAGGAGCTGCAGTCAGGCACTCCCCAGTCTGTTTGGTGGGGTTCTGTTCTACTGAAAATTTCCAGAGGTATCTTCTTATTCACCCAGCAACCCCAGCCGGAAGGTGTAATAAGCCTTTTCTGAGTTCACCTTTTTTTTTTTTGAGACAGAGTCTCACTCTGTCACCCAGGCTGGAGTGCAGTGGCGCGATCTTGGCTCACTGCAACCTCCGCCTCCCTGATTCAAGCAATTCTCCTGCCTCAGCCTCCCAAGTAGCTGAGATTACAGGCACATGTCATCATGCCCAGCTAATTTTTGTATTATTTTAGTAGAGACAGGGTTTCACCATGTTAGCCAGGCTGGTCTCGAACTCCTGACCTTGTGATCCACCTGCTGCAGGCTCCCAAAGTGTTGGGATTACAGGCGTGAGCCACCGTGCCTGGCCATGAGTTCACTTTTAATTGCCATCCTCTCACTGAAGTAGCCAGGTCAACTAGGGAGTCTCAAAGTAGTATGAGGAAATTTGGAGAGGACTAAGCTTGGCTGCAAGAAGAGGTTTTGGTTGGGCCAAGTGTAAACCCACTCAAGTGCTCAGTGACCCAGACATACAAATGCGTGTGTTAATGGCAGCTTCTCTCTTGCCTCTCCCCGACTGATACTCTCTTCTAGAAAAGCCATGCTTTGCTGTAACTATTGGAACCTCTAGAGCTTATCTGGGCCAGAGCTCTTTGCACAAGTTAGAAAAAAGCCCCTGCTCCGGCTGACACAGCCCTGCCCTGCAGCCTCAGCTTGGCTGGTAGAGGGCAGGCTGGATTTCAGCCTCTTCTTGACCTTCAGCCAGCTGCTTTGTGCAGCGCACAAACTCCACACCTGTGGTGTTGGCCCCTTCCCACCTGGCTGCTAAAAATCTCTCCCAAACGTTGCCATGAGTTACAACCAGTTCCTCCCAGCTCCATCTCATCACTGTCACCCTTGGGGATCTTAGGGTGACCAGAGGTGATTTTTAGTTACACTGTCCTAAACGGAATTCTGTGGGCTGATCCAAAAATACAAGTATCTTAAAGTCATTGTTCTTATGAGGAAATGTATTCCTAGGTCTTTTCAAGTAAGCAACTTAAAAATACATCTTTAGGCTGGGCGCAGTGGCTCACGCCTGTAATCCCAGCACTTTGGGAGGCCGGGGCGGGCAGATCACCTGAGTTTGGGAGTTCAAGATCAGCCTGACCAACATGAAGAAACCCTGTTTCTACTAAAAATACAAAATCAGCCAGGCGTGGTGGTGCGTGCCTGTAATCCCAGCTACTTGGGAGGCTGAGCAGGAGAACTGCTTGACCCACGGAGGCGGAGGTTGCAGTGAGCCGAGACCGTGCCGCTGCACTCCAGCCTGGGTAGCAAGAGTGAAACTCTGTCTCGAAACACCAACAACAACATCTTTAGGAGACAAACTGCCCACTAAAAATACCAGATCTGCCTATAATGTATTTGACTTTCTTCTCCTCACCCCTTAAGCTTGTGAACAACTGTGGCTCACTCTACCTTCCACCTTGGCTGATTCAGATTTGACGTTGGCTCACTCAGACTTTGGCCTATAAAGTTCACAAGCTTTAGAGAATAGATTTCTGGATGTACTATTTTCTTTGAAACCTGAACCCCAAGCCAAGGGTGTGTCTTTGTAAATGACTGATTTAATTAAAAAATGGGCCCATGCTGATTATACAGATTTCTTCTCTTGGAATGCTTATTTTGGTGCTGTCCTAAAACTGATGTTTTGCAGCTGATGGATTAGGAGGACAGATGTTTTCGCTTGGCCTTCTCTCCTTTATATTTCTCATCTGGGCATCATAATAATAATATCAAGAGACAAACAGAGCTGAACTCAACACCAACACTTGACCTCATTTCTGATTTATGAATTCTCCCTGTGACCACGCAGTTTGAGGAGAAGGCTGCCTCTGAAATGTGTTTTGCATTTTAATATTTTTTCATACTAGCCTCCTTCTTTGTCAAGCCACTGTGTGTGCAGCTGGCTTAACTTGCTGACTAGAAAATTGAAATATACTTCTATCCAGCAGCCAAAAACAAAGGGAAAAATTGTCTTTCTAAGAGCTGTTTAGCTGCCTGCGTTTCCCCCACCCCATCCCTCCTATTGTATATGAACAATCCCCACAAGAATCGAAGCTGCTTTTGGATTAATGTCAGTTGCAGAATTTCTCACGAGTTTCTTGGGTAGCACTGAAAACGTGAGGGTTCTGTCATCTCAGCGTGGCTCCATGAAGTGTCCTACCCTGCTCCAGAGGACGAATTGGAGACGCTTCTTAACCTTGCGGGACTCAAGTCATCTGGCAAGCCAGATTTTGGGATAAAAAGTGTCTAGAGGCCAGACGCGGTGGCTCATGCCTGTAATCCCAGAACTTTGGGAAGCCAAGATGGGCGGACCACCTGAGGTCAGGAGTTCGAGACTAGCCTGGCCAACATGGTGAAACCCCATCTCTACTAAAAATACAAAAATTAGCCGGGCGTGGTCACGGGCGCCTTGGGAGGCTGAGGCGGGAGAATTGCTTGGGAGGTGGAGGTTACAGAAAGCCAAGATCGCGCCATTGCACTCCAACCTGGGCAACAAGAGCAAAACTCCATCTCAAAAAAATAAAAATAAAAGAATGACAGTTTGTCTCCAAGCTTGTCCAGGTTGGTGCATTATAATGACACACTGCAGATGCCAGGCCCTGCAATCCTTAGACAAAGAAGAGGGGCTGTCGCTTTTTCAGGACATGGACTTCAGAGAATCGTGAGGCTACCTGGCCACAGGAAACGAGAACATGATCCTCAAACCCACACCAGTGAGCACAATCAGGAAGCCTTGTTATGACTGGGCAGCAAAGGAGAAAGTGGGTTCAGTGAGATCTGTCTGCAGATGCGCTGGGCTGGGCTGAGGCTTCAGCACACATAAGCTTCCTGATCATTCAGCATTCTCCTTTGTACTTTTTTTTCTTTAAGACACCTGTGTTTTTTGGCTGCCATGGGGGTGGGAGGAAGCCAAGCTTGGCAGCCTCTTCTGATCTGGTGTTAACAGCACCATACAGTAATTTCCAGCAATTATCTCCCTATCGTAAAAGTTCTGTGGAGAGATTCGTGACACTTTTTTTTTGTGCTGTTCCAATGCATACATTTAAACGGGGAACAAATTCTGTCCATA
Organism: Hylobates moloch; assembly: GCF_009828535.3. NCBI lineage: Eukaryota > Metazoa > Chordata > Mammalia > Primates > Hylobatidae > Hylobates > Hylobates moloch. The sequence continues at coordinate 40,734,798 of NW_026652288.1, read as the reverse complement.
TGGTGTCTCCTCTCTCTTCCCAGGTTCCCAAGTGCTTGGCCATGCCCAGCTATGAGTGGCTGCATACACAAAGTAAGGCTTGCTGGTATAGACACTGGGGACAAGCAGTGATTTTGGGATTCTGCTGGTGCCAGAATCACTTACTTTATTCTCTTCTTTCTGATAGCTGGAGGACAAAGGGCCTTCCACCAATCCTAGAATTCATAGGTTATGACGTTCATAAGCTACTCCTTACCTGGGATTAGGCCTGGTTACCTGGTTAATTCCTCCCATGGCTCCATGAACTTTGCCTTCATGGCACTGTTAACAGTTTGTAATTGTAGATTTGTGTGTGTGTGGGTGATTATTTATGTCTTCTTATTAGACTATGCTATGAGCTGAATCGTGTTCCCCAAAATTTATATGTTGAAATCCTAACACCCAATGTAGATAATTCAGGAGAGAAATCTTTGGGAGATAATTCGATTTAGATGAGCCCATGAGGCTGGGGAACTTCATGATAGGATTAGTGCCCTTGTAAGATGAGACACCAGACAGCTTGCTGTCACTGGCATGCTCTGTCTCCCTCTTTGTCTGCCATATAAAGACACAGTGAGAAGGTTGCCTTCTGCAAGCCAGGAGGAAAGCCCTTACCAGAACTTGATCATGCTGGTACCCTGATCTTGGACTTTCAGCCTACAGAGCTGGGAGACAATAACTTTCTGCTCTTTTTTTTTTTTTTTTCTTTTTTTGAAATGGAGTCTCGCGCTGTCGCCCAGGCTGGAGTGCAGTGGCGCAATCTCGGCTCACTGCAAGCTCCGCCTCCCGGGTTCACGCCATTCTCCTGCCTCAGCCTCTCCGAGTAGCTGGGACTACAGGCGCCCGCCACCACGCCCGGCTAATTTTTTGTATTTTTTAGTAGAGACGGAGTTTCACCATGGTCTCGATCTCCTGACCTCGTGATCCGCCCGCCTCGGCCTCCCAAAGTGCTGGGATTACAAGCGTGAGCCACCGCGCCCAGCAACTTTCTGTTCTTTAAGCCACCAGTGTATGGTATTTTGTTATGGCAGCCTGAGCAGATGAATACAGACAGTAAACTTTATGAGAACACAAGCCACATCTGTTCTGCACATCACTGAACCCCAGCACCAAGCACAGAGCTTGGCATATGGTGGGGCCCAATAAATATTTACTAAATGAATGAAAGAGTGAATAAATGTACAAACGAAGCTTGAAGAAATCACAGAAAGTAAGTCTAGTGCCTTCACCTAATAGATGAACAAACGAGGTTACATTTCCAACTTGTCCAAGTCTATGAAGCTTGTTTTTTTGTTTCACATATATAAGGACAGATTGAATGTGTCAATTCCAAACCATTAATTGAACATCTATTTTTGTTATGTTAGAGAATTCAAAGGTCAATAAAATGCAATTTCTTTTTAAAATTTTTTCAAGGGACAGTGTTTCCCTCTGTCACCTAGGCTGGTCTCAAGCTCCTGACCTCAAGTGATCCTCTTGCCTCGGCCTCCCAAAGCACTGGGATTATAAGCATGAACCACTGTACCCAGCCCAAAATGCAATTCCTATTTTTAAAAAGCTTTCGTCTTGCCAGGTATGGTGGCTCATGCCTGTAATTTTACCACTTTGGAAGGATGAGGTGGGAGGATCACTCCAGACCAGTTTGAGCAACTTAGTGAGACCCAGTTAGCTGGGCATGGTGTCGTGCCTCTGTAGTCCTAGTTGAGGCTGAGGTGGGAGGATCACTGGAGCCTGGGAGGTCAAGGCTGCAGTGAGCTGTTGTCACACCACTGCACTCCAGCCTGGGTGACAGAGTGAGGCTCTGTCTTAAAAATAAACAAAAACACCTTTCATCTAAACAGCAGTTTAGCCAGTTAAGATAAACAATAGTGACTGTTCATTAAGTGCTTACTAATACATTATTTTATTTCATGTTTACAACAATCCTATGGAATAGATCATATTATCCCCATTTAACAAATATGAAAAGGCAAACTCAGAGATAGTGTTGCTGAATTGTATTAAGCTTTTACTAGGTGCCAAAATTGTTCTACATGTTTTACCTCCATTTATAAATTCATTTAATGCCCCAGGCTTCACTAGGGAAGGATCCACTTCCAGACTCAGTCATGTGCATTTGTTGGACTCAGGTCCTCATTGGCTGTTGGACAGAGACAGTTCCTTGCTATGTGAGCCTCTCCAAAGCAGCCTTCACAACATGGCAGCTTGCTTTCCCTGGAGGAAGGGCTGAGTCGAAGTTTAAATCTTTGTAACCTAACCTCAGCAATGACTTTTCATATCACCATGGCCATTTTATATTCATTAGCAGCAAGTCACTAGATCCAGCCCCCACTCAAAAGTAGGGATTAGACAGGGTGTCAACAGCAGGAGTCAGGGATCACAGGTCACCCCACAGGCTGCCCACCACAGCAAGGTTACTTTAATAATTCAAAATCAATCTGTGTAATTTGTCATATTAATAGTACAAAGGAGAAAAATATGATCACCTCAATAGATTAAAAAAAATCTGGGCCAGGCACAGTGGCTTATTCCTGTAATCTTAGCAGTTTGGGAGGCCGAGGTGGGCGGATCACTTGAGGTCGGGAGTTCAAGACTAACCTGGCCCACATGGTGAAACCCTGCCTCTGCTAAAAAAAAAAATACAAAAATTAGCCGGGCGTGGTGGCTGGGGCCTGTAGTCCCAGCTACTTGGGAGCCTGAGGCAGGAGAATGGCTTGAACCTGGGAGACAGAGGTTGCAGTAAGCCAAGATCACACTGTTGCACTCCAGCCTGGGCGACAAAGCGAGACTCTGTCTCAAAAAAAAAAAGAAATATTTGATAAAATTTAATATCCACTGATGATAAAAATCCTTAGCAAACTAGAAATGGGAGCAATTGTTCTTATTCTGGAAATAAGATATAAAATAACATATAGTAGATTGCACTTCTTCACCCCTCCTGTTTCGCACCTTTTGCTATATAATTTTGCAATGCCCTCAATCGTGGGCAAAGTTACCCTTGACTCTGGACTCAGGCCTATGGCTTGCTTTGGCCAATGGGATATTGGCAGATGTGATGCAAGTAAAAATTTGAAATGAGCTCGCCTACTGGGGTTTGCTCTTTTGTTCTTCTACTCTTTACCATGAAAAGAACCTGCCTAAGCTGCTCCTTCTGGTTCCAGGAAGAAGATATGAAATGCATAGAACACAAGTTCTCCAGCTAAGGTACTCAGTCAAGCCCAGCTGAGAACAGAGCTCCTAGCTGCGCTGCAGATGCATGCATGAGCTCAGCCAAGACCAGCAGAGTGATCTAGCTAAGCATAGCCCAGATCACCTGATTGCCACATATGTGTAAGACATAAGTATCTATTGTTACATGTCACTTTCTTTGTGGTTCTTTTGTTATCCAACAAAAGCTAATTGATACAGGTTATCTACAAAAATACCTCAGCAAGTATCAACTTAATGATGAAATGCTAAAAGCTTTCCTTTGAGACTGGAAACTTGCTAAGTTTGCCTGCTACCACTTCTATTTGACCTTGAATGGATACCTTAGCCAATGCAACATGGCAAGAAAAAGAAATAACAGAAATAAGGATGGAAAAAAAGAAAGAAAGCTGTCATTATGTACATAGACAATCCTAAAGAACCTTCAGATCAAGTTTTGGAATTTTATCTAGGTCACTGAATTCAAATCAACACACATAAACCAATTGTATGTTCTATATACCAGTAACAAAAATAATTGTAAACTGAAATGTTTAAATATAACATCTGGCTGGGCGTGGTGGCTCACACCTATAATCCCAGCGCTTTGGGAGGCCAAGGTGGGCAGATCACGAGGTCAGGAGATTGAAACCATCCTGGCTAACACAGTCAAACCCTGTCTCTACTAAAAATACAAAAAATTAGCCAGGCGTGGTGGTGGGCACCTGTAGTCCCAGCTACTCGGGAGGCTGAGGTAGGAGGATCACTTAATGCCAGGAGTTCAAGGCTGTAATGCAGTATAAGCATGCCTAAGGATGGCCACTGCACTCCAGCCTGGGCAACCTCACCTCTGTTTGTTTGGTTTTTCAATCAAATATCTAGGAGTAAAACAAATGAAAGATTTTCAACATCTCCATATAGAAGACTATTATGAAAAACTAAAGATTTTTTTAAAAGAGAGAGAAAGCCAAATGATGCTTATTTGACTGTGGTGCACTTCAGTGTAAGGATGATTCATAATCTGTCACTCATGATTGATGGCCTTGGAAAAGAAAAAAAAACAGGAGTTACATCATATTCATGATTGGAAGACTCCATATGTCAATATTCGATTGTGAACTGTAAATATGTCAGTTGTCCCCAAATTTATCTCCTTGGTACATTCTGAAAATTCTCAACAGATTTTTGTTTTTTTTGAGACGGAGTTTTGCTCTAGTTGCCCGGGCTAGAGTGCAATAGCGCGACCTCGGCTCACCACAACCTCCCCCTCCCAGGTTCAAGCAATTCTCCTACCTCAGCCTCCCGAGTAGCTGGGATTACAGGCGTGCACCACCATGCCCAGCTAATTTTGTATTTTTAGTAGAGACAGGGTTTCTCCATGTTAAAGCAAGAATAATTAAAGCAATCTTGGAGAAGACAAAAATGGGAGGATTTTTTTCACAGAAAAATTAAACCAATATAATTAAGGCTGTGATTTTGGCTCAAAAATAAACAAATAAACCAAAGGAGCAGAACTGAGAGCCTAGAAACAGACTGACACATTTATGGATGTTTAATTTATGACAAACGTGGTGCCCTTGAATGGTCTTTTTAATAAATGCTTCTGGAACGGTTGAGTATCTATGGAAGGAAGGAAGGATCTTGACCCTTATCTTACTGTATACATAAAAAATCAACTCCAGTTGAATTATATGTAAATCTAAATGTGAAAACTAAAACAATAAAGATTCTAGAGGATATCACAAGATAATATCTCTAAGATCTTGGGGGTAGGAAAAGATTTATTAAACAGGACACAAAAACCACTAATTACAAAGGAAGTAACTGATACATAGACCAGGGATTGGCAAACTACAGCCCTCAGGTCAAATCTGGCCACCTGTTTTTGTTATCCCAGCACTTTGGGTGGCCGAGGAGGGCAGGTCAGTTGAGCCCAGGAGTTTGAGACCAGCCTGGGCAATGTGGAGAAATCTTGCCCTACAAAAAATACAAAAATTATCAGGGTATGGTGGCACATGCCTGTAGGCCCAGCTACCCAGGAGGCTGAGGGGAGCCTGAGCCTGGGCGGTCGAGGCTATAGTGAGCCATGACTGGGCCACTGCACTCCAGCCTGGGCAATGTAGTGAGACCCTGTCTCAAAAAAAAAAAAATATATATTGATGATGAAGTATAGGAACATGGAAGAGTATGATATTATACAAAGTAAAGGAAGCAGGAGGCACGGTGGCATGCATGCTATAATAACAACTATGGAAAATATGAGTGCATCAGGCCAAGGAAGAAAGGGTGTTTTACAAAAAATAAAAAATAGTTGTCTAGGGTAGCAAGTTTTCTCAAAATGATTCCTAAAATTGTTGCATAGTCTTTCTATGAATGACAAACTAAGAAAGAAGGGAATGACTTTTTTTCTTTGAGAAATCCCATTTTTCCCAAAAATGTATTATAGGTTGTTAAATGCTACGCTGCTGAGGTTCTTAAAAAGAGATTAGCCTGCCCCGTAAGGGTTGTGATGGCAGGAATTCTGGCTTCTATTTCTAGCCCTGTTGACAGACTGATGATGAAACTCATGCAAGCCCTTTAAGCTTTTCCTCTCTTTGAAGCTGGGAGCAATTCCACTTGCTGCTGCCATTTAGCGCTACAGTGTTTTAAAAATTAATGAGGTGCATTTACTGCCCAGGATGTTCAGGTGATCGGCTTTCCTGGAGAAATTGGTGTTGTCTGTGAAGAAGATAAACAGTAGGCGTGGCTGGGTTTGGTGGCTCATGCCTATAATCCCAGCACTTTGGTAGGCCAAGGCAGGTGGATCACCTGGGGTCAGGAGTTGGAGACCAGCCTGGCCAACATGGGGGAATCCCCGTCTCTACTAGAAATACAAAAATTAGCTGGGCGTAGTGGCAGGCTCCTGTAGTCCCAACTACTGATGAGGCTGAGGCACAAGAATCTCTTGAACCCAGGAGGCAGAGGTGGCAGCGAGCCAAGATCACGCCACTGCACTTCAGCCTGGGTGACAGAGCAAGACTCTGTCTCAAAATAAAATCAAAATCAAAAACAAAAACAAAAAAAAGTAGGAGTGCTGTTATGTTGTCAGACATTGAATTCCTGCAACCAACATTTGTTATTGGGCACCTGTTGTGGACAAGAGACTGTGTTCAGAGTTATGATTATATGCAAAGATGTCTAAATCATGGTTTCTGCCTTCAAGGAACTTACAGTAGGGTAATGACAAAAATACCTAAAATTGCCAGGCACGATGACTCATGCCTATAATCCCAGCACTTTGGGAGGTGAGCGGATCACTTGAGGTCAGGAGTTTGAGACCAGCCTGGCCAACATGGTGAAACCCCATCTCTACTAAAAATACAAAAATTAGCTGGGCATGGTGACAGATGCCTGTAATCCCAGCTACTCGGGAGGCTGAGGCAGGAGAATCACTTGAACCAGGGAGGTGAAGGTTGCAGTGAGCCAAGATCACGCCACTGCACTCCAGCCTGGGCAACAGAGTGAGACTCTGTCACAAAGAAAAAAAAACAAAAACCTAAAAGTTACTGAGGGTTTACAATGTGACAGGAACTATGCTAAATGCTTTATGTACATGAATTTATTTAATTCCAACAACACCCCAGGGAGGCTGAGGTCTGTTATCATTTTAAGAGATAATTAGGCCAGGTGTAGGTGGCCCCTCCTGTAATCCTAGTGCTTTGGAAGGCCAAGGTGGGAGGACTGCTTGAGGCCAGGAGTTCAAGACCAGCCTAGGCAATATAGCAAAACCCTGTGTCTACAAAAAATGAAAAAATTAGTCAGGCATGATAGGGCAAGCCTGGAGTCCCTACTCCTCTGGACACTGAGGTGGGAGGATTGCTTGAGGCCAAGAGTTTGAAACCAGCCCAGGCAACATAGTGAGATCCCTGTCTTTACAAAAAAAGAAAAAAAGAGAGCAATAGATGATTAAATTGATGGCAAGAGAGGCTAAATAAATACCCAAGGTCGTGAAACTAAATCCACCTGACCCTGATGGGCTGCCTGGCAGGAAAGTCAATGCTCTTGACTACTCACCTACACTGTTGCCCAGGCATCAGCCACACTGGGAAGCAACTGCCTCCCTCAGCCAGCCTGCAATTCATAAACTCTATAAAATCATGCCTTTTTGGCTGGGCGTGGTGGCTCACGCCTGTAATCCCAGCACTTTAGGAAGCAGAGGCGGGTGGATCACCTGAAGTCAGGAGTTCCAGCCTGGCCTGACCAACAAGGTGAAACCCCGTCTCTACTAAATACAAAAAAATTAGCTGGGTGTGGTGGCGCATGCCTGTAATCCCAGCTACTTGGGAAGCCGAGGCAGGAGAATCGCTTGAACTCAGGAGGCAGAGGCTGCAGTGAGCCGAGATTGAGCCATTGCACTCCAGCCTGGGCAACAAGAGCTAAACTCTGTCTCAAAAAAAAAAAAAAAATGCCTTTTTGATGGGGTACCAGCTGAACCTACTAATGACACAACCATGTTAGAAAGTCTGCACCTTTATTCAGCTTCAAAAGAGTTTCTAATAGAGTGGGAATTGTCAAGTAATCAAGGCATGGAAATAATCGTATTTAAGTTATAATTAAATGTTTTAATATCTATTATTTGGGGGAAGGGAATTATTAGCAATAGCCAAGTTCTTTTTTTTTTTTTTTTTTGAGACGGAGTCTCTCTCTGTCTGTCGCCTAGGCTGGAAAGCAGTGGCACAATCTCGGCTCACTGCCACCTCCGCCTCCCAGTTCAAGCGATTCTCCTGCCTCAGCTTCTCCAGCAGTTGGGGCTACAGGCGCCTGCCAACATGCCCGGCTATTTTTTTGTATTTTTAGTAGAGACTGGGTTTCACCGTGTTAGCCAGGATGGCCTCGATCTCCTGACCTTGTGATCCACCCGCCTTCGCCTCCCAAAGTGCTGGGATTACAGGCGTGAGCCACCACGCCCGGCCAGCAATAGCCAAATTCTTTAATAAACAACTTTTTATTAATGCTATTGCTTTGTGTTGTCTAATATTAAAATATTTCTGTCTTTTTCCAGAAACTATAAGAGATTATAGGGTGAAGATTGACTATGCTGAGTAGGGTACAAAACTAGGTGTTTTTTTGAGTTTAAGACAGAGTATCGCTCTGTTGCCCAGGCTGGAGTGGAGTGCAGTGGTGCAATCTTGGCTCACTGCAACCTCTGCCTCCTGGGTTCAAGAGATTCTCCTGCCTCAGCCTCCCTAGTAGCTGGGATTACAGGCATGCGCCACCATGCCTGGCTAATTTTTGTTTTTTCATTAGAGATGGGGTTTCACCATGTTGGCCAGGCTGGTCTTGAACTCCTGACTTCAAGTGATCTGCCCACCTTGGCCTCCTGAAGTGCTGGGATTATAGGCATGAGCCACTGCGCACGGCCTTTTTTGTGTTTTGATTCTTCTGATCTGTGCCCCACTTAGGTCCCATAGAATCACAAACTCTCAAGTTTGGAAAGAACCTTCAAGGTTATTTCCGGTATATTATTCACACTTTGGATTACATCCCATTAGTAGATTATGAAACCAGTGAAGTGAGTTATGACAAGCTTAAAAAAAGAATAAAATAAAATTGCACATGGTAAAGGTAAAGGTAGCAGTTAGCAAAACTTTCGTTTTAATTATTATATTCATTTTCTAGAATTGCCATAACAAAGTTCCACAAACTCGGTGGCTTAAAACAACAGAGCCGGCACAGTGGTTCACACCTGTAGTCCCAGCTTCCTGGGAGGCTGGGGTGGGAAGGTGCCTTGAGTCCAGGAGGTTGAGGCTGCAGTGAGCTATGATCATGACACTGCACTCCATCCTGGGGGATAGAATGAGACCTTGTCTCTTTTTTAGGAAAACACACACACACACACGCACGCACACACACACACATCCACACAGATAAATTTATTCTGTCATGATTCTGGAGTCTAGAAGCCCAAATCAAGGTGTCAGTAAGGCCGTGCAACTCTGGGTAGAATCCTTCCTTGACTCTTCACCTGCAATCCTTGGCATCCCTGGCTTGCAGCTGTATCATTCCAATCTCTGCCTTTGTCACATGGTATTCTCTTGTCTGTGTGTGTCTGTGTCCAAACTTCCCTCTTCCTATAAGGGTATCAGTTGTACTAGATTAGGGCCCATCCTACTGACCTCATCTTAACTTGTTTATATCTGCAAAGATCCTATTTCCAAGTAAGTCACAACCACAGGTACCAGGGGTTAGGACTTCATATGTTTTGGGAGTAGGGATTTAACTCATTCAACCTGTAACATATATATATATATATATATTTTTTTTTTTTTTACATGTATCTACTTACACACTTATACATCATATATATTTACATATATGTGTAAAATCTATGTATTAAATCACAATGCAAAAATATGTTTAATATTACTTGTGGTAAAAAAAAAAAAGAGAGAGAGAGCTTATAAACACTGATTTAATCTAAGCACTCATCCAGTTCTTCATTTCTTTTGGTAATAACTTGACAATAGTAGCTCTGCCTACACTGAGCCCACTGAAAGGTGACTATCTCTGTAGATTCCCCAGAGTTTGGACAATTCTGACTGTTGGCAGGGCTATCAGAGAAGAATTTATTAGAACTGTAAATGTAGCTTATAAGGGACCTAACTGAGCACCTTAAAATATCAGGTTAGTTTTTAGCAGCAGTGGTTACAAGTAAAGTGCTCTTTTGAAACAAAATATAATACAACTTGAAAGTAGTCATGCTTTTCAAGCCTGTAAGCCCAGCCTGGGAGGCCAAGGCAGGCAGCTCACTTGAGCCAGGAGTTTGAGACCAGGTTGGGCAACATGGTGAAACCCCGTCTCTACAAAAAAATAAAAAATAAATAAAAATTAGCCAGGTATGGTGGTGTATGCCTGTGGTTCCAGCTACTAGGGAGGATGAGGTGGGAGGATTGCTTGAGCCTGGGGAAAAAGTAGTGATGAAAATTAGAATGTTTTTAAAGTTACAGGCAAATTTGAAGGGTTACATATAATGAAGACCTCATTGCCAAAGCCCAAAGAAGGATGTTTCTTCTTTTTAAATCTGAAAACCTTTCAAAAGAGATTGATCTTTTTTTGTTTTTCTTTTTGTTTTTCGAGACAAGGTCTCGCTCTGGTGTTCAGGCTGGAGTGCAGTGGCACGATCTTGGCTCCCTTCAGCCTTCACCTTCCAGGCTTAAGCAGATCCTTCCACCTCAGTCTCCTGAGTAGCTGGGACTATAGGCATGCCCCACCACACTCAGCCAATTTTTGTGTTTTTTGTAGAGATGTGGTTGCCCAGGCGGGGGTCTCAAATTCCTGGTCACAAGTGATCCTCTCTCCTCGGCCTCCCAAAGTGCTGGGATTACAGGAGAGAGCCACTGTGCCCAGCTGACCATGCCATTTTTTATTGTAGGAGACAGAAAAATGAACTAGGTCAAAGAACCCCTAACCAAAAGATTAGGGTCTATTGTAAAATCATGAAGGCTTGCCCTTGTAGATCTTTCGGCACATCGCCACCACCCCGCCCAGCTCTCTGAAATTTGCCAAAGTCTTCCTTGTCTACTCAGAAACTTTGCTGACAGCACCAGCCTGCTCAGCTAGTGAAAATGCCTCCTGCCAAAAAGATTAACTACACTCATTTTTCTTTAGGTAATTTCATAAATCATTGTGCCTATTTTACTTTGAAAAGCTTTACTATTTTCATCATAGACGGTAATTTAGAGCCTGAAGGACACTTTAGGTAACCGAATCTTTTTCTGTCTTCAAGACATTCAGATTGGAAACAAAGTCTCGTCAGTTACAACCCATTTTGGCACAGAGACTCCTGGATATGGGACTTTGAGGGGTAGGTGAGGGGTGCACCTCAGAATGAAGGAAAGAAGTTGTGGAATTAGAAAAAGATTCATTCTGAAGCAATCTCCCTCTCAACACCCACCCTTGAGGTGGCTTAGGAACAAGTACCCTGCGGTGTGCTTCTTAGAGGGAAGAATCAGACCTGGAGTCTTTCATAGCTTCTAGCTGTTTGGGGCTTTCTACTTCAAGAAAGACACTGAAGGTTGAGCCAGCCTTCTGATTTGGCACTACTATTGATTTTCCCACACTTTTGGCCAGCGTGTATGTCCATTTATTTTCTCATTTCTCACATGAGCAGCCTGGAAGTGTAGAAAGATCTTCGAGACACTACTTACTCATTTTGAAGTGCTTGATCAATCTTTGTGCATAGCAGCATAAACCCTGGACCTAGAAGTGCGTATTTCAAAGAGAGCCCTGTACCTTTTGTTCTCTTGCAAGACAAGCCATTCTCTCCCCCGGAGAGATCTCCTCTACCCCACCTCCGCCCCACTTTCTACTCAAGGCAATGGGAGGTACCTGAGGACCCTTCACATGACACGAAGTATTGAGTCTGTGTTCCAGAATAGGAACAAAATGATCTCCACCCTCTGAGGCAGTTAATGCAGCTGCTTTGTTTAGGCTATTTCTGAAATTAAAAAGAATCTCTCTTTTTACTCACTGTTAATGGGGTGAAAACCTCAAGTGTTCCATGTCACACAGGGGAAATCAGATTTGTGTTTCATACAAAACCAAAGTTTCAAGCTCGACGCAGTGGCTCACGCCTATAATCCCAGCACTTTCGGAGGCCGATGGGGGTGGATCACCTGAGATCAGGAGTTGGAGACCAGCCTGGCCAACATGGTAAAACTCCATCTGTATTAAAAATACAAAAATTAGCCAGGCATGGTAGCGCACGCCTGTAGTTCCAGCTACTTGGGAGGCTAAGGCAGGAGAATTGCTTGAACCCGGGAGGTGGAGGTTATAGTGAGCCAAGATTGCGCCATTGCACTCCAGCCTGGGTGACAGAGTGAGACTCCGTCTCAAAAACAAAACAAAACAAAACACCAGTGTTTCAGTCATCCGCATGATTTTTGCTGGCACCAGGTACACATTGCAACCTCTCTGCCTCGGTTTCCATCCAACTCCTCCACCCTAACAATCCTTACTGTATTCAACTAAAAGAAACCAAGGATCTTGGTGGTGGAATTTGCTTGACTTCTTGTCCTCCAATCACGTCCACTTCCTGTTTTCTTTTAAAGCTCACTGACAAGATCTTATTTTACGTGACAAATATGGTCGGTTGATCTGTGCTATCAATTTCTGATAAACGTACATTTTAATCTGTCAGCCAGTGTTCCAGGCACTAATGCTGCTTAAATGTAGCTGCACAGCTCTTACCCAGAAATGGTGCCGTCCAACTGAAATCATACATTCAGGCAGCTGATTACAGACACTGACCTTGAGCTCCATTCCTGTGCGGTAATCCAAACCATCTGCACTCAACAACAATTAAAACCTTCAGATCTCTCAGGCGTTTCCTTCCTCTGATTATAACTTATGAGCTGCAGCAAAACTCAGAAAGAAACAGAATTAAAAAGACCAGGCTTTGATGCCAGCTTGATTTCTGCAGGGCAGTTCTAAACAGAGAAATCTCCACTTTATGGAACAGCTCCTTCCTCAGCTGAAATGCAGGCACCTAACATCTAACAAACCTTGAACATTTAATTATGCTGATTCTCTCTTTTGCCCAGAGGGGAAGAGGGACCTTTCATTTACAGCGCCAGAGTCAGGCAAAACAATGAGGTAGTTTGTCCTGGAGATCTCCTATCACCCTTGTTTTCCATACCTCCCTCTTTGTCTCTCTCATCCACTTTTCATACCCTTAAATGCCTTGCTGCCTTCTACAAAAGAGGTCCAGGCGAAGAAAAAAAAAAGCTAAAGAAAGTCAGTGCTCTATTTCTGATCTCCTTTCTCTCCCTTCAGATATCCTACATCTTCATGACTGTGACCTTTCCTATGAATTCCAAAGGAAATGCACGCAAACAAATACATTCAGCCAAAGTGTCTAAGAAAGACATAACGGTCACCCTTGGGAGGTGGAGGTGAGGAGTGGTTAGGGAGAGGCCTCACAGAGAATAGATTTCTGATGGGAAGCATCCAACCCTTAGCAAATTTCTGGGGAGAGGGAGGTTTGGTTGGCTGAAGCGCAGCAACTCACGTTATACCTGTTCAATGTTGTTCTCAGGATCACCCTGGAAAAGCACAGAAGGATTCTTTTTTTTTCTTTTTTTTTTTTTTTTTTTTTTTTGAGACAGGGTCTTGTTCTGTCACCCAGGCTGCAGTGCAGTGGCATAATCACGGCTCATTCCAGCCTTGATCTCCCAGGCTCACACAATCCTCCTCCCTCAGCTTCCCAAGTTGCTGGGACTATAGGCATGTGCCAGCAAGCCTGCTTAATTGTTTAATTTTTTTGTAGAGACAAGGTCTCACCATGTTGTCCAGGCTGGTGTCAAACGCCTGGGCTCAAGCGATCCTCCCGCCTCAGCCTCCCAAAGTACTGGGATTATAGGCATGAGCCGGCGCACCTGGCCAAGTCTTTAACAATTGTTATCGTAGAGTCTCTACAAAAACATTTACATTCATAGTGTCACTTGGTTCTCTTTAGAATCTCCTGAACTAAGCATTTTCATTCTCTTAAAAAACTAGAAAGGAGACCATGCATGGTGGGCCAGGCACAGTGGCTCACACCTGTAATCTCAGCACTTTGGGAGGGCGAGGGAGGGGGTGGATCATCTGAAGTCAGGAGTTCGAGACCAGCCTGGCCAACATGGCGAAACCCTGTCTCACTAAAAATACAAAAATCAGCTGGGCACGGTGGCAGGTGCCTGTGATCCCAGCTACTTGGGAGGCTGAGGCAGGAGAATTGCTTGAACCCAGAAGATGGAGGTGACAGTGAGCCGAGATCGCACCTCTGCACTCCAGCCTGGGCGACAGAGTGAGACTCTGTGTCAAAAAAAAAAAAAAAAAAGACTAAAAAGTAAAAATCCCCCATAAATTCATTCTCCAGAGATAGTCGCTGATTTATAAGTATTATTATTATTATCCTCATTTTGCAGATGAGAAAAGTAAGAAAGTAAGATCGAGAAAAGTAAGAAAGTAAGTTCAAGAAAAGTAAAATAGGCCAGGCATGACGGCTCATGCCTGTATTCCCAGCACTTTGGGAGGCCGAGGCAGGCAGATCACTTGAGGTCAGGAATACAAGACCAGCCTGGCCAATATGGCGAAACCCCTTCCCTACTAAAAATACAAAGTTTAGCCGGATGTGGTGGCATGTGCCTGTAATCCCAGCTACTTGGGAGGCTGAGGCAGGAGAATCGCTTGAACCCGGGAGGTGGAGATTGCAGTAAGCGGAGATCGTGGCACTGCGCTCCAGCTTGGGCGACAGAGCAAAACTCCATCTCAAAAAAAAGAAAAAAGAAAAGTAAAATAATTTACCCCAAACTACTACTCAGCTCATAAGTCAAATGCTCTATCTCCAAGTTGATATGTTCTTTAAAATCTATTTTCCATATTCCTCTCCTCACCTTTTTTTTTTTTGAGACGGAGTTTCGCTCTTGTTACCCAGGCTGGAGTGCAATGGTGCGATCTCGGCTCACTGCAACCTCCGCCTCCTGGGTTCAAGCGATTCTCCTGCCTCAGCCTCCCGAGTAGCTGGGATTACAGGCATGCGCCACCACGCCCGGCTAATTTTTGTATTTTTTAAATAGAGACAGGGTTTCTCCATGTTGGTCAGGCTGGTCTTGAACTCCCAACCTCAGGCAGTCCACCTGCCTCAGCCTCCCAAAGTGCTGGGATTACAGGCGTGAGCCACTGTGCCCGGCCTCCTCTCTTCACTTTTTAATTTGTGAAGTGGTAGTAGTTGCATGTGTATGTGGTTCTTAAATTCTTCTTTTCCCTAAGAAAAAATGCTAAGAGTTTGAGAACAACCTAATTTGGCTGTTTCATCTACAAGACTGTTATGCTGCCTGGCCAGAGTATTTCCAAGTGGAATGTAAAATACATCATTTAATTTAAAAGACCTTGGTTTTAAGAGTGGGTCACCATTCACAGGATTAATGTGTCTGAAGCCTGGAGGTGCCGCAGTCTTCCTCTCTTTTTCACTTGTGAGGTCAGGAACATATGCATCCATTGCAGAGGGTGGTGTTTTGTGGGCATTTGCCCAGCTGTTGAGCTTCCACAGTTGTGGCTTCTATACTAGAATGCAAGGTCCTGGTTGTTTTTTATGATTCCCACCACTTCCAGCGAGTAACTGTTTGAAGAAAATAGAAACTGTAGGACTTCTATTTTTGTCCTAGCTTAAAATACTGCAACATAGACAATGATATCTCAACCCACGATTTTTTCCAAGATTATACTATTTGGTAGTTCCATAGTGTTAACTAAATGAACACCACTCCCTAGCTGCACCTTTAAGTTTCTATATTTACCAAAGTACATTTATGCACTAAATTAGTTTATCAGGAAAGAGCAAGTTATTCCAAATTTTGCTCAAATGGTTACTGAGAATAAGAAGGAATAATATCATAGGGAATCATTCTTTACATCCCTCCCCAACCTTTTTTTTGAGACAGGGTCTCTGTCACCCAGGCTGGAGTGCAGTGGCACCATCTCAGCTCACTGCAACCTCCACCTACTTGGCTTAAGCGATCCTCCCACCTCAGCCTCCTGAGTAATACATTTTGCCTTTTGCTGTGGGGATGAATGAAAGATTAGAAAAGTGAATTCTTGAATTGTCTAGTCAACTGTACATTTTGTAGGCCATTTCTGCATGATACAGAATTGCTGAGGGCTATACAAAAACACTATTAATAATATTCATTATTACAGATTAAAAACTGGCATAGAAGCCTTTAAAATACCTGTTTTTCTGCTGGGCACGGTGGCTCACGCCTGTAATCCCAGCATTTACAGAGGTAGAGATGGGAGGATAGCTTAAGCCAAACCCACCTGGGGAATATAGCAAGACTCTGTTCTACACAAAAAGGAAAAAAAAAATATCATTTTTCTTATGATAAATGTATATAATAAATAAAATATATCTATTATTAAAAATTCATTAAATGTAGAAAAGCATTTTTTAAATGTTTAAACAACACATACTCCCACTAGGCTAAAATTATATTCATAAACAATATGGTGTGTTTCCATCTGGCCTTTTTTCTTTGCATTAGTTATCTTTAAATAAAATTGGAATCACACCGTATATTTAGTTTTATATTCTGCTTTTTGGCTTAATATTAAATAATGAGCATTTCTCCATGGTATTAAATGGTTTTAGATAAGTTGACTTTTTCCATCCCCTTGAGTGGGCATTTTTTTTAAAGATGACTTTAATGTCTATATAATATAAACATATAAAGACCCTCTTTATGTAACTTTTAATGTGATTGAATCTTTTTAATGGAGTCAAAATGCATATCTTCAAATTCCTATAATTTTTCACATGACTTCTTTTTATATTTTATTTTATTTTATTTTTTTGAGATGGAGTCTTACTCTGTCGCCCAGGCTGGAGTGCAGTGGCGCGATCTCAGCTCACTGCAGCCTTTTCTGCCTCAGCCTCCAGAG
Organism: Hylobates moloch; assembly: GCF_009828535.3. Lineage (NCBI taxonomy): Eukaryota > Metazoa > Chordata > Mammalia > Primates > Hylobatidae > Hylobates > Hylobates moloch. Next base: position 40,718,136 of record NW_026652288.1, on the reverse strand, counting down.
TAGTGGGATACAGGTGCCCGCCACCACACCAGTAATTTTTGTTTTTTAGTGAGAGGGTTTCACCCGGCTAATTTTTTGTATTTTTAGTAGAGACAGGGTTTCACCGTGGTCTCGATCTCCTGACCTCGTGATTCGCCCGCCTCAGCCTCCCAAAGTGCTGGGATTACAAGCGTGAGCCACCGCGCCCAGCCCACATGACTTCTTTTTGTTTCTAATTCGCAAAAGCTGTCATGACCCAAATTATAAGAAAACCTGAAGGAAACATTGCCTTTTGAAAAATAAAACAAAGTATTCAAATAAAACCAAATATGCTACATAAATTAAAGAACTAAGAACCACCTGGGAATTTAATATGGAAGCCAACTCTCTTTTTCACATTAAAAATGTCAGCATAAGAAAAAAAAAATGTCAGCATAGGCCAGGCGCAGTGGCTCACGCCTGTAATCCCAGCACTTTGGGAGGCCCAGGCGGGTAGATCACTTGAGGTCAGGAGTTCGAGACCAGCCTGGCCAACATGGTGAAACCCCATCTCTCCTAAAAATACAAAAATTAACCGGGTGTGGTGGCACACGCGCGTAATCCCAGCTACTGCGGAGGCTGAGGCAAGAGAACTGCTTGAAATTCAGAGGCGGAGGCTGCAGTGAGCCAAGATTGTGCCACCGCACTCCAGCCTGGGCAACAGAGTGAGACTCTGTCTCAAAAAATAAAATAAAATATAATAAGATAAAATAAAATAAAATAAAAATGTCAGCATAATCAAATAGTTAAAGATGACACTCCACAATTAAAGACTAAAGATAGCCTTCCACATGCCAGTATTGCTTCCATAAGCTTGAGCATAATTTTAAAACACTTAGCTGTGTTGTTCAAAATCAACAGCTTTTTTTTTTCCATAAAGAAAAGGTGTTTGGCCAAGTGCAGTGGCTCATACCTGTAATCCCAGTACTTCTGAGGCCAAGACAGGAGGATCACTTGAGCTTGAGTTTGAGACCTGGCTGGGTGTGGTAGCTCATGCCTGTAATCCTAGCACTTTGGGAGGCCAAAATGAGTGGATCACTTGAGGTCAGGAGTTTGAGGCCAGCCTGGCCAACATGGTGAAACCCCATCTCTACTAAAATACTAAAATTAGCTGGGCATGGTGACAGATGCCTGTAACCCCAGCTACTGGGGATGCTGAGGCAGGAGAATCGCTTGAACCCGGAAGTCGGAGGTTGCAGTGAGCCAAGATCATGCCACTGCACTCTAGCCTAGGCGACAGAGCAAGACTTGGTCTCAGAAAAAAAAAAAAAAAAAAAAAATGAGTCTGAGACCAGCATGAGCAACATGGCAGGACTCTTATCTCAAAAAAAAAAATTAGCCAGGTATGACGGTGTGCACCTGTAGTCCCAGCTATTCTGGAGGTTCAGGTGGGAGGATCGCTTGAGCCTGGGAGGTCAAGGCTATAATGAGCTGAGATGGAGCCACTGCACTCTGGCCTGGGTGACAAAAGACCCTGTCACACACAAAAAAAAGAATGATGTTCAAGACAGGCTTGCCCTGTAACAATGTGTTTTGTAACTATTAAATAAACATTAACTTATAAGCTCAATCCTTCTCTATAGGAAGGAATGAGGCCAAGACAGTAAACAGTAAAAACATTCAATAACCACTGTGTTCTACCATGATTACTTTGTAGACATGAGCCCATGAACCTGACTTTCAAATAAAGGGGAAGAGACACTCTTCATTTTATTGTAGTGTTGACAAGGGAGAGAGATGAACACATATACACACAACACACATATGTGCACGCAAACATTTTTAAGTAGTTTTAGACTATTTATTACATGTGAAATTTAGGGTTTAACGGTGATCTTTCTAATATGTATACTATTTAACTGGAGTGCTGGAGTAAAAGCTAAAATATGAATTCTAATCTCATCTCTTGATGTTAACTTCCTCTGTGGTCTGTATATGATAGTTGGTAGTTGACTACCAACCATCCACTAGTATCTGATAGCCAGTTGGCTGATAGGAAACCCCGGTCTCAGTAGCAGGTCAGCTGTGAGCATGGACCCATCACTTAACTTCACCAAGACTCAGTTTCTCATCTGTGACGTGGCAGTAATTACAGACCCTTTAGGTTAACAGTGAGATAACTAGGTGAGAAAGTGCTGTGAGCATTTAAAAGAGCATCAACTAAGACACAGCAAACTATTATTATTGTACTCCGGTTATCTAATTCTCCCTGTAGAAATACAGCTATTAACTGAAACTCTTCTCAATGACACAGTGAAACCTTATCTTTAAGAGTTTTTGAAGAGCTTTGAAGATGAAAGGATGCTAAGAGGTTTCTTCACATTAATTCTGGTCCCACCTGATTTTGTGTTAAATGACATGAGGGATGGTGATTGTGTTCTGGTGGAGTTATTAAAAGTGGGCAGCTACTTCTTTTAAAACCTCTTATTATAGAAGGCAACCTGGCCGGGCGCGGTGGCTCACACCTGTAATCCCAGCACTTTGGGAGGCTGAGGCAGGCGGATCACGAGGTCAGGAGTTTGAGACCAGTCTGGCCAACATAGTGAAACTTCGTCTCTACTAAAAATACAAAAAATTAGCCAGGTGTGGTGGTGTGCACCAGTAATCCCAGCTACTCGGGAGGCTGAGGCAGGAGAATTGCATGACCCTGGGAGGCGGAGGTTGCAGTGAGCCGAGATCCCGCCACTGCACTCCAGGCCCAGGCGACAGTATGAGACTTCGTCTAAAAAAAAAAATAAAAAAAAAAGTTAACCTGAGAGAGAATGATATAACAAACCCCTGCAAACCAATCATGTACATTTAGCAGTTGTCAAGATTTTGCCACACTTGTTTTGTCCATTCTTTTTTTCTTCCTTTTACTCAAGCAAACCCCAGACATCATGTCATTTCATCAATACATATTTCAAGATATATTTCCTTTCTTATTTTTGAGCAATTTTTGTGTGCGTGCCTCTAAATATTCAGTAGGTTCATTTATTTTGTTTTCAGTTTAGGAGTTGCTTTTTCCCACTTTTGGTTAAACTTAGATTTTCAGTTATGTAAACATTCATAGGGTTTCAAAATCAAAACTGTAAACCTAGATATAGTCACATCAGTTGTGCTTCCATTATGTGTTCTCATCTGTTTCCTTCTATCCCCCTACAAATAACTAATTTTTATTATTCCTTCGGTTGCTTTTTTTTTTTTTGAGACAGGGTTTTACTGTGTCCCCTAGGCTAGAGTGCAGTGGCACGATCTTGGCTCATTGCAACCTCTGCTTCCCAGACCCAAGTGATCCTCCCACCTCAGCCTCCTGAGTAGCTGGGACTACAGGCGCATGCGACATGCCTGGCTAATTTTTGTAATTTTTGTAAAGAGGAGGTTTCACCATGTTGCCCACGCTGGTCTTGAACTCCTGGGCTCAAGTGATTTGCCCGCCTTAGTTTCCCAAAGTGCTGGGATTACAGGCATGAGCCACCTCATCAGCTATTCTGTTGCTTCTTTTAAAAAAATATTTTCTAAATAGCCAGCATACTATGAACACTGTTCTGCACTATTCTTTTTTAAATGATTTATCCTGGAAGTTATTCCATATCAGTGTAGTGAGAGAGTCCTGATTTCTTTTTAATAGCTACATGATATTCCATTAGCCAATTTGCCTAATTGATGGATATTCAGGTTGTTTCCTTTTTTTGTTACTATAAATAATGGTACAGTCTTAACTTTGACCATGAGGCATTTATATTTTTTTCAATGTGTCTTTGATATTGTTTCCTACAAGAGGAAATGCATATGCAATTTTGCTGGATACTATGGGATTAGCCTGTCTTGGAATTGTACCATTTTGCATTCCAAACAACCGTATGTGAGAACGTCTGTTTTTCTGCAACCTCAGTAAGGAAGTTGTCAAACTTTTGTATTTTTACCAAGTTTTTTCTGTTTTGACATAGGGTCTTGCTCTGTTGCCCAGGCTGAAGTGCAGTGGTATAATCACAGCTCACTGCAGGCTTGAACTCCTGGGCTCAAGGGATTCTCCTGCCTTAGCCTTTCAAATAACTAGGACTACAGGTGCATGCCAAGATGCCTGGCTAATTTTTATTTTATTTTATTATTATTTTTTTTTTTGTAGAGACAAGGTCTTGCTGGTCTTGAACTCCTGGCTTCAAGTGATCCTCCTTCCTCCTCTCAAAGTAGTGAGATTACAGGCATGAGCCACTGTGCACAGCTGGCGTTTGCTCTTCTTGATGTTTGGGAATGTTCTACAGATTATAGATATTTGCTCTTTATGAAAAAATTTGCAAGTACCTTTTCCTCATTTGCTAATTACAATTACCTCATTAAAAAAATTAAGGTAGAAGTATAATTTACAAACACATTACATTCACCCTTTTTAGAGCATAGTGCAAGAAGTGTATGTATATAATTGTGTAACCCACCATGACCACAATCAAGATTAGTTCCTGTCATTTGCCTTTGGACTCTGCTTTTTGCATTCTATTTTGCCATGAAGTTGTGCTTTGTTTTGGAGACAGAGTCTCACACTCTGTTACCCAGATTGGAGTGCAGTGGAGCTATCTCAGCTCACTGCAACCTCTGCTTCTGGGGTTCAAGCAATTCTCCTGCCTCAGCCTCCCAAGCAGCTGGGACTATAGATACATAACACCATGCCTGGCTAATTTTTGTATTTTTAGTAGAGACAGGGTTTTGCCATGTTGCCCAGCTGGTCTTGAACTCCTGGCCTCAAATTATCTGCCTGCCTCGGCCTCCCAAAGTGCTGGGATTACAGGCATGAGCCGTGCCTGGCTGAAGTTGTGTTTTTTTAGCTGCTACATCCATGACTTAATGTAAACAGTTTCTTTCAACAAATATCTCGTAACTGTCTTCTGTGTTTTAAACAAACAGATTATATAGGCCTAATGTATATTCCAGCTGGGGATATGAGAACACATATATTTATAACTAGTATAAATTAACTTCTTTCTGTTAAAGGAACCTCTAAGATAAAATTTTGAAATCCTGTAGCAAAGCTGAATAGGATTGCTCCTTTTTATTTGAGGGGTCATGGGGCAAGCAGGCGGATCACCTGAGGTCAGGAGTTCAAGACCAGCCTGGCCAACGTGGTGAAACCCCATCTCTACTAAAAATACAAAAATTAGCCAGGTGTGGTGTCAGGTGCCTGTAATCCCAGCTACTCAGGAGGCTGAAGCAGGAGAATCACTTGAACCCGGGAGGCAGAAGTTGCAGTGAGCCTAGATCACACTATCACACTCCAGCCTGGGCGACAGAGTGAGACTCTGTCTCAAAAAAAAAAAAAAAAATGCAGAGGAGGGCCATGGCTGGGCGTGGTAGCTCACACCTGTGATCATAACACTTTGGGAGGCCGAAGTAGGAGGATTGTTCAAGCCCAGGAGTTCAAAACCAGCCTGGGCAACGTAGTGAGACCCCATCTCTACAAAAAATTTTAAAAATTAGCCAGGCACGGTGGCATGCACCTGTAGTCCCAGCTACTAGGGAAGCTGAGGTGGAAGGATTGCTTGAGCCCAGGAGGTGAAGGCTGCAATGAACTATGATCGCACCCCTGCAATCCAGCCTGGGTGACACAGCAAGATTCTGTCTCAGAAAAAAAAGGGGTGGGGTGTGGGGCATGTAGTAGCCTAGTACTTTCAAACCTTTTTAGCAGAACCCTTTCCTCTCCTCCCACCAATAAAGTTTTTAATCTTGTGTGGAATCTCACTGAATAAACAAAAACAATGTTTTATTACTATAAATTTATTTTTATAAATTTGAATATATAACCTTTACTTAAAAGGTAATGAAAGCAATTAGGTAATTTTGAGGTAGCCTCAAAAGACTTGATACTCTTGCTATTTCCAACATGCTGCTATAAGGAAATCAAAATATACCACTCCAAAATATGCCACTTTGGTATAGCGATTATTTTGCACTGAAGGCAATTGAGAAACAGCAGACTCAGGGAAAACTCTAAAAACACAGTCTGCCCTTCCCTTTTGCAAAGAAAATTTACATTTGTAAAGGAAATTTCTTTCTTTTTTTGAGCTGGGGGTGGTAGGGTGGTGGGTTTTGCTATGTTACCCAAGCTGGCCTTCTGGTCTTGAACTCCTGGGCTCAAATGATCATCCCACCTTAGCCTCCCAATTAGCTGGGACTATAGGCAGGTACCACCGTGTTTGGCAGAAATTTCTGTTTGTGAAGGTGTCCTCTTCTGTACCAGGAAGAGGAGAATGACCCCAAAGACACAGACACACACACAGACACACACACACACACACGCACACTACATACACACAAACACAACTCTTACCATCTGAGATGACTTTTCATATGAAATCTTTTTTTTTTTTTTTTTTTTTTGAGACAGAGTCTTGCTCTGTCGCCCAGGCTGGGGTGCAGTGGTGCAGTCTTGGCTCACAGCAACCTCTGCCTCCCCAGTTCAAGTGATTCTCCTGCCTCAGCCTCCTGAGTAGCTAGGACTATAGTTGTGTGCCACCACGCCAGGCTAATTTTTGTATTTTTAGTAGAGAAGGGGTTTCACCATGTTGGCCAGGCTGGTCCTGACCTCAAGTGATCAGCCCGCCTCAGCCTCCCAAAGTGTTGGGATTACAGGTGTGAGTCACTGCACCCAGCTTCTTCATAACAAATCTCACAAAACAACTCTTATACACCATACATTTCCTAGTCATCTTCCCCACACCTACTTCCCCCTGCACCTGGAAGTCCAAAACCACCTTCTCCAGGACTTATTACATGATATATAAACCCTGGGGAATATGTGCATCTTTGTGCTTTCACTCCTTTTCTGTGAAGCTCCCATATGCCTATGTAATACATCTTTTTCTCCTGTTCATTTGTCTTTTGTCAATCTAATTTGTAGGCCTCCATGAACAGAACCTAAGAGGATGCAGGGAAAAGTTTCTTCTTCTCCTACACTACCTACATCACGTGAACCTTGCAAACTTAGTGGAAGACTGAATTTTGTTTGATTGTTTTTGAACTATTAGGGCTCATAAAACAATACCTCAAAATGAGGGTTTCAGAAGGAGCCTAAGAAGCAAAAGTTTTTCTCTGACCTTTTCCTGGCCTCCTTTCCCTCAATCCCATTCTCCCTCAAGGCTAGCCGTAGAAACTAGAATCTTTCTTCCCCAAGGCAGGTCATAGAAACCAGAACCCCTTTTCTCCAAAGCCAGCCATAAAACCTAAAAATACTACTCAGACTTTCCCTCCCCCTTCCTTTGTAAAAGCTGTCCATAAAGAAATCACCTGACCTAGCTTGTTTGACTGTAGGTCAACAAGGGTCCTGCCCCAAACCCAGAAGGAAGGAATGCATGCTCAGAGAGGCCAGGAAGAATCTAGGCAGACAGGCCTTGCTGGGTTTCCCCAGTCAGTCTACTAGCATTTGATCAGACCCTTTTTGTCCAGTTACATTTTTACATGGCTCTCTGTGCTTTGTTGAACCCAAGCATAAAATGGACATTTTCCCCTGTACCTTTGAGTCTTCATTCTGAAGGCTCTTGTGTATATACGTTAAATAAATTTGTTTGCCTTTTCTTCAGTTAATCTACCTCATGCTAGTTGATTTTTCGGCAAACCTTCAGAGGGACAAGGGGAAAGCTCTCCCTTGGCTCCTGTGTTAGTCTGTTTTATGTTGCTATAAAGGAAACCCGAGATTGCAAAATTTGTAAAGAAAAGAGGTTTATTTGGCTCACAGTTCTGCAGGCTGTACAAGCATGGCACCAGTGATGTTGAAGGATTTGGAGTTAAATTTCCCAGTGCCCAACAAGTGCTCATCCTGCACACTGCATGTGTCCCTCGCTAAATGACAGGAAGTTTCACAAACTGTGGTCAGAGCCTGTTTGTCTGATCCTTCCCAGTTGGTGTTACAACACAGCCCTCCACCCTCACCTCATGCCCCAACGCTCTTTTCTTCATGTCATGCCCTGACTCCACTAGTTCCCAAATTCCCTGCAGATAAAATCTTAACTCTTCAGCATATTTTGTTTTTTTTCTTTGAGACAGAGTTTTGCTCTTGTTGCCCAGGCTGGAGTGCAATGGCGTGATCTCAGCTCACCACAACCTCCACCCCCCAGGATCAAGTGATTCTCCTGCTTCAGCCTCCCAAGTAGCTGGGATTACAGGCATGTGCCACCACACCCGGCTAATTTTGTATTTTTAATAGAGATGGGGTTTCTCCATGTTGGACAGGCTGATCTCGAACTCCTAACCTCAGGTGATCCGCCCACCTCGGCTTCCTACAGTGCTATGATTACAGGTGTGAGCCACTGCGCCCGGCCTCAGTGTATTTTTTTTTTTTTTTTAACACGTTGGCCTTCGCATATCTGGTCAATTTTTCTCCATTTTATTTTATTTTTTAATTTTTTTCCTGAGACGGAGCCTTGCTCTGTCGCCCAGACTGGAGTGCAGTGGCGCAATCTTCGCTCACTGCAACCTCCACCTCCTGCGTTCAAGCAATTCTCCTTCCTCAGCCCCTCGAGTAGCTGGGATTGCAGGCATGTGCAACCATACCCAGCTAATTTTTGTATTTTTAGTAGAGACAGTGTTTCACCATGTTGGCCAGGCTGGTCTTGATTTCCTGACCTTGTGATCCACCCGCCTCAGCCTCCCAAAGTGTTGGGATTACAGGCATGAGCCATGGCACCCAGCCTATTTTATTTATTTATTTTATTTTTATTTTTATTTTTATTTTGAGACACAGTCTTGCTCTATTGCCCAGGCTGGAGTGCAGTGGCACAATCTCAGCTCACTGCAACCTTTCCCTCCCAGGTTCAAGTGATTCTCCTGCCTCAGCCTTCCTAGTAGCTGGGATTTACAGGCGTGCACCACCATGCCTGGCTAATTTTTGTATTTTTAGAAGAGATGGGGTTTCACCATGTTGCCCAGGCTGGTCTCGAACTCCTGACCTCAGGTGATCCACCCACCTTAGCCTCCCAAAGTCCTGGGATTACAGGCATGCGCCAACCACACCTAGCCTCTTTTAAGTGTTTGATTCAGCAGGCAAATAGATTGTGCTTAAGTTTTTGCTAGTGATCTGTCTTCTCCCTGAACTTCCTATTCTATTCCTCTTACCTATCCTTCTCCTTTAAGAATCAAACTAAATCCCACCTCCTTTGAAGGCTTCCTGACCAGATCTTTTATTTATTTTGTTTTGAGACAGAGTCTCACTCTGTCACCCAGGCTGGAGTGCAGTGGTGCAATCTCAGTTTACTGCAATCTCTGCCTCCCAGGTTCAAGTGATTCTCCTTCCATACCTCCTGAGTAGCTGAGATTACAGGCACAAGCCACCATGCCCAGCTAATTTTTTTGTATTTTTAGTAGAGATGGGGTTTCACCATGTTGGCCAAGCTGACCTAGAACTCCTGACCTCAAGTGACTTGCCCACTTTGGCCTCTCAAAGTGCTGGGATTACAGGCGTGAGCCACCTTACCTGGCCCTTGACCAAATCTTATCACATTCTTCTGACCTTTGTCTTATATTTTGACACATTCTTCACAGGTTTATTCATTGGGTAATCACAGTCTGTTATCATTACATAATTGTTCTATGGGGAATTTTTGTTGTTGTTAACTAGTTTATAAGGGTCTGAAGGGCAGAAATCTATCTAACTCTTCTTTTATGTCTTACCCAGTTTCCATGGTGCTATGCATATAATAAGATCTCAGTACTTAAGGCAGTGAAAGAGTGGATGTAGCTATAGCTATGGCATGGATGTAGCACAGCAGGGAACAAGGGAGAACAATTGCTGAATTATCTCCATCAGCAATTCTCCTTTGATATGGACAATTTATGCAGCCTAGCTTAGGCTACCACTAAGGCCTCCACAGAAATTCTGAGGGCACTGTTAGGTCTCTTATTTGTATTTATCAAGAAGGCTCAATTTCTCCCTAGAATGCCTTTCTTGAACAAAAAAAGCATTTCTATTTTCCTAAAGCTGTTGTCATGAGACATAGATTTCTTTTTTTTTTTTTTAATTATACTTTAAGTTCTAGGGTACATGTGCACAACGTGCAGGTTTGTTACATATGTATACATGTGCCATGTTGGTGTGCTGCCCCCATTAACTCGTCATTTACATTAGGTATATCTCCTAATGCTGTCCCTCCCCCCTCTCCCCACCCCACAGCAGGCCCTGGTGTGTGATGATCCCCTTCCTGGAGACACAGATTTCAAAGTCAGATATGGTCACCAGATCTCTGCCTTGTGTTTGTGATAAACAGTCCCTATTTAGCCACATTTTATTTATTTCTGTTCTCCTCTCTATCTCTTGACGCGCTGGGGTTAAATCTCAAGCAAAAATGTCAGAAATGTCTGTTTATTCTTCCCAGTTTACAAAATGCACGTGGCTGCAGAGATGACATGACCTGACAAGTAGTGGTGACTCTTCACTTTGAGGACAGCATTCATCTCCCAGCCTCAGCTCTGCTTCTAGAAGCCCCTATAAGACATAATATCACTGTGGATGGGTCATAATCATAGTCAATGCCTCATGGCAAAAAAAGTTCAGGATCTCCCTACTCGTATTCAAACTAAGGGATAGATGGCTAAAAGCCCTTAGCAGAAGCGTGGGGGTAGGGAACACAAATTAATTGCAAGGACTGATCAAAATCAATGTTGGAAAGTTCAATGTCCCAGCCAATTGAATAAAAATAATCTTTTCTTTCATTTAAAAACCTCGAATACAATCTCTGTCACACAAAGACACTCTCTAATAACACATTTCAAATCAATTCACTGCAAATCATTTGTGGCTGGAAACCCTTGTGGTTTCCTCTGAAGCCGTCTGACACTCCTCTCACCCTAGGCTGGCTGAGCCCGAAGGCTGTGTAGTGCAGTGATCAGGAAGGTGAACGTGGCCGCTCAGGCTGCCTTGCCGCTTGCCGTTGTAAAGTCTATGCCTCGCTTCCAGGGGAAGATGAGAAGTGTTAGGAGGATTAAATGAGTTTAGGAGCGCTCAAAATACTACTTGATACGCCGGGCGCGGTGACTCAGGCCTGTAATCCCAGCACTTCGGGAGGCTGAGGCGGGTGAATCACGAGGTCAGGAGATCGAGACCATCCTGGCTAATACGGTGAAACCCCGTCTCTACTAAAAATACAAAAAATCAGCAGGGCGTGGTGGCGGGCGCCTGTAGTCCCAGCTCCTCGGGAGGCTGAGGAAGGAGAATGGCATGAACCCAGGAGGCGGAGCTTGCAGTGAGCCAAGATGGCGCCACTGCACTCCAGCCTGGGCGAGAGAGCAAGACTCCGTCTCAAAAAAAAAAAAAACAAAAAAGAATAGTGCCTGATACATAGTAAGAGCTCAATAAATGTTCGATGAATTAATCTTTTTTCCTTATCTGAGGGGTCTTTTCTAGAAAAAATTTCTCAGAAGTTAAAAATAAAAAACAACTAGCCAGGCACAGTGGAATGCATCTGTAATCCCAGCACCTTTGGAGGTGGAGGCAGGATTGCTTAAGTCCAGGAGTTCCAGACAAGGCTGGGCAGCATGGGAAACCATCTCAAAACACACACAAACACACACACACACATACGCACACACATCACCACCAATTGCTCTTCAGGTTTTTTCCCCTCTATGGGCTTTCTTTCATTGGACATGAATAAACTAGTACTTTAATGAGCAAACTCATTAAACATACTGAGCAAACAGTATGTGTGTTTACTCGGTAAATTTCCCAACTATTTGAGGAACAACCTGCCTAATTAATTTTTAGTTTCAAATGTCCTTTGGGAGTCCTGTATCTTTGCCAAACAGATCCAAATGTTGAAGTTTGGATTTTGTTTTTGTTCTTTCTCATTTGAGGGAAGCTAGAATTCTCCACTGCTTCCATTCACCATATATGCATCATCTTTGTAGCGTGACTGAAAGAATTAACAATGAATTTTTAACTGTGACCTATATTAGGTAATAATAGTAAGTGGAAATTACCAACAGACATCTTAGACCCCAGTGGTTTTGTGTGGTTTTATAATTTTTTTTATTTATGAAGCTATAACTTAAAGTTTTAAAACATTGTTACTATATTTGGTTTCTCAGGCTTAAATTGATTTCTGTCTTCTTCTGTTTCGATTACTATGGGAAATCAATTTTTAGATATAGAGGTGCTATATTGCTTTCTCCTTTCTTCAGTCTTCTCTTAATGCCATTGTAACCTTCTGTAGTGCCCAAAACAGGGTCATATTCTATGTTTATCCATCTAGGCCTTATTTAAACTATTTTAGACTGGGTGCAGTGGCTCATGTCTGTACTCCAAACACTTTGGGAGGCCACAGTAGGAGGACTGCTGGAGCTCAGGAGCTTGAGACCAGCCTGGGCAACACAGGGAGACTATGTCTCAATAAATAAATAAATAAATCAGCAGGGCATGGTGGCACATGCCTCTAGTCCCAGCTACTTGGGAGGCTGAAGCAGAAGGATCAATTGAACCTGGGAGGTTGAAGCTATAGGGAGCCGTGATCCCGCCACTGCACTCAGCCTAGGTGACAGAGTGAGACCTTGTCTTAAAAAATATGTAATAAGGCCGGGCGCGGTGGCTCACGCTTGTAATCCCAGCACTTTGGGAGGCCGAGACGGGCGGATCACGAGGTCAGGAGATCGAGACCACAGTGAAACCCTGTCTCTACTAAAAATACAAAAAATTAGCCGGGCGTGGTGGCGGGCGCCTGTAGTCCCAGCTACTCGGAGAGGCTGAGGCAGGAGAATGGGGTGAACCCGGGAGGCGGAGCCGGCAGCAAGCCGAGAGAGAAAAAGAAACACCCCATCTGGGAAACAGAAAAAAAAAAAAAAAAAAAAAAATGTAATAAAAATTTTTAAAAATAGAAACCATTCTAGTAGTTATTGCTATTTCAAGACAAAATATTTTCCACAAAATTGTTGGTGAGAGTCTGCTTTACTACCATGACTTAAGTTTTCAGAAGATTTAGGTCTAAGGCCCTGCTCTAACACCATCATCTATGGATGAAGATCCTCATAGTATTAAAATGTAGTTGTTTAAAAAATTTCAATTACCATCTTCCTTTCAGTTTATTTTACTATAAAATTAAGAATATGGCTGGGCTTGGCCTGTAACCCCAGCACTATGGGAGGCTGAAGTGGGTGGATTGCTAGAGCCCAGGAGTTTGAGACCAGCCTGGGCAACATGGAGGGACCCCGTCTCTACAAAAAATTAGCTGGCGTGACGGTGTGTGCCTGTAGTCCCAGCTACTCAGGAGGCCAAGGTGGGAGGATCGCTTGACCCTGGGAAGGGGAGGCTTTGGTGAGCTGTGATCAGGCCATTGCACTCCAGCCTGGGTAAGAGAGCAAGACTCCGTCTCTTAAAAATAATTAAGAAATATAAGGCTGGGCGCAGTGGCTCATGCCTGTAATCCCCGCACTTTGGGAGGCCGAGGCGGGCAGATCACGAGGTCAGGAGATCAAGACCATCCTGGCTAACAAGGTGAAACCCCGTCTCTACTAAAAATACAAAAAATTAGCTGGGCGTGGTGGCAGGCGCCTGTGGTCCCAACTACTCGAGAGACTGAGGCAGGAGAATGGCGTGAACCCAGGAGTCGGAGCTTGCAGTGAGCCGAGATCATGTCACTGCACTCCAGCCTGGGTGACAGAGCGAGACTTCATCTCAGAAAAAAAAAAAAAAAAAAATTAAGAAATATTCCACGCATAGGCCAGGTGTGGTGGCTCACGTCTATAATCCTGGCAATTTGGGAGGTTGAGGTGGGAGGATTGCTTGAGCTCAGGAGTTTGAGACTAGCCTGGGCAACATAGTGAGACTTCATCTCTATTTTTTTTTTTTTTTAAATATTATAACGTGGCCAGGCGCGGTGGCTCACGCCTGTAATCCCAGCACTTTGGGAGGCCGAGGCGGGTGGATCATGAGGCCAGGAGATTGAGACCATCCTGGCCAACATGGTGAAACCCTGTCTCTACTAAAATACAAAAAAATTAGCTGGGCATGGTGGTGCACACCTGTAGTCCCAGCTAATCTGGAGGCTGAGACAGGGGAATCGCTTGAACCTGGGAGGCGGAGGTTGCAGTGAGCTAAGATCGCGCACTACACTCCAGCCTGGCGACAGAGCAAGACTGTCTCAAAAAAAAAAAAAGAAAAAAAGAAAAAAAAAGTCAGCTCGGAGCAGTGGCACAAACGATCTGTAGTCCCAGCTATACACCAACCATGCTGAGCCCAGGAGTTTGAGGCCAGCCTGGGCAACATAGTGAGATCCAATCTCTAAAAATGAAAGAAAGGAAGGAAGGAAGGAAGAAAGAAAAGAAAAGAAAGAAAGAGAAAACAGAAAGCCTCACAACTAAAGAAGGATTTCTCCCTATACTCTTTACTCTCCCAAATTTGGGGTGTAGGCCAGGCGTAGTGGCTCACGCCTGTAATCCCAGCACTTGGGAGGCCAAGGTGGGTGGATCACAAGGTCAGGAGTTTGAGACCAGCCTCGACAACATGGTGAAACCACATCTCTACTAAAAATACAAAAATTAGCTGGGCCTGGTGGCGGGCACCTGTAATCCCAGCTACTCGGGAGACTGAGGCAGAAGAATTGCTTGAACCTGGGAGGCGGAAGTTGCAGGGGACTGAGATCGCGCTGCTGCACTCCAGTCTAGGTGACAGAGCAAAACTCCGTCTCAAAAAAAAAAAAGAAAAAATAAAGTTGGGAGTGTAGCTCTTCCATTTATCTGTTTGGTTTCTTTAACTTTTTTTGTTGTTGTTGTCATTTGTTTCTTTATCTTTCAAAGGAGAAAGGTAATTATGACTTGGTCAGAGTAAACATTAATGTCAAGGGCTTTGAGGGTCTGAGATACAAGGTAACATGATTATGATGATCAAGGATTTTTTCATCAGGTATATGCTTTCCCTTGGCCAGTTCTTATCACAGTAATGAGAAAATGCAGAAGCCTATGACGAAATTCACTTGGACACAGATACCAAACTATGGGGTTTATCTTGCAGTCCTCGTACCAGGTAGTGCCCTTTGCACAAAATATTTCAGCTCATTCCATTAGGTCCTAGATATGTTGGATGGACAAATCTTGTGATGGAAAAGCCATTTGCTTTTCTGCCCCACCTTGTCCTATGAACCGGGGTTACCTCCAGGCTCACAGGTAACACATCCTTTCCTTGATTATTGAGGATGTGCCCAAACATGGAAATACTATCCTTATATGTAATCATATTAGCTAACATCATGATCTTTTATTATGTGCCAGGCACAATGTTTTGCATGTCTTAGTTTACTTAATCCCTTTAAGAATCCTATATGGTAAGATTTTATTACCCTCCCTTTCCAGATGTAGAACTGAGGCTTAACCAGGTTAGATAATATGCAGTGGGTCACACCATCTGAGCCCACATTTGAACACAGGCAGTCTGATTTCTTTTTTTTTTTCCTTTTTTGAGATGGAGTCTTGCTTTGTTGCCAGGCTGGAGTGCAGTGGCACAATCTCGGCTCACTGCAATGTCCTACTCCTGGGATCAAGCCATTCTCCTGCCTCAGCCTCCTGAGTAGCTGGGACTATAGGCATGTGCCACCACGCCCAGCTAATTTTTGTATTTTTAGTACAGGTGGGGTTTCATCATGTTGGCCAGGATGGTCTTGATCTCCTGACCTCGTGATCTGCCCACCTCAGCCTCCCAAAGTGCTGGGATTATAGGCTTTCTTTTTTTTTCAGACAGGGTTTGACTCCGTTGCCCAGGCTGGAGTGCAGTGGCCTGATCATGGTTCACTGTAGCCTTGACCTCCCAGGCTCAAGCAATCCTCCCACCTCAGCCTCTTGAGTAGCTGGGACTACAGGCACGCACCACCACACCCAGCTAATTTTTGTATCTTTTGTAGAGACAGGGTTTCGTCATGTTGTCCAGGCTGGTCTCCAACTCCTGGGTTCAAGCTATCTGCCTGCCTCAGCCTCTCCAAATGCTAGGATTACAGGTGTGAGCCACTGTGCCCAGCCCAGGCTGATTTCTCATCCCACATACTTAACAATCAAACACATTGCCTTTCAGTTATTATACCATTTATTCCTGTCATTGCCATGAACAAAATGGAAGACACCAGGGTGATAGTTGCAGCCAATAGGCACTGACCAAAGAGAAGAGCCGCTGATTGTATTGGTTCAGCTATTAAGAGCCTGTCCTCCAGCTACCAGCCTGATGTAACCAACTCTTATCATCTTTGAGTTCGTCATAGATTTTTTTTTTTTTTTAGGCAGAGTCTTGCTCTGTTGCCCAGGCTGGAGTACAGTGGTGCCATCTCGGCTCACTGCAACCTCTACCTCTCTGGTTCAAGTGATTCTTCTGCCTCAGCCTCCCGAGTAGCTGGGATTACAGGCACCCACCATATCCAGCTAATTTTTGTATTTTTTTTAGTAGAGATGGGGTTTCACCATGTTGGCCGGGCTGATCTTGAACTCCTGACCTCAGGTGATCTGCCTGCCTCAGCCTCCCAAAGTGCTGGGATTACAGGTGTGAGCCACCACACCTGGCCTGTCAGAATTTTTGAGAGAAATTTTAGAACATCTTTTTTTTCTTTTTAAAGCCAATTTAAATACCTGTTATGGGTTGGTTTTTTTTTTAAGGTAAGAGAATGAACTCTCTGAATTATCTTCATGGGAACAACTTAGCAATCATTTAAAAACGCTTACTTCTTTTTCTATCTGTCTATACTGATTCTACAAATGTCAATGGAGGAGAACAGAACTTGGCAGAAATATTATGAGAGATATGACTATCCCAGCAGGAATAAAATGATGGGAATATAGGATGATAACAGGTCAACTCAACTAGCTTAAACAAGACAATATCTAGGCCGGGCACGGTGGCTCACGCCTGTAATCCCAGCACTTTGGGAGGCCGAGATCGGGAGTTCAAGACCAGCCTGACCAACATGGAGAAACCCTCTCTCTACTAAAAATACAAAATTAGCTAGGGTAGTGGTGCATGCCTGTAATCCCAGCTACTCGGGAGGCTGAGGCAGGAGAATCGGGAGGCGGAGGTTGGGTGAGCCGAGATTGCACCATTCCATTCCAGCCTGGGCAAAAAGAGCGAAACTCTGTCTCGAAAAAAAAAAAAAAAAAAAGCAGCGAGATAATATCTTATGTCACATAACAAGAAGTCCTAATTAGGGCGGTGTCAAACCTGGTTAATCAAAGAGCTATGAAGTCTTTGTATTGTTCTGCTTTGCCAACGTGTCTGTTTTGTCCACAATATGGCTACAGAATTCCTAGGTACCATATGCAAGCATGCAAGGTCCAGAGGAAGAAGACATAGTCTTTTTTGTAGGTTTCTTTTAAAAGTGAGGAACATCTTCCCAAAAGGCACCAAGCCAACTTTCCCTCTGGTCTCAGTGGTCAGGTCTGTGAGACCTGTCCATGCCTAAAGCAATCCCTGGCAAGGGGAATGGCACCACCACGACCGACTCTGCATGTCAGGCCTTCCCCTTGAGCTGAGATTGGACTTCTTTTCCTGAGGGGATTCTTGAATTAAAATCCTTGTTTAGTTAACAAGAAAGAAGTGAGTGATGAATGTTAAGTATGCAATAAGGTCTAATGGTCTAATATTTGGGGCAAGAAAGATGAATATTTGCTTGATCCTATTCTATGCCAAGGACTTTGCCTGGATTCTTTCACTTAATCCTTACAGTAAACCAAAGAAAATAAAATGAGGACATTGTCATCCCCATTTTGCTGCTGATGAACCTAAGGCATAGAGAAGTTAATTAAATTGTTAAAGGTCATATAAGAGTCAGTGATAGCCAAGGCAGGCAGATCGCCTGAGGTCAGGAGTTTGAGACCAGCCTGGCCAACATGGTGAAACCCTGTCTCTACTAAAAATACAAAAATTGGCTGGGTGAGGCGGTGCGTGCCTGTAATCCTAGCTACTTGGGAGGCTGAGGCGGGAGGATCGCTTGAACCCGGGAGGCAGAGGTTGCAGTGAGCTGAGATCGTAGCACTGCACTCCAGCCTGGGTGACAGAATGAGACTGCGTCTCAAAAAAACAAAACAAAACTTGAACTTGGTTGCATACATTTAATTTTATTTATTCCACTCCCTTCCCTGAATTTGAAATGTTAAAAATGTCTAGTTGCTTAACATGACATTTTGAATTTTTACAGATACAATTTTCATGAGCTAAATTTAAAATTCACAATATTTTAATTAAAAATGCTACCAGGCTAGGCATGGTGGCTCACACCTGTAATCCAGCCCTTTTGGAGGCCAAGGTGGGAGGGTCACTTGAGCCCAGGAGTTCATCAAGACCAGCCTGCGCAACATGGTGAGATCTTGTCTCTACAAAAAAAATATAAAAATTAGCCAGGCCTGGTGGCATATGCCTGTAGTCTCAGCTACTGGGGAGGCTGAGGTGGGAAGATTGCTTAAGCTTGGGAGGTCGAGGCTGCAGTGAGCCAGCATGGCACCACTGCACTCCAGCAACAAAGTGAGACCCTGTCTCAAAAAAAAAAAAAAAAAAAGCCACCAGAAAAATATACAAATATCATTATGCTGCTTTTAGGAAACAAAATCACAATTCTTCCTTCCTTCCTTCATTTATTTATTTATTTATTTATTTTTTGAGGCAGATTCTCCCTCTGTCGCCCAGGATGGAGTGCAGTGGCGTGACCTCAGCTCACTGCAACCTCTGCCTCCAGGGTTCAAGTGACTCTCCTGCCTCAGCCTCCCGAATAGCTGGGACTACAGGCATGTGCCATCATTCCTGGCTAATTTTTTATATATTTTTAGTAGAGATGGGGTTTCACCATTTTGGTCAGGCTGGTCTTGAACTCTTGACCTCAAGTGATCTGCCGGCCTCGGCCTCCCAAAATGCTGGCATTACAGGTGTGAGCCACCTCACTCAGCCCTTTCCTTTATTTATGTTTTTTGTTGCTGTTGTTTTTGTTGCTGTTGTTTTTTGTTGCTTAAAAGCAGTGCTTCCATTTTATTATTTGATCATGGCTTTTTAAATTATTTTATTTATTTATTTTTTTAAGAGACAAACTCTTACTCTGTTACCCAGGCTAGAGTGCAGTGGTAAGATCATAGTTCATTACAGCCTCAAACTTCTGGGCTCAAGTGATCCTCCCATCTAGCCTCCTGAGTAGCTGGGACCACTGGCATGTGACACTACATTGGCTAATTTTTTTTTGTTTTTTGTTTTTGTTTTTGTAGAGACAGGGTCTCATTTTGTTGCCCAGGCTGGTCTTGAACTCCTGCTTCAAGCAATCCTCCCACCTGGGCCTTCCAAAGTGCTGGGTTTACAGGCATAAACCACCATGCCTGGCCTAATCATGCCTTTATAAAAAAATCATTTTTTTTTAGAGAAGAGGTCTCACTATGTTGGTCAGGCTGGATAGGAACTCCTGAGTTCAAGTGATCCTTCACCTCAGCTTCCCCCTGTGCCCCACTCAATCATGCCTTTTTATTATAACTGATTCTGATGGTATGATGACAGATGTACAAATTAATCAAGTCCTTTGGAGCTTAAAAATAATACAATAAAAAATCATTTTTATGGTGCGGTACATCATAAAGTTATTTATTTATTTATTTATTCATTTATTTATTTATTTATTGAGACGAAGTTTTGCTCCTGTCGCACAGGCTGGAGTGCAACGGCGCCATCTCGGGTCACTGCAACCTACGCCCCTCCGGGTTCAAGCGATTCTTCTGCCTCAGCCTCCGGAGTAGCTGGGATTACAGGGGCGCGCTACCACGCCCAACTAATTTTTGTGGTTTTAGTAGAGGCGGGGTTTCACCACGTTGGCCAGGCTGGTTTCCAACTCCTGACCTCAGGTGATCCACCCGCCTCTGCCTCCTACAGGCGTGAGCCATCGCGCCCGGCCAGTAAAGCATTTTAATGCATTTTTCCTCAAAGTATTCATAAACTTCAACTTGTTCTGGGTAAAATTATTTTCCCCTTTCTACCCACAATAAAATGAGTAATTTAAGTCCTTAACCTACACATTATTCTTACATTGGAATATTTAATAAGAGCTGCGATAATATTATATCTGAATAATGAAATAAGAGAAACCAAAGAAGAAAAATTTGTCATAAAGCCCTATTCTCCTACATTAGATTATGTGCATGGCACACACACGGATCAGCTTAAGCTGGGTGAAACTATATGGAGTTAGAATTCCTGGCTTCCTATCATTCAGTAGCTGTGTGGCCGAGAAGACTTTAATGTTGTAGGACCTTTAAAATGGGCTGTAACTCAAAGGCCCTCCTTCTGGAGTTGTTGTGAATCACGTGGGGTAATATACTATTTTACAAGATGGATGTGTAAGCCCGAAGGTGGAGCAGGTTTGCAAGTCTTCTTTCAGCCTGGGGACAGTAGGATGACTCATGAGTCAATTCTTCTCTCCTTCCCGTCATTTCGGGTCCAACTCTTCCTCCTGTAGTCCACAAAAGAGTACGGCTGACCGAGACCAAGCAGAGAACCCAGTAGGGTGTGTGACCACGTTCAGATCAACAGAACGCAAAGCAGAACGGTCCGAGTACTGCCACCTACAGCCACTTTCCTCTCTTTAAGCCTCAGCTGCTGCTCTAGGTGTAAAACCGGCATAAAATAGCACTACCTACCTTACAGAGTTGCTCGGAGGATTGAAGGGGATAATGTAAGAGAGTTTGGCTAGTTTGGCTATGACGGGTGGACATTTTCTCTTTTCTAACGTCTCTCTTCCCCTCCTAATGAAACCACTCCTGAAGCTCGCTAACTATAGCAGGGCTTGCAGCTTCAAAAGAACTTTTCAGTCAAGATCTTGAAATTAGTATGATTTAAATCAGTGCAGTAACATCAAGGTGTAAAAGACTGTTACCCACAGGTGGCTTTAAGAGGATTAGCTGACTGAAGAATTTTAGAAAACATGGAAACTTTTTTTGTACGTGGATGAATAGAATTCCCTGATCTCCTTATCCCCACCACTTAAAACCATGCCTTGTGGGTGACCGTGGAAGGCTGATTGTGGCGGGGACATTTACAAAGCACATTTAATTAATACGCACTCGATTGTTCTGTAACTATAGAACTAGTTCACCCTTCAGTTGCACTGAGTGCGCCTAAGATAACGATCTTATTTGGAAGTGAGCCCTCGCTAGAAAGAAGGGGAAAAGGGTAAGACCGAAGCTCAAATGAATGACCAGAAAGGATGTTTTCATTCGAATAAACTCAACCCAGTTGTTGACCTCCCCACCCATCTCTGCCAACTTGAAATCCTCCAGGAGGGGCGAGCTGCTGGGGTTCAGGACCGGGCGTTGCGGCTGCAGGAAGCCGTGGGACCTGGGGGTCCCTCGGCCGGGCAACCCCCACCCACCCCCACAGGACCCTGGAGCGGGGGCGAGCAGGGAGTGGACGCAGAGAAAGTTCTCCGCTCTGCTCCCGCCCTCTCCGAAACTCGAGCCAGCGAGGCTGGGGGCGGGCGGACGGCTCGCAGAGGAATTTGCAGTTTCCGGGAGGTTGAGGAAGCGACCCGAGCACAGCCCCACCAGACGTAGCCCTAGCGCCCGGCTTTCCGGGTTCCGCGACGCTGTCGGGAGAAACCCGCGCGCCTGGAAGAGGCAGGCCGGGCTCGCCGCACCTGCGGGCAGGCGGGGAGGGTCGCGGCTGCGCGGGGTGGGGCTCGGCCGGTCGCCCGTCCGGGGCGGGGCCCAGGGAGGCGGGGTCGCGGGCGCACCGGGGCCGAGCCGCGCCTGGAGCCGGACGGGGAGGCGGCGGGAGGGGCCGGGACAGCCTGATTGAGCGGCGGCCGCAGCTGCGGCAGGACTGCCCGGGGCCGCGCGCCGGGAACCTCGCGGGGCTGGCGGGCGCCGCACTCCCTCCCTGGCCGCCTGCGCCCCGGGGAGGCCGCCTGCGTGCGACGGGACCGGCAGCATGAGCAGCGGCTACAGCAGCCTGGAGGAGGACGCCGAGGACTTCTTCTTCACCGCCAGGACCTCCTTCTTCAGGAGGGCGCCCCAGGGCAAGCCCCGCTCCGGCCAGCAAGTGAGTGGCGCGCGGCGGGCGCTGCAGCCCGCGCCCCAGAGCCCCGGGGAACCCGCCAGCCCGCGCCCCCTGACTCCACGTGTCTCTGCGGGGCGCTCGGGGGATGCTCGCCGGGAAGGAGGAGCGGGCCGAGAAGTGGCTTCTGCCTTTTCGGGTCCCGGGAACGTGCCTGGAGCTTGTGCCTGTGGGCGAGGGAAGGTGGAGGAAGGGCGGGGAGGCTGAGGGCCGGCTTCTGCCTTCCGCGCCGGATGGCCTCTGCAGCTCCGCCTCGGGCCGCCGCCTGCGGGGAGCAGTCCCGGAGCCAGCAGGAGTCCCTGGGCCACTCCCCCATGTTTCCTCTTCGCGTCCCCGCTGGGTCGACGGTCGGGTTCGCGCGCCTGTCCTTCCTGTTAGTCTGCTTCCTCATTTGTGGCCCCCAGAGTGGCTTGGGTCAACGTGTAATAGCTAGGGGTGGCCGGGTGACCTGGCCTCCTCTCTTCCTGGCCCGGGCGCCCTGGTGGGGTGGGGGTCCAGGGGCACCGCGGGCCTCACCACCGTAGGCGCTCACTAAATCTCGGTTGCGGGACTCAGGGTTGTGCGTTTCCTGTAAAGCTAGGTTTTTTGGTGCCCAGATGTTTTGCAGACAGGCTCCTATGCTAAATACTAGCCAGCGACAGCTAACCTTTTGGCCGGTTTCTTCCTTTTTTGGAGGCAGCACGCCGTGGGAAGCATGAGTTGGGAAAAGATGGGAAGGGAACTTGTGTCAGTTTCGCCAGCCGTAGCCGTGTTTTTTGGGAGGCCTTCCTGAAACGGGGCACGTCGGCTGGACTGAGGAGCCCGGTGCTAGAACCCGCGGCCTCCTGGCACTAGGAGCCGCACCAGGGAGCCGGGCCAACCCGGCCACACTCACATCAGATTACAGAAGATTGTAATGGAACAAATTTGTTGCTTTTAGAAAACAGGCGTTCACCAAACATTTCTATTAATACCGGACTGAGACCTAGAGACTAGAAGCAAGAAGAATTGTTCAGGGGCCGGATGATAACTTTTTTTGGTGAAGTAAAATTCTTTCTAAAATTCGGAAGTTCTAGTCTTTTCAGGCTCTTAAGTCCCAAACCAGGAGGAGGAGAGGAGACGGTGAAGGGTAAGCTGAAGTCAAATGCCCTTATTCAGTAACCACAGTTAATCTCAAGTCCCGGTGCCATAGTTGTCTGTCTTGTATTGTTTCTAAGGCTTAAGGCCCCACTATTTACGAGTCACTTTGAGTGGGATCTCTTACTTTCAGCAGAGTGTGTTCTAAGAGCATGAGATTGTTGTGAAGTTTGGAAGTTGGAAATGCCCTCTCCTCCCCATGCCCACCCTCCCAGGTTATAGAAAAATTGCATTTGCTTTTGCTTTTTCCATTTTGCTTTCTCTTTCTTGGCCTCTCTTTTCCCCTTCTCCATTTTGCATTTTCTCCTTTCATTTATGTTGCTTTCACCACTTGACATGAAAAGGATCTCATGCTAGTTTGAAGTTTATTCCAGAGGTGTCTGCTAATCTCCTGAAAACTGGCTGGTTCTTGGATTCTCCAGGGGTGAGATGCCACAAGGGCCAAAGTATTCAGATTTGAATTGTATGAGAATCCTTTAGTGCTTTAAAGAGTAAAGACATCAGTTTTTTTCTAGGTTTATATGCATTTAGCATTTCTTTTTTTTTTTCTTTTTTTTTGAGATGGAGTCTCACTGTGTTACCCAGGCTGGAGTGCAGTCGTGTGATATCGGCTCACTGCAACCTCAGCTTCCCTGGTTCAAGCGATTCCCTTGCCTCAGCTTCCCGAGTAGCTGAGATTACAGGCATGCACCACCACATCTGGCTAATTTTTGTATTTTTAGTAGAGATGGGATTTAACCTTGTTGGCCAGGCTGGTCTCGAACTCCTGGCCTCAGGTAATCTGCCCGCCTTGGCCTCCCAAAGTGCAGGGATTACAGATGTGAGCCACCGCCCCCGGCGCATTTATTGTTTCTATGTTGTATGCAATCATTTATGTATCATCTAGCATATATATTATACTCAGGGTAGTATTATTTAGCATTTAGAATTAGTTAACATTAATACGTATTTTGAAATATTGTGTTGGAAATCAGGACAGGAAGACATAGTTCGTGCTTGAAGAGCTTCATATGTGTATTTGAAGCTTTATTGCCTGCATATTTTTCCCTTCTAACATAACACATGTAAGGTGCTGAGTTGTAGAAGTTATTTGCCAGGCAGAGAAGGTGTTCTAAACTATGAATTTTAGTGAGCATTGTGGTTTATTTAAAGAAGTGATATGAATGTTTTAAATTCCTGGTAAGATTGGTGAATTAGGGAAGTAAAACATCATAAATATAAAGCAAAGCACTCTTAATGTAGAACATTTCTTTTATCTAAGGTTAGATAAGCCTTTTTCTTCATTTTCATGCTGATGATTATAAGAATAAGATAAGCACTTCTGACATATAGCATAGTAGTGAAATTTATCCTTTCCATAGAGAGATGGAAAGAGAGGTATTGCTAGAAGGATCTATTAGAGATACAGTGATTTTTTTTTTTTTTTTTGGATGCTGTACCACCTGGTGGAAAAGTGAGAAAAATGAGGTTTCTAGATTTCTTGAAACTATCCGGAGAAAACAAGATGTTTGTGGTAAATGCAGAATGGGGAGAAAGGGGTGAGGGAGCGGGTGGACTAGAAATTTCCTTCTTCTCTTTCCAGGCAAGGGAACATAGCCCAACTTCTTTCTATCCCCAACAGTAACAAAAACCTTATAAAGAAAATGTTATCATTTTCTTTCTTACTTTAAACCCCATTCTTAACAAGAACAACAACAAAAATGGAAAAGGGTTAAAACCTGTCTAGGCCAGGTGTGGTAACTCACGCCTATAATTCCAGCACTTTGGGAGGCTGAGATGGGAGGATTGCTTGAGCCCAGGAGTTTGAGACCAGCCTGGGCAACATGGCAAAACCCTGTCTCTACAAAAAAAATGCAAAAATTAGCCAGGCATGGTGGCGCCCGCCTGTAGTCCCAGCTACTCGGGAGACTGAGGTGGGAGCATTGCTTAAGGCCGGGAGGCAGAGGTTGCAGTGAGCTGTGATCGCACCACTGCACTCCAGCCTGGGCAACAGAGCAAGATCCTGTCTCAAAAACAAAACTGTCTAAAAGATATAAAGGGAATGAACATATGACCTTTGTGACAGTTTGAATGTCATGTTTATTGTATCCCCAGGGTCTGGATCAGTACCTGATATACAGTAGTTGCTCAATGAATGCAAGCTGAATGAATGGATGTTTTCCTGATTTGATAATAACTGGGTCTTTACCATTTCTTTCTTTCTTTTTTTTTTTTGAAATGGAATTTCACTCTTGTTGCCCAGGCTGGAGTGCAATGGCGTGATCTCGGCTCACTGCAACCTCTGTCTCCCACGTGCAAACGATTCTCCTGCCTCAGCCTCCCGAGTAGCTGGGATTATAGGCACCTGCCACCATACCCAGCTAAATTTTGTAGTAGAGATGGGGTTTCACCATGTTGGCCAGGCTGGTCTTGAATTCCTGACCTCAGGTGATCTGCCCGCCTCAGCCTCCCAAAGTGCTGGGATTACAGGCATGAGCCACCGCGCCTGGCTGTTTCTTAAAATTTCAACTCCCTGACCTGCATATATTGTCATGACAGTGTTTATAATTTGTATTTGTGGATTCGCTGTGTTTCAAAGGATCCACCTAATCATTGTTTTCAGCAAAACCAAAGATGTGGACAGTTCTGTAATTTATTATTTACCTTCTTGATTTCCCACCAAAATCAAACTACCTGTAAATACAGGACACATTCAGATTTCCAAAGAATAGAAATGGTCTAAAGTTATAATCTGTTGGAGTGTGTCTTACCTCTTAGCTAAGCTACCTCTCCTCCTGAGCCTTTGGTAGTTCATGGGAATAAGGAAATGAGACAGTATTTTTGCTTTAGAAGTAGGATGGTCAAGAAGTCTTGAGAAACGTGAAATTGTCTTCTGAACAACCCACGCTTTAAAAAAAATTGTGCTGAAGAATTTTTCAGTAAGTAAGCCTATTAGACTCCACATAGCAGGCCTCAGCTTCACCCGTTCGGTTTTCTCTTTCTTATTCAAATATTTTTGTGCCTCAATTATTTGGTTATGTCATATTGCTAGAATCAACAGTAATGAGCTGCACTCTTTTATTAGTGTTTCCATTAGAAGTTTTAGAGCTAGATCACTGGGGTAAAAGAATAGTGGCTTATGACATAATAGGTATTTTGACTATACTAGCCTTTTTCTTTCTTTCTTTTTTTTTTTTTTTTTTTTTGAGACAGAGTTTCGCTCTTGTCACCCAGGCTGGAGTGCAGTGGCGTGATCTTGGCTCTGCAACCTCTGCCTCCTGGGTTCAAATGATTCTCCTGCCTCAGCCTCCTGAGTAGCTGGGATTACAGGCTTCCACCACAATGCCCGGCTAATTTTTTGTATTTTTAGTAGAGACGGGCTTTCACCATGTTGGGCAAACTGTTCTCGAACTCCTGACCTCAGGTGATCCACCCACCTCGGCCTCCCAAAGTGCTAGGATTACAGGTGTGAGCCACCACTCCTGGCCTATACTAGCTTTTTAAATGCTAATTTTTAATTCCTGTATTATGGGGCATAAACATTTTCACCAGACATTTTGCCTAGTGCAAGGTGGTTTACACATCTTTTCTGCATGTCTGATATGTTCTATTCTTACACTATACTAATCCATTGGAATTTTGTGTTTGTGTGAGCAAGATTCACAAAGGTATATTCCTTTAAATGAATTTCAAAAGAAAATTAGTTCCCAGTCTTATAAAGCCTCATATTTGAGCAGTATACTCCTTATCCCATTTCTTCTTCTGGCTAACTCGCAAGATTTGGAATTATTTGGAAAGCAGTGACACAAAACATTTTTGAAAAGAAAGGCTAAAAATATCCAATAATGTGGTTATTCTTTTTAGACTTCCTTTGGCAGTCAGTGCATGTCATACTGTTAACATTCTTTTTCTCGGAGAAAAAAACTGAGGCTGACCAAATGCTTTCTAGTGTGGCCTGATCACCAACTCTTAGCCCTGGGCATTAGCCCTCGCATTTTCCACCCCCAAGTGTCCAAGCATAAGTAGCTGTCTTTCAATAAAGTCCCCAGTTTGAAACATGCATTTCACTCCTAATTTGGCCAAAGGCCATTGGCTAGCAGTCCCTCTTCAGAGGGGATTGTGAGAAGACAGTAGGATATATGATAAACGCATGCAAAGGAGCTTCTCTTCTATATGACAAGTCTTGGCTAACTTAGCCTCTTTGCATCTTCCTCTCTTTGAAGAGCTACAAACATTTGCCTTGTAGGAAGTTTTTATTCTCATGGCAAGCAGGCATTACCTCTATTACAAGGCCCCGCTTATTGTTCACCCTGTGATGTAATAGCTTTTCGGACTCTAGCCATATTAGCCTTCTCTTTAATTCCTTTCAGGCCCCTTCGCCATCTTGGAACCATGGCCTGGAGTTGCCGCCCTCCATTCTCCTTAAGATGTCGACTCAGAAAAGTCTTAAAGCCCTCTGTTCTTTCCCTTCATAACAAAATTATAATTTGTCATTATATTTTGTTTAATGAGGACAGAGACTAGCATTTTTTAGCTACTACATAAAATAAATGCTTGGCACTTAAGATGCTTGAACAAATGAAAGCCTGCTCAGTTTGGATGGATGTCCCAGTATTTGGTACTGTTAGTTTTCCTTTATACACAGATGTACACAGTGTCTCCCCCTTTCCAAACTAGACCATAAGCCTTCACAGTATCTTACAGGTAGTAGTGATTTAAAATGGGATGATATTGGTGATATCTATGATTACTGGTTAGGCATAATTCACTTTATATACTTTCCCCTTGTTTTAAGAAAACTCATCATTTATTCATTAATCTATTTAGCTGACAATTTATTGTGTGCCTACTATGTGCCAGATACTGTTCTAGCCTCTGGGGTTAGGGTGGTGAACAATACACCGTCCCTAGCCTCTCTTGGCAATGTTTTTAAAAAGCTTACCCAATAGGCAAATGAAAATATCTCTCTAATTTTTCCCTAAAGAGCTTGCTCCTTTAGTGTATTTGAGGAAACTTGGAAATGTAGTTTTTCAGGAACACACCTATTTTGTAGTGTGGTAAAGCTATACATTGATTGATTGATTGATTGATTGATTGAGATGGGGTCTTGCTCTGTCACCCAGGCTGGAATACAATGATGCAATCTCCACTCACCG
This sequence comes from Hylobates moloch, assembly GCF_009828535.3. NCBI lineage: Eukaryota > Metazoa > Chordata > Mammalia > Primates > Hylobatidae > Hylobates > Hylobates moloch. The sequence goes on along the minus strand of NW_026652288.1, from coordinate 40,689,867 downwards.
CAACCTCTGCCTCCTGGGTTCAGGCGATTCCCCTGCCTCAGCCTCCCCAGTAGCTAGGATTACAGGTGTGTGCCACCACATGTGGCTGATTTTTTTGTATTTTTAGTAGGGATGGGGTTTCACCATGTTGGCCAGGCTGCTCTTGAACTCCTGACCTTGTGATCTGCCTGCCTCGGCCTCCCAAAGTGCTGGGATTAGAGGAATGAGCTACCATGCCCGGCCCTATACATCTATTTAGATGGGAATGTTGACGTGAAAGTGTATCACTTCCTGTTTTACATCCTTGTGTAAAACAATCACATTTCTTTATTGATGACTGTCTTCCAACAGAAACATAATCATCTTCAAGGTTAGAAAACGTTTTTTAAATAACTTAACCAGAGTTAACCAAACTGGTTAATTCACCAAAATGTTAACCAAAATTAACCAAATAACCAAATTTGGTTTATTTTCCAGGTCTTTTTTTTCTTTTCTGTTTTCGTTTTTAAAGAGATGGGATCTTGGTATGTTGCCCAAGCTAAAATGCAGTTGTTATTCACAGGCATGATAATAGTGCCCTATAGCCTCGAACTCCTGGGCCCACGTGATCCTCCTGCCTCAGCCTCCTGAGTATTCCAGGTTTTTCTTAATAGTTTAAACAGGTAGTTCTGGTTTGGCTATCAGTAGTGTTGTCAAATAGCTTTTGTTTGCTTAATTTTTTTTTTTTTGAGACAAGTCTTGATCTGTTGCCCAGGCTGGAGTGCAGTGGCACGATCTCGGCTCACTGCAACCTCCGCCTCGTGGGTTCAAACAATTCTCTTGCCTCAGCCTCCTGAGTAGCTGGGATTACAGGGGCATGCCACCATCCCCGGCTAATTTTTGTATTTTTTAAGTAGAGACGGGGTTATACCATGTTGGCCAGACTGGTCTCAAACTCCTGATCTCGTGATCCTCCCGCCTTGGCCTCCCAAAGTGCTGGGATTACAGGTGTGAGCCACCACACCTGGCCTTTTTTTTTTTATTTAAATGGAGAGGGCCAGATAATGCTCTAGGAAGGATGTCAGAACCCATAAAAAATGATGAGTCCTTGAAATATATGTAAAAACTTATGTAACCAGTCAGAAAATATATTCTGAGATAGAAGTGACCATTCTAAAACTGTGCTGTACAATAGAGTAGTCACTAGCCACATATAGTTTTTGAGCACTCGAAACGTGGCTAGTCTGAATTGAGATTGCTGTGAAAAATACACACTGGATTTTGAAGATTAGAAAGAAAGAATGTAAAATATATTACGATAATTTAAAAATTGCAATTACATGTTGAAATGATAATATTAGATAATATTTGAGTTAAGTAAATTTAATGTTACTTATTTTTTAGCATGGCTACCGGAAAACTTAAAATTATGCGTGTGGCCCGCATGATATTTTTGTTGAACAATGCTGTTTGCTGAAGCAGAGCTGGCAGCCCTTGCCGGAGATTTCAATCTCCATTGTCTTGGTGGCTGCAGATGGATGGATGTGGGGTTACCAGCCCGGTGTGTTTTAAAGATTTTTCTTTGTGAAGGGGAACTTGCCCTTTACTGTTAGGGATAGTTTCTTCTCAGCCTATCCAGGGACACACATACTAGCATTTTGGGGTTGTGAAACTTTTGTGTGGGGAACTTCCCTTTTTTTTTTTTCCACATGAGCCAGTAAGATAAAACTGACCTAATAGCATTCTCAGTGCAACTCTGCCTTCAGTTTAAGGAGAGAAGAGCGCTCATGTTTCATAGAGTATTAAAGGAGCAAGCTTAATATTTTGCATTTTATGGGCTGTAATTGCTAACTGCTGCTACATGATTCAGTCAGCTAAGAATAATTTACTAATTATATATTGCAGCACTCGGTTCTTTTTCCAGATGCTAAACAAAGTGAGATAATTAGAGGAGGAAAAAGGGTGAGTTTGGGAATCGGAGACCAGAAGGATAGATTTAGAAGATCTTGGAGTTAACAGCAAAGGGTTCGCTTAAAATTAGTGCAGGTTGCCAGGCGTGGTGGCTCACGCCTGTAATCCCAGCACATTGGGAGGCCGAGGCAGGCGGATCACGAGGTCGGGAGTTCATGACCAGCTTGGCCAATATAGTGAAACCCTGCCTCTATTAAAAATACAAAAATTAGGCGGGCATGGTGGTGCATGCCTGTACTCCCAGCTACTCCGGAGGCTGAGGCAGGAGAATTGCTTGAACCCGGGAGGTGGGGGTTGTGTTGAGCCAAGATTGCGCCACTGCACTCCGGCTTGGGCAACAGAGTGAGACTTCGTATCAAAAAAAAAAAAAAATTAGTGCAGGTTGACCGTGTGTGTGTGTGTGTGTGTGTGTGTGTGTAGTTTTCTAAATTCATTTTTCAATTATTGAATATTCACAATGATGCTAGACTAAGTGCTAGAGATTTGGTGGTGAACGAAACAGATTGAAACCTGCCTTCATGGGAGGCCTATATAGGTTCGTCTGAATTTGACTAGTCTAGATAAATGAATTTGTACAGTAATTGTCTTTTTGTAACTGGCTTAGTTTACTTAGCTTGGTGTCCTCAAGATTTATTCATGTTGGAGTATGTGTCAGAATTTCCTTCCTTTTAAAGGCTGAATAGTATATCCATTGTATGTATATATCACTTTTTGTTTATCCATTGATTCTTCCCTAGACATTTGGATTGCTTCCACCTTTTGGCTATTGTGAAAAATGCTGCTATGAACATGGGTGTACAAATATCTCTTAAAGACCCTTCTTAAAACTTTTTGCGATATATACCCATAAGTAACAATTGCTATAGAATCATATGGTAATTCTGTTTTTAATTTTTTGAGGAATACTATACTGACAAATTTGAATACTTATTTAAACCCAGGATTATGGAATACTGCTGCTTGATTTCAGCTGTCATTTTGTTGTCTACATTGTATTTTATTGAATTGGCATTATTCCCCAAATATTGGAAAATGTGGAGGTTTCTAATTTTTGCTACTGTAAATAGCACTGATAAATACCTTGAGCATGAAACCTTTTCCATTGTGGATTAATTTTATAGGACAGTTGTACAAAAATGGAATTTTACTGATTATGAGGGTGTGACTTTTTATGATTCTAGTTATATATTGCCAATTTATGTCTATTTTTAAGTTTCATTACACCCTTACCTCCATTGGATATAGTCATTAAAATAGAGAAAAAAAAACTTCAATAACTAAAGGCACCTTATTGCTATTTAATTTGCATTCCTTTATTATTATTTTTAAAATTATTATTATTATTTTTTGAGATGGCGTTTTACTTGTCACCCAAGCTGTAATGGCGCGATCTCGGCTCACTGCAACCTCCGCCTCCCAGGTTCAAGCGATTCTCCTGCCTCAGCCTCCCGAGTAGCTGGGATTACAGGTGCCTGCCACTACGCCCTGCTAATTTTTGTATTTTTAGTAGAGATGAGGTTTCACCATGTTGGCCAGGCTGGTCTCGAACTCCTGACCTCGGGTGATCCACCCACCTCGGCCTCCCAAAGTGCTGAGATTACAGATGTGAGGTACCGCGCCCAGCACATTCCTTTAGTTAACTGTGAATTTAATACTTTTTTAATACTTCTGAGTAAATCTCCCTTGTGTGAGAATTGTCCATGCATGACCTTTGCCCATTTCTCTATTAGGTAGGCAAAATCTTGAGAGAGCACTGCTTGAGTCTGTGCATTTTTAGCTGGGTAGATGGTTCTCCTTTTTTGTGGTCAGCTGAACTTCAGGGTTTTTTTTGACTTACACTGTTTGTACCAAAAGGATATTACATATTCAGGCTTTCATTTTTTTAAGGTGGAGTTTCGCTCATGTTGCCCAGGCTGGAGTGCAATGGCACGATCTTGGCCCACTGCAACCTCTGCCTCCCAGGTTCAAGCGATTCTCCTGCCTCATCCTCCCAAGTAGCTGGGATTACGGGCATGCGCCACTATGCCTGGCTAATTTTTGTATTTTTAGTAGAGACGGGATTGATCAGGCTGGATGGTCTCGAACTCCTGATCTCGGGTGATCCACCCACCTAGGCCTCCCAAAGCGCTGGGATTACAGGCGTGAGCCACCGTGCCCGGCCCAGGCATTTTGAAATACTTTAGAATGTGTTTCAGGCTGACATCACTGAAACTCAGAAAAATACTTGTTACTCCTGTAGTTACATCATGGGAAAGGCATTGCTAAGAAAGCATCACCATAAATAAACCCGTGGGATTCAGAAGGTGGGGAGTTGGGTGATGTGTTTTCTACTAGCCATGTTTTTTTAAGAAAAGGGTGACTAGAAGTTCCTGTTTATCTTTGAATTTCAGTAAATTTAGGGCTTGTTTTCCAACCACTCTGGTAGAATTTAGAAGAACCTATTTTTTATTTTTATTTTTTTGACAGTCTTGCACTGTCACCAGGCTGGAGTGCAGTGGTGCAATCTCATCTCACTGCAACCTCTGCCTCCCAGGTTCAAGCTGTCCTCCTGCCCCAGCCTCCTGAGTAGCTGGGATTACAGGCATGCATCACCACGTCCAGCTAATTTTTTTTTTTTGTATTTTTAGTAGAGTCAGGGTTTTACCATGTTAGGCTGGTCTCAAACTCCTGACCTCGTTATCCGCCTGCCTCGGCCTCCCAAAGTGTTGGGATTACAGGTGTGAGCCACCGTGCCTGGCCAAACCTAACATATTTTGTAAATATACTAGGTATGGAAAAAAGGATGGTAGGACAAACTGCTGGAAAACCTTACCCACCAAAGGTAATTTATACTGTTTACTTATAGGCTTATTGTCTTTTGTTGAAAAATTGCAATGAGAAAGGAATCGGCATTGGCATCTATTAGGTTGGTGCAAAAGTAATTGCGGTTTTTGCCATTACTTTCAGTAGCAAAAATCTCAATTACTTTTGCACCAATTTAATATTTTTAGGCTTGTTGAAGCCTTTGTAGAAAATTGTTGCTTCATCTCTTTTGTTCTGATTAACTCCTACTTTAAATTTTTTCTTCTTTCAGAATCTTTTTATCAAGTGAATCTTTTAAAAAGATGTGAAGAGTTATTTCTGACTTTAGATTGATAGATTATGAGCCCTCCTTAATCCCCAATTTCTTAACTTAAACAAGCTTACTGTGAAAATTTTCTTTCTTCCTTTTTTTTTTTTTTTTTTTTTTTTTGAGATGGAGTCTTGCTCTGTTGCCCAGGTTATAGTACAGTGGCACTATCTTGGCTCACTGCAGCCTCCATCTCCTGAGTTCAAGTGATTCTTCTGTCTCAGCCTCCCCAGCAGCTGGGAATACAGGCGCATACCACCACGCCCGGCTAATTTTTGTACTTTTAGTAGAGACGGGGTTTCGCCATGTTGGCCAGGCTGGTCTTGAACTGCTGACCTCAGGTGATCCCCCTGCCTCGTCCTCCCAGAGTGCTAGGATTACAGGCATGAGCCGCCGCGCCCGGCTACTGTGAAAATTTTCTACAAATGCTTGTTTCGAGGAATCTTTTTTGATAATTTTGCCAGCAAAGTCATAGGAACAAAATTTTTTTAAATGAAATTAGAAAACAACATAGTTAAATGTATTATGTAGGAGGAAAAGTACCAGTACTAAAATTAACTTTAGCATTCCTTAGCGTTTTACAGTTAACAGAGCATTCCAAGGGAATTAAAATTCAGTTGATTTTATTGGACTTTAATTTCAGAGGAACTCTGAGATGAGAAATTTAACCAGCACGTTTATCCGTTTATGCCTTAAGCAGATGCAGGTTTCATGACATGCCAGAGGTAAATTCAGGGGTACTTGACTGTAGTGAGTAATTTCCCAGCTATGGAAAAATGTAAATATTATGTAGATGGTATAAAGAAACAATATTACGTTTGTCCATTTAAGGTCTGTTTCTGTTTGTTCAGACAGGCTTGTGGATTGCTTTTCTTGCGAGTGTTCCTTTAGGGGGAAGGTACAGCCCTTTCAAATATTTCAGAATTTTCTTTTATTTTCTTTTATTTTTTTGAGATGGAGTCTTGCGCTGTCACCCAGGCTGGAGTGCAGTGGCACGATCTCAGCTCACTGAAGTTTCTGCTTCCCAGGTTCGAGAAATTCTCATGCCTCAGCTTCCCGAGTAGCTGGGATTGCCAGCACCCGCCACCACGCCTAGCTAATTTTTGTTTTGTTTTTTTTTAGTAGAGACAGGGTTTCACCGTGTTGGCCAGACTGGTCTCAAACTCCTGGCCTCAAGCGATCTGCCCGCCTCTGCCTCCCAAAGTGTTGGGATTACAGGCATGAGCCACCATGCCCAGCCATATTTCTGTTTTAAAATTGCTTTCTTGCTTTTCCTCTGACCAGATTTGGTCCTGTGAAACTGTCAATTAGCATGAATGAGGTGCTGCTACCCTGCAGGGGTTTGATCCTTGGCTGTCATGTTGGTGGTCTCTGTATCCAAATAAGTATTCGTGAAATTTGGGGGAAGAGAATTTGGGCTTATTGTGTAGCGGAAGGAGTACCTTTCATAAAGGCAAACCTAGCACCAATATCAACAAATCCACTTACAATCCATTCCTAAAGGAGGAAGTTCTGTTACAGTTTTAAAATTAATATTACAATGCATCTTGCTTGTTTGAGGTGAGGGCTTAAAACTCAGTAATGAAGAAGAGGGAGAACTATAGGCTAAAAGGGCGTGTGTTCTTAATTGATTAATTGCAAGCAGCTGTGTAGGGCACCTTGTGTTTAAATCAGTGCTAGCTGTATTATCTTGGGCAAGTTATTGTACCTCTTTGTTTTTTTAATTTATTTTTACTTTTTACATTTTTAAGAGACAGGATCTCACCATGTTGCTCAGGTTGGTCTTGAACTCATGGGCTCAAGAGATCCTCCTCCCTTGGCCTCCCAAAGTGCTGGGATTACAGGCATGGGCCACCACGCCTGGCAAATCGTTGTACCTCTTTGAGCCTCAGTTTCCTCATTTGTAAACTAGTAGGATGCCTGGAAGTTCATAAGCATGAATAAATGTTAGCAATAGTTATTGTTTTTTGAGACGGAGTCTTGCTCTGTCGCCCAGGATGGAGTGCAGTGAACTCCGCCTCCTGGGTTCATGCCATTCTCCTGCCTCAGCATCCTGAGTAGCTGGAACTACAGGCGCCTGCCACCATGCCCGGATAATTTTTTTTTGTATTTTTAGTAGAGATGGGGTTTGACCGTGTTAGCCAGGATGGTCTCGATCTCCTGACTTCGTGATCTGCCTGCCCCGGCCTCCCAAAGTTCTGGGATTACAGGCGTGAGCCACCGCACCTGGCCAGCAATAGTTATTTTTAAAAGATCCTCCTACGTGTGATTATATGCCCCTTTTCATCTGAGGGTAGTAGACCATATGGAGAACTGACAGTGGTTCAGAGATTTGAAGTGAACTAATATATAGTCCATCCAAAGAGTGAAAAATGGCAGGAAATTAGGTCTGTCTCATTGGCTTTATTAACCAAAATGAATTGGGAATCTCAATGTAATTGGTCAGGAAGGAGCTCCAGTCATTCCTGGAGGATTAATTTTTTTTTTTTTTTTTTTTAGCTGCATACCATATCACTGTGGTGCCTTTGTTTTTGGAAAGGAGCTGTTGCCTGCTGACCAAGCCTGGGGGCACCTAATCACAAGTCTTTCCCAACTTCTTTTTCCTTTAAAGCAAGCCACTCCAATTGAAAGAGAATGATTAGACATATGAAAGTGTGGTTTTGTTTGCCCAAGAGTTTATGTATAAGTTAACACATTGTACATTTTTTTTTTTTTAAACTTCCTCTTTCTCTCTTATCTGTCTCTGATCATGGGATCCTGGTTAGTTTTGCTCAGGGCAGCTCGCTTGACCTGGTGACAAATTCCGCCTCTTCCTGGGGCTTTCCTTTTTCCTCCAGAAGGTCTTGTGCTCATGGTTTAGGAACTTAGTCAGTGTCGTCTTTCTGGTTTTCATGATATCAAATCAAATAAGGTAATACATGCAAACCGTATAACGTGCTGCAAAGGCAGACTCTGCTGCTGTCCTTAGAGTCCAGTTCCCTGGCCGTGGATGGGTTCCCAGCCCTCTGTTCTCTCTCCACAGAGTGACTGTCTCAGCTCTGAGGGTTTCAGCGATACTGGATGCTTCCACATTTAGGAAACAGGCCTGCTTATGCTCCAGTGCAGGCATTAAAGCTCAATGAGTCATGTGATCTGCTTGGCCGACTCTTCAGAGTTCGTTTGTACTCAGCAAAACTAGTATGAGTCTTGGAACCCAGTGGGAAACCTCTTCCTAGTCCTATAGGCCGGATGGGCCTTCTCAGTTTTCATATTCTCTCTCCACCTCCAACCTCCCCTTCCTTTGGTTGTATGTTTCTCACAATGAATTGGTTATTGGAAACTGGCTTTATAGTAATTCCAAATGCCATTGTGAAGATTTTTAATAGCCTTTAAAATTTTTAATTGGCTGAGCTGTAATGTTATTGATATATTTTTGTATAAATGTTATTATTAACAAGTTAATTCATATAAAAGGCTTGGAACTATACCTGGCCTATAAGTACATGTTTAATAAAGATTAACTTATTATTTCTGCTGGGTATGGTGGCTCACGCCTGTAATCCCAACACTCTGGGAGGCCGAGGTGAGCAGATCACTTGAGGTCAGGAGTTCGAGACCAACCTGGGTCAACATGGTGAAACCCTGTCTTTACTAAAAATACAAAAATTAGCCTGACGCGCTCGCTGGAACTTAGGAGGCGGAGGTTGCAGTGAGCCGAGATCATGCCACTGTACTCCAGCCTGGGCAACAGAGCGAGACTCTTGTCTCAAAAAAAAAAAAAAAAGAAAAAAAGAAAAAGATCAACTTATTATTTCTAATGGTATTAGAATTGTTTTATTTTATTTTTTGTTTTTGAGACGGTCTCGCTGTGTCACCCAGGCTGGAGTGCAGTGGTGCGATCATGCCTCACTGTAGCTAGCCTTGAACTCCTGGGCTCAAGTGATCCTCTCACCTCAACCTCCTGAGTAGCTGGGACTACAGGTACATTCACGCCTGGCTAATTTTAAAAAATGTTTTTGTAGAAATGGGGTCTTGCTGTGTTGCCCAGGCTGGTCTTGAACTCCTGGGCTCAAGTGATCCTCCTGCCTTGGCCTCCCAAAGTGTTAGGATTACAGGTGTATGCCACCATGCTCATCCAGCATTCTTAATCAAAATAATGTGATAGGAGATTTTATGAAGGCAGTGTGGTTCAGTAGAAAGGTCTTGGGATCTAGAATTGGGAGACTATTTTAAGTTTGGAGCTGTTATTTACTAGCTCTGGGAGCTTGAGCAGGTTCTTTAGTTAACTTCCTTGAGTAACAGTTTCTTGATCTTTAAAACATTATAGAGGGGTTAAATCAGATAATGTATGTGGAAAGTTTTCCTAGATTATAGATTATTACATAATTGTAAGTGTGATAGCAATCACAGGTGTGTTTAGAGACTATAAAACATGGTTTTCTCCTACTTTTAATCTTGTCTCATGTAAATTAATGACACATTCTCAGTCGACTGTAGTATTGACACTTGATAAAACAGTTTTTGAAAATGAATTTATTCCACATCTCTTCTATGTCTGTTTTTATCTGCAAAGTGGTGATTTGTGTCTGGGGAATTCAACAATTGATAGCTAAGCATCAACTTTAAATTACTTTATGAATTGTTGATTGTGTTTATGAAGCACTGGTGATTTGGGGGAAGATGACATTTTAGCTTATTATTGGATGCATCAGGGGATTTGAGTTAATTTAGCTTTAAGCCTTCCAGATTATGCTGCCTATGAGCTTCACAAGGGCAGACCACATCTCTAGTTTTCACCATGATATTTTCAGTGCTATCTTGATGCCTGGCACAGAGGACAGAGGGAGTCCCAATGATATTTGTTAATTGACCACCTGGTTTTCGTCTGATCAGACTTGTGTCAGAATTATAATCAAGGAAAAGTTGGGCAAAGGCACTAAAATGGGTTTCTTTTGGTTTCAGAGGGAGTAATAATAAAACAACAGTAATAGCTTATGCATTCATGTGGAAATAGGACATTTAGGTGAAAAGTACGTTGGGCCAGGGGTATGGAGATCTAGCTCCTAGGACTGGTCCTTTATTAAATAGCAGAGATAACTTTGGGAGAGTTTCTTAACCATTTTTGGCTTCCGTTTCTTTCTCAAAGGCCCTGTCCAGCTGTGTGGCAAATGGTTAGTTTATTCTGGAGCAGAATTACTGATTGGAGGGAAAGTAACAGCAATAGGACTTGAGAGGGCTTCACAAATGTTTTGAGATGCCAAATGAATTAGTTTAGAAACAGCTATATTAGGTCATATCTGCTTGGATGGGGAGAACCCAAGTGAGTTGATTAGTCATGGGTGTTTGAGAAATGAATAGAATATGTAGAATTATTTCTTTTCCAAAAGAAGGAATGTCTTGGGAAAGAAATCAAAGGGGACCTGGGTGATATCTTTGATTCATCCCCTATCTAGTGCCAACAAGAACAAGTTTCTTTCTTTTCCTTTTTTTAAGAATGGATTTCATGTAAGCCAAAAGAACACTTGATTGTTCTGAACTTCTATATATTGCAGGAGTTATAAATACAGTATCAAGAACTATTTAAGAAGAGCCCACCAGCAGTTCCACGTTCCTCAAAACCAGCACAGGATGAATGTATGAGAATCATCTTCTTACTGAGAATGGTAGGACAGAAGGGATAGTTTAGCCACTATACTTCCTGGAAGAGTCAGTACTTGAGGGTTGGCACAGCTTTTTGGGATTGAGGGAGTATGTTCATTTCCTTTGGAAGATTAATTTTTTCCTTTTTTTTGAGATGGAGTCTCATTCTGTCACCCAGGGTGGAGTGCAGTGGCGTGGCTCACTGCAACCTGGGCCTCCCAGGTTCAAGCAATTCTCCCTGCCTCAGCCTCCTGAGTAGCTGGGATTACAGGCATGCACCACCATACTCGCCTAATTTTTGTATTATTAGTAAAGATGGGGTTTCGCCATCTTGGCCATGCTGGTCTTGAACTCATGACCTCAGGTGATCCACCTGCCTTGGCCTCCCAAAGTGCTGGGATTACAGGTGTGAGCCACTGCACCCGGCCTGATTAATTTCTTTCACTTGCTTCAAGTGTCTTCTTTATTCCAGCCTACACATATAGGTAAATATTCCTAGCAGCAAGTTAAATCCTATTATAAAATGCCAGAGTCAGTTGTCTAATTTTTATTTTATTTTATTATTATTTTTTTGAGACAGGGTCTTGCTTTGGCACCCAGGCTGGAGTGCAGTGGCATGAACACAGCTCACCACAGCCTTCACCTCCCAGGCTCAAGTGATCCTTCCAATTCAGCCTCCTTAGTGGCTGGGACCACAGGTGCAGACCACCACACCTGGCTAATTTGTGTATTTTTTTTTTTTTTAAGACAAGGTCTCACTCTGTCGTCCAGGCTGCAGTACAGTGGCACAATCTTGGCTCACTGCAACCTCTGCCTATGGGTTCAAGCAATCCTCCCACCTCAGCCTCCCAAGTAGCTAGGGCTACAGGTACATGCCACCACACCCAGCTAATTTTTCGTACTTTTTTTGTAGAGATGGGGTTTCACAGCATTGCCCAGGCTGGTCTCAAACTCCTGGGCTCAAGCCATCTGTCTGCCTTGGCCTCCCAAAGTGCTGGGATTACAGGCATGAGCCACTGCGCCTGTCCCCCCGCTATTCTTCCAGCTAGAAGGACTATACTTAAATGCATAATTATACAAACTTTTGATTTGTTATGAAAATCACAAAAAATTATTTTTCTAGCAACTTCTGCCCTTTTCGTTAAACAGATCCTAGTATTCCTGAAATTCTGTGGTGGATTTTTATATGTAATGTGATAATATGAAGAAATAGCTGATTTAGGTAGCTGCTCACATATCATGTTTGTTTTAATTGGAAAAGTTGGCCTATGAAAGTGAGTATTGTATAAAAATGCTTTATGTGGGCCAGGCGTGGTGGCTCATGCCTGTAATCCCAGCACTTTGGGAGGCCGAGGCAGGTGGATCACCTGAGGTCAGGAGTTTGAGACCAGCCTGGCCAACATGTTGAAACCCCATCTCTACTACAAATACAAAAATTAGCTGGGCATGGTGTGTGCACCTATAATCTCAGTTACTCAGGAGACTGAGGCAGGAGAATCGCTTGAACCTGGGAGGTGGAGGTTTCAGTGAGCTGAGATTGTGCCACTGTACTCCAGCCTGGGCGACAGAGCAAGACTCCATCTCAAAAAAAAAAGAAAAAGAAAAATGGTTTATGTGAACTAAAAGGTTGTTTGCATTTTGTGGCAAATAACAGTACCAAATTCCCAGATCCTAAATGTTTCAGTTATGAAATATTTGAAGTACCTCTGAATTTACACATAGGCATTCCACTCATGTAGGCACTCATTGATTTTAAGTTTTTTTCATTCATCAAAAGGGAAAATGTGGGCTACCATATGTATAACTTTTGTCATCCAAAAAAGAGATACAAAGTTAAAAATTAGCCAGGCCGTGGGGGTCATGCCTGTAATCCCAGCACTTTGGGAGGCTGAGGCAGGAGGATTGTTTAAGCCCAGGAGTTTGAGACCAGCCTGGGCAACAGAGCGAGACATTGTCTTTACTGAAAAAAGAGAAATTATCCAAATGTGGTGGTTTGTGCCTGTAGTCCCAGCTATTTGGGAGGCTGAGGCAGGAGGATTGCTTGAGCCCAGCAGTTTGAGGCTGCAGTGAGCTATGGTCACACCACTGCACTGTAGCCTGAGTGACAGAGGGAGACCCTATCTCAAAAACAAAATGAAATAAAACAAAAAAAAAGGGTGCTTAGAAATCCTGAACTGTACTTTTTACTCTCAGGACATGTGATCATATGTCTACTCAGGAGTAAGTTATAGCCAGTTCTCGGTAGATGTTGAGTTATTAAAATGGAATGAAGGCGTGAATGTGGGGATGAAGTGGAGGAGGGGCTGGGTTGGAGATACTGGTTAATTGGGAGGCATTAGTAACACTGAATGTGGGCAGAGAGGTGGTGAGAAAGAGGAGTCAAGGATGAGTTGTAGGTTTCTGGTTTGAGAGCCTTGGAAGATGGTGCTAGCAAGCAGCGGCTACTCACCAAGAAATCAAGTAAGAAGAAAGATCAGGTTTAGGAGGGAGGACACATGCAGGCAATCAATATATGGCATACACCAGGCAGTCAATAAATTTTGAGTGAGTAAATCTGGGCCTGTGTGTTTTGAGATGTCTGTGGGCTATCAGAATTTCTGGGGTTTCTTATGAAGAAGGTAGACCTGGTCTGCAGAGAGCTTTGGGATTTGTTGAAGTCATGGGCTTAGATGAACTATATGTGTAAAGCAAAAAAGGTGTCTTTAGACAGAAGCATGGAGGATACCACAGAAGCATGGGGGCACCAGCAGGTAAGAACTGGGCAGAGAAGGGCATGTCCATGGAGGAACCAAGGAGTGGTCAGAGAAGCTGGAGAAAAAGAAGAGGGTGGTTGTCCTGGGATCGGAGGTTGGGACCACCTCAAGAACAAGGGCTTGGTCATGGGACAAGTGCTGTAGAAAAGCCAAGAAGGCCTGGGGTGGAACCGTGAGGTGGTCTCTGGAGACCTTGAGGAGAGCCACTCCAGTGAACTGGAGACACACAGTCACACTGCAGTGGGTGGGGAGTGAGTAGTGCAGAGGAAGCAGGAGAGTGAGTGGAGGTGCTCTTCCATGAGGCTTGTCTGGCAAGGAGAGGATGGTGTAGTAAAATGAGGAGCCCACAAGGGCGAGGGAAGTGGTAAGGGTGTTATCATCGTATGTAATGTATGTATGTATGTATTTATGTATGTATGTATTTTGAGACATAGTCTTGCTCTGTCGTCCAGGCTGGAGTGCAGTGGTACAATCTCTGCTCACTGCAACCTCTGTCTCCCGGGTTCAAGATTCTCCTGCCTTAGCCTCCCAAGTAGCTGGGATTACAGGCGCCTGCCACCACACCCAGCTAATTTTTGTATTTTTAGTAGAGATGGAGTTTTGCCATGTTGGCCAGGCTAGTCTCGTCTCAACCTCCTGACCTCAGGTTATCCGCCCACCTCGGCCTCCCAAAGTGCTGGGATTACAGGGGTGAGCCACCATACCCGGCCTGTTTTTTATTTATTTTTCGATGAGAGGACTTGAATGGAAAGAAAGGCTGAGTGTCAGGGGAGTGAGGATCATTGAAAGAGATGCCTGCCTTCGTACTGGAAAGGATGATATTTGGATTCTAAGTAGAAGGCTGCTTAGAAAGAAGACGTCTCTCCCATGGTTGAGTGGAGGAGGAGTTCAATCTGGAAATGTGTATATAATACAAGAGGGGGTGACTAGGCCTTTCAGTTGGTGGCAGGTGGATATTGATGGAGGAGGTGGGTATGCACATGTGGGAGTGGTGCATGAAGAGAAGCCCACACAGGCAGGCACCGGGCCAGAAGAGGGGAGTGCTGGGGTATTTGGGACCAACTGGTGGTATGGCTGCAGCAAAGATTGCCATGCCAAGGATGTGGTGAAAAACTAAGCTGGAAAGGAGGGAGGGTTGGCAGGCTCTGAAAGGCCGTGCTTGCCAGCCTGAAGACTGAATATTTTTTGAGTAAGGAGGAGCCACTTAGGGAGAAATAAAGTGGACAGACCTATGACTTTAAAACTGACAGCAGTTTATGGCAGAGTTTAGAGGGCAAGAGAGGTAGGGATATTGTTTGGAAGGTGATGGCAGTAACCTGGGTGAAGGGAACTAGGGCTAGAAATAGGGCAGTTGCAGTGGGAGAGAAAAGGACTCCAGAAGTTGAGTTGTCACATTGACGCCTGATTGACTAGGGTGAGGGGAGGCAAGGAAGGAGACGAGAGAAAAGAAGGAGGTATGGAAGGTGGCTGGGTGGGAGGATGGCCATGCCACTGTGGAATGGGGAGCGCGGGAGGAAGGGGAACAGAAGTTTAGTGAGGTAGGGCAACAGCTCGGTTTTAGGGCCTATACACAACATTTGTGTAGCATCCAGCTGGCAGCCAGAATTAGGGGTCTGAAGCTCAGGACAGACCTCAGATCTCATGGAAGCATGAGATCATCATCCTTGAATTGGAAGTGGTTAAGATTTATTTGAAATAACAAGAGAAAAATAAATCTTGATGTGGATATGGACTGGAAGAGTAAACTTCACAGACCATTTGAATGTATTTTTAACTTTCTTAGAAAAAAAGTCTTTGAAGACCAGAATGTGGTGGTGCTCCACAAATAGCTCAAAATTAGCACATCTAGAATAAGCTAGAAAATAAATCTAAGAAGTTTCAATAGAAATGCTGTTATCTTGATCTGGCTCTATTTGTTTTTTTCCTATCAGGTTAACATCTGTTTCTTCAATCATTTTGTTTATTCCTTTTGATAAGAGACAGAGGACTGACAGGGACTAGCTGGTTATGTTTTTGAAAAGTCTTTGAAGATGAAACATACGTTTTGAGTTTGGTGACATTGCATTAATTATTCTCTGGTTTTGACACCAGTGGATACTGATATGGTTTGGATGTGTGTTGCCTTCAAATCTTATGTTGAAACTTGATCCACAATGTTAGAGTTGGGGCCTAGTGGGAGGTATTGGATTATGGGGATGGATCCCTCATGAATGGCTTAGTACCACCTCCTTGGTGATAAGTGAGTTCTTATCTGTTCATGTGAGAGCTGGTTGTTTAAAAAGAGCCTGGCACCTCCTCCTCTCTCTCTTGTTCCCTCTCCTGCCATGTGACACACCTGCTTCCTTCCCCTTTTCCTTTCACCATGATTGGAAGCTTCCTGAGGTCCTCACCAGGAGCAGATGCTGGTGCCATGTTTCCTGTGCAGCCGACAGAACTGTGAACCAAAATAAACCTCTTTTCTTTATAAATTACCTAGCCTCAGATATTCCTTTATAGCAATGAAGAAAAGACAAACACAGAAAATTGGTACCAGGAGAGGGGCATCGCAATAAAGATACCTGAAAATGTGGAACTCGCTTTGGAACTGGGTAATAGGCAGAGATTGGAAGAGTTTGGAGGGGTCAGAAGAAGACAGGAAGACGAGGGAAAGTTTTGGAACTTCTTAGAGACTGATTAAATTTGACCAAAATGCTGACAGAAATATGGACCAAGTGGGGTGGCTCACGCCTGTAATCAGCACTTTGGGAGGCTGAGGTGGGCGGATCGCTTGAGTTCAGGAGTTTGAGACCACCCTGGACAAACAATGTGGCAAAACTGTATCTCTACAAAAAATACAAAAATTAGCTGGGCATGGTGACATGTGCCTGTAGTCCCAGCTACTGCGGAAGCTGAGGTGGGAAGATGGCTTGAGCCTGGGAGGCAGAGTTTGCAGTGAGCCAATATGAGTCACTGCACTCCAGCCTGGGTGACAGCCAGACCCTGTATCGAACAAACAAACAAGAATTGTGTAAGCTGAACTAGTTGAGATGTCTGTGGTGTTGGCTATTGTTTCTGCTGTTAATCATTAGTCCTCTTAAACTAGGAGGTGAACAAGGTTATCCTTTTTCTTGCAAATTGACACAGAGGGTCTGCTGCTCTGAGCTTTATCTTCAACATCGTCTTGTCCTTTTTTTTTCCTACTTTGAAAAAAAATTTCATTTTTTCATAGAAATGAGTTCTTACTATGTTATCCAGGCTGGTCTTGAACTCCTGAGCTCAAGTGATCCTCCTCAGCCTCCCAACTGGGATTATATGTGTGAGCCACTGCACCTGGCACTTCTTGAAGGGTTATCTACTTAAAAACTGCCGATTTTTGGGGGGCACTGTCCCCATAAACTTTTCAAAAAGCAACAGTGATTTTACCATTCTGCCCAAGCTTCACCATAAATTTGATAATTTGTTTTTGCTTCAATTTTAGCAGAATTCTAGCCCTGCGTGGTGACAGGCACCTGTATTCTCAGCTACTCCGGAGGCCAAAGCATGAGAATCGCTTGAATTTCGCAGGCAAAGGTTGCAGTGAGCCGAGATGGCACCATTGCACTCCAGCCTGCGCGACAGAGCGAGACTCCATCTCATAAAAAAAAAAAAAAAAAAAAAAAAAATTAGCAGATTTTATGTTGCTCTGATTTTTTTTTTTTTTTTTAACTGATGTTTATCCTTCTTAGTGCCTCAAACTAGGTTTTGCTCAGACATGTTATGACAAGTTAGTACAAGTTTATTTTGGTGCAAAAAATTTTTCAAATCCATGCATAGTTTCTTTTTCTTTTTCTTTTTTTTTTTTTTTGAGACAAGGTCTGTCTCTGTCATCCAGGCTGGAATACAATGGTGCAGTCTTGGCTCACTGCAACCTCTGTCACCCTTTTCCCACCTCAGCCTCCTGAGTAGCTTGGACTACAGGTACATGCCACTACACCTGGCTAATTTTTGTATTTTTTGGAGAGACAGCGTTTTGACATGTTTCCGAGGCTGGTCTCGAGCTCCTGAGTTCAAGCAATCCATTTGCTTCAGCCTCCCAAAATGCTGGGATTACAGGCATGAGCCACCATGCCTGGCCATAGTTTTTTCATAATACTCATTTTCCTTCAAATTTTTGATGACCCCTCGTATCTGTATTCCTGTTTTATAGTATCACACATTTATTACGTGCCTGCCTAATACCCATTGCTGTGGTTTTCTCTGGGAATTCAAAGAGGAGTAAGCTAGTAGCTCTGCCTTCGAGCACATGGGCTAGTGGAAAGTCATAAAGAGCCATTTAATGACCACTGTCAATGTCTGTGTAAGGGCAGTGAAGAGCACTCTGCTGTTGATAAGGATGGCTCACATTTATGGTGCACTTACAATACCTTTTACCCATACTGATTCATCTCATTCTCACACCAACTCTGTGATGTGGTACAGTTATTAGAAGAGGCACAGAGAGGTTAAATAGTAGCTGGTAATTAGATTAACCAACATTAGAAACTGGGTGGTCTGGTGCGAGAGCACAGGCTTTTAAAAAGCGGTAAGAAGAGGGGAAGCTGCAGCCTAGTTAGGGTGACTGTTGTATTATTGCAGACAAGGGGATGAGGACTTTGTGCATGTGTGTGGAGCCTGGGCTGTGAGGGTCAAGGGACAATGGGAAGGGACATTCAAAGGTTATGGTTAAATTAAGCCTAGACGGACTAGTTTGAAGTCAAATAGTAGAAGGTGAGGATAGAGAGGGGGATGGGAACCAGATTATGAAAATAGGCAGTATCTCTTTTTTATGTCAAGGGTTACCCTGAAATTCTGAAACTATATTTCTTATGAACATACTGATTACATTCATTGTTATGTAAAAATATGCATGTACAATATGAGTGGAAATGATAATGATTTTAATGAGAGTCACTCACAATTCCAAAGAAGTTGGGGGTTTCTGTGTGGTTTATTATAACTTATGGTTTCTTTTTTTTTTTTTTCTGAGATGGAGTCTCACTCTGTTGCCCAGGTTGGAGTGCAGTGGCACGATCTCAGCTCACTTCAACCCCCGCCTCCCAGGTTCAAGCAATCCTCCCGCCTCAGCTTCCCAAGGCTCCCATTGCAAACATGCACCACCATGCCTGGCTAATTTTTATATTTTTATTAGAGACAGGGTTTCTCCATGTTGCCAGGCTGGTCTTGGATTCCCAACCTCAGGCTATCCGTCCACCTTGGCCTCCCAAAGTGCTGGGATTACAGGCATGAGCCACTGCACCTGGCTGATTTATTATAATTTAAAAAGCAGTCTGTTATTAGTAGGCTTCGGAAATTTGTTTCAGGGAGTGGTAAGGAGGGAGTTATAGAAAGTGATTGTATATTGCTGCATGCTTGTTTTCCTCTCAGATCAGAAAGAAAATGTAAAGGACCTGGGTGAGTTCCAAAAATTAAAGTAGCCGGGCGCGGTGGCTCACGCCTGTAATCCCAGCACTTTGGGAGGCTGAGGTTGGTGGATCACCTGAGGTCAGGGGTTCGAAACCATCCTGGCCAACGTGGTGAAACCCCATCTCTACTAAAAATACAAAATTAGCCGGGCATGGTGGCGTGTGCCTGTAATCCCAGCCACTTGGGAGGGTGAGGCAGGAGAATCGTTTGAAGCTGGGAGGTGGAGGTTGCAGCGAGCGAAATCGCACCATTGCACTCCAGCCTGGGCAACAAGAGCAAAACTCCGTCTCAAAAACAAAACAAAACAAAATTAAGCCACACACACCCTTACTGGCACACTGGGATTCCTTAAATGTTTACAGCATTATTGAGCATGGACAATGCACAGAACTTTGTACTAGATACAATTAGGTTATTCCGTGAGAGTCTTGCTTCCTCCCTACATATATTCCCAAGTTTATATGGGGAGACCAATATAATATGATGCAATTTGCAAACAGTAACAGCTGCGTAAATGAGTATAGAGCAATCCAGAAGAGGTTAAAATAAATACATTTAAGGAGGCCCGCAGTGATACCTTGATTTATTCTTTTGTGTAACTGTTGTTGAGCAGCAGGCACCTTGGGGGCTGAATAGAAAAGGGCATACCTCCTGAAGGTGGGAGAAGCTTGCATTTGGGTTTTGAAAGGATAGAAGTTCAAACTGACTGAGTGGGTGTCTTTTATTTTTCTGTAGAAAAAGCACTGGTGTGTGTTTGAAAAGTTTAGATTGTCTCAAAAGCATAATGAGTTTTATAGACTTCTAGGGGTTGTCTCCAGAGATAGGTGGGTAGTTTCTTCTCTTTTTTTTCTTTTCTTTTCTTTCTTTCTTTCTTTTTTTTTTTTTTTTTGTAGACAGATTCTTGCTCTGTTGCCCAGGCCCAGGCTGGAGTGCAGTGGCGTGACCTCGGCTCACTGCAACCTCTGGCTGCTGGGTTCCAGCAATTCTCATGCCTCAGCCTCCTGAGTAGCTGGGACGGCAGGCGTGTGCCACCATGCCTGCCTGATTTTTATATTTTTAGTAGAGATGGGGTTTCACCATGTTGGCCAGGCTGGTCTTGAGATGCTGGCCTCAAGAGATCCACCCACCTCAGCCTCCCAAAGTGCTGGGATTGCAGACATGAGCCACCATGCCCAGCCCCTTGAGTAGTTCTTCTAGAAACACTCCAAAGTGTGTATATGTGACTGGGCTAGTTCTAAAATTAGGATGTTCCTTTGTGCCCTTTTTCTATAGTTATCAGATTTTTTTTTTTTTTTTTAAGACGGAGTCTTGCTCTGTCGCCAAGCTGGAGTGCAGTGGCGAAATCAAGGCTGACTGCAACCTCCGCCTCCTGGGTTCAAGTGATTCTCCTGCTTCAGCCTCCCAAGTAGCTGGGATTACAGGCATGCACCACTACGCCCAGCTAATTTTTGTATTTTTAGTAGAGACAAGGTTTCACCATGTTGGCCAGGGTAGTCTCCATCTCTTGACCTCGTGATCCGCGTGCCTCAGCCTCCCAAAGTGTTGGGATTACAGGCATGAGCCTCCACCCCCGGCCTAGTTATCATATATTTCTACTGAAGAATGCAAGATTATAATAGAAAGGAATTATTTTTGAACTATTACGTTATAAAAATTTATTGAAGTAGGTCAAATGCTCGGAAAGGATTCTTTTTACTATTAAAGTAATTCAGGCATACGATAATTCTATAAAAGTAGTATGGGCCGGGCGCGGTGGCTCATGCCTGTAATCCCAGCACTTTGGGAGGCCGAGGCGGGCGGATCATGAGGTCAGGAGATCGAGACCATCCTGGCTAACACGGTGAAACCTCGTCTACTAAAAATACAAAAAATTAACCGGGCGTGGTGGTGGGCGCCTGTAGTCCCACCTGCTCGGGAGGCTGAGGCAGGAGAATGGCGTGAACCCGGGAGGCGGAGCTTGCCGTGAGCCGAGATCGCGCCACTGCATGCCAGCCTGGGCAACAGAGCGAGACTCTGTCTCAAAAAAAAAAAAAAAAAAAAAAGTAATATGAATACCTTTTAGTCACCATCCAGTTTAAAAGAAAACATTGCATCGTGGTTGAAGCCCTTGGGCCTCAATTCCTGGCCCCATTTGTTCTTTCCCTGTCGTTTCCCCCAGTTCATTTTGATCATTGCCATCCATCTACTTTATACTTTTATTACAGATGTGTGGTGTCATATTGTGTGTTTTCTTCTATAGGTTGTTTCTGTTGTTGAACCTTGATTTTGAGATTAACCTTTGTTCTGGTTCCTTCTTCTGAGCTGCTGAACACGCCATAGTGTGCCCATTTTACTGTTGATGGACATTTAATTATTATTTCCTCCCATTTTTCTCTATTATGAATGGTACTGCAACAAACATCTTTATGGATCTCCTTTTGCATGTGTGAGAGACATTGTATAGTTATAATCCAAGGCCTGGAACTGTTTAGTCATAGGGAAGGGGCTGTGTCTTCATGTTCATAGGCTACTGCCATAGGCAGATTCTTCAGTTCTCTCTTTGAAATGGGAAGCTCTGAGGATTAAGAAATTATTTTTTTAAACCTGTATGCTGATTTTTTTGAAGCTGTAATGGAGCTTTGCATACTTGTGGTTTAGGGGGTAAATGGAATATACACAATAGGAAATACTTATTGTGTTAATGGTTCATAACTTGTGACTTATGTAAAGTTTCATCTAATTTTTTTTTTTTTTTTGAAACGGAGTCTCGCTCTGTCGCCCAGGCTGGAGTGCAGTGGCGCGATCTCGGCTCACTGCAAGCTCCGCCTCCCGGGTTCACGCCATTCTTCTGCCTCAGCCTCTCCGAGTAGCGGGGACTACAGGCGCCCGCCACCACGCCCGGCTAATTTTTCGTATTTTTAGTAGAGACGGGCTTTCACCGTGGTCTTGATCTCCTGACCTAGTGATCCGCCCGCCTCGGCCTCCCAAAGTGCTGGGATTACAAGCGTGAGCCACCGCGCCTGGCAGTTCCATCTAATTTAAATAATAAATAATAATACTGGCTGCATAATAATACCTAGGACCACAATGAGAGACTCTGTAAAAAAGAAATTCCTAAACTGTATTTTTTTTTTTTTTGTATGTCTGTGCCCACCTGTAATTTGGCTTACAGTGAATGTGGCTTAGTTGGGCAGGGGAGACTTTTGAACAGGTGATA
Organism: Hylobates moloch; assembly: GCF_009828535.3. Lineage (NCBI taxonomy): Eukaryota > Metazoa > Chordata > Mammalia > Primates > Hylobatidae > Hylobates > Hylobates moloch. The sequence continues at coordinate 40,667,840 of NW_026652288.1, read as the reverse complement.
ACATTTTTGTGTGGCCTTTAAAATTTCTATAATTTATTTGAAACTCTTTAAACGATCATGTCTCAAAGTGATCAAGTAGAAAGGATCAGGTGCCTTAATTATGAAGAATGGCATAAATCATGACAAAGTCTTTTTGAAGTCACCTGGAATGCTCCCTTTGGGTGAAAGAAGGTTCTGTTTTCTTATTGTATTCTTCCTGCTCAATTTGCCCAGGTGTAGTTTGTGGTTTCCAAGATACCTGTTGGACTGGCTTTAGGCTGATAATATTGGTTCCTTCATATTTTTTTCACATTGTTTTTAGAAATTTTATGTAACTGCATTCTTCAGTAAGGTTCTAAAACAATTTTCCTATTATGGTATAGTTGCTTCTCCAACCACTTACTACCTACTGGGAGGAATCAATAAGAGAGCCACTTCCGGTGGATCTTGGCCACAAGGTCTGTGATGTGTCATTATATTGCAGAGATCTTTTGAGGAAATGCAACATGGAAGATCTCCTTGCCATTCTATGATGAAGAAATGAAAGGTAAACTGCATTTATGCAGATTTAACGTAGGTAGATAACTGACCTGTTTAATTCATGTGAGACCTCAAAGGGTCTTTTGTATTCTTTACTTTCCAGCTAGTTTGACCTAAGTCAAACCTTTTCTCCCCAGTGGACCACGTTACTTTTATTTTAATCAACTGATTTTTTTAAGGCTTTATTGAGTATAACTGATATACCAAAAACCTGTACATATTTAATGTATACAATTTGATGAGTTTGGACATATATACACACCAGTGATATCACTACACTCAAGGTCATAAACATCTATTGCCTCCAAATTTTCCTGTGTCACTTTTTTTTGTGGTAAGAACACTCAACATGAGATTGACCCTCTCAACACAGAAGTGTACAGTACCGTATCATTAACTATAGGCATTATGTTGTACACAGATCTTGAGGGCTTATTCATCTTGTATAACTATAACTTTATTCCCATTGAACAACTTCTCATTTCCCTCTCCCTATCCCCTGGCAAATACCTTTCTATTTTCAGCTTTTATATTAGATAAACCACATATAAGTGGAATTATGCAGCATTTGTCCTTCTGTGACTGATTTTATTTCACTTAGAATATTGTCCTCAAGGTTCATCCATGTTGTTGCAAATAGTAGGATTTCCTTTTCATTTTACTTTATTTTTTGAGACAGGGTCTCACTCTGTTACCCAGGCTGGAATGCAGTGGTGCAATCATGGCTCACTGCAGTCTCAACCTCCGGGGCCCAAGTGATCCTCCCACCTCAGCCTCCTGAGTAGCTGGGACTAGAGGCACGTGCCACTATTCCCAGCTAATTATTATTATTTGTAGAGACAGGGTCCTCACTATGTTGCTCAGACTGGTCTCGAACTCCTGGGTTCAATCGGTCCTCCTGCCTCGACCTCCCAAAGTGCTGGGATTACAGGCATGAGCCACCTCACCTAGCCTAAGATTTTCTTTTTAAAGGTGAAATAATATTCTAATGTATATATACATTGCATTTTTAATAGTCTTATTTCATGACATTAAATAAGATATGCTTATTTAATGTCGATCATCATTTGGATTGTTTCCATGTGACTTAGAGCTTTAAAACAGGTGATGTTAAAGTTGAAAATAAAGGCCTGTAATCCCAGCACTTTGGGAGGCTGAGGGAGGCAGATCCCTTGAGCTCAGGAGTTTGAGACCAACCTGGGCAACATGATGAAACCCTGTCTCCACTAAAAATACAAAAATTAGCTGGGCGCGGTGGTGTGTGCCTGTAATCCCAGCAACTCAGGAGGCTGAGGTGGGAGGATCTCTTGAGCCCAAGAGGTGGAGATTGCAGTGAGCCGAGACTATACCACTGCCTTCCAGCCTGGGTGACAGAGTGAGACCCCTTCTCTCTCTCTCTGTCTCTCTCTCTCTCTCTCTGTCTTTCTCTCTCTCTCTCTCTCTCTGTCTCTGTCACACACACACACACACACACACACACACACACACACACACACACACACCACACACACACACACACACACACACACACACACACACACACACACACGTTGAAAACAAGTGGGAAACCCTGTGGGCATGGGGGACTAGACCTGTACAGTTGTCAAGCCTAGGTTTGAGAAAGTAACTGACTCCAGTTGGGTGTGGTGGCTCATGCCTGTAATCCCAGCACTTTGGGAGGCCAAGGCAGGAGGATTACTTGAGCTTAGGAGTTTGAGACCAGCCAGGGCAATATGGTGAGACCCCATCTCTCTCTCTCTCTTTTTTTTTTTTTTTTTTAACTGACTCCTAGGGGGCATTTAAGCAGTTGAATACCAGCATTTCTTTAGCTATTTAGCGCCTCCCTTGTGACTTTAAAGTACCTAGTGATTCTTTTTTTTTTTTTTTTTTTGTTGGCGTTTTACCCTGTTGCCCAGGCCGGAGTGCAGTGGTGTGATCTCGGCTCACCGCAACCTCTGCCTTCCGGGTTCAAGCGACTCTTCTGCCTCAGCCTCCCGAGTAGCTGGGATTACAGGCATGTGCCACCACGCCCGGCTAATTTTGTATCTTTAGTAGAGACAGGGTTTCTCCATGTTGGTCAGGGTGGTCTCGAACTCCTGACCTCAGGTGATCCGCCCATCTTGGCCTCCCAAAGTGCTGGGATTACAGGCGTGAGCCACCCACTTGGCCTGTGATTCTTATTTCTATATATGGAGCCATCTAATTATAATTATTTGTTGCAAATTATCTTTTCTACTGCATTAAGTTGCCTTATGCGCTGATTAAAATGTGTTCTGGTTGACAACTCACCTGGTTGGTTAAATTGTTTGCTTATCTTCTGGCTTAGCAATCGTACTTCTAAACATTCATCTTACAGAAAAAAGTCAAGGATGTATGAAAAGATTTCTTCTAAGAAGGTTCATCAAGGGCTGGGCTCGGTGGCTCATGCCTGTAATACCAGCACTTTGGGAGGCCAAGGCAAGCGGATCAGGTCAGGAGTTCAAGACAAGCCTGGCCAACATGGTGAAACCCTGTCTCTACTAAAAATACAAAAATTAGCTGGGCTTGGTGGTGGGTGCCTGTAGTCTCAGCTACTCGGGAGGCTGAGGCAGGAGAATCGCTTGAATCCTGGAGGTGGAGGTTGCAGTAAGCCGAGATCGCGCCACTGCCCTCCAGCCTGGGCGACAGAGCAAGACTGCATCCCCCCCAAAAAAGAAGGTTCATCAAAACTTTGTAATAGTGAGAAGTTTGGAAACAGTAGATAGTGAATTATTTACAATTATCCGTAGAGTGCAGTGGTTTAAAAGTATAGCTTCTGGATTCAGACTAAGCAAATTCTGATAGTTGTGCTGCCACTTAGAACTTTGTGACTTTGGGCAAGTTTCTTTCTTTCTTTCTTTTTTTTTTTTTTCCTTGAGATGGAGTCTCACTCTGTAGCCCAAGCTGGCATGCAGTGGTACGATCTCAGTTCACTGCAACCTCCGCCTCTGGGGTTCAAGTGATTCTCGTGCCTTAGCCTCAGCTGAGATTACAGGCACGTGGCACCACACCTGGCTAATGTATTTTAGTAGAAACAGGGCTTCACCATGTTGCCCAGGGTGGTCTTGAACTCCTGAGCTCAGGTGATCCCCCTGCCTCACCCTCCCAAAGTGCTGGGATTACAGGTGTGAGCCATCACGCCTGGCCCAGGCAAGTTTCTTAATGCAGTTGTTAATTGTAGCTTAACAGCTGTCCTTGGATTATTTTGAGTATCAAAGTAGTTATTAATACCTTGAAAAATGCTTAGAACATGTCTGGTCCATAGTAAATGCTCCATAAAGATTTAGCTATTGTTACTGTTAAAGTGTTAGATGCACAGATATTCACAGCATTTTTCAAATGGAAAAGAATTTTAAAACAGCATGTATAGAGCCCGGCGAGGTGGCAAGCACCTGTAGTCCCAGCTGCATGGGAGACTAAGGCAGAACGACCGCTTGAGCCGAGGAAGGAGTTCAGGGCTGTAGTATGGGATGATTTTTCTTGTGAATAGCCACTGCGTAACAGCCTGGGCAACATAGTGAGACCCTATCTCTTAAAAAAAAAAAAAAAAAAGCCCAAAACAAAAATAAACCAAAACCCCCAACAAAACAGTATGTATAATATATCATTAAATATAAGAAAAGGAAAAAAAAAACAGAATGATCTACTCTGGGTGATAGGACAATCTCTTGGCTTCTGTGTTTTTTTCTCTCCTACAACTCTTCTGTTTTATAACCGAAAAAAATGTTTTGCATGTGAATTTTAGACTGAGGTCTTTGGGTAAAAGCACCCAGAGATTACTGGCAGGTTAATTCTAAAAAGGGCAATTTGCTTTTTCACTTTATCTCAGAGTTTCATTTGTTTCCCAGTGATTGACTAATTATTTTAACAAAGTAAAGCTTCATTGTTGTGTGTATGCAGTTGAATCGAAAATATACTTTTCATACAAAGACAACTTCCTAAAGGTAACTGTAAAATTATATATAGTTTGTTAATCTTATTGTGGTATTTTGTTTTTCTTAAACACAATTTCCTGTTCTTTTGCTTTTGCATGTCAACATTGCTGAAAATAAATATTTTGCCCTGCAGCGCTAGTAAGCCAGATGGAGTGGTATTTATAATTTGAGGAAATAGCTTAAACTTTGTCATCAGTTTAAATTGCATTAAAAAGCCTGAAGCACATTGATTAGAGTTGTTTAAGGTAGAGAGCCAGAAATATTCTAAATATCCTATGCCTAACCTGTCAAAACTGTTCCTGAAATATATAGAGAGGGAAAGAGTACCTGAGGGGCTCAGGAAGAGTGATGGCCTAGAGTGTAGCTTGAATTGAGCAGCAGAGGTTTCTCTGGAGTGTCCTGTATTATCTTAGGCAAATTTGTAGTCCTCTTAATAATATCTGTTTACATATCAATATGTTTTCTGGCCAGGCGAGGTGGCTCATGCCTATAATCCCAGAACTTTAGGAGGCCGAGACAGGCAGATCACTTAAGCCCAGGAGTTGGAAACCAGCCTGGGCAACATGGAGAAACCCCATCTCTACAAAAAAATACAAAAAATTGTAGTTCCAGCTACCCGGGAGGCTAAGGTGGGAAGATTACCTGAGCCCAGTAGGTTGAGGCTGCAGTGAGCTGTGACTGCATCACTACACTCCAGCCTGGGCAGCAGAGACCCTGTCTCCAACCAAAAACAAACAAACGGACAAAAATATATATAATATGTATGTATATATGTGGCTTTCCTGTAAATTTTTAAGTAGGATGACCTCAGATACATATGCCATGTTTATCCTGTTACTTCCAGGATACCTGGGAATACCCAGAGGTTTGTGTCTATGTTAGTGTGAGATGCCCTAACACATTTTTGGGTAGAGATGGCAAAACCTGTCTCTACAAAAAAAATAAAAAAATTAGCTGAGCATGGTGGTGTGTGCCAGTAGTCCCAGCTACTGTGGAGAATCACTTGAGCGTGGGAGGTTGAGGCTGCAGTGAGCCATGATCACACCACTGCACTGCAGCCTTGGTGACAGCCTGAGGACTTTCTTACTGATTAAGGTGGGAATTATTTATGGTTTGCATGCTGAGAGAGATTGTCTGAATTTTTTCAACAAATATTGAACACCTGCCAGGTGTGAATTTTTGTGGAGTGGATCAAAAGGACTGAAGGAAATAAATAATTTTGGCAAACCATTATTAAGTAATGAATATGTATTGTATTCATTAATTAATGTATTGAGTAATGAATATGTGTATCATCACAGTAACTCTATGAGGGGGGTACTATTATCACCCTCATTTATAGGATAAAGTACATGAGAGATGAATTTATCCTTTCTTAAGAAATATTTTCCCTTTGGTGAGGCATGGCAGCTCATATTTTCACTTTGGTGAGGCATGGCACTTTGGGAGGCTGAGGTGGGAGGACGGTTTGAGGCCATGAGCTTGAGAACAGCCTGGGCAACATAGTGAGACCCTGTCTCTATCTTTTTAAATTATAAAATTTTAGGCCGGGCGCGGTGGCTCACGCTTGTAATCCCAGCACTTTGGGAGGCCGACGCGGGCGGATCACGAGGTCAGGAGATCGAGACCACGGTGAAACCCCGTCTCTACTAAAAATACAAAAAAAATTAGCCGGGCGTGGTGGTGGGCGCCTGTAGTCCCAGCTACTCGGAGAGGCTGAGGCAGGAGAATGGCGTGAACCCGGGAGGCGGAGCTTGCAGTGAGCCGAGATTGTGCCACTGCACTCCAGCCTGGGCGACAGAGCGAGACCCTGTCTCAAAAAAAATAAAATAAAATAAAATAAAATTTTAAAAATAAAGAATTTTTTTTTATTTTGAGAAGTTTGTGTGCTTTAGGTGTATATTCTGTTTCATTAAGCCAAACTTTGTATTACTAGCCTTCTATCCTGCCTTCCCATCCTTACCAAAAAAAGAGAAAAAGAAAAATAGTTTTACTCCTGAGGTTAAGAATGGGGCATGTTGTATCTTCACAGAATGTTTATTTGTGTAGATATTTATTTGAATTTTTAAAAATTGGGGTATCACTTATACACAATAAAATGCACAAATCCTAATTCTACAATCTAATGAGTCTCTATGTTTAACTACCACCCAGATGTAGAAATACGGTACATTTCTGTTACCCAGGAAGGTTCCTATGTGACTGTTCACAATCAGTAATCTCCCCATCCCTCAGCTAGAACCACTAGTCTGACTTTTATCACCCTAAGTTAATGTTGCCGCATCTTGAACTTCATATAAGTAAAATCATGCACTATGTACTCTTTTACAGCTGACATCTTTTGCCCAAGTCAGTGCCACACATTGAGATTCATCCATGTTATTGCATGTATCAGTAATTCTTCATTGTTGTACAATATTACATTGTTTGAATATATCATTATCCATTCTCTTCATGAACATTTGGATTGTCAATCAGCTGCTTTGAACATTCTTGTCGAACATCTTTTAGTGGACATGACCATTCATTTTTCTTGGATATATATACCACTTGGATATATGTACCTAAGTGGAATTACTGCATTGTAGAGTAGGTATATCCTTGGCTTTAGTAGACAGTACCAGTTTTCTAACTGTGTTAGACTGACGTACATGCCCACTAGCAATGGATGAGAGTTCTATTTCCTCCACATCCTTGCTAACAGTCTCTTTAGTTGTTCCATTTTTAATTGTGTCTTCAAGTAGGAAGCACCCTCACTTATAGGAGAAAGGAACTCCCAAGGAAGTTTCTGATTAGTGCAAGTTGGATGGGATGAAGATGAATAACCAATACATAGCCTAAAGCTTTGCTCAGCATCTTATTCAGATGTAGTATATTTATTTCAATGACAACCAAAAAGAATTTCTGATTGGACCCTCCCTACCCATCTACTGTAAATCAACGTTGTCAAAATTGTAGTCTAATTATGCTGATATTCTTCTTCTCCCCTCTTATATTCATGCTGAAATATTAAAAAATCACTGCAAATCCCTATGGGAAACCTCATACTTCAAAAGGGATCAGTGTTTGGTTTCTCTCTCCATTTTTTTTTTTTTCTGTTGAAATAGAGTGAAAGACCCAGGAAGAATATGCCTGTGTGTACATTTTGCAGATCTAGTAACAATAACAACTGTAGTGGTTACTGAGGGCCTCTTCTGGGTCAGGCTCTGTGTGAAGTGATTTGTATTCCTTAGTTCGTTTACTTACTATCACGACCCAATAAAGTATATGTATCTTTGCTATCCCCATTTTATAGATGAAGAAGCTTAAGCTTTGAGAGGTTAAGTAATTTGCCCAAGTTTATCTAGCTAGTAAGTGCGGAAGCTGGAATTTTAATCTAGGTCTGTCTAACTACAAAGGATGGAATTAGGCCCCTTTCTTAGGATTATTAATAAAAATGATCTCTATGTAGTTAGGATTTACTAACCCAATTTCTTTTATCTTTTAAACTGAGAACCCCTCCACCTCCTGGCACCCCAGTTCTGGTAAAAGATAAATGAAACCCATAGTTGTTTTTTTCAGCAAGGGTTTTTTTTTTTTTTTTTTTTTTTTTTTAAGATGGAGTCTCACTCTGCCACCAAGACTGGAGTGCCATGGCACGATCATGGCTCACTGCAGGCTCAGCCTCCCAGGCTCAAGTGATCTTCCTGAGCAGCCGGGACTGCAGCCACACACCACCATGCTCGGCTAATTTTTTTTCTTTTTTTTTTTTTTGAGAGACGGGGTCTTGCACTGTCGCCCAGGCTGGAGTGCAAGGCATGATCTTGGCTCACTGCAACCTCCGCCTCCCGGGTTCAAGTGATTCTCCTGTCTCAGCCTCCTGAGTAGCTGGGATTACAGGCATCCGCCACGACACTCGGCTAATTTTTTGTATTTTTTAGTAGAGACGGGGTTTCACCATGTTGGCCAGGCTGGTCTCGAACTCCTGACCTCATGATTTGCCCGCCTCGGCCTCCCAAAGTGCTGGGATTACAGGTGTGAGCCACCGCACCCGTCCCCAGCCTTGTATTTTTTTATAGAGACAGGGTTTTGCCCTGTTGCCCAGGATGGTCTCCAACTCCTGGGCTCAAGCAATCCTCCCATCTCAGCCTCCCAAAGTGCTGGGGTTACAGGCATGAGCCACTGTCCCCAGCCTCCCAAGGTTGTTTTTAGGCCCCTTGAGGCGTATAAAATAGAATAAATGAGAAATATGTCCAACCTTCAAGAGCACTGTGTATAACACCCAAGAGTAGAAATGCATATGTTCAGCCATGACTTCTATGGAAAGTACAGAGGACACGTCCTGAGGAAGTGCTGGGGCTGTTGGTGGTACCAGGCTTTGTGTAGCAGAAGGTATTTGAGCTGTGCTTTGCAAAGTGGCTGGATCATAGACATGTGAACACTCGGCGTTGGGCCAGTGGGTGGAGATAGAATTTGTGCCTCAAATTGCAGACACTTCTGTTTGGTGGGTGCATGTGTGACAGGCATAAACTTAGTGAGTAGGTGGCCACAGATTTGGACCAGGTCAGGGAGACTCTTGAATGTCAGGCCTGGCGGCCTTTTGAGGCATTTCCCGCTGGACGATTAGTTAGGCAGTGGTGTGGCAGCATGTGGAGGTGGAGAGGCTGGTGGAGAGCTTGCAGTAGGATGTCCATCATGTGGGACTGAAAGCTAGCTGGGAGGTAGATCTGGGCTGGAGAAAATGGATGTGGGAGTCACAAAACTGGTTGTAGGAGCTACGGGAGTAGACAGAGGCTCCTGGCTAGAGCTCTAGGGCATAGTTGGTTAACTAACGGTGGGTGTGGTGTCAGAATCACTCATAAAGCTTTTTTTTTTTTTCTGAGATGGAGTCTTGCTGTCGCCAGGCTAGAGTGCAGGGACGCGATCCTGGCTTACTGCAACCTCCACCTCCTGGGTTCAAGCGATTCTCCTGCCTCAGCCTCCCGAGTAGCTGGGACTACAGGCATGCGCCACCACGCCCAGCTAATTTTTGTATTTTTAGTACAGACGGGGTTTCACCATGTTAGCCAGGATGGTCTCGATCTCTGGACCTTGTGATCTGCCTGCCTCGGCCTCCCATAGTGCTGGGATTACAGGCGTGAGCCACCACGCCCGGCCAAGCTTCTTGTTTTTAAATTGAATTTTTTTTTTTTTTTTTTAAGAGATAGGGGCTCGCTCTGTTACCCAGGCTGGAGTGCAGTAGTACAGTGTTGGCTTACCGTAACCTGCAACTTCTGGACTCAGGTGATCCTCATCCCTCAGCCTACTGAGTAGCTAGGACTATAGGTGTGTGCCACCATGCCTGGCTAATGACAGGGTCTCATTATGTTGCCCAGCTGGTCTCAAACTCATGGCCTCAAGTGATCCTCCTGCCTTGGCCTCTCAGGGTGCTGGGATTAAAGTAAAGGAATGAGCCCAGCTACTCATACAGCTCTTGAAAACCCTCTGGCTTGGTCTGACCCTGGAGCTTCTAATTGGTGTTCTTGGGGTCTCAGCAGCCATCTGGATTTTTTTTTTTTTGAGACGGAGTCTCGCTCTGTCGCCCAGGCTGGAGTGCCGTGGCGCCATCTCGGCTCACTGCAAGCTCTGCCTCCCGGGTTCACGCCATTCTCCTGCCTCAGCCTCTGGAGTAGCTGGGACTACAGGCGCCTGCCACCACACCCGGCTAATTTTTTGTATTTTTAGTAGCGACGGGGTTTCACCGTGTTAGCCAGGATGGTCTCGATCTCCTGACCTTATGATCCACCTGCCTTGGCCTCCCGAAGTGCTGGGATTACAGGTGTGAGCCACCACGCCTGGCCAGCCATCTGGATTTTTAAAAGCACCTTGGCTTCTAGTGCATATTCTCTGCCCACTCTGCAGGTAAGAAGCAGTGAGGAAAATGGTCCTAGGGTACCCAGTTAGGACATAGTCATATCTCAGTTCTCAGGGAACTCAGCCAAGTTATCAGTGTCAAATGTCTCGAAAAGGTCTTGTTTCCAAAGTCGTCATGCTTAACACTTCCAGAACAAAGAGTTTGCCAACTTCCAGGGCAGCCATTTGTGGGCAATTTTGAGGATCAGAAAAGCTCTTTGGTGAAATAAGCTAAACAGTCTCCCTGAATAGCTTTCACAGTGTGGGCCTTGCAGGGAGCACAGGGCCAGCCCACCCTATACATGATATTCTTTATGATTATAAAGACACTTTTTACTGTTTCTCTCAGTTTTCCTTTTTCCCACACTGACATCCCCAGTATGCTCTTGTATAGTTTTCAGAGCCTTTGTTATGATTCCCTCTGAACTGTTGCTCTTTGCTAGTATTGCTTTTCAAATAAGGCACCCCCAAATTTACGCACCAGCACTGTTTAGTGGGACCATTTATTTCTCTCTTGTCATGTGGATGATACACGCATGCATTTGCAGGGGCAGGGACAGGGGATCCCCAGTATAAACTTTAAATATGCCTTTAATTCTATCTTGGATTCACCCTATTTGAGCCTGTGGTCTGGCTTACCCTCCCAGATGCCATTGGCTAATTTGATAAACATATTTGATCATCTCCATGCCATAGAGGAAGCAGTGCCTCAAGGCAAGCCTCAAGCAGTGCTGTCATGATAGGACCTTGACAGGACCGCTGTGCTGTGCTCAGTGATGACCTCAGTGATAGTTGTCCTCAGCCAGGAGATACTTCTTTTTTTTTTTTCTTTTTTTTTTTTTTTGAGACAGGGTCTTGCACTGTTACCTGGGCTGGAGTGCAATGGTGCGAGTCTGGGCTCACTGCAACCTCTGCCTCCCAGGTTCACGGGATTCTCCTGCCTCAGCCTCCTGAGTAGCTGGGATTACAGGCATGTGCCACCACACCCAGCTAATTTTTTGTATTTTTAGTAGAGACGGGGTTTCACTATGTTGGCCAGACTGGTCTCAAACTCCTGACCTTGTGATCTGCCCGCCTCGGCCTTCCAAAATGCTGGGATTACAGGCGTGAGCCACCGCACTTGGCCGAGGTGTTTATTCCTAAAGGATTTTTAGGAGTCTTAAAAAAAAGTCTTGGCCGGGCGCGGTGGCTCACGCTTGTAATCCCAGCACTTTGGGAGGCCGAGGTGGGCGGATCACGAGGTCAGGAGATCGAGACCACGGTGAAACCCCGTCTCTACTAAAAAATACAAAAAAAAAAATTAGCCGGGCGTGGTGGCGGGCGCCTGTAGTCCCAGCTACTCAGAGAGGCCGAGGCAGGAGAATGGCGTGAACCCGGGAGGCGGAGCTTGCAGTGAGCCGAGATTGTGCCACTGCACTCCAGCCTGGGTGACAGAGCGAGACTCTGTCTCAAAAAAAAAAAAAAAAAAAAAAGTCTTTTCCTGTACCTTAAACAATGGTTTCACTAAAGGGAATTGCGGTCTTAGATGTTTCATACTGAATCTTAAGACATTTTTGCTTAAGCTGTATCATCCTCATTGGAAAACCCTTGCACCGAGTATTTACTTTTAGTCACACTTTCCTGTAAACTTTATGACTTGTGCATGTGCAATTGTATGGCTGGCTCTTTGCCTTTTGCCTCTACTGTGAGTAACACTGATTTCTTACAGGCTTGTAAAGTGGTTTCCAAGATCTGTTTGCTGTGTGTGCTCTGCTGCATTTGATATAAATAGATTTGAGATTAGTGTTTGAAAGTGCCATATGACCATATACAGAGCTGACTTACTAAGGATATGTTACTGCATTTCAGACACATCTAGTAATAGAAAAATCAGTGTCTTGATGGGCTATGCCTCTCTCTCTCGTGTCCCCTCTTTAAAAAAAAAAATTAGTTACAACTAAATATCAGGAAATTTTGTAGCTTACCTAGTTTAAGGCCCAAGATATGTGGAGAGACAATAAAAATGATAATGACCATGGTGCCTGGAGATGCATATGTTAACATATGTTAAGAAGTTATTTTTAAGGTTGCCCACTTAATGTTTTTGTTTTTATCTTTGAGACGAAGTCTCACTCTTGCCCAGGCTGGAGTACAGTGGCCTGATCTTGGCTCACTGCAACCTCCAACCTCCCGGGTTCAAGCAATTCTCTTGCCTCAGCCTCCCATGTAGCTGGGATTACAGGTGCCTGCCACCACGCCCGGCTGATTTTTGAATTTTTAGTAGAGACAGGGTTTCACCATGTTGGCCAGGCTGGTATTGAACTCCTGACCTCAAGTGATTCATTCTCCTCGGCCTCCCAAAGTGCTGGGATTACAGGCATGAGCCACCGTGCCTGGCTGGTTGTTGTTGTTTTTGTTTGTTGAGACAGGGTCTCACTGTCACCCAGGATAGAGTGCAGAGGTGCAATCACAGCTCGCTGCAACCTCGACTTCCTGGGCTCAGGTGATCCTTCACCCTCAACATCCTGAGTAGCTGGGACCACAGGTGCACGCCACCATGCCTGGCTAATTCTTGCATTTTTTATAGACATGGGGTTTCACCATGTTGCCCAGGCTGTTCTCAAACTGGGCTCAAGCAATCCTCCTACCCTGGCCTCCCAAAGTGCTGGGATAACAGACATGAGCCACCTCGCCCAGCTACATTTAATGTTTAATTGTAGGTTTGGTGACTCTTATGTATTAATTACTAGATATTCTTATTTGGAATTATTAGACGTGCTAAGGCAATAATTTTGAAATTTACGACAGACTAGTTGGTGTTAAGGTATAATAGATTACCATATTTTGCAATATATTGGTTATTTCCTTGTTGAATAGAGATGAGAAAGGATGGTATTTTGGCTATAAATTAGAGGGCTGAGGTTCTAATGGCAAAATTAACATTGTAGTTTTACATTGCTTGAATAATGTAATCTTCTTAATAGATATTATACTTAATTTTGCTTTAAAGACAATGCTCTTTGATAAACTTTCTGTATCTTTCAGGGTGTGTTCTGTAGCACAGTGCTTTCTTCATGGCCGTCACAGGTGCTTGGGCTTTGTTTTTTTTTTTTAAAAAAAAAAACACATCTGAGGACTGCAAAGGTGTTTTTTTCCTTCCCCTCCTCCTCCCCCTCCACCCTCCTCTTTCTTACTTAGACTGTTGTTGTCCAGGCTGACCTCAAACTCCAGAGAGCCTCATGCCGCAGCCTCTTGAGTAGCTTGGACCAGGCCCGGCTCAAGGACTGTGATTTTATAGACATTGTTTCCATCCTGTAGAGGAAACAGATGGGTTAATTTAATTGTTCAGCTGGTGCTTGAGCACACTCTGGGAGTGTCCAATCCAGAGATGAATGAGGATTCTTGCTCTTAATTCGGTGTTGTTTTTTGCTTCATCTTGCTTCTAAGAGTTCTTTGAATATATGATGGAATTATGTAGTGGTTACTGCAGTAATCATACTCTTATTATTTTCTAATTATGTGGAACTTGGGAAATGTTGATTTTGTTTCAGTATATAATTTGCAGTATAATTCTATTTACATGTAAAGTCTTGTCTGTATTAGTTTGCCTTGGCTGCCTTGACAAAGCACCACAAACACGGTGGCTTAAACAACAGAAATGTATTGTCTCAAAGCTCTGGGGGCTAGAAGTCCTGGATTAAGATGTTGGCAGGGTGGCTTCCTTCTGAGGGCTAGGAGGGAAGGATCTGTCCCAGGCCTCTCTCATTGGTTTATACATGATTGTCTTCACCCAGTATCTTTACGTCATCTTCTCTCTGTACATGTCTGTGTCCAAATTTCCCCTTCTCTTTTGAGATAGGGTCTCACTGTGCCACCCAGGTTGGAGTACAGTGGTGTGATCGTGAATCGTTGCAGCCTTGCTCTTCCAGGCTCAACTGATCTTCCTGCCTCAGCCTCCTGAGGTAGCTGGGACTATAGGCATGTGCCACCAGACCTTGCTAATTTTTTTATTTTTTAAAATTTTTGTAGAGACGGGGATCTCACTGTATTGCCTAGGCTGGTCTCAAATTCCTGACCTCAAGTGATCCTCCCACTTCAGCCTCCCAAAATGCTGGGATTACAGGCATGACCAACCCATCACGCCCAGCCTAATTTCCCCTTTTCATAGGGACATCAGTTATATTGCATTAGGAACCACCCTGATAGCCTTAACATTTCAACTTGATGACCTCTATAAAGACCCTGTCTCCAGAGAAGGTCACATTCTGAGTTATTGGGAGTTAGGACTTCAACATATGATTTTTGGGAGGACACAAATCAATATTCAGCAGTATCTTTTTTTTTTTTTTTTTTTTTGAGACCGAGTCTTGCCCAGGCTGGAGTGCATTGGTGCAAACATGGCTCATTGGAGCAGCCTCGACCTCCTGAGCCTAGGTGATCCTCCTGCCTCAGCTTCCCTAGTAGCTGGCACTCCCATGTCAATTAAAATTTTCCGTAGAGATGGAATCTTACCATGTTGCTTAGGCTGGTCTTGAATTCTTGGGCTTTAGCAATTCTCCTGCCTTGGCCTCCCAAAGTGCTGGGTTTACAGTGTGGGCCACTGCGCTCCAAAGTGGAGTGAGTGCAAGGGGAGAGCTTTAATTCAAAACTGCTTTATGGAGGAAGTACAGGTTTTCCTCTAAGCTGCACTGTTACAGATCTGTAGAGGTTTTCAAATCCATGTAATGCTCATCAGTTTTTAGTTATTATTTAGCTGTCTGTGATAAGTAAATAATTTACCTTTTTGAAGGCTTGTGATATCCTCTGTCTTCATTGCTTCATTTAAGAGGATGCAACATCAGGATTTTCAAACATACACATAATGAAGTGTTGTGTAATCTTCTGTACATGGTTTCTTTGATAAGAGAGAGGCAGGAATCTGCATAAAGCAGATACACAGACATAGTTTGCCCATGAGACAGCAAGGAGAGTCCTGATGTCCTAAAGGAGAGCCCTCTCCTGAAATGCATATCATATACATATATATTTTTTTTCTTCTTTTCTTCAAAAAATAGAGACAGAGTCTCAGTATGTTGCCCAGGCTGTCCCAAACTCCTGGCCTTAAGTGATCCTCCTGCCTCGGCCTCCCAAATTATTGGGATTATGGGTGTGAACCACCATGCCTGGTCTTGAAATGCATATCTTAGTCACTGTTACTTCTTTTAAATTGTTTTAATTGTGTAAGATAAAAACCAAAACAAACAAAAAAAATGCTACCATTTCAGGAGCATACATCTAGTCTTAAAAATATCATAAATCTGGGCCGGGTGCAGTAGCTCACGCCTGTAATTCCAGCACTTTGGGAGGCCGAGGTGGGCGGATCACGTGAGGTCAGGAGTTCGAGACTGGCTAACATGGTGAAACCCTGTCTCTACTAAAAATATGAAAATTAGCTGGGCATGATGGTGGGTACCTGTAATCCTGGCTACTCTGGAGGCTAAGGCAGGAAAATTGCTTGAACCCAGGAGACGGAGGTTGCAGTGAGCCGACACAGTGCCACTGCACTCCAGCTTGGGCAACAGAGTGAGACTTTGTCTCAGAAAAAAAAAAAAAAAAAATTATAAATCCTTTTTTCCCCCCTTAGATCTCAGGTTAATTGGGATATTCCTAATGACAATTTCTGAACATGAGGTTTACTAGAAAGAATTATTTTTTAGGGTATTTGTGATATACGTATATATGCATTTGATAGTAGTGGATGTGTTTATTGGACTCTTAAGTACTGTGGGACATGTAGGAGTATACGAATATTTGTCAGCTAGATTATAAAGCTTAAAATCATATTATTGGGCAGGAGTGGGCTATGGGGCTGTGACTACTAGTGGGCCTGGGGTTTCTTTGTGGGTTGATGAAAATAGAGATGGTTGTGCAACTTTGCGAATATAGTAAAACCATTTAATTGTATACTTATGGGTGAATTTTATGTTATGTGAGTATATCTCAGTGATGCTTAAAAAATGCTGCTAATGAATTTGCAGTGCTGAAAAAGATTCCAAAGTTGTGATTCTCTACCTTTTTCTGTTCTCCAGATCCCCTAAAGCAGTTGCAGTGAAAGATAAAGAACATTAAACACTCTTATCTTCTGGCAGTGGGGAAATGCTGAGTGGCCCTGACTTTGTGCAGTGAAAGTTGTTTACACAAGCCTGAGTCTATAAACTCAGAGATAAAAAAAAATCATACCAGGCCGAAGCCCCATCAGGCAAAAACCTACCAGAGAAATGGGCCTGCCCGTCTGAAGGAATATCTGGGATTTCCTGATGTTGGTCCCTTAATTTGTGGACCATTTTAGGCTGTCATTAAAGTAGCAGTCTAAAGTAAGAGAAAAATTCTGACATGTAACAATGTGGATGAATCTTGAGGACATTACATGAAATAAACCAGTCACTAAGAGGACAAATACTGTATGATTACAATTGCATGAAGTGCCTAGGGTAGCCACATTCATAGAGACAAAGTAGAATGGTAGTCACAGGGAAGTAGGGAGTCAGTGTTTAATAGTATAGTTTCTTTTATTTTTCAGACGGAGTCTTGCTCTGTCGCCCAGGCTGGAGTGCAATAATGCTATCTTGGCTCACTACAGCCTCCGTCTCCCAGGTTCAAGCGATTTTCTCCTGCCTCAACCTCCCTTGTAGCTGGGACTACAGGCACGCGCCACCACGTCTGGCTAATTTTTGTACTTTTAGTAGAGTTGGGGTTTCGCCATGTGGGCCAGGATGGTCTCGAACTCCTGACCTCAAGTGATCTGCCCACCCTCAAAGTGCTGGGATTACAGGGGTGAGCCACCGCGCTGGGTGTGATACAGAGTTTCAGCTGGGGAAGGTGAAAAAGTTCTGGAGATGGATGGTAGTGATGGTTCCACAATATTGTGAATGAACTCAGTGTCGAAGAACTATATACTGAAAAATGATTCAAATGGTAAATTCTCTGTTGTGTTTAATCACAATAAAGTAAATTTTTAAAAAGTAAGAATAGTAAAATAACTTTGATGAAAAGAGAGGGTGGGACCAGGGTATTTGGATTGTCTACCAGGCCAGGCACCCTTTTTAGTAGTCTTGCCTCTGCGCCTGACTTCTGAGTGTGAGGGGGACGATGAGGATGCCCAGGGCAGGTCTCTGCCTGCTCCCTTCGTTCTGGTCCTTCCACCAGTCACCCATGGAGCATCTCCTGTGTTTCAGAAATGCCAGTGCCTTGGCACAGGAGCAGGATAAAACTGTGCCCCCAAGGCGCTTTTAATCCAGAGGAAGGTTGGCAAAGATACATTTGCTTGAAAAATATTGTCAGGGCCTGGTGTGTTGGTTCATGCCTATAATCCTAGCATTTCCCAGTACTTTGGGAGGCTGAGGCAGGAGGATCACTTGAGTTCAAGGAGTTCAAGACCAGCCTGGGTGAGACCTCATTTCTATAAAACTTCAAAAAAAATTAGCCAGACATGGTGGTGCAGGCTGAGGTGGGAGGATCACTTTAGCCCAGGAAGTCGAGGCTGCAGTGAGTGTTGATTGTGCCACTGCACTCCAGACTGGGTGACAGAGCGAGAACCTGTCTCCAAAAAATAAATAAATTGTCGGCTTGCATTGTGCTCCCCTGTGGTAGAAGTGTGGGTGGTGTTATTTAGGTAGTACTTGGAGAGTGCCCGTCAGATGTCTGGAAACCTAATTTAAAGTAGTAAAATCAACATGTGGGTGAGACTTGATACTCACAGACATATTTTTTTTTAAAGCCAGAGTGTCTCTAAAAGAATGAGACTTTTTTATAGCCTAAAAATTCTTCATGGAATGAAGATCCTCCTGGTGCCAAAGGAACTGTGTGCTTTTGGTGAGGAGCCCATCAGCATGAGGTTTTCCGCTGACTACAGTTTCCCAAGGCAACATAAGAGACATAGTCAGGGTCTTAAGGAGTTGATGGGACAGCCATGGAGGAGATTCAAATACAAACGCAAAACAAAACATGCTTATGGAGCACTGTCTAAACTAGTGAAAGTAAATTTAATAAGAAGGAATTATGGCAGGCACAGTGGCTCATACCTGTAACCCCAGCACTTTGGAAGGCTGAGGCGGGCAGATCGCTTGAGGCTGAGAGTTCAAGACCAGCCTGGACAACATAGTGAAACCCTGTCTCTACTAAAAATACAAAATTATCCAGGTGTGGTGGCGTACACCTGTAGCCCTAGCCACTTGGGAGGCTGAGGCATGAGAATTGCTTGAACCCAGGAGGTGGAGGTTGCAGTGAGCTGAAAGTGAAACTCTGTCTCAAAAAAAAGAATGAATTATGCTGGGCATGATGGCTCACGCCTGTAATCCCAACAGTTTGGGCGGTTGAGGCAGGAGGATCACTTGAGCTCAAGGAATTTAAGACCAGCTTGGGCAACATAGCGAGACCGCTGTCTCTACAGATAATAAAAAATTAGACACGCATGGTGATGCACACCTGTAGTTCCAGCTACTCAGGAAGCAGAGGCAGGAGGATGTCTTGAGCCCAAGAGTTTAAAGCTGCAGTGAGGCATGATTGTGCCACTGCACTCCAGCCTGAGCATCAGAAAAAAGAACAAATTGTGGAGGAGACATGTTAAAGTCCAGTGGGTCAGTGACCAAGAGCCCAGAGACTCTAGTTTCATACACATTCCATGGTCCTGCCTGTGTTTTTAAACAGATCATTCTCAGAGGCAACCTTCATCTGTTACATAAATTCTTTACTTGGTGGGAGGAGGTGAGAGAGAGGTGGAGTCAGAGGTGAAGTGTAGGGATAAGGATGTGATATTTTTAGCACAGTATGAGATATAAAGTAATTTCCTGATAAGATTATTCTCCTAAATGGAACCTGTACTGTCCTCATTCTCTTACTAATGACAAGGTCAGAGCAAATTGACAAACATGGAAGAACAGGGTTCCTAGCCCTGGTGGTGAATTCCGAGGCGGTCTGAGCATACTCCAAAAAGTTGGCTTTAGGATACAGAGGGGTCCATTTTTGTGGACTGCTTTATTTTGGTTCAAGGGTTGTCTGTGAATTTTACAATAAATCAGAGTCTTTGTTTTCCTGTTGCTGAGGGAGGGGAGGGAGAGGTTTGCAACAGTCTATTAATAGAATAGAGCATAATTTGAAAGGAAATGTAGAAAAATCAAATGCTAATAGTAATAATGTTGCTGGGCATGGTGGCTCATGCCTGTAATCCCAGCACTTTGGGAGGCCTAGGTGGGCAGATCTCTTGAGATTGGGAGTTTGAGACCATCCTGGCCAACATGGCAAAACCCCATCTCTACTAATAATACAAAAATTAGCTGGACGTGGTGGTGCATGCCTGTAATCCCAGCTACTCGGGAGGCTGAGGCAGGAGAATCACTTGAACCTGGGAAGTGGAGGTTGCAGTGAGCTGAGATTGCGCCACTGCACTCCAGCCTGGGCGACAGAGCGAGACTTCATCTAGTGTATGTATATGTGTGTGTGTGTGTGTGTGTGTGTGTGTGTATATATATGTGTGTGTGTGTGTGTGTGTGTGTGTAGCGCGTACCATGTTGCCCAGGCTGGTCTCAAACTCATGGGCTCAAGTGATCTGCCCGCCTCTGCCTCAAAAAGTGCTAGGATAACAAGTGTGAGCCACTATGCCCATCCTGAGATGCTAATAATTATTAACCTAATGTTGCTGGAAACAAGTAGACAATAATGGTACTGAAAGTGGTATTTCTTTTTACTTTCTCACAATTCCATCATCATTAACCATTTACATTCAGGAGCCACTATACTAGGCACTCTAAAGGCACCTTTAAAGAGCTGTCTCATTGTATGTAAGGGTGTGTACACTGAGAAGTCTGTATTGCCCAGTATTATGAGAAAGCTGCTGCTTTCATCTGGCTTGGTGCTATGAGGGACAAATACAACTTTGTGTTTCATAAGGAAGATTAATACTTTGACATAATTCTGATTTCTTGGCCTTTAAGGAAAAGGTCACAAAATCTTTTTTTGAAAAAAGGTAGTGACTATCATTTGCTTTTTCCCTATAAAAGCAGGGACATTTCTTTTTAACATGTTTTTTCCCAATGGCTAAAATAATGTATACTCAATGCAGAAGACTTGGAAATTGGAAAAAATGGAGGAGCTTTTGAAAAAAAATTTATTTTCAGCGTGACTGTTGGTTTTGCTTTGAGTCAGAAGCAAGCTTTGTTCTGCTGACTTGTCTCATGCTTAGTAGTCCTTTCCTGCCTCCTCTTGTGATCCCTTGAATTTGGAGGCTTTGGCAGGGAGTCACATGGCCATCTCTCCCCATCAACTTCCCATCTTCCCACTGGAGCGCACGAGCTTTCCTCTGAATCTGTGAGACTTGAGCTCAGTGGTTCATGTTAATATAATAGAACACCCCTTTCTTGTGAACGTTTGCTCTCAGGGTCTGTTTCCAAGTTGAGGCTTGACACATCAGAAGGTGTTTTGTGGAAGGAAAGAGCCCTAGTGCCAAAGGCATTGGGTTCAGATCCTGGCCTCAGTCAAATGGTAGCCGTAGCCGTAAGTAAACTCGGCTTGCTCATATGTAAGTGGTAATAACAATGCTTAGACACAATGATCTGATATACCTGGTACATGGCAGGTTCTTGGGCTGGGCATGGTGGCTCCTGCCTGTAATCCCAGCACTTTGGGAGGCCAAGGCGGGAGGATCACTTGAGCCCAAAAGTTTGAGACCAGGCTGTCTCTACAAAAAATTAAAAAACTAGCTGGGCACAGTGTGGCACTTGTAGTCCTAGCTA
Organism: Hylobates moloch; assembly: GCF_009828535.3. Lineage (NCBI taxonomy): Eukaryota > Metazoa > Chordata > Mammalia > Primates > Hylobatidae > Hylobates > Hylobates moloch. The sequence goes on along the minus strand of NW_026652288.1, from coordinate 40,646,752 downwards.
CTCAGGAGACTGAGATGGGAGGATCACTTGAGCCCAGGAATTTGAGGTGGCTATAAGCTGTGATTGCCACTGCACTCCAGCTTGGGTGACAAAGTGAGACCCTGTCTCTAAAAAAAAGGGGTGCGGGGGGTTCTTTCCATGGATATGATGCTCACACAACCCTGTTTGCTCCTTTCATTCAAAAATGTGTATTGAAGTCCTAGCTAGCTTCTTGGGAGGCTGAGATGGGAGGATCATTTGAACCTAGGTGTTTGAGTGCAGCCTGGGTAACATAACAAGACTCCATCTCTCTTTTTCTTTTCTTTTTTTTTTTTTTTGAGACAGGGTCTCTTGTGTGGCTCAGGCTGGAGTGCAGTGGCTTGATCTTGGCCCACTGCAGCCTCCACCTCCTGGGTTCAAGCAGTTTTCCTGCCTCAGCCTCCTGAGTTGCTGGGATTACAGGTGCCCACCACCACGCCTGGCTAATTTTTATACTTTTAGTAGAGATAGGGCTTCACCCTGTTGGCCAGGCTGGTCTCGAACTCTTGACCTCATGTGATCTGCCCACCTCGGCCTCCCAAAGTACTGGAATTACAGGCATGAGCCACCATGCCCAGCCCCCATCTCTTAAAAAAAAAAAAGTGTATTAAGCACCAGCTGTGCGCCAAGCCTTGCTCTAGATGCTGGAGACAAAAATGGAGAGAGAGAAAAAAAAAATCCCTGCCTTTGTGGAGCTCAGATTCTTGTTGGGGAAGTAGGTAATAAGATAAATGCTGGGTGTGGTGGCTCACACCTGTAATCCTGGCACTTTGGGAGGCAGAGGCAGGTGGATTTCTTGAGTCTAGGAATTTGAGACCAGCCTGGGCAACATGGTGAAGCCCTGTATCTACAAAAAAAAAAGAAAAGAAAAAAAAATCAGCCAGGCGTGGTGGTGCTTTTCTGTAGTCCCAGGTACTCAGGAGGCTGAGGTGGGAGGATCATTTGAGCCTGGGAGGTTGAGAGGCTGTTGTGAGCTGTGATTGCACCACTGCACTCCAGCCTGGGTGATAGAGTGAGACCCTGTCTCAAAGAAACAAAAACAAGATAAATGCCTAGATATATGTTAGATTAGTGGTCACTGCCAAGAAGCAAATAAAGCTTCCATGTTCTCTGCGTGTGTATGTGTGTTGAGAAGGAATATTGGGAATAATGAGTGATTGTAGCTGCATCTTGTTTCTGTGTGAAATGTGTCTTTAAGCTCCTGCTGGGGGCCAGACTCCATCCCGTGTTGAAGTGGGACTCCCTGGTTGTTTCTGGGGCACGGTGTCTGTGGAAGAAGGTGGATTCTGGATCTTGCCTGGCTGGGAATGAGGGCTCCAGCAGCAAGGCTTAGGATTTGAGGGGGAAAGAGTGTGTGTATTTAAGGGGGTCAGCGGGAGATGTCTTCGGATATACATGAAGAGTGCTTAGAATAGTGCTAAGCATTCAATAAATTTTAGCTATTAACACATATAATGCATTGTGCCTTTTGTTATAAAACTCAGGGCTTTAAATAGAAACTAGAAGGGCCACGTTCTTGGAAAAAAGTGTTCAGTGTTAGAAGCAGTAATTATGTATTAATAATTATGTAAGTGCCAAATTTGGAGCATGCACATAATTTGATCTCTCTCTCCCCCTCACCCTTTCATTCCCTTAGGCCATTTTGGAGGAATATATTTTAAGGCAGGAATCTTGGATGTGTACATAACAAAGGCCTTCTTGTGTTACTATCTAGTGGATCAATAGGCAAAAGGAAGAAACACATTCTCAAAGCATGGTCAGATTCCTTAAAATGTACTTAGATAAGGGGGAAAAGGGTAAGAAATCTAGTAAAGGTGTGGTGCATGCTAATTGATGGGGAAAACAAAAAAAGAATATAATGATTTCCCAAACTCTGACCATATCTAGGTTAGTGACAAAATTTGAGTTTGGGAAAAATATACGTATCAGGGATGCAAGCTTATTCTGTGCAGTTTACACCTGCAATTGTTATTATTTTTTTGAGATGGAGTCTCACTCTGTCACCCAGGCTGGAGTGCAGTGGTGTAATCTCTGCTTCCCAGGTTCCAGTGATCCTCCCACCTCAGCCTCCCGGGTAGCTGGGACTACAGGCACACGCCACCATGCCCGGCTAATTTTTGTATTTTTGCTAGAGATGGGGTTTCACCATGTTAGCCAGGCTGGCCTTGAACTCCTGACCTCAGGTGATCTGCCCACCTTGGCCTCTCAAAGTGCTGGGATTACAGGTGTGAGCCACCGCCCCTGGCCATCCTGCAATTTCTTACTACGTTTTAGCCTTGTTTTTTTTTTTTTTTTTTTGTCTCAACAGAGAATTCTTTATTATGTCCAAAAGAGCACAACAAAAACATCCAACAATACATAAACCTATATATGAAATATAGAATATCTCCAATTTTTTACTTTATATGGCAGCACACCAATATATGCAAGAGAACATATTGATGGGGCAAGGGGAAAACTGATTTGGGCAATGACTTAATTAGTCAGGCATCAACATTCAGAGACCTGGTAAACAGCAATTTTAGTCAGAAAAGCACTATGAGAAGAGTTCCTGTGAAGCTGGGATTTACATACTTAATTCTCCGTTCCTGGTCATTTCATCCACAACTTGACTGTTGTCAGTCACGGTTCTTTGCTTTCGGAGTGGTACTATCAAGGTACAGAGAATGCCCATCTCAGTACCAAAATTTCACCATGAAAAATCATAATAGACATAACAAAGCTTAAAAAAATGCTGCATTTCAGAAGTATTTACCCTAATAATTTTTAAGAAAGCTTACCATAAATACTTCCAAAAACAACAGGCTTTACAAAATGTTATACAACATCCTGTGTACAGCAGTCAGGCCATTTGTCAAACTGTTTAGTAATTAGTTTCTCGTGTACTCTTTCATCTCAAGAAGGTCAGTAATCATCTGTCTGATTTCCTCTCTAGCTAATGATCTGTTGTTAGCCTGCTTGTAACAATGGATTGAAGAAACTGGTATATGGTTTTTTTTTTGTTTTTGTTTTTGTTTTTTTGAGACGGAGTTTCACTCTCGTTGCCCAGGCTGGAGTGCAGTGGCACGATCTTGTCTCACTGCAACCTCTGCCTCCTGGGTTCAAGCGATTCTCCTGCCTCAGCCTCCCAAGTAGCTGGGACTACCGGCATGCGCCACCATGCCCGGCTAATTTTGTACTTTTAGTAGAGACAGGGTTTCTCCATGTTGGTCAGGCTGGTCTCAAACTCCTGACCTCAGGTGATCCGCCCGTCTCGGCCTCCCAAAGTGCTGGGATTACAGGCGTGAGCCACCACGCCTAGCCCTGGTATATGTTTTAAGTCAACCAGTTCTCCTTAAGTCTCATAGGTTCTGTTTCAACATCATGTTATTGTGTACTACAGAAGCAATCTCTCAGTTATGAAAAATAAAATCAGTTTCAGGGCTCACAAAGTAAAAAGGGAAATTCTTCCCCAATCTCCCCTTCCCCCACCACCTGGATTTTGTCTTTAAAAAAATGAAATTTAATTTAAATGTGTAAGACACTTTAATTTAAATGTGCACAGGCACTTTCCAAAAAACAAAAATGAAGCCAAATCACAAAATTACTCAATAGTTATAGAAGACAGCTCTGATTTTGGGGGGTCATCTCTGGTTCCTTCAGCATAAGCATTGGTCTTTGGCTGCTAGCCTTGCTTTTTAGTTTCAGGAATATGGATCCTATTATTGGTATTAAAAATTATACTTATAAAACTGTTGAAGGCTATTACTAATTATTTCAGTTCTCTATATAGTATTTGTACTTCAGTTTAATAGTGCTAAGTCATTTAAATAATAGGTCTCTGTTGAAAAATATTAGAATTGTACCCTTCCACCTCTAAAAAGTCAGAGTTCCAGGATGAAAAGGTATGAAGTTCTCTGTTGGTCGTAGTATTTTGTGGGCTAAATCATTGTCTAAAATCAGAAAGACAATGTAGTGGAAGGGTTGTAGGAGTTGCATGGATCTGGGTTAGAATCTCAGTGCCTCTCGCAACCAGTTGTTTAAAATGTGGGCAGATTAGTCTCTCCATTTCCATTTTCTCTTTTGGGAAATAATTGTTATTATTTTGCAAGGTTCATGTGACAGAATGGATTAGTATGTGTGTCTAGCATAATGTAGATGCTAAAATTAAATGATTGATTTGGCACCAGTCAGAAAGAGTTTATTCACTTTTAATATTGATTTTGAAAGTCTCCAGTCAGATTGCTTAATTGATACACATTAATTTTTACTGTTAGATTTTTAACTTACTATTAAACACCAAGTTTGATAATAAATGCTATTAGTGAGGTAGGAGGTGGAACTTGACTCCAGACCAGATTGAAGACTGGCTGAAATGGAAGAGATGAAAGCACCTCTCCATAAGACACGCCCACCAGTGCCATGTCAGTTTACCATTGCCATGGTAACACCTGGAAATTACCACCCCTTTCCATGGCAACAACCTGGAAGTTACCACCCTTTTTCTAGAAGTTTCTGATTAACCTGCCTCTTAATTTGCATGTAATTAAAAGTGGACATAAATATGACTGCAGAACTGCCCTTGAGCTGCTGTTCTGGAGCAGTCACAGAGCTTAACACTGTCACATCAGTAAAGCAGTTTCCTTCTACCGCAGGGTCACTCTTCAGCTCTTTCCTAAGTGCAGTCGAGAATCTTCCTGGGCTAAGCCCCAGTTTGGGAGCTTGCCTGCCCTTCATCAATAGTAGTAGTAATAGTAATGATGATGGTAGCCAGCCAGATATAGTGAAGTGTTCCATGTGTTATCTCAGTTACTATGAACAAGGGCCCTCAAAGGGCAGGTATTTTTATGTTCATTTTGCTGACAAGAAACTGAGGCTTAGTGAGACTGAGAGTTAGAAAGTAACGAAAGGAAAAAGTTATGTTAAATGATCACTTTTTTATGGAGCCATGCTTTTTTGTGCTTAATTTATTGCCTATTGCTCATATGTGCTTTACATTGTTCAGTGTTTTCTCAAGATAAGCAATGAGAAGTAACAGCTGTAGTCAACTTTCTTCCCCAAGTACTAAGTAAATAAGGTGGTTAGGCGTAGAATGGAATTAGCTATGGAATGCTGATTGTTTATTTTCTGTTGTAGGATGAAAGAAATTAGGCATGAAGAAGGAAGATAATTTTTTACTTGCTATAGATTTGAAATAGTTTCTTTTGCTTGCTTTTTTTTTTTTTTTTTGAACTACTGAGGAGTTCAGAGTGGTTAACTGAAACAGACTCTAAAAATACCCTTTAGTAGCATGCTTACTGAAGTATTTTCTGTTTGTCTAAAATTAGCAGATTTGAGCTGTGTACTCTGGTTTTCCAAAGCCTCCCATTAGGTGACTTCTTATTCTGGTGTACTTTGTTATCTTTCTGGATAACATGTTTGATGGGTGTTAAAAGGTAAAGCTGAGAATGGCTTTACTTTCTAACAGAATACTTTGCAAAGCAGTTTCCAGCTTAGATACTTCCTCCTACAGGGAACCTTCCCAAGGTGTTTCCTTGCAGTGCTCCCTTGCTTATCCTGCCACTGTCCCACATGTCCCACCTAGGCCTTGAAGGGCAGAACCTGTCCTCTGTTCACTGTTGTATTCCAGTGCCTGACACAACTATTTGCACAGTATTAGGTGCTGAACAAATATTTATTGAATGCCAAAATTGGTTCATTTACTAAGCAGAAAGAAAGGAAAATATTTTTTGTTGGCAGTGTCTGCAAAGAGATTTGTCTTTTCACATGAAAATTGAGAAGTGGGGACAGAAAAGCAAGAAAGTGGGAGCAAAAGTAATTGAGATCCACAGTGGCTCAGGAGTGTTGACTGGTGCAGGGTATGGTAGAAGCCCGTTAATGGGTAGGGGAGCCAGATACGGAGGCTCAGCTGGGCTGGGGGCAGGTCTGCAGGAAATGGGGGGCTGTGGAGAAGGTTACCAGCTGTTACCAGAGTTTTTCTCTGCATTGGAAATTTCTAAGGTGTGTTTTTGTTTTTAAAACAATATCTGTACTTTCAAAAATATGGTTTCTCTGCTGCAAGGGGAACACATTTATTTTGTGAAAGTAGGTGTACCTAGTTAACAGTTTCCATTTATTAATTTCTGGAATAGTGTTTTGGTTACTTGGAATGTGTGTGTGTGTATTTTCTTTCTTTCTTTCTTTCTTTCTTTCTTTCTTTCTTTCTTTCTTTCTTTTCTCTTCTTTTCTTTTCTTTTCTTTTCTTTCTTTTCTTTCTTTGTTTTTGAGACAGAGTCTTGCTCTGTCACCCAGGCTGGAGTGCAGTGGCGCCATCTCAGCTTCACTGTAGCCTACGCCTCCTGGGTTCAAGCGATTCTCCCGCCTCAGCCTCCCAAAGTACTGGGGTTACAGGTGTGAGCCACTGTGCCTGGCCTATTTTCTTTCTATTACAAGTCCCTTGTGGGAGAGAGGGTCGTAGCTCCTATTCTAAACAAACAGAAGTTCTGTCTTAGAAATTTTCCCATTTTACAAGTGTTCAAAGAAGACCAAATTTCATCCTCTTTCCCTGCCTGTGTCCTGGAATCAGCTGAGAAGAAAGACATGAGTAAAGTGGTCTTCAATTCAGCCAGTCTTCAATTGTTGGAGACCAAAATTTACCTTTATGCTGATCAGGGTTAGAGCTGCTGTGCAGAACATGGCTTATCTCTGTGGGCAAGCAGCCTTCCGGAGGCTCATCTCCAGAGCCGTGCAGCAGAATGTTGCCCTCAAGAGAGGACAGAGGGCGGGACTGGCTATGCATGCGTGCTCACTCCCTCCTTCCAGATTCACTGAGCCTGTTTTCCTTCCGTATTAAGAGGTAAGAAAGTGACTCCTGGAAAGATGTACTTTCCCAAGGTCACACAGATAGCTGACAACAGGTTTTTCTCCTGGGCTCTAGAGGCCTTTGGTCTGAGTAGAAAGGGCGTGGTTATGGGGTTGGCCAGGCCTTGTGTTCACCACATTCTGCTTCTGTGCTCTTAGCTTTGGTTTTTGCATCTATACCATGGGGTTAAAATTTCTACCCTCGGGGTTCCTGGGAGGGTTACATAAGGTATAACTGTTGAATGACCTGATCCAGTGCTTTGCACTCAGAATCAGCAATGTAAATATCACTCAGCCAGCCTGGGGCACTTTCCTCTGTCAAACCTTACCAATCCTTTTCTTCTTCTTCTTCTTTTTTGTTTTTTTTTTTTTTTTTTAATTGAGACAGGGTCTCACTGTCTTGCCCAGGCTGAGGTGGAATGTGGCACAATCTCCATTCGCTGTAGCCTCCACTTCACAGGCTCAATCGATTCTCCAGCCTCAGCCTCCAAGTAGCTATAGGCACGTGCTGTCACACCCGGCTAGTTTTTGTATTTTTCATAGAGACGGGTTTTCACCATCTTGCCTAGGCTGGTCTCAAACTCCTGAGCTCAAAGCGATCTGCCTGCCTTAGGCTTCGAAAATGCTGGGATTACAGGTGTGAGCCACCGTGTCCAGCCTAATCGTTCTTTCTTTTAATCACCCTGGCTTGGCACCTCAGAAAACATGGTGATTGGAGTTTAGCTCTCAGCAGGGTGGGACTTGGATGTTGACTGTTTTAATTTTGATTTTTTTTTTTTTTTTTTTGAGATAGAGTCTCGCTTTGTTGCCCAGGCTGGAGCGCAGTGGCACAATCTCGGCTCACTGCAAGCTCTGCCTTCCGGGTTCATGCCATTCTCCTGCCTCAGCCTCCCGAGTAGCTGGAACTACAGGAGCCTGCCACCGCGCCCAGCTAATTTTTTGTATTTTTAGTAGAGACAGGGTTTCACCGTGGTCTCGATCTCCTGACCTCGTGATCTGCCTGCCTCGGCCTCCCAAAGTGCTGGGATTACAGGCGTGAGCCACCGCACCCAGCCCAATTTTGATTTTTTAGGAGGAAAAAAAATTGTTCCTAAGGAAGTCAAGTCCTAAATTGAAAGACTTTTATATGTTATACACACCCTAGAAAAACTTGGGTTACACCTGGGATTGATTTTGAAGTAGGGCATTGAACTGTGTGTCCTGTTTAACCTTGAGGAGCAAATGGCTTTCCATTCTAAACATTCTCATTTCTTCTCTGGGACATTTTTTAGGTGCTTGTTTAAGTTTCTGTTTTGTTATGCATGTTAGAGGACTCTATATGAACAAGTTCCTAGGGGAGGAAATTGGTGACTTAGATGAAAGGTGAAAAAGGTGAAACCTTCACATTGTTGTGTAAGGGATTGTCCCAGAATGTGTGAAATTTGATGTAGTCCTTCTTGTCTTCGTTTTTTCCTTAGATGTTCTGGATGAAACAGTTCCCCCTGCCACACGTGGAGATAAGGATGTGGCTCTAGGCAGGGCATATCCTGTGTTTAAGACTGTGTTGACTCTTCTTTTACGGTGTCTGCCACTTGTTTCCTGCCTAGATCTTTAGTTTTGAGTGAAGTAGAGCTGTGAAGTCCTAGACTTGTAATGCTAAGGCATTCATTATGTTAAATTCAGTTTCTCTTTTTCTTTTCTCTGCTTCACATCAGCCTTGTACTTTAGCAGATTTCCAGTCCAGTCTTGGTAACTGGGCTACCGCTCTCCTTGACCTGTCCCTTTGCAAGCAGCAGACCATGGCCAGGGTTGGGAGGCCGGCTGGGCCACTGACCCCAGTGCTGAGGAAAGGTGGAGCGGGAGGCCCTTTCCTTCTGGCCTCGGGCTTCCTGTGCACGCCACTGAGGAGGAAAAGGAGCTGGAGGGCGTGTGAACCCTCAGGTTATACAAGCAACACTTCTGTGCAACAAAGAAAATGTAAATTGCTGTAAATTACCCAAAAAAAAAAAAAGATTGCTGGCAATCTGCTTTCCAGGGCAGATGGAGGGTAGCTTTTATTTATACATTGGTCAGCTGATTGAGTGATGTTTAAAAACCACCTTTACTTCTGGCACTTCTTGGCAGTATCAATTTTTTTTTTTAATGGATAGAGAAGCTTTTTTATTTTACAGATTATAACTGCATATCTTTACCTGAGGGAGCTCAGGTTCGCTGTATCTAGCAGCTTCCACATGTCATCTCTGTATGTGCAGTTGGTGCCTGCATTAAGGAGGACAGACAGCCTTGTGGCGTTGGTGCCTCTATTCTGTATCTAAAGCTATTTATTTGGGGGTGGCTGCCCAATGAGCGGCACATCAAAGTGGTGTTCAGTTATGCTGGCCAAGTGCTGAATTGCATTGTGTTTATTTTTATTTCCAAGGTTATTTTTTACACATGAAAGCGTTTTCCCCTCCTAGATTTTACTGTTTTTTTTTTTTTTTTTTTTTTTCTGATTAACAAAGATGTACAGACTTGAGAAGTTTTCGAAAATTTTGTAAAAATGTTGAAATTTTTATGCAGAAAGAGAAACAAAGTAGGGGCCCATCCCAAATCTCACCAATCAGGCAGAAACTATTTGTCATACTGGATACAGTTTCTCTCTCTTTCTCTCTCTTTTTTTTTTGGGTTGGGGGAGGTCTTTTCATTAAAAAACTCTTGCATGTTAACAGCACTTGCATGGTCCTTAGGAGATGAAGGTGTTTCGCCATTTCTGGAGTGCTGCACATGTAGTTTTCTTCTTTTTAAATTGTCAGTGGCCCTGGCCAGATTGCTAATTCCCTACTAAATTGCCAGTTGTGCTAGTACCCCACCCTCCAAAATCCATATTGACCTTCTGTATCAAAATGGCTAAGTGGTCAGAAACCAGCAGTGGGCAAACGTTAGGGTCTCAGCTTTCCTCCTTTCTTTCACTCGCTGGCGTCACTGGCTTTGAATCAGACAGACCTGAGTAGGAACCTCACCTAGCCCCTCCACTAACTTTGTGTCTTTGGGCAAAATAAATCTCCCTAAGCCTCTATTCCTATTTGCAAAATAGGGATGATAGTATTACCCAATTCCAGGGTTATTGTAAGAATTCAGAGGCAAGTTGTGAAGGGCGTGGCATGGTGTCTGGAATGGATGATGATACAGTTCCCTAAGGGGAGCTGCTGCCACCTCTGTGCTGGGGATTCTGCCTCTGCCCCATCCCAAGAATTTGGGTTGGCTAATCCTGCCCTGTCTGGTTTTGGATGAGGGACCAGGAAAGAAAGGGAGGCAGGATGGGGGAGGTGTTTTTGAGAAAAACCTTCTTTTTCCCTCTTCAAGTATTTGTTTCAGGCAGTACCTGAACCCTCAAAGACTGATGGGGACTGGTCCTGGGTCACCCCAGCAGGGTTCAGTGAAGTGGGCCAGGGGCACTGGACCCTTGGCCTTCTCCCTGCAGGGGGATGTGCCTCCCTGGCCTCGCCTCTTGTGGTCTTCTGTGTTTGCTCACTCCTTACTCACTCTGAGACTTCTGACTGACCAACCTGTGTTCCTGGCATTCTTTTGATGATGTAAGTGTTTCACACCCTATCTGCAACCAAGCAGGAGGACAGAGAAGATTTCTGCAGCAAAGAGTACCTCTAGAAATTGCTTTTGTGAGGTTCTTTGAGGTGCTAATCACCTTTTATTTCAGTTGCTCTGACTTATCATTTAATAACTCCAGAGGACTTTTTACTTCCTTGGCAGGAGGAGGAAGGTGATTGCTCAGATAAAACCCAAACCTAGAGCTGCACTTCTGAAGGAAATTGCTGCTCAGGTAGAGCTGGATGTGTAGATGTTCTCCATGGGCCCATGCTGTGCCTGTACCAGCGTCCTGAATTGATGGCAGCAGAGGGGTATCTTTCTTCATTCTTCGTCATGTATTGCCTGAGGCAGAACGAATACTTGTACACTTGGGATTTCAGCCATGCCTTTTAAGGGCTGTGAACAGACTTATCAAAGAGCCATCTTGAGTGGCCTGTAGGGTGGAAGGGAGAATACAGGACAAGAAAGTGGATGGAATTAATGGGAACAAGAGTGATATAAAACAATTTAACCCCCTGTGGCCTTCTTCAGACTTTTACATTTGTCTATTTTTATTTATTTTAACATTTTTAACTTTCGTGGGTACATAGGTGTATATATTTATGGGGTACATAAGATTTTTTGATACAGGCATATAATGTGTAATAATCATATCAGAGTAACATCACCTCAAGCATTTATCATTTGTATTACAAACAATCCATATATATTCTTTTAGTTACTTTATTATTTTATTTATTTATTTATTTTGAGACGGAGTCTTGCTCTGTCGCCTGGGCTGGAGTGCAGTGGCACGATCTCAGCTCACTGCAACCCCCACCTCCTGGGTTCAAGCGATTCTCCTCCCTCAGCCTCCTGTGTAGCTGGGATGACAGGCCTGTACCACCATGCCCAGCTAATTATTGTATTTTTAGTAGAGATGGGGTTTCATCATGTTGGCCAGGCTGGTCTTGAACTGCTGACCTCAGATGATCCACCCACCTCGGCCTCCCAAAGTGCTGGGATTACAGGCGTGAGCCATCGCACCCAGCTTATTACTTATTTTTGAGAGATAGGATCTTGCTCTGTTGCCCAGGCTGAGTCATGTTCACTGTATACTCTACCTTCTGGGCTCAGGCAGTCCTCCCACCTCAGCTTCCCAAGTAGCTGGAACCACAGGTGCACAACCACCACTCCTGGCTAATATTTTTATTTTTTGTTCAGACGGTGGGGAGGCTCTTGCTATGTTGCCCAAGCTGATCCCAAACTCCTGGGCTCAAGCGATCCTCCTTCCTCCGCCTTCCAAAGTGCTGAGATTACAGGTATGAACCACTATGGCTAGCCTGGTCTATAGAAATGTCTAATTTTCTTCAGACTTTGTTCTCCCTTCAAATTAGGTTTCATCTGGCAGAGTGGCTACTCCATTTGTTTGCAAGCCTCTGCCCTTGATGTTCAGATTCCTGCTGCTGGTGGAGCCAGCTGAGTTTCCCAGATGGGCTCCACCTGCCTCCTCCTCGGTTGCCGCAGCATTCATTGCTTCGTGCTTCCTGTCTGGCTCGCCTCCAAATGAGCCTGTTCATTTCCTTTCTCCGGAAACTGTCCTTATCACTGAGGTTCAAAAGTTCCATAAAGGATATGGCAGTCTTGAGACTTGACCTCCAAACTTTGACCTTAATAAAAACTGGTTTTTTAAACCCAGCTAACCTGAATGAGTGGACTATGGCTTTTAATTGCTGTTAGCTGAAGGAGATGTATGGCTGCCGGGTGATGCCTTGAACAGTGAGATGTTACATATAATCTTGAATTTGGGGTGGTGCTTGTGTCACCACTCGGAATTATCTTGTCAGTCTCACTTCCCTCCCGGCTTCTTGCCGATCTTCTTCTATTGTTTTCAGTTAATTTTCTTACTATCCAGTGAACTTACTTTGTATTTATTGTTTGGGGTAGTGTTGTAGATGGTATTAATATTTGAAAACTTACTGTTGAAAAGGACCGTAGTCCAGTGGCCTCTTTTAATAATCAGGGAAAACTGAGTCCATGAAGACACACCTGCCTTTGAAAACATAAGAATCCACTGCTTTTTCCATTGAGACGGAGCCCACAGAGATCTCTGAGAGGACGGCTGCAGCAAGAGTGCTGACTCCCATGCAGCCACATTCCTTTTCTAATTGTCAAAGCTGATTAGTGGATTTGGATGTGCTGCACGGCTTGGAGGCCTCTAATAATCTTTCCTTTCTTACATAGCTCACCTAGAATTTGAAGAAAATTAAACCAGTTGTGAAATATATCACCTTTCAGAAATGAACAGCATCTTAATTGATTCCCTTTGAAAACACATCAAACTGGGATTTCTGAGTGTAATCTGGTATGCCTTGAGGTGGGGACCTCATGCTGGGGCACTCAGAGGAGACTGGTCCACCTCCAAGTTTGTTTTCTGGCTCCAAACAAATGAGTGGCTGTTTGACTGTTGGCACACTACCCGGTTTTAAAAGTACAACCATATAGGGTATGGAGGGCTGGTAACCAGGGGGTTTAAAAAGTGAGGTCATGGAAGGCCTAGATGAAGCTCTTTTAATGTGTATCACAACTGCAATTAATCTTACTAACATGCTGGGCCTGTTCCTGCTTTCGCTGCCCCGGGTGTGTGAGAGTATTTAGGGGGCATGCTTTGAAGGATTCTTGTTCTTTGATCATGCACATGGATAACAGAAGTACATCAAACTTTGTATCTGGCATTATAAAGGCCTTTTGTATGCCTCTGTAGATTCATTCAGTTTTGAGAAGAGAGCAAAAAGCTTCATGCCAATTGATAAGATGTACAAAAGTGGGTGGATTGCAAATGCAGTCTTGCAGCAGTGATCTCTATGACCAGATCAGAGTCAGCTGAACAGGAATGGAGCCCTCTTCTATATCCAACACTAAGGTAGTTCCAGCACAGTATTCTGGGAGTGAAAGATGTAAAAAAACAGCCAGGCACAGTGGCTTATGCCTGTAATCCCAACACTTTGAGAGGCCGAGGTAGGAGGATCGCTTGAGCCTGGGAGGCGGAGGTTGCAGTGAGCCGATGTGGCCCCACTGCACCTCAGCCTGGGCGACAGAGTGAGACTCTGTCTCAAACAAACAAAAGTGTAAAAGCACTGTTGTGTATTTGGGAAGCAAAAGTATGCACAGGAAACAACAAGGCATAGAAGGTATTGTGGATCCTAAACCTGAATTGATGAGGGTAGCATGGGGGTTCTGAGGGCAGGGAGGTAACTGAGGGCTGTTGTGGTTAGGACGGCTTCCTGGGTGGGGTGGGCCTTGCACGCAGACGATCAACCAGGTGAGGAGCAGGATGGGGTGCAAGTGGTGCTCTTAGCTTGCGCTGACTGGTAGGGCAGTACGTAGTGAGAGGTAAAGTTGGGGGAGTATAGTAGCAGCGGGTGGTACACTTTGGTTTTCTGTGTGCACTCTTTCTCTCTTGTTTTTCTTTCTTACAAGTGTATTTAAGGAAGGCTAGTATAGTACTCCAGCCTTATAAGGTTGCTTCTTCATTTTATTTTTTCTAGACCATGTGTTAGAAGTTGTCTAAAATACCCGCCTAGACTCCCCCCTCCTTCTTGCTTAACAAGTAACCTTAAGGACCAAGAAAGAGGTTAAAGTTTCAAGTTCAACAGATGGGGATTGCGTGTGCTAATAATCCTCTAATGAATAGAATCTGCTTACTTCAATGAAACATAAGAAAAAAGAAATATTTGTTCCTTTATAATGTACTCATTTGCTCATAGTTAATGAATGTCACATAAGATTAAAAGCCTCTTAAGGTTTTCTTGCTATGTCCTTTAACTGGTTTATTTTTTAATTTTTAAAATTTTAAATAGAGATGGGGTTTCGCAATGTTGCCCAGGTTCGTCTCGAACTCCTGGGCTCAAGCAGTCCTCCCATTTCGGCCTCCCAAAGTGCTAGGATTACAGGCATGAGCCACTGTGCCCGGCCTGGTTTCTTAACTGCAGGATTTCTTAGAGTCTTTAACTTTCTAAGGAACACTGGGTATCTCTAAGAGGAGTGAAGGAGGAGGAGGAGCAGGAGGGCCTTTTCTGTCCACAGCACATTTTGGAGGATTGATGTTCCATGGAACACTCTTTGGGAAGCATGGCCCCCTGCTGTTCTGCAAAGCTGTGTGCATTGCCCTTGTTCATCCCAGTTGCCCTCTGTTTTTCCACTTACTTTTCCTGCCCTGAGATAACAGTGATGCATCTATTGCTACAGGGAGGATTAGGGGATGGAGAGAGGCTGTTAAGTCCCTCTCTAACCTTTTCCTGCTGTTCGAAGCATCAACAAAGTGAACATCTTATATGGCTGCACTAAAAAAGTTGCCTGCTTACAAGCTGATTTCAGGCAAGATGAACTCCTGAATCCTCACATGAACGGAAATAGAACCCCACCCTGTATCCTGCCATTAAAAAAAAAAGAAAAATCCTCTCATCTGGCAGGGGGAAAGAAATCCCAGCCCTAGAGTGGCCAGGATGAATCAGCATGCCAGGGCTATACACCAAGATAAGCATTGAGTCTCTAGATGTGGCACCATGGCAGATTATCAACACTGGTGCCGTGAGAACACTGCAGCAAGCAGCGCACTGTACTTTTAAGGACAAGAACAGCGGCACCAAACACCCCAGAAACAACTGTTGTGATTCTTTCCTTCAGGAGTAGAATTTTTTTTTTTTTTTTTTTGAGACGGAGTTTTGCTCTTGTTGCCCAGGCTGGAGTGCAGTGGTGAAACTTCCACCTCCAGGGTTCAAGCGATTCTCCTGCCTCAGCCTCCTGAGTAGCTTATAGGCCTGAGGGATTATAGGCATGTGCCACCATGCCCGGCTAATTTTTTGTATTTTTAGTAGAAACAGGGTTTCTCCATGTTGGTCAGGCTGGTCTTGAACTCTTGACCTCAAGTGATCCACCTGCTTCGGCCTCCCAAAGTGCTGAGATTACAGGTGTGAGCCACTGTGTCCGGCCTTTTTTTTTTTTTTTTTTTTTTTTTTTTATGGAATCTTGCTCTGTCGCCCAGGCTTGAGTGCAGTGGCACGATTTTGGCTCATTGCAACCTCTGCCTCCTGGGTTCAAGTGATTCTCCTGCCTCAGCCTCACAAGTAGCTAGGCTCACGTCACCACACCTGGTTAATTTTGTATTTTCAGTAGAGATGGGGTTTCGCCATGTTGGCCAGGCTGGTCTCAAACTCCTGACCTCAGGTGATGTACCCACCTCGGGCTCCCAAAATGCTGGGATTACAGGCGTGAGCCATTGTGCCTGGCCACTTTTTTTTTTTTTTAGACAGGGTCTTGCTGTGTTGCCCAGGCTGGAGTGCAGTGGCATGATCTTGGCTCACTGTAACCTCCATCTCCTGGGCTCAAGTGATCTTCCTGCCTCAGCCTTCTGAGTAGCTGGGACTACAGGCGCACAGCACCATGCCCAGCTAATTTTCTATTTTTAGTAGGGACGAGGTCTCCCTGTGTTGCCCCGGCTGTTATTGAACTCCTGGGCTCGAAGGATCCACCTGCCTTGGCCTCCTAAAGTGCTGGGATTACAGGAATGAGCCACTGTGCCTGGCCTGGAGTATTGCTCTAGAACATCCTATTTCACATCGTTTTATGTGGGGTTTTTCCTTCCTCATTCTTCATTTACACCTCTATTATAGTCTGTATTTGCAATGTTTACTACAGTAATTAGATGAAGCTTAAAATTCAGTTCTCATTTCCAGGGCTCAGAAGCCACGTGTTGCTCATGGCTCCTCTGATGGACAGCACAGTTACAGGACATTTCCTCCACTGCAGAAAATACTGCTGGATAGCCCTGATGTATATCAACAATGCTGATCATTATTTGAGAAAACTTTCTGGGCTCCCTCAACACCTCTGCCTACTTTATTATTTTAAAACAATTTTTTGTAGGTGCATACCACCATACCCAGCTATTTCTATTTCTTTGTTTTTTTTAGAGACACGGTGTGCTGTGTTGCCCAGGCTGGCCTTGAACTCCTGGGCTCAGGTGACCCTCCCGCCTCAGCTTCCCAAAGTGCTGGGATTATAGGCGTGAGACACCATGCTTGGTGACTCTGCCTACTTTAATATCTTAGAGGTTTTGGTACTGGAAGTGAAGAACATTGGACAGCCATCAAACGTAAATACAAAACTGTCCCAGGTGGCTCTTCTCATACATTTCTCTAGGGTTGAGCAAGACATGCTCCCCACCTGGAAGACCCTCCTAGGGCTTTGTAGGTTTAACTCTGTGTGACAGTTCTCTTTGTATTCATCACAGGGCCTCCACTTTGTATACCTAAAAGACTTCTGAGAACAGTATTTTTCCCTATTAATCATACTTTAAAATCTAGTTTAGGAGCATCTAACTTCACATGCCGAAATTTTCTTTTGAAATTTCCTTTTAAAACCCCCACACTGCTTGCTCTATAGCTCGTGGAAATCACTTACTTCATACCATGATTCATTGCAAACCTGCTTTGGTTTGCTTATAAGTCCCTCCATGAATTCAGTGGAAATGTCTCTCCCAGAGAGTGTTTTTCTCTTTCGGTCTGGTCCATGGTACTTTATTTCATGTCCTTATTAGAAGACATGTAGAGGAGTCAAGACCTAGACTTAGTTCAGTTTGAGCTAGGCTTGAATTCCATTTGCAACATGGGGCGGGCCCACTGCTCCAATAAATGTGCTGTTTTACATGTGAAAGGTGCTTGATGTTTTGCTCTATGCAATTCCTAGGCTAGAACCTGTTCTGTCTGTTATTGCACTGAGAATCGCAGTCTGTTGGTCATCAGCAGGTGACTGCCTATTGCCAAAACAGACGATGAGATGAAAAGTAGGAATTCATGATTTCAGAATCTAGCCTCACTTGGAGAAAGCATCTGTTGGCCTGGGAAGTTCACCCTTCTCTGCTGACACAGGCTGGACCCCACACCTGACCAGGTTTCAGAGCACCTGTGAGAGCTGTGGGACCTCCTAGTGGCAGTGTGATGGTACCACTTACTGAATGTCATGCCACTGGCATCAGGCACTGTGCATATATTGTCCCCCACTCAATCAGAGCATCTGTGCTATTAATATTTGCTCTTTTTTGTTTGTTTTTGGTAAAAGGTCTTTATTTTTTAAAGAGATCGGTAATACAAAAAAACAAACAAACACCCAAAAACCTCTTGTGGGGCTGGGGTGGGGAGTAAGGTGAACTTTACTAGGCTGTCAGCCAAGCAAAGGCAGAAAGGTGGGGTCCACAACTGTCTCTCACAGCTTTAAGTGCTTGGCATGGAGCTTGGCTCCAATAGGCAGGCACTCAATAAATAGTTGTTGAATAATGGCTTGTATTATATCTTCATAACAGTTATGTAAAGTAGATATTCTTTTGCACATTTTACCGTAATGGGAAAACTTAGGCCCAGAGAGGTTAAGTAACTTGCCTCTGGTCACACAGCTAGAATGTGGCAGAGCTGTGTGATTTTAGACCTAAGTATGTCTATAAATCATAGTCCACAGGCCGTCACTAAGCTAAAATAGAGGAAATGATAGGGCCACATTCACCTTCTCTCTTTTGAACTCACTTTTTGAAGGGGGGGGCGGGGACAGGGTCGCTATGTTGTCCAGGCTGGAGTGCAATGGCACGATCTCAGCTCACTGCAACCTCTGCCTCCCAGGTTCAAGTGATTCTCCTGCCTCAGCCTGCTGAGTAGCTAGGATTACAGGTGCGCCACCACACCCAGCTAATTTTTGTATTTTTTGTAGAGACGGGGTTTCACCATGGTGGCCAGGCTGGTCTCGAACTCCTGACCTCGTGATCCACCCACTTTGGCCTCCCAAAGTGTTGGGATACGGGCGTGAGCCACTGCGCCCAGCCTGAACAGGCACTCTTAATTGCACTATGTTTATTTTGGGCATTTTGTTATGTTTTTATGTTTTTAATTTTGATATAATTTCACAGTTATAGAAAAATTAACCAAAAGAGTATAAACAATTATCAGACCCTTTACCCAGATTTGTTGGGACATATTCTTAGAAAGTCTGTGTTGTGAGCCTGTGGGATTGGGCCGCACTTCTTGAGTAGAGCCTGGGTCATGCTACCCGAGAACTCCTGGGTGCCTGTGAGGTTGGGTGTGTCCCATCTGAGAAAGTTCGCTGCTGAAAAACAGTGACGTAACCCCACCCAGGAACTGAAGCGAGCCTAAGAGCAGCTCTCCAGGGCTTGCTGGCTGGAAACAATGAGGGAAGAGTCTAGGATTTATGAAATATTTTTTTGTGGAAGAACTCTTCCTCTGAGAAACTGCTGGAGGGTTTGGGGAATACACAACAAAACTGACTTACGAAAAGATGACTTGTAACTCACCAAGCAGACGCTCTCAGGCGTGGCATGTTGCCCTCACTGGCTGCCAAGAACAATAACTGACACATTATCCACAGACGGCTGCGCCCCATGCCGTTTCCTCTCCTGCCATCACAATGAAAGACCAGGGTTGACACTTGGTATTGTATCTATTCCACGTCCGCTGCACCATTTTCTTTTAACTCTTCCTTCTTGCTCTCACCCCTTTACCTGTTGGAGCTACTGTGCCCCTCCTGGGTTTCATTTTCTTCTCTTCGTTTTTCCTGGGCATACAACTGCATTCCTAGAGATTGTGGTTCTGATTCATAATCAGTGTATGTGGAGGAAGGGGGAGGATTCTTCTCTGTGAGGGGACAGGAGGGTCTTTTTTAAAGGGGTAAACAATTGGGAAGTTTTTAGAGTTAAGGGTCTTTCTCTGATGCTAAATGAAACCACTGTCCTCTGTTCCAAGGCCTGAGCTTATGACTTCTTTGCTACCAGACCTAGAGAAACAGTACTTGGTGGCCATTTTGGAAGCAGTTTGTCCTTTGACCTTCCCCACTCCACTTGTGCAGACACCACGCCCCGTGAGGATGGGCGTGGTGTCTGCTGCTGAGCCTGCCTGCCCCACACTTAGGCAGGTGCCTGGCACACGCAGAAGCTCAGCAAATATTTGCTGAATGATGAGGCCTTGGTGTATGATTGCTACATTTTTGGCTTAAAAAGTACAGCATCAGGGCCCTTGGGTTTCACCTGCTTTTCTGGGGTATACTTTGCAGTTGATCCTTTTTTTTGTTTGTTTTGAGATAGAGTCTCACTCTGTCACCCAGGCTGGAGTGCAATGGCTTGATCTCGGCTTACTGCAACCTCCACCTCCCGGTTTCAAGTGATTCTCCCACCTCAGCCTCCCAAGTAGCTGGGACTATAGGTGCTTGCCACCACGCCCAGCTAATTTTTGTATTTTTAGTAGAGACAGGGTTTCACCATGTTGGCCAGGCTGGTCTCGAACTCCTGACCTCAGGTGATCCGCCCACCTCGGCCTCCCAAAGTGCTGGGATTACAGGTGTGAGCCACCACACCCAGCCAGTTTCCTTAGTTTTTAATCTCTGAGAAGGAAAGATAATTGTTACATAAGGATGTCTCAGTTATCTATGTGTGGATGATCCAGGGAAAATTTCTTTCCAGACTGGCTTACTCTTTGGATTTTCCTCAAGCTTCTGGGTCTGCCTGTGCGAAGGGGCCTAAGGCTGGGTGTTAAGTCCCATAGCATCAGCAAAACCTGTAATTTAGGGTTAACCAGTTTTACTTAACTCCCATTACCCCTTTTCCTTCTCCTCATTCTTAGAATCCTCACGTGAGTGGTGGTAAGCCCCTAGGATTTATGTATGCTGCTGTGTATGTGCTTAGCCATTTCCTGTGTATTTAATGGTGAACCTTTGGTGATTCCTCACATGGAACCCTTTTGCCCTTGGTCACACTTGTGAAAGCACCTCCACATCTTTGCAATTAGATCAGCCTAGGCCAGGAAGCACCTTAGAGGAGGTGATTGACTCTAGTTCCTTCTTTGGTAGAAAATGAGAGAACAGGCTCCCAAAGGTTAAGTCCAAGGCACAGGGTTAGTTGGTGACAGGCCCAGGACTGGAGCCCAAGTCTTGCAGGTGTGGTGCACTTTCTGTAACACCCCTTTGCCCTGCCAACTTCCCACCCCACATCCATGAGATTGTAAGTCCCTTATTATACACTTTTTAGTATATGCTTTGAAGAGTCTTTGGACAGTTAAAACTGAATGTACAAGCCAAGACTACCTCATTTTCTTCTTCAGCTATGACTGGTACCCAGCTAATTGTGGATTGGTAAGAGCAAGACAATCAGAGATATGATACATGTTTAAAACTTCATTAGGGCTCAGTGCAGTGGCTCATACCTGTAATCCCAGCACTTTTGGAGACTAAGGTGGGAGGACTGCTTGAGCCCAGGAGTTCAAGAGCAGCCTGGGCAACATAGCCAGACCTCATCTGTAGAAAAAATTAGCTAGGCGCAGTGGTGCTTGCCTGTAGTCCCAGCTATTCAGGAGACTGAGGTGGGAGGATCGTTTGAACTCAGGAAGTCAAGGCTGCAGTGAGCCGTGATCACGCCCCTGCATACCAGCCTGGGTGATAAAGTGAGACCCTGTCTCAAACAAAGCAAAACACTTTCTTGGAAGTAGTCACTGGAGCTTTTGAAAGCTTATTTTAATCCACAGCTTTTCACCCACCAAACACTAATACCAAAAATAAGATTACTTTGGGGTTTTACATTGGCAAATAGGATGCTCCCAAGGGACTTTGAAGTCTACCCCTGAAGCTAGGGAATGAGCACATTATCTTGTGCTGGTATTTATCCAGTATTACCCAATATACTGACCCATTAGACTTCACCAGGATGGTGCTGACATTGAAAAGTCACCGAGATAGGCTGGGGGTGGTGGCTCACGCCTGTAATCCCAGCACTTTGGGAGGCCCAGGCAGGCGGATCACGAGGTCAGGCCATCGAGACCTAATGGTGAAACCCCATCTCTACTAAAAATACAAAAAATTAGCCAAGCGTGGTGGCGGGTGCCTGTAGTCCCAGCTACTTGGGGGGCTGAGGCAGGAGAATGGCGTGAACCCAGGAGGCGGAGGCTGCAGTGAGCCGAGATAGGGCCACTGCACTCCAGCCTGGGTGACAGAGCAAGACTCCATCTCAAAAAAAAAAAAAGAAAAGTCACCGAGTTAATTTGTAGTCAGCACACCCCTCTTAGGGTCTAAAGTCAAAGATCTTGAGGCTTCAATGGATCAAGAGCCTTTTCTTACTCTACATGGTATTGATGCAAGTTCTGTAGTAGCCCCTCCTGGTGTATTTACTTACGACACTAGCTTCCAGTGGGCAGATGGAAACCAGTGCCTGCCTGGAGACTATCCAGCTGTGAGAATGGTGTGATGTGTCTGGCAGAAAGAGGCGTGTTTACAAAGGCTTTATTTTGCAAGCGTAAATCATTGGATTTTAACTGTTCTTCCTCTCTTTGTGTTGAATCTGATTATGCAGCCTTTCTGTAGGTTTTTAAATGTTTACCCACACCAGACCCTTGGGGACCAATTGGATTTAGTGGGAGCACCCTAGAAGACCTGGATTAAAGTGGAACTTGGTCTCTCAACTAGTTGGGTTGTCCTTGGACAAACTGCTTGACCTCTGTAAATCTTCTGTCCTTATCTGTAACGTGGGGGTGCTAATTAGCATTAATTAGCTCATTGTTGGGAGGATTAAAT
Organism: Hylobates moloch; assembly: GCF_009828535.3. Classification (NCBI taxonomy): domain Eukaryota; kingdom Metazoa; phylum Chordata; class Mammalia; order Primates; family Hylobatidae; genus Hylobates; species Hylobates moloch. Next base: position 40,624,756 of record NW_026652288.1, on the reverse strand, counting down.
GAGAACACCCCTGTGGAAGTACTTAGAGCTCCCAGTAAAGGTTGGAGTTAGGGAGGGTTAGCAGGTTTCATTTGCTTCCACATTTTTTTTCAGCAGTTTAATTTACTGAAACTGGTATAATAATGCCTCCTTGATTAGGTTGTTGGGAGAAGTAAAGGTGATACAAGTTAGGTGCCTGGTATACTTCATCAGGGTGACAAAACGCTGTCATTTGGTCATTTGTGATCACGTCTGCTACTGCATAATGTCATGCACTGATGGGACTCTTTAGACAGCTAATTATTGATAAATTCTTCACAGTGAGAAGAGGATTTAACTGATATTTCTCCCTCTAGAGTGTGGGGAGGTAGAGAAGTGGGTGAGACTGGAAGGGTGGGAAGAAGTCTGGCTACTTGTATCTTGGCCTGGGGATTTGTTTGGGAGATGAACTACCCTCTGGTAGTTGTGTACAGTTTACAGGTCAGTGATTAGTATGAGTCTGTGAATAGTGCCAGTTAATACTGATTAGCTGCTGTACTTTTTGCCGATAAATACTGTAAAGGTATAAAGACGACAGAGTTAATACAAGTTGCTAAAGAGAAACTTGTGGTAAATGTCTTTAAATGTTGTTTAAAACAGAAATGGCCAATCTAGCAGGCATGCTGAGGAAATGATGTTTTCGCAGAAGAGAAATTTAGCAATGACAGTTTTGCAGAATAATATTGGTAATGAAGTGTTACTTGTAGCTGCTGACAAATTAGTTTTTTAAAAAATATATCCCTTAGGGGCCGGGCGCGGTGGCTCACGCCTGTAATCCCAGCACTTTGGGAGGCTGAGGCGGGCGGGTCACGAGGTCAGGAGATCGAGACCATCCTGGCTAACACAGTGAAACCCCGTCTCTACTAAAAATACAAAAAATTAGCCGGGCGAGGTGGCGGGCTGCGGCAGGAGAATGACGTGAACCCCGGGGGGCGGAGCCTGCAGTGAGCCGAGATAGCGCCACTGCACTCCAGCCTGGGCGACAGCGAGACTCTGTCTCAAAAAAAAAAAGAAGCCCGGAGTGATATATATATATATATATATATATCTCCATCCCCTAGGAAGACTGTAGTCTGAAAGAATGAGAACCGTAATTGGTGGATGAGCCTGGAGAGTTTGAAAGTAAGAACGAAAGGGAAGCAGCGAGGGAGAGAAGGAGAGAGAGAGAGAGTGTGTGTGTGTGTGTTTCAAGGTAACATGCAAGAACAATAAGGTTCTTCTTGTGTGGGTTGTAATTTTTTTTTTTTTTTTTTGAGACAGGGTCACACTCTGTCACCCAGGCTAGAGCACAGTGGCACAATTATGGCTCACTACAGCCTCGACCTGGGCTGAGGTGATCCTCCCACCTCAGCCTCCTAACTAGCTGAGACTACAGGTGCGCACCACCGCGCCCAGCTAATTTTTGTATTTTTTGTAGAGATAAGAGTTTCCTCATGTTGCCCAGCCTGGTCACAATCTCCAGGGCCCAAGCTCTGCCCTCCTTGGCCTCTCAAAGTCCTGGGATTGCAGGCTTCTGCCACCGTGCCCGGCCCTTGTGTGGAATTTTTTAAAAATCCTGACTTATCCGCTTTTTTTTTTTTTTTTTTTCCCGAGACAGAGTTTTGCTCTTGTTGCCTAGGCTGGAGTGCAATGGCATGATCTCAGCTCACCACAACCTTTGCCTCTCGGGTTCAAAGTTATTCTCCTGCCTCAGCCTCCCAAGTAGCTGGGTTTACAGGCATGCGCCACCACGCCCAGCTAATTTCGTATTTTTAGTAGAGACAGGGTTTCTCTCTTTTGGTCAGGGTGGTCTTGAACTCCCAACCTCAGGTGATCCGCCCACCTCAGCCTCCCAAAGTGCTGGGATTACAGGTGTGAGCCACCGCGCCCGGCCTATCCGCACTTTTTTCTATGATTGCTCACATGTGACATATCTTGTTTTTCTTCCAGGATGTTGAGAAAGAGAAGGAAACCCACAGTTACCTCAGCAAAGAGGAGATCAAAGAGAAAGTTCATAAATACAACTTAGCAGTCACAGACAAGTTGAAGATGACCTTGGTAAGTACTCACAATACTATTTAGGTTGACACCTGTCAAAAGACAAATATAAATTGTTGGTACTACTATCTATAGTTCTAAATATCTGAATAACATTTGTAGAAGTGTAGTAGTCAAGGTATACAGAACAGGAAAGTGGAATATTTCTGTGGCTTTCAATTTAAATCTGTATTGTGAAGTAGCTTTGTCTCAAAAATCAGTTGTTGGGTTAACCTTAAAAAAGTGAAACACTTATAATTTTATTTTAAAAGATTTTGTGACCCACCCCTCCCTCCTCAAAGGATTTTTAGCATCATTGCCTAACACACAGAAATGGTGACTCAGATTCTAAGAAGACCTCAGGTAAGGTTTTTTTTTTGTTTGTTTTGGTTTTTTTTTTTTTTTTTTTTGAAACAAGGTTTTGCTCTGTCACATGGGCTGGAGTGCGGTGGCACGATCACTGCTCACTGCAGCCTCGACCTCCGGGCTCAAGTAATCCTCCCACCTCAGCCTCCCGAGTAGCTGGGACCACAGGTGCTTGCCACCATGCCCAGCTCATTTTTGTATTTTTTGTAGCGACGGGGTTTGCCATATTACCCAGGCTCATCTCAGATTCCTTGGCTCAAGGGATCTGCCCAGCTTGGCCTCCCAAAGTGCTGGGATTACAGGTATCAGAAGCCCCTAAGTTTTTGTCTTGTACAAAATAAATATGGAAGTGTCAGGGAAAGGATTCTGAGCCCATGGATTGGAATATAGAGGTATATAATAGGATAGTTTTCTCTGCCAGTCGTTAGTGTAAGACAAGGTACTTAATACTCAGTTTCTTCCACGTCGCCGTCGCAGGCTTCCACAGCATTGCGCCACACTGTTTGAAGCATGCAGAGAGTCGGCGGCGTACAGGAGGGAGAAGCCTCAGGGCCTGGTGACAGGTAAACGAGCTGACAGTAGAGCTAGAGTATTCATGTTCCTCTAAACTTAGCTGGCATCTAGGTCTCACCTACCCATTGGGTGGCCCGCCTTCTTCATGGCACTTGTTAGCCCTTAGTGCCAGTTTCCAGGGCACTTGGACCCCTGTCTCTCAGTCTGTTTACTGTGAACTGACAGAGTTTGGTAAAGGACAAGGTGATTGGTTTAAAACAGGCCCTACCGAATCGGTGATTCTTGGGGAGGAGCTTTCAGATAGAAACCCTTGTGGTAAAGGACCCTCCCTGGTAGAACTCCTCCAAAAAGAGGGGAGAGGAGCAGAGAATCCCAAGATTCTTCATCATTCCAGCAGCAAGATTTCTTTTTCAAACACATTTTTTCATCAAAGGAGAATTCCCCTTGCTATGTTTTTTTTTTCTTTCCCCATAGAGACTAAAACAGATACAAATTATCCATATCATTTTAAAGATAAAAATTTTGGGCTGGGCACAGTGGCTCACACCTGTAATCAGCATTTTGGGAGGCTGAGGCGGGTGGATCACTTGAAGTCAAGAGTTCGATGATGGCTCACGCCTGTAATCCCAGCACTTTGGGACGCTGCGCAGATCACGAGGTCAGGAGATCGAGACCATCCTGGCTAACACAGTGAAACCCCGTCTCTACTAAAAATACAAAAATTAGCTGGATGTGGTGGCGGGCGCCTGTAGTCCCAGCTACGCGGGAGGCTGAGGCAGGAGAATGGCATGAACCCAGGAGGCGGAGCTTGCAGTGAGCAAAGATCACGCCACTGCACTCCAGCCTAGGCGACAGAGCAAGACCCCGTCTCAAAAAAAAGAGTTCAAGGCCATCCTAGTCAACATGGCGAAACCCCATCTCTACTAAAAATAGAAGAATTAGCCAGGCGTGGTGGCAGGTGCCTGCAGTCCCAACTACTCAGGAGGCTGAGGCAGGAGGATCACTTGAACTCAGGAAGTTGAGGCTGCAGTGAGCTGTGTTCGTGCCACTGCACTCCAGCCTGGGTGAGAGAGTGAGACCCTGTCTCAAAAAAAGAAAAAAAAAAAAAGAACAAACTAGAGAATTGGGATTGAAAATTGATCTTGTGGGAAGGAAGAAAAATAACATACCATAAAGGTAGTTTTAAATGTTCTACTTTAACTGTGGCATTTATATGTAACACTTGGCAGTTTGTTTTAATAACACATTACAATAAATCTTTTCTAAATATACTGTTTTTGTTTGTTTTTGAAATGTAGTCTCTGTCGCCCAGGCTGAAGTGTAATGGCGTAATCTCGGCTCACTGCAACCTCCACCTCTGGGTTCAAGAGATTCTCCTGCCTCAGCCTCCCGAGTAGCTGGGATTACAGGCGCCTGCCACCACACCCAGCTAATTTTTTTTTTTTTTGTATTTTTAGTAGAGACGGGATTTCACCCTGTTGGCCAGGCTGGTCTCGAACTCCTGACCTCCAGTGGTCTGCTCGCCTCGGCCTCCCAAAGTGCTGGGATTACAGACATGAGCCACTGCACCCGGCCCCAAATATACTGAATACAAAAATAAAAATAAAAAGCGAAGACCAAACTGTTATTACTGTTTTTGGCAACTAAGAAATAGTAATTCTACCATCAGTGAAGATAGTTGTTTTTAAGATCTGTACTGTGGGCCAGGCGCGGTGGCTCACGCTTGTAATCCCAGCACTTTGGGAGGCCGAGGCGGGCGGATCACGAGGTCAGAAGATCGAGACCACGGTGAAACCCCATCTCTACTAAAAATACAAAAAATTAGCCGGGCGTGGTGGCGGGCGCCTGTAGTCCCAGCTACTCGGAGAGGCTGAGGCAGGAGAATGGCGTGAACCCGGGAGGTGGAGCTTGCAGTGAGCCAAGATTGCGCCACTGCACTCCAGCCTGGGTGACAGAGTGAGACTCCGTCAATAAAAAAAAAAAAAAAAAAAAAAAAAAAAGATGTGTACTGTGAAGTATAGTGGTTTGAATTTGTTTGTTTTTGTTTTTTGTTTTGTTTTGTTTTGTTTTTTTGAGACAGGGTCTCGCTCTGTCGCCCAAGCTGGAGTGCAATGGCGTGATCTTGGCTCACTGCAACCTCTACCTTCTGGTTTCAAGCGATTGAATTTGTTTTTAAAATGCTGCTTAAGAGACCTGAAATGCATTCTATGTTGTATGGCATATATGCTGCATTAAAAAGTTTAAGCAAAGTTGGTAATTCAGTGCATATGAATATAGCCACTAGGAATGAAAATAGCCTGTTTTCTTACTGTCCCCTTGTTGTTGACTTCAGTATTTCAGAGCCCTAATTGTGACCTTCCTTTTGCGTATAATAGTCACCAGTTGAGGATGTTGTTTCCTTTGAGCCTGTAGCCTAGACATATCCCCCAAGCTTTAATAAGTTTTGTGGTTTGGCTAGCATCTGCTCCATTGGATTGTAACCTCGCAAATGGGCCCTGACCTTTTGCCAGTAGCTTCAGAGGCATGAGTCTGGGGCCGGCAGTCAGTCACAGCATCAGGAGGCTTCTTCAGTGGCCACATCTGCCCTGCAGACCTTGCCTCTGGAAGCACTTTGCCTGGTGTGTTAACCGCCCTCTGAGGTCATTCCTTTGGGGGCAATCTTTAGTGAAGTTCTGCCACAAACCTCAAGAGAAGAGAACAAAGGAGTGTTTCACCTTCCCATTTTGTTTTGATATGCTTCTTCCCTAAAGTGCCACCATCCACCCAGCTAAGAGTGTGCTTCTCTCCCTGCTTCAGAATTCAAATGGGATTTACACTGGCTTCATTAAAGTACAGATGGAACTCTGCAAACCTCCACAGACTTCTCCAAATTCTGGAAAACTCTCTCCCAGTAGCAATGGCTGTATGAATACACTTCATATCAGCAGCACAAACACTGTTGGGGAAGTGATCGAGGCCCTGCTCAAAAAGTTTCTCGTGACTGAGAGCCCTGCCAAGTTTGCACTTTATAAGCGTTGTCACAGGGAAGACCAAGGTACGCTGCCAGCTTAAAAGGAAAATGGTCTGTGCTTCTACTTACATCTGCTGTTCTCATTAGCAGAGGGAAGACTGGTGGGTCTCATCCATGTCAATTGTGTCAGAGCCTGGAGTCCAATGCTGGAAGCCATGGTGATCTTAGCATGCACTTAGTGCTTCCTGGCTGTCCATATTTTTGAGTTGGACAGTTGAGGGTCTGAGGAGCTTGGAAGCATCCATATGTGATGGGCATCCATTTTGTGTTGTTGGTGGGGGGATGGGGCGGGGGCTGGTTTTGGTTGTTGTTAGGAGTGGCTTTGATTTTAGTTTTCTTTAGGACACAAAAGAGTGCCTCTGTGTTTGAAGTTTTCAATAGCACATTCCACATTTGATGTGCATTGGTACATGGAGTGGTTTGGTGGACCTGTGCTGAGACCTTGTGACTGGGGAGGCACATGTGCATCACAGCACATTTCAGCGTACTGATGGAAACGGCCCAGCCCTGGGCTCTCCTGTTTCCTTAGCTTGTCTCACTTGGTGTTACACCGGGACATTTTGGTACTCTGCCCCCAGAGGCTCATCAAATGAGTGAATAACATTTTGATCTAGGGTCTGACTAAACTTAATATCCACATTCAGGGGATAGAAAGAGAACATTAAATATTAAATTACTGCATGAAACAGAATGAGATATTCCAGGTCAGGCAATGACCAGAAATTGATACCAGTGGTGGACAGTAGTGATTCAAGTGATTCAGTGACTTACTACATGCGATTTGAAATTGGGGTGTGTGTGTGTGTGTGTGTGTGTGTGTGTGTGTGTGTGTGTGTACCGTAAACTATTTAAGCTTTCTTTAGTTTTTCTCGGTAAAGCCTAATGTAGCTATAGAAGGAAATATATTAACCTTGACATGATAGTAGTGTTCTTCAGTTACACAGGATGAAACCCAGCTCATTGCTGAGTATGCATACATCTTTTTAAAAACATACCATGGGGCTAGACCCTGTGGAATACAAAGATGAACAGGCCAGGGTTCCTACCTCCAGAGGTCACAAGCTTAGTATTGTGGGGGTTTATATCTACAGGGAAATTGGCACCTGCGATACAGTGCATCTGGAAGTGCCACAATAATGTAGAGAAGCTCGATGGCATTTTTATCTGCCTGTTTCTTGGCCTGCTCACCTGGACTTTAGCTGTACAATCTGAAAGTAATAGTGACTTGTTGAAATATTACCCCCATGGCTGGCAAATCCTTTAACACGATTGGCAATGTCACTGTATGTGTGTGTCCAGCATGAGACATATATAGCTGTGCTTGAAGCTACCAGAGCTTATAATTTGTTTTTTGTTTGTTTGTTTGAGACGGAGTTTTGCTCTGTTGCCCAGGCTGGAGTGCAGTGGCACAGTCTCGGCTCACTGCAACTTCCGCCTGCCGGGTTCCAGTGATTCTCCTGCCTCATCCTCCCAAGTAGCTGCAATTACAAGTGCCCACCACCATGCCCAGCTAACTTTTGTATTTTTAGTAGAGACGGAGTTTCACCCTGTTGGTGGCCAGGCCGGTCTCAAACTCCTGACCCCAGGCAATCCACCTGTCTCGGCCTCCCAAAGTGCTGGATTACAGGCGTGAGCCACCATGCCAGGCCTTGGTTTTTGAGACAGCGTCTTACTCTGTCACCTAGGCTGGAGTACCATGGCACGATCATAGCTCATTGTGACCTTGAACTCCTGGGCTCAAGTGATGCACTTGCCTCAGCCTCCTAAGTAGCTAGGACTATAGGCGGGCACCATTATGCCTGGCTAGTTAGAAAAAAAAATTTCTTTTTTTTTTTGGAGACCGGGGTCTTGCTATGTTGCCCTGGCTGGTCTCGAACTCCTGGCCTCAAGTGAGCCTCCTGCCTCAGCCTTTAAGTGTTGGGATTACAGGTGCGAGCCACTATGCCTGGCCTATTTTTATTGTTTTTAAAGGAGTAGTAGACCCTTTTTTAGGTTTCTTATCTTGCTTTTTTTTTTTCCATTTAAAAAAAATTTATTTATTTTTTGAGACAGAGTTTCACTCTTGTTGCCCAGGCAGGAGTGCAATGGCACGATCTCGGCTCACTCCAACCTCCACCTCCCAGGTTCCAGCGATTCTCCTGCCTCGGCCTCCCAAGTAGCTGGGATTACAGGTGCCTGCCACCACACCCGGCTGATTTTTTTGTATTTTTAGTAGAGACAGGGTTTCGCCATGTTGGCCAGGCTGGTCTCAAACTCCTGGCCTCAGGTGACCTGCCCACCTCAGCCTCCCAAAGTACTGGGATTACAGGCGTGAGCCACCATGCCTGGCTCTTATCTTGTTTTCTAAAATGAAGAGCAGAGCTAACTATAAGCATATTTTGGGACTACTACCCGTTAAAATTTATTCTTGAAAATAATTTCCTTCTTAATCAAGGCACAGTTTATATTTGAACAGAAACAGAATATATTTTATTCCACTGTGGGCTACTGGTATTAAATAATAAGATGAGCCGATTGGCAACTTAGAGGCTGGGGTAACTTGGATGGTCACCTTGATCTGGAGGAGGGGATCACAGTGGGGAAGTGGTCTCAGGAATGGCTGAATACTCTGTAACATGCTGCTTGTTTCTTTACCCAGTCTACGCCTGCAAGCTCTCAGACCGGGAACATCCACTCTACCTGCGTTTGGTAGCAGGGCCCAGAACAGACACACTTAGTTTTGTTCTTCGTGAACATGAAATTGGAGAAGTAAGTTATTGTTCACTATTGCTTTAAACTATACAGAACAGCTGGCCCTATTTTATTGCAGTAGCCTAGTGACTTGGCTATTGATGGGGGATGGGAAGAGAAGAGAGTTGGAGGGCAGGGAGAGGGAGAGAGATTTTGAATTGTCAGAAATGAACCCAAAGTTAGCCTACGATGTCGTTCTCTCACAACCTTATATTATTAGTCTGTCATTTTCAGAGGTGGGAGAAAATAAAATGTTTTTACTTGATCTCCATCCAGAGAGTCATTTTCACCCCTTCCCACCTCCAAAATACTCCAGTCCAGCTGAACTTTGAAAGTTGACACTCACCATGTGTTTGCTACTAACAAAAGTCTCCAGGCTAATTCCCTTCTAAAGGGATATGAAAGGAAATTCGATCTCTTTACCATGGAAGACATTTAGCTTTCTAGCATCTTTTTTTTCCCCCTTGCCCAGTCAACTGATTAAGAAATTATGTTTCCATGTGCATCATTTGCCACGTTGTCTCCAGAGAGGATTGTATTTAGCCAGTTCAGTAGGAGAAAAAAAGCACTTGAGCCTGCCCTCTAGATCAAGTGTCAGCTTTAAATGACACTTGAGCAAATCCCAAGCTCCTGTCCCAGTATTCTGTCTGGAATAGGAAATGGTATGAAATGTCCTACATGGTGCAATTGAGAATAGGGTTTCTAGGTTAAAAGTTAGGAAACGACTCTGTTTCCTACTGTTTGTTAGATTAGTAGCATGACCTTGGGTAAATCTTCTGATCTTTTAGCCTTCAGTTTTAAAATCTGTTAAATGGGACTAAACACTTTACAAGGTGGCTTTGAGTCACAATTAGAAATGTATACATGTAAGTGAAGGGAGTTTTAGGAAGACAGTGGTTTTAGATGTTTTTGAAGTTTCTTTTGATTCTGGTGTTTTGAAGCTTTTCAAGACGTTCAGACTCATTTTGGGGAGAAGGCAGGGTGCAAAAATCTGACTTGGCTTTGCAGTTGGTAAGCATTCCCTCTGCCAGCTTAAGCCAGACACATTAGCATAGTCTAGTCAGTGTTTTATTTGTCTTGTACTTAGTGTTTTAAGTAGCAACTAGAACTACATTGGGCAAGAATTTTATTAGTTATTTTATTTTATTTTAATTATAGTTAGAGATAGGGTCTCACTACGTTGCCCAAGCTGGTCTCAAACTCCTGGGCTCAAGCAATCCTCCCACCTCAGCCTCCCAAAGTGCTGGGATTACAGGCGTGAGTCACTGCACCTGGCCTTAACTTAGTTTTGAAATTGACTTGACATCGGGTTTTATTGTTCCAGACTGCTGTACTGGACCTCTGTATGGTGTTCTTATTTCTCAGTTATTTAAGGAAAACTGAACTGACGAAGGAATTTCCATAGCTGTTGGGGGTGGGAGGGATATTTATATGATGTCTTTATTTTGGAGACTTAACATAGGTAAGAGATAATCTGTTAAAATTTTAAAAATTAACAGAATATTCTAACGTGGAAGTTTTGCTCTCCTACTCCATGTTGCTCTTTTTTTTTATTTATTTTAAATAACCAGCCTAAACTGATCTCCAGGAATTCTTCTTCTACCACGGAGCCCACTTGGTGGATATACTTATTTTTCACTATTTTTTTGTATTTGATTATCTTGAACCTTTTCTCTACCCCATCCGACAGCAGTTCTCCACCAGGATCCAGGGCCCCCTTTGGGAGAGGAGGATGTGTTTGGAAAAAACCTCCTAGATGATGCTACATACTCTCCTTGACATTCACTGCTTCTATTTTTTAAAATTTGTTTAAATTTTTTTTTTTCTTTTTAAAGAGACTGGGTCTTGCACTGTCACCCATGCTGGAGTGCAGTGGCACAATCATAGCTCACTGCAGCCTTAATCTCCCGGGCTCAAGCAATCCTCCCACCTCAGCCTCCCGGGTAGCTGGGACTACAGGAATGTACCGCCACAGCCAGATAATTTTTAAATTTTTTGTAGAGACAGGGTGTCACTATATTGCCCAGGCTGGTCTCGAACTTCTGGTCTTGAACTTCTGGGCTCAAGTGATCCTCCTGCCTAAGCATTCCAAAGTGCTGGGATTATAGGCATGAGCCACAATGCCCAGCCTAAAAACTTATTTTGTGCCTGCTAAATAAGTACTAGGAGCTGTTAGGGAAACAAGGCTCAGAGCCTCAAGGCAAGAGATAAACTCCAAATAGTGAGAAGTACGGCAGCTGTGGTGTAGGTAAGGTGCAGGTGAGATAGATACTAAGCAAATAATTGTAATTTTAAAATCTTGGTTGTGATCAGGGCTCTGTGAAGGCTTTTGATACACTTAGTCTTTGGTGGGAAGAGAGGGGAGGAAGTTGTGGAAAGCTGCTTAGAGAAAGTGTCATTTAAGCTGAGAGGGGGAGGATGAGTAGTTCATAGCCAGGCAAAGTGGAGGAGGGGAGAACGCATACCACTTGGGTAGAGAGTGAAGCTCAGTGAGAGAGAGATGGGGCCGGAGAGTTTAGAGTCTTTCAGACAGCCTCAGCAACTAAGGGAAGCCATTAGATGGTTCTAAGCAGGGGAGAGTCTTGGCCAGATGTGCATTTTACAAAGGATGTTCTGTTTGGGGAACAGATGGGGGAGCATAAGAGCCAAGTGAGGAGGCCAGGTAGGAAGCTGTTCCAGCGATGCAGGAATAGATGATAGCAGCTAGCACCAAGGGGCCGTACTGAGGGAGAAAAGGCTGAATGGAGAACTGTTTGGGGGTGATAAGATTGATTATGCGAGGTAAGAAAGAAGTCAGTTACAATGAGGACTGGAGGTTAAGATGAAAGGACTGTCGAGTTGTTTGTAATGCTGCTGGGGGTCAAATCAGGTGAGGAATGAAAGTGTCTAATAGACTTAGGGATACGGAGGTCTCTGGCTTTTAGGGAGATCGTCTTGAAGAACAGTGGGAGGGGAGGGGAGGAAAGTGATTGGTGTGAGCTGAGGTGGGAGTGGGAGTGGAGGGAGCTGGCAACCCCAGCGCTTGCAGACCACACCTTCTGCGGCATGGGGCTGGGAGCGGAGGGCAGCTGCACCTCCGGGAGCTCCTGGTCAGCATTCCTAAGTCTAACTGAGCATTAAACACCTGGCGTTTTTTCTTTCTGTGTTTCCTGACAGTGGGAAGCCTTCAGCCTTCCAGAACTACAGAATTTCTTGCGCATCTTGGACAAGGAAGAAGATGAGCAGCTGCAGAACCTGAAGAGGCGCTACACAGCCTACAGACACAAGCTGGAAGAAGCCCTCCGCGAGGTGTGGAAGCCTGATTAAAGCGGGGCTCCCTGCCCGCGAGGCCCAGTGCAGGACCGATGTACAAAACAGCAGCAAGTGCCTCTCTTTTCAGAGGGCTGCTGTCTTGCCCCACTATGCTAGGGTCTTCCCCTTTCTATCTGTAGATTTTGTTCCCCAAACCTGGTCACACAGCATCCTGCACCTTGGCGTCCCATGTAAGGGACTCTGCAAGCTTGTTGTTCAGCACCGCAGTGTTACCTCTTGGCAAGCTGTGAACCTGTCGCCTCATCAGGAGCATTCGAGGGTGCTTGGAAGCATGAACTCTGGGGTGCGTTTTTTTTTTTTTTTTTTTTTTTTTTTGGTTATTTTAATTATGTGATGCTGTTAAGCTTACGGATATGCAGTTGATTTTTTAAAAAGCTTAACTAGGAATCTTTCTGAATACTTGTCCTATTTTGAAACTACCTGTCCGGTTTTTTGTTTGGTTTTGTTTTCTTTTCTTTTTTTAATGTCAGAGGAATCTATCTATGTGAATCGAAAGGCACAGGAATCTAGGAACTCTGAGGAATTTATTGTGAAGGATTTTGTTAGGGGGTTGACAGAGAAAGGAAAGTGTAAGTTTGGAAGAAGGCATGTGGGGTGGTGGCAAGCACTGCAGGCTATGGAAGGTGACTTGGCTTTTCAGTTAAGGGTAGTGGAGAAAGGGGTAGTTGCTTGTAAACGAGTTAAGAGCATTCAGTGTGGAGATGTTAAACCCATTTTAGGATCGCTTGGTTTCCTGGTGGGTAGAATGTGGGAACAGAGCCAGAGGTAGGAGCTAAACCAAAAGGAGGGACCCATGAACTCTGCAGCCGACCGATCAGAGAATCAGGCAGGTGGAGCCTACCGAGCTGGGCAGAGGTGGGCCTCACGCAGCTGGATCCCACCCTCTAACTCTGCCCTTTGGGAGTGGAAGGTCTGATTGGTGTAGCTGCTCTGCATAGGCAGGACAGTGACCGTTCACTAACTCTTGTTAAGTTACATACAGTGTATAGCTTTCCCCCACAGGTGGTTTTCAAAGTTGAGACGGAATTTGGGTAGGGGCAGCTGTTTTTCCCTTGATTGTTAGCTAGGATATTTATCAAGTAAACTTTGGTGACAATCACTGTCTTCCCTTTTATTCCTCCTTTCCTTTTCCTTTCTTCCCTTTTTTCTTTCCTTCCCTTCTGTCTCCCACCCTACCTTGTTCTTTTCCTCCCTCCCTCTCTTCCTCCCTCCCTCCCTCCCTCTCTCTCCCTCTCCCTTTTCTACATTGAAATCTGTTCTTACATAATATAGAACAGGGCTATTGAATAAAGACCCAATCCTAGCAGATCTTTAGTTCTAAAGGGCAACTTGACTGTGAGTAGGAGGGCCCCCAAGAAAGGGAGGAAAGTCCACACCCAGCTAACCACACAACAGGGCTTCGTTATGGAAATATTTTAACAAAAGTACATGTTATTACCAACCAAAGAAATGCATGTGCAATAGAAGCCTTCCTTAAAACAGGCTAAATAACCTCATTTTATGCAGCAGTTTAATCTGAGAGCAGAGGGAAAGGTGTGCAGTGGTTCCAGAGGGGCCCTTATATTCTATTTTTAGTCTAGATATTTTTTGTTTATAAATTCCCAAGGAATTGTTAACACTTTGGTGACACCTAATGGATTCTTTTTGAAATTCCAAGGTGCTTCAGTTCTTTGCCTAAGTGAACTGTGCCTTTTATTGCATTTCTGTTCCTCTCTTGGTGGCTCTTCTGACTTTTTGGAGAATACCCATCTTGTTGGAGGCAGACTTAAGTTGTTATGCTGCGCCACACAATTTACTGAGACAATCATATCTTCCTAAGCATTTAAGGAAAGTTGAAAAAAATAGAATTAGCAGCTATAAAATATGTATGGCACATCTTGTTTAATTTTGCATGTAACTTCTCTTTAGTACATTGATGAGGTTTTAGTGACATTGTCATCCAACACTTTACCTTTATTGTTCAGGGAATGCCTTCGTGATTTTTTTTACTGGTTTTACTATTCAGACTATGGCCTAGGTTTGAGTATATGGTTATTACCACCTGGTTTTTTAATTATTCATCCCAGTAAACTTATATTTTGTGAAGCATTTGTTTCTCAGATTAAGACACTGTTAGAACCTAAAGTAGTAGCTGATGGGTATCTGTGAATTTTTTTTTTTTTTTTACTTGAAGTAGATTGTCTGAATAGGCATCCTCATCTGTATTTATCCAGAACCTTGCTCACTGTCATGTGCACTACAAATTGCAATTTGGAAACTTACTGTATTGAAATTCTGTCAGTTCATGGTTCTTGAAGACTGATGTCCTTTCCCAAACACTGGTTACTGCAGCAGCATTTTTAATGTGTAAGTGAAGAAAAAAGGCCACAAAGGCCAAAGATTTTTTAAGAATCATTGTACAAATCGTTATGTTAAACTATCTAAGCTTTGCTGTAATACTATTTTCTCTTCAATATGTGATGGTACAGGAAAGATGTTAAATGAAGGGGTAGTATTGCAGGAGAGCATTTTAAATGGCAGAAGTAAAAAGTTATAATATTTATAATTTTGATGGGTTTTAGTTTATTTTTGTAGGGAAGATTTTTCTCCCCTAAAATAGTTTCTAGAATGGCAAAATTGTTTCCATTATTAAAAATTGAAGTTATTAGTTGTTTGTGTTTATTTATGATAATATGCTAGATTTAAAAAGGTCACAGGAGTGGGCTGAGCTGCTTTTGCAGATACACAGGGACACATGCTGCAATGCAACAACTTTACTAGGTTTGCGTGGGTCATATTTGTTCTCTCAGATGTCATTTTCTCTTTGCCTTATCCTCTGAGGAAAAATAACCCTAAGCTCACACAGCATATTCCAATTTATTTAAAACAATTGTTTTAATTTTTGAAATATACACATTTAAAAGTATATAAAGCATGCAAAAGAGGAGGGAGGCCGAGAGTGAAAAAATAAAAATAAAAAAGCATGCAAACAGTTTAAAGGATTATTATATAAAATGGACACCTCATGACCATTACCAAAATAGAACCTTGTCAGTTCTTTAGAAATCCTCTCCCTCCACCCCTGTTCTTGCCCTGAGGTCTCCTACCCCTGAAACATACCACTTCAACATAAAGTGAGTATTTGTATTTTTTTGTTCACCATGACTGCCTTACACAGATGGGATGGAGAGTGTCTGAGGAACCACAGGGACGATGGAGTTCCGCCCTGTGCGCACCTGCACCTCGGCTTTGTGCCATGGTGTTCAGCTTCCATGCCTGCTGTTGGGAGTGTTTTTACTACTACACTGCCCCCTGGAGGGGCTGATGAAATAGGAGCAAGGCTGGCACCAGATGGTAGAGGCCTTTCACGTACCATAGCTGCTCTCTAAATAAAAATACTGTGACAGAAAATTATGGCTCTGTATAATTTTGCTTTTCTACTGAAATATTCAGAGGAATCAGGTTTGGGGGTTCTACTTGGGTTACTACCCAAGGTGCGTGGGGAATGTTTGGGAATTTTTATATTTTTATCCTTTTTTTTGGAGATGGAGTCTCAGTATGTCACCCAGGCTGGAGTGCAGTGGCATGATCTTGGCTCACTGTAACCTCCACCTCCCAGGTTCAAGTGATTCTCCTGCCTCAGCCTCCCTAGTAGCTGGGATTACAGGTGCCTGCCACCACACCCGACTAATTTTTTTTTTTGTATTTTTAGTAGCGACGGGGTTTCTCCATGTTGGCTAGGCTGGTCTCAAACTCCTGACCTCAAGTGACCAACACACCTTGGCCTCCCAAAGTGCTGGGATTACAGGTAGTACTTTTTTTTTTTTTTAAGTCATTTTTTTTTTTTTTTTTTTTTGAGATAGAGTTTCACTCTGTCTCCCAGGCTGGAGTGCAGTGGCACAATCTGGGCTCACTGCAACCTCCACCTCCTAGGTTCAAGTGATTCTCCTGCCTCAGCCTCCTGAGTAGATGGGATAACAGGCGTGTGCCACCACACCTGGCTAATTTTTGTATTTTTAGTAAAGACGGGGTTTCACCCTGTTGGCCAAGGTGTTCTGAAACTCCCGACCTCAGGTAATCTGCTGACCTTGGCCTCCCAGAGTGCTGGGATTACAGGCATGAGCCACCGTGCTTGGCTCACGTGAATATTTATTGAAACAACAGTTATCAATTGGTGACAAATTCGGAGACACTGTCAGATAACGCTAATTAGGTGTTTTGTTTTGTTGAAAGAAGGGGGCCAGGCACGGTGGCTCATGCCTGTAATCCCAGCACTTTGGGAGGCCGAGGCGGGCTGATTTCTTGAGGCCGGGAGTTCAAGACCAGGTTGGCCAACATGGCAAAACCTCTTCTCTGCTAAAAATATAAAAATTAGCCAGGCGTGGTGGCACACGACTGCTGTCTCAGCTACTTAAGAAGCTGAGGCAGGAGGATTGCTTGAACCCGGGAGGCGGGGGCTGTAGTGAGCCGTGATTGCGCCACTGTACTCCAGCCTGGGCAACAGAGCAAGACTCTATGTCAAAAAAAAAAAAAAAATGAGGGTGGTGGTGAAGGTCTACACTATAGTAGCCAATGCCAACAAAATGCTTACCATGTGCTAGGCATTCTTCTGAAATGCTTAATATGTATATTAACTCATTGACTCCCCCATGACGTTACCACACTATTACTTCATATCCCTTTTTTCACAGATGTGGAAACGGACATGTTGAGGTTTAGCAGCTTGCTCAAGGCCACTGTGTGAGTGAGTGGCAGAGCCGGGCACTGCCCTGTTTCTCTACCATCTTTTCCTGTAAGTGCTCTCTAGTTTCTCAGTTAAATCGCCTATTGAGTAAAGGAGCAAAAGTCTGTTAAATTGCCGTAATGGACAGTTCACCCCGAAGCGTAACTGTTCTGGTGCCATTGGGGTTTGTTGATATCAGTGTGTTCTCATCCATTTTGGTTCATTTATCATTTCATTTAGGTGATTATACTAAGTCACATAGAATGAAATGCTAACCTGTGCTTTCTTTTTATTTTTTGGGATGGGGTCTCACCTTGTCATCCAGGCTGGAGCGTAGTGGCGTGATTATGGCTTACTGCAGCCTTAACCTCCTTGGCTTAAGAGATCCTCCCATCTCAGCCTCTCAAGTAGCTGGGACTACAGGTGCCTGCCACCACATCCAGCTAATTTTTTTTCATTTTTGTAAAGATGGAGTCAGGCTATATTACCCACGCTGGTCTCAAACTCCTGGGCTTAAGTGATCCTCCTGCTTTGGCCTCCTAAAGGACTGGGATTACAGCCACCATGCCCAGCCTGGACCTGTGTTTTCATTTAGAGGTTCTGTTGCATGGGGGAAATAACACGGCAGGTAACCAAACTTAGTGGTCTCACTGCAGTTGGTAAGACAATTCTCCTGGAACCACCGGAAGAACAGCTTCAGTACTACAGAGTGCAATAGGAGCCACAAAACTTGTGCAAAGGTTTGACTCATGGAACCATTCCCCCAAACAAGGCTCATCCTCTGCAGAGACACTAGGAGGTAAGTATTCAAAGTCTAAAGCGTACGCTTGTGTGGTGTGAATCACTACTTGCTTAATTGAATGTATAAGAAAGAAGTTTTATATAAGGATAAAGGTGGGGGGGGCAGGTGTGGTGAAGGCTAGAATAGGAGGGAGTGGGGACTAGCTGGGTTATATACCAACAACTCTGAAGCTAAATCATTTATTCCATCTGCAGGCTTGGATCTGGGTTTGGGTTTTTGTTTTTTGTCTTTTGGGTTTTTTTTGTCTGTTGGTTTTGGTTTCATTTTGTTTTGTTTTTTTTGACAAGTCTTTCCCTATTCTAGGAGATGAGAATAGCAGGGCACAGGATAGACCCCTTTGATCTTAAATAGTGTTTCCAAAGGATGATTGTGGTTCTCACGTGTTTGGCTGAGGCTGCATTTAGCATCAAGTGAACTCTGAAAGCTCCTCTCTTCTTCTTGTTTCTGAGAAATGTGAGCCCCTTTAAGTATTATTTACACACAAAAAAAACAAAACATCGGGGCTCTTTGTAAACTTTTTTCAAAAGAAATCGGGATTTGACTTTGTTTTGGGGAGGGAGTTATTTCAATCAGGAGAGTTCATTTTTTTCTCTTTCTAAACGAGGAGTTCCGATTACAATGCGCCTGGGTCATTAAGGTCATCTATCTGGTTTGTGTTTGCTGGCATATGTACCGCGGGCTGTTGAGCCACGCTTTGTGGACACGTGGGATTCATTAAGCCCTCTGTGATTCCTGTCTCTGAAGTGGCTTTCTAGGGAGGCTGTGCTCTAGAGGGTTTTTCCATTTACAGGTGCAGTAAAATTTGTTTAAATTCTAAAAATTCTGAAGCAGCAAACTTTAGTGCCTTGCCAAAACTTAGAATTCTTGAATTACTGCTGTTGCAGGCAGGGAGGTAACAGCTTAAATTCAAACCTTTTACTCAGAACTATAAATGGTGTCTTCAGATTCTTTTAAAGATGGTGAACATTTCAAATCTTTTTCTTGCATATGTGATCTTTACAAGGAAAACATTCATAGTCAATTTTGTTTAGGTCAGATTGAGCATTTCGAGGCCTTATCAATAAAAGATGCTTGACTGAGCGGTTAAGGGCAACCATAGAAACTGAGGAACATAAAGACCAGCTTTCAGAAAACTTCCAGTTCTTTTTTTTTTTTTTTTTTGAGACAGAGTCTCGCTCTGTCGCCCAGGCTGGAGTGCAGTGGCTTGGTCTTGGCTCACTGCAGCCTGCGCCTCCCAAGCTCAAGCAATTCTCCTGACTCAGCCTCCCAAATAGCTGGGATTACAGGCACCCACCACCACGCCCAGCTAATTTTTGTATTTTTAGTAGAGACAGGGTTTCACCATGTTGGCCAGGCCGGTCTTGAACTGCTAACTTCAGGTGATCCACCTGCCTTGGCCTCCCAAAATGCTGCGATTACAGAGGTGAGCCACTGTGCTCAGCCATCGGAAAACTTCCAGTTCTATCGCCTTTATCTAGATACGGTTTGTATAGGAGTTTGTGTGTGCTGGGGAAGGAAGTGGGCTTTAAGGAAGATAAGGGTGTAGTGGTGTCAGGGAGGCCAGAAATAATGTCCCCTTTATCATGGAAAGTTATTTGTTATGAAGGTGGTAGTTAGGAAAAGGCAATGTTTAGTATCTGTTGGAAGAGATTTCAAGACAAAATGAGGTTACCACACTATTTCTTCACAGACTGCCTTCGGAACCATGGAAGGTGCTGAATTTTGTTTTTTCGAGATGGATCTTGCTCTGTTACACAGTAGCATGATCATAGCTCACTAAAGCCTCTAGTTTCTAGGCTCAAGCAATCATCCCACCTCAGCCTCAAGTTGCTGGGACTAGAGGGGCATGCCACCATGCCCAGCAAATTTTTTAATTTTTTTGTGGAGATGAGGTCTGGCTATGTTGTCCAGGCTGGTCTCGAACTCCTGGTCTCATGATCTTTCTGTCTTGACCTCTCAAGACATTAGGATTATAGGCGTAAGCCACTGCCCAAGCTGATTTTTTAAAGGCAGATTTTTCTGTTCCGTGACTCTGAAGCTACTTAATCTGAATCTCTGGTACTGGCCCCTGAGAATCTGCCATTTTAATAAGTGCCCCATATTTTTTCAAATGCCGACTGCAAATCCTAGAGCTCTACAGAGAGTTTCTGGGGCTGAAGGGATACATCATTGTGCACAGAGTATTTCCCTCATACCCCTTGTTTTGAAATTTTAAATAAATTACTTCCAAATTGAGAGTAATGACTAGCCTGCAAAGAGGCTTTCTGACCTGTCTCACTTAGCCCTGGAAAGGACAATTCTATATACCCTGTTCCCCTGGACCATGGCTAATTGCATCTTAGATCTCCGCTGAAAGGCCATTGATCAACTAGATTTTCTCAATATTTTATTTATTTATTTATTTAGAGACAGAGTCTCGCTCTGTTGCCCAGGCTAGTGTGCAGTGGCGTGATCTTGGCTCACTACAGCTCCACCTCCACCTCCACCTCCCGAGTTCAAGTGATTCTTGTCCCTTACCCTCCCAGTTAGCTGAGATTACAGGTGCCCACCACGACGCCTGGCAGATTTTTTTTTTTTTTTTTTTTTTTTTAGTAGGGATGGCGTTTCACCATGTTGGCCAGCCTGGTCTCAAACTCCTGGCCTCAGGTGATCTGCTCGCCTCGGCCTCGCAAAGTGCTGGGATTACGTGTGTGAGCCACCATGCCCGGCCATAGGGAAACTTGTGGCCAGCTACTTGGGAGACTGAGACAGGAGAATCTCTTGAACCCGAGAGGCAGAGGTTGCAGTGAGCCGAGATTTCGTCACTGTACTCCAGCCTGGGTGACAGAGTGGGACTCCCTCTCAAAAAAAAAAAAGTAATAATTACTCTTATTACTCTTATTCTGTTTTCTCTCTCTCTCTCTCTACATATATGTATGTATGTATGTATGTATGTAGTGACCTCTATTACCTATCGGCTAGCTTTAAAGAAGCTTGCCAAATGACAAGTGCTGATATTGCTGCTGCTACCAACTTCATAGGTCTTTCAGGAATTTACTGTTTACAAGTGTCTGCAGTATGAAGCTTTAATGCATATGATCTATAATATTCTGACCTAACATTTAAGCTTCCACATTATTGGAAACACAGGTCTACATGTGGTCCTTCTTTCGCCTCTTTCCCTCCCTCCTTTCTGTCTTATTTAATGTCCTTGTATCCTGTGATATCTGTACTCTTTTTTTTTTTTTGAGATGGGGTCTCGCTCTGTTGCCCAGGCTGGAGTGCAGTGACACAATCTCGGCTCACTGCAAGCTCTGCCTCCTGGGTTCACACCATTCTCCTGCCTCAGCCTCCTGAGTAGCTGGGACTACAGGCACCCACCACCATGCCCAGCTAATTTTTTTGTATTTTTTTTTAGTAGAGAGAGGGTTTCACCATGTTAGCCAGGATGGTCTCGATCTCCTGACCTTGTGATCTGCCCGCCTCGGCCTCCCAAAATGCTGGGATTACAGGCGTGAGCCACCGCCCCGGCCTATTTATTTTTTAATTGAGATGGAATTTCGCTCTTTTTGCCCAGGCTGGAGTGCAATGGCACCATCTCGGCTCATTGCAACCTCCGCCTCCTGGGTTCAAATGATTCTGCTGCCTCAGCCTCCCAAGTAGCTGGGATTACAGGCATACGTCACCACGCCTGGCTAATTCTGTATTTTTAGTAGAGACGGGGATTTCTCCATGTTGGTCAGGCTGATCTCGAACTCCCGACCTCAGGTGATCTGCCCGCCTCGGCCTCCCAAAGTACTGGGATTACAGGCATGAGCCACCGCACCTGGCCTTTTTTTTTTTTTTTTTTTCCCAAGTCCGCACTGCCTGGTCCCGTGACCCACCCCCTAGAACTGGGTAGATTATGATGAGTGAGAACATCATGAACTCTATTATGAAACTCAGAGTCCATGTGTAGTATAAACTGTTAAGTGTCATAGAGATAAAATTCAGTGTACTATGAGTGTATAATTTAGGAGGACAGAGAAGGTGTCCTTGAGAAAGTGATTTAGAGCTGAGATCTTGAGGAGGAGGAGGAGGGGTTACCTAGAATAACTTATATGAACATGTTCTGCATGGTGGGGACTGGTGTCTGAGGTCTTTTTGACAGTGTGTTTTATCAGGATTACTCTTGCTGGTTCCCCGCCCCCCCATGGCAAAAACCTCAATTACTTTTGTGCCAACCTATAATATTATAAGCAAAGAACTTTAGGCCTAAATAATTCTCCTCACGTTAAGAATTCATCTTTGGCAAGGGTGGAGTTAAAATTAACAATGGCAGGCCGGGCGCCATGGCTCCTGCCTGTAATCCCAGCACTTTGGGAGGCTGAGGCAGGAGGATCACCTGAGGTCAGGAGTTCTAGACCAGCCTGGCCAACATGCACCTAGCTGGGCACGGTAGTGCCCAGCTCTCAACTACTTGGGAGACTGAGGCAGGAGAATTGCTTGAACCAGGGAGATGGAGGTTGCTGTGAGCTGAGATCGCATCACTGCATTCCAGCCTGGGTGACAGAATAGGACTCTGTCCCCTTCGCCCTCTCCCCCAAAAATTTTACAATGTCAATTGCTCTGGCTCAAACGTATTTTTTCCCCTTGTAAAATGGAGAGGACATTACTTGTTTGCCTACCTCACAGGGCTGCTGTGAGGACCAGATAAGATCGGGAATGTGCAAGTATCTTGTGCGTTGTAATTCCTGGTGTAGTGTGAGATGGTATTATTTTCCAACTATTTGTGCCTACAGTAATGTGGCTGTTTCACTTCTGGGCCAATGATAGATGCTTATCTATCATTCTAGAGGCATCCTAGGTGCCAGTTTCCAAGATGGACATTTTTCCAAGCAGAAAGGGTTTTGTTTTGTTTTCTTTTCTCTTAAAAATTCATGGCCGGACGTGGTGGCTCACGCCTGTGATCCCAGCACTTTGGGAGGCCAAGGTGGGTGGATCGCCTGAGGTCAGGAGTTTGAGACCAGCCTGGCCAACATAGTGAAACCCTGTCTCTACTAAAAAAAATAGAAAAATAGCTGGGCGTGGTGGCAGGCACCTGTAATCCCAGCTACTCGGGAAGCTGAGGCAGGAGAATCGCTTGAACCTGGGAGGCGGAGGTTGCAGTGAGCCAAGATTGCACCATTGGACTCCAGCCTGGGCAACAAGAGCGAAACTCCGTCTCAAAAAAAATAAAAAATAAAAAATTCATGCTAAGGGAAGGAAATAGAGTTAAAAGCAAAACATTCAAGATTCTTAGGGTGATTGGTAGGCCAGATCGTTTAGTGCCTTGCCTTGTGCTCCCTAAAAATACAGTCACAAAGTGTTCTTTCTTCCTTGACAAGATAGAGCCCAAATGCTCAGAGCAGCTGGGACCGGGGATGCCCAGGTTTTCATATCAACGTAAGGCACAGAGTGATGTTGCATGATCCAGACGGCTGTGTGTCCGGTGCAGTCGGGGGCCTTGACTTTTGTTTCTAGTCCATGTTTTTATGCATGTAAATTCTCCCCTAGATAGTAATCTCCTTGGAGACTGGACCATATCTTCAGTTCACTTTGCATCTCTCCTAGCCGCAGGGCACAGCATTTGTGGGACTAAACATTTCATAGACATGTCTGGAAACAGCCAGTTGGGCAGCTTTGAGACGGGAAGGTAGCCCTCTACAGAGAGACCCGGAGCTGCAGCTTCCTGCCGCTCCTCATCAGCCAGTGTTCACCTTTGGCTGAACTCTTAAACAGGACCTTCGTTGGCATTACAGGAAGAAGGAGAGGGGCCAGGATGGTTGCAGGCCAGAGGGTTGTTATCCCCTGCTGTGCAGAGGACCAGACGTGGCATCATGGGCTTCATCCTTTGTGGGAGCATTGATGGGCATTGAGCTTTAGGCTGAAGCCTGCCCTGATAGATGACAAAGTGAGTAGTCACTTGCTCCAGACTGCTGGAAAGAACCCGAGTTGTCGTGTTGATCTCAGGCCTAATTAGTGTGCTGCTCACCTAATCTGGGAGACGCTGGGTAAAAGGGACTGGGAGGAAATGTACACAAAGCAGCCCCTTTCTTAGGGACTTAAGTGGGAACAGAATCAATTGTGCATCTGAGCTACTTTCCCATCGTTGGGTGGAGGAAGGGAGAAGTGACCGATGGTCTTGATTTGGACAACAGGTGCCTTGGAAACCCAGGCAGAATCTTGGCGTGCTGCAGCTGCTGAGGGGCCGCTCTCCCAAGCTGCAACTCTCCCTTGCACCAGCTTTTGGGAGTTACAAAGACCGACTAGAGAGAAGACTTTGGACTCGTGACTGGAGCCTGCCAGCCAAGAGTCCATTAAAATATTTTCCAACATGTGCTGAGAACATTTTAGCAACCATTCCAACAAAGAAGCTTCCACTTGGTTTTAGTGACAATAGCTAGGAACCAGTGCTTATTTCTATTATTTCAGTATGTAATGTACATATTTTCCCCCACTTTGGAGACAATCTGAGCCTCTACCGCTGGACACCTCTGCTCTACCCTGTAGTAAAAAGGGCTCCCTGCTCGATGCACTGGAAGCCGATACCATGACACTGGGTTTTTTGTTGTTTTTGAGAAAAGCTTTATATTATATATAAGTCGACTCACAAGGAGATAGGAGTGGAGTGTCAAGCTCAAATATTTCTCCCTGTGCTGTCTTTAAGGCAGGTAGTAATTTTATTAGAAAAGATTAGACAGGCATGCTGGAGCATGCCTGTAGCATGCCTGATGCCTGTAGTCCCAGCTGCTTGGGAGGCTGAGGCAGGAGGATCATTTGAGCACAGGTGGCATTGCACTCCAGCCTAAGTGACAGACTGAGACCCTGTCTCCAAAAAAAAAAAAGAAAAGAAAAAAAGAAAAGATTTAGGCCGGGCACCATGGCTCATGCCTCTAATCCCAGCACTTTGGGAGACTGAGGTGGGAGGATCACTTGAGGCCAGGAGTTCAAGGACAGCATGGGAAAACATAGTGAGATCCCATTCCATTTCTACAAAAAAATTTTAAAAATTAGCTGGGTGTGGTGCCACGTGCCTGTGTCCCAGCTACTCGGGAGGCTAAGGCAGGAGGATTGCTTGAGGCTGGGTGGTTGAGGCTGCAGTGAGCCATGATCACAATACTGTACTCCAGTCTAGGCAACATAGCAAGCCCATGTCTCAAACCACCCCTGCAAAACCCCCAAAACAGAGAGCCCCATCTCTATAAAAAAAAGGAGTTTGGGGGTGGATACTGGGATTAGCAGGTGCTTGGTGGAAGGAAAAGGGAAGTCTGGAAAGTCCATGGGTGCATGTAGTTATTTCTTTATGCAAACTCGGGTCAAAGGTGCAAATTTGGGGAGTTCGTGTGAAATATGCAGTGGAAATTCAGGCTGTGACGTCAGCAGACTCGTTCTACGCAAAATCTAATTAGCTAGTTTTCTTTTAAAATCTGCTATCCTGTAAATTCAAGAATTTTTGTTACTGTTTTTTAATCCTTTGGGGGCACAGTTTTAATTTTAGCTTTTTATTTTTATTTATTTATTGTTTTTGAGATGGAGTTTCACTCTTGTTGCTCAGGCTGGAGTGCAGTGGTGCGATCTTGGCTCACTACAACCTCCACCTCCTGGATTCAAGCGATTCTCCTGCCTCAGCTTCCTGAGTAGCTGGGATTACAGGTAACTGCCAGCACGCCCAGCTAATTTTTGTATTTTTAGTAGAGACGGGGTTTCACCATGTTGCCCAGGCTGGTCTAGAACTCCTGACCTCAGGTGATCCAGCTGCCTTGGCCTCCCAAAGAGCTGGTATTACAGGCATGAGCCACCATGCCCAGCCAGTTTTAGTTTTTTAGCAAGTTCTTTTCTTATCTGCTATCCTGTAAGCCCAAGAATTTAGTCATTTTTCTTTAACTTTTTGGGGCACAGTTTCACTACAGGTACCTACAGTTGGGTATTGGGTGGGTGCAAAAGTAATCACGATTTTTTGTCATTGGCAAAACTTTTGCACCCGCCTAATAGATTTGGCAAAAGGCTGGCCCAGTTTATCTCAGTAAACCAGCTTTGGTCATTTTATTAGTTATATATTGCTGCGTATCAAGTTGCTCCCAAACCAGCAGCTTACAACAGCATTAAACATTTTTTAGGCTGGGCGCAGTGGCTCACGCCTGTAATCCCAGGACTTTGGGAGGCCAAGGCGGGCGGATCACCTGATGTCAGCAGTTCAAGACCAACCTCAACATGGAGAAACCCCATCTCTACTAAAAATACAAAATTAGCCGGGCGTGGTGGTGCATGCCTGTAATCCCAGATACTCGGGAGGCTGAGGCAGGAGGATTGCTTGAACCTGGGAGGCAGAGGTTGTGGTGAGCCGAGATCGTGCCATTGCACTCCAGCCTGGGCAACAAGAGTGAACTCCATATCAAAAAAAAAAAAAAAAGCAAACAAACAAAAAACATTTTTTAGATCATGTTATTATATTCTGTGGGTCAGGAGTCTAGTAGCAGCTTAGCTTGATGGTCCTTGCTTGGTCTCTCACGAGGCTGCAGTTATGATGGCTAGGGCTGCAGTCATCTGAAGTCTTGACTGGGGCTTGGAGGATCTGCTTCCAAGGTGGCTCTCTCACATGCCTGGCAAGTTGGGGCTGGTTGTTTTCAAGAAGCTTCAGATCCTCACCACGTGGACCTCACCAAAGATCTACTTTGGTGTCATTGATATGGCAATAGTTTTCTCCCAGAGTTATCCAAGAGAGAGCAAGGCAGAAGTGGCCATGTCTTTTAGGACCTAGTTGTGGAAGTCACACAGCATCACAGGTGCCCTATTATACTGGTCACATGGACCAACCCTGATGCATTGTGGGAGGAAACTGCACAAGGATAATTAGGCGCCATCTTGGAGGCTGGCTATCACAGCCATGCTGGAAACAGTTAAATGAGGCATACAGAGAGGAGCCCTCTTTTTACTTGTTTTCTGCCAGCAAGGCTATAGTGCAGGACGAGAAGACACTTGAATGGCAGTGGCACCTTCTCATCTTAGTCTGAAACCATTGTTTCCCTGTAAGTACAGGTATGAGAGACGAGTTCTCTTTTCAGTCTACATAATAATGTCCTGGAGGAATAGAATAATTCCCTTTTATAACTAAGCTCACCACCAGGCAGAGTAGGCACTCACATATATAATGAGGTGGGGACACAGCCTCACAGATCATGGTGACAGCAGAGTTAATGGAAAGATGGCTTTGAAACCACATCTTTGAAATTCTGACTCTTCTTTGACGAATTAGCTTTGTGAGTTTGCATAAATTAAGCTGAGGGAAATAAATCTATCTTATGGCGCTGTTTTTATCCTCCCAAAATGATAATTACAAGCATCTTTATATCTCTCCATCCTTTGAGAACCTATCGTCATCAGTTAGAGGTGCAGGTTACGATGACATATATGGATATCAGTCTCACCAGCAGGTGGTCATGAAATCTTCCTCTCAAAGACTAAGATTTAGAACTGTTAAGGCTGGGCGCAGTGGCTCACGCCTGTACTCCCAGCACTTTGGGAGGCCGAGGCAGGCGGATCACGAGGTCAGGAGTTGGAGGCCATCCTGGCCAACATGGTGAAACCCTGTCTCTACTAAAAATACAGAAATTAGCCTGGCGTGGTGGCAGCTACTCGGGAGGCTGAGGCAGGAGAATCGCTTGAACCCGGGAGGTGGAGGTTGCAGTGAGCCGAGATTGCGCCATTGCAATCCAGCCTGGGCGACAGAGCAAGACTCCGTCTCAAAAAAAAAAAAAAAAAAAAAAAAAGATTTACAACTGTCATCTACTCTACCATATTCCAGGAGCTAGCTCCCATGTCCCACATCTAAATCTTGTCTTATTCAGTGATTCTAGGCCATCAGTAGACATCTCAGCACAATGCTTTTAGCTTGTATCCTTTGGGCTCTCTGGTTGTCAGCCTCAACAGACTTTCGTGTACACATATGACCAGCCCTTTATATCCACTGGTGGTGGCTGGGTGCAGTGGTTCATGCCCATTATCCCAGCACTTTGGGAGGCCAAGGCAGGTGGCTCTCTTGAGCCCAGGAGTTCAAGACCAGCCTGGGCAACATGGCAAAACCCCGTCTCTATAAGAAATATAAAAATTAGCTGGGCACAGTGGTGTGTGCCTATAGTCTCAGCTACTTGGGAGGCTGAGATGGGAGGATCAGTTGAGCCTGGGAGACAGAGGTTGTGGTGTGCCAAGATAGGGCCACTGCATCCAGCCTGGGCAAAAGAGCGAGACCCTGTCTCAAAAAATAAAAATAAATCCACTGGTGGTAGAGGAAGATGAAACAAACCTACTTCTGTAGGGAATTTGGTTCTACAGGGCAGGGTCCAGTTTCAGTGGGAATAGCTGGGATAAGTTAAAAAAAAAAAGGATCTAATGGAGTCTGTATTTATCTTCACTCCGAGTCTATGCAAGTGAAGATTCTCTTCCTCCTTGTTGATGGCTTGACTGTGATGTAATCAAATTTCCAATGTTTAGGATGGTAATTTAGTGACTTTACGGGTGCTCTGTACCATCTTGCGTTTCTATTAGTATTTGGCCAGTGATCACAGGGGCTCTCCTTTCTCTTCCACCTTTCTCTAGTATTTAGACAAAGGCCAGACCAGGTAGCTCTCAAAACTAAATCCGACCCGATGCCTAACCTTGTTATCCTTTCCCTTTTCATCACTTTGACTTGATGTCTTGTCTTGAAATATGGAAGGCCAGCACCCACTTCTCTTTCCCATGTTTCTTTTGGCCTTAGGTCCCAGGTAAAAAAAAAAAAAAAAAAAATCTCACTTAAGCATTTAGGTCTGCAATTGCTATTCTTGGCCTGATCTAGCATTCTAGCCCTTCTGGAGGGGGAAGAAACATCCAGCCAGGTGATCCCCTGCTACTGAACAGCTGACAGCTGTTGGGAGAGGCAATCCACTATGAACCCCAAGCATCCTTGCACCTCCTGGCTGGATATGCCAAGAACGCAAGGTCCTGACCATTTTTTTGAGATAGAGTTCCACTCTTGTAACCCAGGCTGAAGTGCAGTGGCGCAATCTTGGCTCACTGCAACCTCCGCCTCCTGGGTTCAAGCAATTCTCCTGCCTCAGCCTCCCAAGTAGCTGGAATTATAGGCGCCTATCACTGCGCCCGGCTAATTTTTGTATTTTTAGTAGAGATGAGGTTTCACCATGTTGGCCAGGCTGACCACTTTTTATGCTGGCCGTCCCTCAGGGTTGTCTGTAGTGAGCAGTTTGAGGGATAAGTTAACGTCTTCTTCTAGAACAAAGAGCAGGCTCGCTTAGTGCTTGCTATAAAACAGCAGGCTCAGCTGGGTGCGGTGGCTCACACCTGTAATCCCAGCACTTTAAGAGGCCCAGGCAGGCGGATCACTTGAGGTCAGGAGTTTGAGACCAGCCTGGCCAACATGGCAAAACCCCGTCCTTACTAAAATACAAAAAAGCCAGGCGTGGTGGTGTGTGCCTGTAATCCCAGCTACTCAGGAGGCTGAAGCACGAGAATCGCTTGAACCCGGGAGGCGGATGTTGCAGTGAGCCAAGATTGCGCCACTGCACTCCAGCCTGGACGAAGCCTCCCCAAGCCTAATGTTCTTTTCCTGTAAGAAAACCCACTGCATGTGCAGGCCATCCCTCTGGGCCCTTTGCATCGTGTGAACTGACAGGCTCTTACTGCTTGCTGTGCTGTACTACAGTCCTTTGTCTTTATCCCAGGAATCTCATAACAGACCTACTTAATTAGCTTGCAAGAAGGGTACAAATCCCAGGCCCTAATAAATGACCTTAAAATTGTGATATATCCAAATTCCCTATTTTTCATTTTTACAATTTAAATATTTTTTATAGCGACAGAGTCTCGCTATGTTGCCCAGGCTGGTCTTCCAACTCCAGAGCTCGAGTGATCCTCCTGCCACGGCCTCTTAAAATGCTGAGATTAAAGGTGTGAACCATTGCCCCTGGCCCAAATCACCTGTTTTTCTGATAGTAATCTGGCAATTTTAAGAGTGTCTAACATTGTTTTCTATGTGGTCTTCAGAATTGCTAAGATATGAGGCAACCTATAAGCTCTGGAGTTGGCAAATTATGACCTACTTGTTTTTGAAAATAAAATTGCATTGGAACACAGCCACACACTTATCCATTGTCTATGGCTACTTTTGTGTTATAACAGCAGAAGTAAATAGCTGTGACAGTGAACACATGGCCTGGCAGCCTAAAATACTGGCCGTCTATCCCTTTAAGAAGTTTGTTGACCCCATAAGAAGTCATTTCTCATCTAGAGCAATGGATCACATTGCAAAGCACCTTTGAATGCAAGCTTAGTCTGTCTGAAAGCCAGCCAAGATAACACTTTTTCTCCAAAGCTGTAAATACATAAAGATTTATCAGGAAATATTTTCTATATGGTGCTTCATTCAGGGGTTATCAGTAGGGGCCACGTATGTAAGAAAGAGCTATACAGGTAGAGACTATAGGATCTGACTAGAAAGCCCATTTCCAGTACTAGGTGAGTGATTAAAACAAACTGCATCAGAAGAAAGCATCTTGTCAAAATTACTACTTGTGAACTAAAACAAAGGACACATTCCCACTAGAACAGAAATAAATTTTAATTCATTGAAAAGTGCAGCAGTGAACAGGGTCCTTTTGAAGGGCACTTTCTAAGTCAAATGACTGAGATGACACAGAGCAAGGGCAGAATAGGAACAGAGGATGCAAACACAGGAAGTTACAAAATTCAGTGGGAACTAAGTGGTGGTAAAACTCAAGAACCCAACTCTACCCATCTAATTCCATTGGTGGATCAGTTGAATTAACTTTTGCTTTCTTTAGTATGAATCCTGGGACAACTTTCCTTTAAAAAAGCACTAAACCTTAGTTTAGACACTTAATAAGTTTAAGAACACGTCTCATAGAATAAGGTAAAACTTCCGTGGCTATCATTACTATTTTGTACAAGAGCCCTAGTGTTGTCAATTAAAATGTGTTTGCAGGCCGGGTACGGTGGCTCACACCTATAATCCCAGCACTCTGGGAGGCCGAGAAAGGTGGATCACCTGAGGTCAGGAGTTCCATCAGCCTGGCCAACATGGTGAAACCCCGTCTTTACTAAAATTAAAAAATCAGCCAGGCGGGGTGGCAGGCGCTTGTAATCTCAGCTACTTGGGAAGCTGAGGCAGGAGAATTGCTGGAACCCAGGAGGTGGAAGTTGCAGTGAACTGAGATCACGCCACTGCACTCCAGCCGGGGTGACAACAGCGAGACTTCATCATCTCAAAAAAACAAAGTGTTTGCAACAGCACCATTTGTCAAATTCAAAGATGCTCAAAAGGTGTTCCCTACTTTGCATGACAGGGAGAGCTTTGTAACAGGAAATTGTATAAGGCAAACTCTCTATTCATTCCTAAGGCCTCTGTTCATTCCTAATGTTTACATGGTTCTCTACTCTGAAGGGCACCAACATGGACCTCACCTTCTTAACGTGGAAAATCAAAATCTAAATGAATACAATTAAAAGGAGGCAGCAAGCTTCTTGCAGTGGGTCCCTTAAACATTATGAAAACATCAGTGCATTGTGTAGTCTGTTACGCTATAAACTGAGGTCTCTTTATGAAAGATTATTTTAGCACAAATTCAGAATGAAGCCAGTCCAAGAAAAAAAGAATTGGAAGCTATTTGAAGGTTAGATGGGAAATATACCAAAAATAGAAGAGCGTAGAGAGGGCCGCACCACATCCTACCACGCAAGCACACCCACTGAACTGAGTAAGAGCGGCGTGGCTGAGGTGCCGTCAGCAGCTGACTATGTCACTCTTATGAGTTCTGCTCAGGAACCAGCATAAAACTGAATAATATGACATCACAGTCCAAGACCTGGTAAGAGTTGGTTTCTTTTTATTTGGAAATAACTATGGTCAACTTTCATTAATGTGGAAGTTGACTGATAATGTTAAGAATCAAAGTGAAAAAGAAAGCCGATACCCATATTCAACAATGCTTTCAGTTAAAACATTTTTTGAATTTCCTTCTCTAAGACATTCACAGCAGAGGTGTCCATTTCACTTGCCTGTTTCACCTCTAGATACCACCACGGTTGCTGGGATCATGTGAGGTAAAGGAATAAATCCAATGACTGTTAGCCCAACAAGACTATCTGCAATTCTGATAGAAAAGCTACTTTCAGCCATGTCTTACAAAGTGCTTAAAGCTAGACAGAAGACTTTAAATAAAGCTAAAATCACTTATTGCCTGAGTTGAACAAGTTACAAACCACAGCTCTTCCTCCTCCCCTGCTGTCTCACCACCAATTAGCCTTCTTGTGAGGACAACATTAGAAACGGAACTGGTTTTTGAGCCAAGAGACACAAAAATTTAGGTGTTCTTGGCCAAGCGTGGTGGCTCATGCCTGTAATCCCAGTACTCTGGGAGGCCGAGGTGGGTGGATCACAAGGTCAGGAGTTCATGACCAGCCTGGCCAACATGGTGAAACTCCGTCTCTACTAAAAATACAAAAAATTAGCTGGGCATGGTGGTGCGTGCCTATAATCCCAGCTACTCAGGAGGCTGAGGCAGGAGAATCGCTTGAACCCAGGAGGCAAAGGTTGCAGTGAGATGAGATCATGCCATTGCACTCCACCCTGGGTGACATAGTGAGACTCTGTCCCCCCTTCTCAAAAATAAAAACATTTAGGTGTTCTCAACAGTGAAGAAACCTGAATAGATTTGATTTTGACAGGGAAATACTGATAATGATACAAGACTCCAAAACTCAGGAAGAACCCATCTAAAAGGGAAGAAGGTAGGGTAAAGTAGTTGATACTTTGCATCAACTGTAAGAAAATTTTCCGTCTTAAATGAAGAGAATTGACAGAAAAATGCAGATAGAGCCAACAGCTTCATGCATGGAACTGAAATTCAAGCTCCCTGCTGGACAAACCCTTCCTTTATCCCCGGTACAGCCCTTCCACTTGTCTGTTCAAGAGCCCTGTCTTCAGAAGGCCCTCAGAAGAGACAAACTTCACCAACTCTTGGCAGTTCTTCACTGCTGATGTTCCTAAGCCACTTCATTTTTCAGATCTCAGAGGGGAGTCTCAAGAGAAGGGACCTTGCCTCAATCTTTCCACTGTTAACTGGCACTCCCTGTGGTTGGCAGCCACTGGAAAGTAGATGACTATCACCTTCAAGAGCTACTTGGAATTGGCCTTTATCACAAGCTTACTGCTCTATTTCAGTGCAGCACTAGCCTAGAATTCACAAAAACATGAACAGAGCTTGGGTGACATGTTTTGAATTTGCAACCTTACCACACTTTGATGAACATCATAAAAAAATGTATCTCTACTTATCAATCAACAGTGGTACTTGTTCTTACTCAGATGATTCAGCTCTGATGGTTACTCTTCAAGCCATGTGATGTTAGTATTTTTGATAGTGAAGTGCTCAATCTGAAATGCTACACAGGTCCTCTGATTTTAGGTCAAGCTTATATATCAAAAGGTGTGTGTGTGTGTGTGTCCTAAAGTACTGCCACTTATCTGAATGGGTTTACAAATTCAGACTCTAACCACATGAGGAATAATCAAGAACTGTGGCCCCAGGACAAAAAGAATACAGTGAGAACAAAGACCTCAGAAGTGTCCTTGTCAGCTGAAGGAAGAGACCAGAGACAGCCACTCCTGACACATGGGCAGAGTTCACAGTTTAACACATTGCACGAGGAAGTCAGCTGACTGGGTTGCTTTTTCAAACAGGACTTAAAGCCAGCCCAGAAACTCTTCCAGGTGTGGTCTTGAAGACTAGCTACAGACACCTACTACAATCACTTCATCAGAAAGAGGCGTGCAGGGATCCATCTGCAGAGGCTGTGTGAGGTCACTACAGAAGATGTTTGGAAAATCTTCGAGTCCTGACACTGCCGCGATTGCTGAACATGAGACGGGGGTCAAATCTGTATCTGGGGACGAAAAACCAAATGTAACATTAGCTCTCACTAGCTTCTCACTCAGAATATTATTCAGTGGAAAGGATAGCAGGAAGGGGTGTAAAAGAAACAAATCACCAGAAGGGACTCTAGTGAGAAAGTCTATGGTACAAAACATGAGCCCTCAACAGTTCCGAACATTTCCATCACCAGTCAGCACACACAAAGTTACACAGTGCAAGTCAAGAGGAGAAAAACAAGTAGGTTAATCTTGAAAGGTGTCAGAAGGCAGCAAGATTTGAGATTTTTTTTCTTTTGAGGGAGTAGGGGTGGATCAACTGTTACATTATTACAGTGCTTGTGTTCAAGTCACCCTTATTTTATTTAATAATGGCTCCAAACCACAAGAATAGTGGTGCTGCCAATTCAGAAATGCCACAGAGAAGCCATAAAGTGCTTCCTTTAAGTGAAAAAGTGAACGCTCTTGACTTAATAAGGAAAGAAAAAATCGTACAGCAAGACTGCTAAGACCATAAGCATGAGTCATTTCTGGTGGGGGGCTGGCAGGGGGACACAGTCAGTCTGTCGCCCAGGCTGGAGTGCAGTGGCACAATCTCAGCTAACTGCAACCTCCACCTCTCGGGCTCAAGTGATTCTCCTGTCTTAGCCTCCAGAGTAGCTGGGAACACTGGCATGTGCCACCACAGCTGGCTAATTTTTTTTTTTTTTTTTTTGTAGAGACAGAGTTTCACCATGTTGCCCAGGCTGGTCTAGAACTCCTGGGCTCATGTGATCTGTCCGCCTTGGTCTCCCGAAGTGCTGGGATTACAAACGTGAGCCACCGTGCCCAGCCAGGAATGAATCTTCTATCTGTGAAATTATGAAGAAGGAAAAACGAATTCTAGTTTTGCTGCCACACCTTAAACTGCAAAAGTTAGGGCCACACTGCATGACAAAAGCTTAGTTAAGATGGAAAAGGCATAAAATTTGTGGGTAGAAGACATGAACGGAAACATCTTCCGACTGATGACAACTGGGACTGGCACTATCCTTGGGGCTTCACGCATCCACTGTGGGTTCTGGAATAGATCCTCTGTGGATAAGGGGGGACTACTGCATTTTAGAACTGCAATTGACCAATATTTTTTGTAAAGGGCCAGATAATAAATATTTTAGGGTATGGGAGCCATACAGTCTCTGTCCCAACCATTCTCCTTTGCTGCTGAAGCACACAAGCAGCCGAAACCAGGTAAAGCAATGTGTGAGGCTGTGTTCCAGCAGGTGGGGCTAGATCGGGCTCACAGGATCTGGTCTGATGACCCCATTTTGGAGGACTCAACGGGCCCAAATGTTTGATAGGAAAGTAATAATCATGGCTAAGGAATTTAAAACAGAAAATCAGATTAAGTTTAAGTAGTTCAGGCTAATATCAGCAAAGCCAGCATCTAGAACTTTAGTTATAAGCTTCTAAAATGTGAGGAAGACAATTTGTTGCAGTTAAAAACCAAACAAAATTTGCTTAGGAAATAATGTATTCACTTCCTTATAGGGTGACCCTTGGGCAAATCACAACTGCAAGCTCAATTTCCTCATTTGAAATTTACCCATTTGGGCTCTAAGGGCTGTGTGGAAATTCTATGAATTCTAACACTTAGAGCCAGATGTTCAGAAGAAACAGACAGCTGGCTCCATCTACCTTGCACTGGCCAACCAGATGCTAGCCTGGCAGGTCCATGTCCTGGCAGTGGTGTGGTCAGGGACTGTTTGGCCACACATCATAATCCAAGAGGTCCAGTCCCTTGACCCTCCATTTAAGATTTAATCAGATGCTGGCTTTCAGTTCCCAGAGTCAGCCAGAGAGTATATGATTAAAAAACATTAACTGCTATCGACATCTAACTTAATTTGGTTTCGAGCTAAGTAACTGTTGGAAATTGCAAAGTCAGTACATGTAAACTGGAAGTCTTGTGCTTTTATTTTAGGGACTGGACTTCCTATTTCAGGTAACTGGTACCAAGCTAGGATCTATTTCACTAACTTGGAGGAAAGACCAAAGGAAAGACCAATGGTCAAAATTCTTGACCATTCTTATTGTACTAATGGGATTATCCATATAAAAACAGTTATTTAAGTGATATAAAATAATAAATATTATCTTTTTATATTGTTACCTGGCTTTAGTTTACTGGTGTCCATGCCACTTTGGCACTACATACATTATTTAAAAGCAAACAATGAATAGTCTATCACCGAGTTTTTCTACTCATTCACATTCATTTGTCTCTAATTTGGACTAAAGATAAAATTTAATACAAAGATGGCTAAAAAATTAAGTGATAACTTTCCATCAACTTAGGACATCATTCTTCCCTCTCCTACAGTCTGAAGGTAAGAACTAAAATATTCCTTTCCCAGTGGAAGTTTGATTTTTAAACTTCATGATCTTCAAGCAAAAGATAAATGACAAGCTTCCTGCCACCAGCAGCTCAAATGCATGGTGTACTGACACCCAGTGTTACTGCTGAAAAGTTACTAAGAAGGACCATGTGGGGAACAAATCTGACTTAGCAGGTGGTAGCTAAACATCCTTCATACCTCCATATCGTGCAGTGGGCTTACATATTTCAACATCTGAGTTTACACCTTCTATTTTCATTGTGTGTTTAATATATTAAATTCACCAGCAAACATTCAAGTTTCTGTAGTAGGGGTTTCTGAGAAATGAAACGAAGGCATATACTCTTGGAAGCTCTAGGGAGCAGGGCAGCAGCTTACTTAAAGAAGCCCCAAGTGTCACCAATGCAAACAAGTGGTACCATGACAATAATCACAGCAGGAAATTAAGAAGAGCCCCATGTTTGGTGGGGAGCAGGGCTGTACCTCTGGCTAAAGTACCAACTGGCAGTGGAGAACAAAAGTTTCAAAAGCTTGATTTTCCCAGCACAACGGGCTGATGCACTAAGAACACAGTATTCCCTCTAAAGCAGAAGAATCATCATCTCACAGCAAAAAGAGCTCCCTTTGCCTTCAAGAACAGCATGGCTACTAGAAAAAACTTGGCCAAGTAAATGAACGGAAAGGAAACTTACCCAGGGTCAAAAACCCCTGGAGTGCGACAGGTTGGCCCAGAACAGGACTGTAACATCATTAACCGATAGTTCATCTTTCCTAAAAGCTCTGGGTCTATGCTTTTAGCAATGTTAGTGATCTGGTCTGGGTCTGCAGTCAGATTATAGACTTCTACAAACACCTAGAGGACACGAAAGAATGGAGGAAAGAAAAGAGCAAAAGTTAGCCGTGAAGAAATACTCTTAACGTGACTTATTCCTAAATGGGAAGGGAGGAGGTAAATAAAAAAAAATCAAGGCCCTGGAGACTCTCAATCTGGTCTCAAGATCCTCAAAGAGCTCACTGCTTCCTTGAGACGAGCGAGCATCTGTTCTGGGGGTTCAGTTGCTTCGGGTCTCCAGCCACATGCTAAAAAGGGGCCCCTGCATACCCTGTGCCTTCAGGCAGAGGCAAGAGGGGGTATGTGGAAGAAATACATTATCTTCTGTAATTAGAACAGAAAGCAGGAGCCTCCAATGGCAAGGTCTCAGAAACAAGACTTGGCAATAAAGTTACTAAAGTGAGAGCGAACATTTAAAGGTGATTTTTGCCCTAGAACTGTGAAGTTCAAATGAGAATGGATATGAAAGTACTCTTGCCTGTGTTATACAAATGTTAAGTTTTCCTATTATAAAAACTAATTGTGGATATATTGGGGAAGGACACAATACTAATTATTATTTCTAAAATAAGACAGGTCTAATGCAGTACTTTTCCCTCTATAATCTGTATGCTGTTCTCCAAATTGGAGTCAAATGTTAGGCTAGAAAGAT
Organism: Hylobates moloch; assembly: GCF_009828535.3. NCBI lineage: Eukaryota > Metazoa > Chordata > Mammalia > Primates > Hylobatidae > Hylobates > Hylobates moloch. Next base: position 40,587,485 of record NW_026652288.1, on the reverse strand, counting down.
GGTAGGTAATTTTGCCTATAATGGCTTCAGGTAGCTGCCCTCACTCACACTATCACTTATAAAGTAGTTATCAAACTGATAAACATTACAGGGGAGTGGGGAACAGGAACTGAGTTTGAGGAAAGCTCTCTTGCTTGTTGTCCAAAGTGCTTATCAGCTGCAAATGGAGTGGAGAATGAGTCCATTTCTGAGAAACACGGATAGGCATCTGTTCCAGATGGTCAGATGAGGGTTGCCAGATGGGGCAGGTGAGCATACGCTGATAACAGTAAGAAAACACAAGGGACTAGAGTCCATGGGATCCTTCAGATAACCCGGTATACCAACCTGTGTTGGCCACAAACCACCTTCTTCCATGGATGGACTCCTGGGCCTCTGACCCCCACTCTAATCTATTAGAGCAGCATTGGATTATGCTGTGGTGGGAACAGGAGTTTCCGAATATACCAGGTGCTGGTAAGCTTTCTAGAAAACGCTCCACCCAAACTACCAGGGAAGCTAACAGACAAAGCATTTATCATTCGAAAACATGAATTGTGCATTTAAAGTGTATATCTGGGTGGTGGTGGGAATGGAGAGAACTCAATTCAGAAAGATTACAGTTAGAGAAGTGAGACATGGCCTTACAACTGAAGGAAACCTAAAGTGAAGCACAGATAAGAAACACAACCTCTTCCCTAGGGAGCAGCCTTGGAATTGCTCTTATGCCACCAAGTCCAGCTAACAAACCACCAGCAAGAAAGGAGTGGAGGAAGTGTAGGCAGAAGTCCCTCTTACCTCCTGGTCATCAAATTCGCAATACTGCAAATTCCACAACGCTGACATTGTCCTCACACAGGCATAGGTATTGTTATAAGCATCTTCACATACACAGTCTGGGAAACATTGCTGTAGGGATATTTCAAAAGTTAAATGAAGACAGTTCTTCCATAGTAACAAATACCTAGTTGCCTAGAAGGGCAATCAGCTTGACTCATGCCGGACGTGCAATATGACAGCAATTAGAAAACCTTCCATGGGGAAGCCAGTGACTCAAAAATAGATGTGAGGTTTTGTTCCTTTGGCTAACTTGATCAAGGTATATGGGCTGTTCCATTTGTAGACCGTTGCCATCCTTGTGTGCTAAACTCCTGATAATAATTACTTACAATGGGTACCTGTAAAAGGTATGGGTTGGCAAGGAGAAGAAATCAACTCAAATGTTTTTTTTTTTTTTGAGATGGAGTCTCACTCTTGTCGTGCAGGCTGGAGTGCAGTCGTGCGATCTCGGCTCACTGCAACCTCCACCTCCTGGGTTCACACGATTATCCTTCCTCAGCCTCCTGAGTAGCACAGGCATGCACCACCATGTCCCGCTAATTTTTGTATTTGTAGTAGAGATGGGGTTTCGGCATGTTGGCCAGGCTGGTCTCGAACTCCTGACCTCAGGTGATCCACCCGCCTTGGCCTCCCAAAGTGCTAGGATTACAGGTGTGAGCCACAGTGCCCGGCCCAAATGACTCATTTCTAAGAGCTACTAGGAAATGTCACCCTAAAAAGTTGGAGAAGGCTAAAATGACTTTTGTGGAATCATGTACAAGTAAGTTATTTATGAGTGTTCTTATCACCAGGTGCGACTTAAATCTAACTTCTGTCTACCATATGATCTGTTATTGCACTTTTGGTTGGTTCATTATACTGTAACACTTTGGTGTTAGAAGAATCAATCAACTCCAAGTGGAAGCCTATTTTCCCTTCTCCAAAGTGGGGCCAACATGGCTGTTTCCCTCTTTGTGACCTGCCTGGCTGCCGCCAATGCGAGGCACTCATAATGGCATGGTTACAGGCAGGAACCACATCTCTCTACTGCATGCCTCACTAACATCCCTAATTTTAAAAAAATGGTACTATTATTGGGAGGGGTAGAAAAACAGGGAAGAGGAACTGATAAGAACATGGGTGGATACATGCACTTGCTACATAAATTGGAAGAATTAACAGTGCACATTCTGATGACAGGTCAGCAGCATCATTTCCAAGATCACTGGATTTACCTTTGTCCATCTACTAACCACTCACAGTCAGTGACAAAGGAACAGGACTCAGATGAAAGGTTTCAATATTTGACACATGGAAACCAGCACCTTGCCATGTTGTCAGTGAGAAAGCTGTCTAAGTTGATTCAAGCTATTACTCACAGATACGCCAGGACTCAGGGAAGGGCATGTTGGGTCAGTGACGTTACGGCCTTCTCCTTGGTATTCCACCAGGACGTCTGATCGCCAGGTCAAGTTACTGGCACCTCTCTAGAAAGAAGAGCAAGCGGAGTTTCTGTGATGCACATAGACTATGATAAAGATCACAAAGTAATTGACTGCTAAAGGGGACTTGGGAGTCAAAAGTAATTGGGCTGTTCATTCAGCAACTAAAGGGAATGACTAAAACAGGTACATATGAAAGCTACTGAGCAGTATGTTTGGTACTTAAGGGCCTTTACAAATGATGGTCAAATGCTTTGAAAATTTAATAGTTCCTTCCCAAGGCTACTTCTGTGAATCAGGTCAGGAATGGAACCTGACAAGGTAGCTAAGCAAGAATCAAAGTCACAGTGCAAGTTGCTGAAAGTCCAGACTAGAATAAATAATACTGTCATGTGCTCTACGTAAGAACTGTTTTAAGCTCAGACTAAGGAACTTATAACCTAATAGACACAAGGACAATAAAGAAATATTCCACAGACTTGTGTGCTAAAGACTGTAACAGGTTCAAAGCACCTCTTGATGGTCAGAATGAAGGTATAGTATATTAATTCACTCACTCTTCAATGTACATTCATGGTGTGGAAGGAAAGAAGTGGCAGCATTTGAAAGCAGCAAGTTTAAGACACAAATGGTGAAAGGAGAAAGAATCTAGGAACAGGAGCAAGTTTTAGATTCAAAAAGCATGAATATAGGTTGAACGCAGACCACTCAGATGTGTGGCTTCCTGAAACCCAGCTTTCAGACAAGGAAGCAGTGTACAGTGACGGTGGAGAGGCAGGCTGGTACCACACAGGAAAAGGCCCTGAACATCATGCTGCCCAGGCTTGTCCTATAAAGAACAGCAGGTGATGGGAAACCATAGCAGGTTTTTGAGCAGGGAGGTAACACAATCAAGGCAGTGATTTAGAAAAGTCAGCTTAGTGGCAGAATCTAGAGACAGAAACTGCATTATTCTTAACAGCCAAAAAGTGGAAAGACAGGAAGACCAGGTTAGAAGCTGCTCTTAAAATGGTCAAAGTCTGGGTGGGAGCTTGGTGAAATGCAGAATCTCAGGTCCTACTCTAGCTCTAATAAGCCAAAGCCTGCATTTTAGTAAAAACTCTTGGTGATTTCCATGCATCGTAAAAATCTGAGCAGCACTGCTCTAAAAAAGTGGTTCTTAAAATGTGGTTCCCAGGACAAGCAGCATCACCTGGAAACTTGTCACAAATGCAAATTCTTAGTTCCTAACATAGGTAGACAGCAACCTGGGCTTTAGCAAGTCCCACAGGCAATTCTGGGGAATGCCTGTTTGAGAATCACTGCTCTAAAGAATGCTAAATGGGGGTGAGTACAGTGGGGAATGGGTAACGGCTTGTGCAAGGCCTTGAATGCTGCAGCCACCTGAAAAGGGGGAGTTAGAGATAGGAATTATTTCCTAACTTCTTGTTCTACAATGAAACTTGAACAATCCTGTGTGGCTCAGGATCTCAGAAATCATGAGTCACTGAAGACTTAAAAAGCTCATGCTGGCTGGGCATGGTGGCTCACGCCTGAAATCCCAGCACTTCGTGAGGCCGAGATGGGCAGATCACCTGAGGTCAGGAGTTCGAGACTAGCCTGGCCAACATGGTGAAACCCCGTCTCTACTAAAAAAATACCAAAAAACTAGCTGGGCATGGTGGCATGCACCTGTGGTCCCAGCTACTTGGGAGGCTGAGGCAGGAAAATTGCTTGAACCCGGAAGGCAGAGGTTGTGGTGAGCTGAGATTGCACCACTGCACTCCAGCCTAGGTGAAAGAGTGAGAATCTGTCTCGAAAAAAAAAAAAAAAAAAAACCTCATGATGCTGCCAAACCTGAGCCATGGAAGCCGGAAGGTGGAATTGAGTGAACTGTCAGAATTGAGTGAACTTCAAAATCCCATCCTTGAATGTCAAAGTGTCCAGAGGAGAAAAGAGCACCTGAGAAGTCTAGATCAGTGGTTCCTGAACTTTGCTGCATATTAAAATCACCAGGGAAACTTGAAAAATCCCAAGGGATTCTATCTCATGCCAATTAAATCAGAATCTCTAGGGGTGAGGCCCAGGCATTAGCATTTTAGTTTCCGAGTGATTCTGATGTCTGACCAAGTTTGAGACTCATGGTCTGTAGGAGTTGTTAAACTTTTTTCGTAAAAGGCCACGGAGTAAATACTTAGGCTCCTGGCTATACAATCTCTGTCACACCTACTCAGGTAGCAGGGAAGCAGCCATCAACAATACATAAATGAATGAGTGTGGCTGTATTCTGATATAACTTTATTTACAGAAACAGGGGTGCGCTAGATTTGGCCCACAGGTTGTAGTCTGCCAACTGCTAGTCCAGCAGAACTTTCCGGCTGAAACGTTCTTGATCTTTGCTATTCAATATGATGGCTACTGAGCACATGATGTGCAGCTAGTGCAACCGAAGAAGTGGATTTCATTTTTAATTTAAATAGCCACACATGACTGTTCTAATACATCAGTATTTCATCAGAATAACCTCCAAAAACAAAACATGAACAAGGAAAAGAACCACACCTTAAGTGGCACTTCAAGAACTGTGCAGAGAAATTATACACAGCATAATGATTTTTACCCCTAGAGTGAATCAGTTTTTTTTCTAATTAGAAATAAACTTAATGCTGGGCGCAGTGGCTCATGCCTGTAATCCCAGCACTTTGGGAGGCTGAGGAGGGCGGATCACAAGGTCAGGAGATCGAGACCATCCTGGCTAACACGGTGAAACCCCGACTCTACTAAAAATACAAAAAATTAGCCAGGCCTGGTGGCAGGCGCCTGTAGTCCCAGCAACTCGGGAGGCTGAGCTAGGAGAATGGCGTGAACCAGGGAGGCGGAGCTTGCAGTGAGCCGAGATGGCACCACTGCACTCCAGCCTGGGCGACAGAGCTAGACTCTGTCTCAAAAAATAAATAATAAATAAACTTAATAAGGTACAAAGTTTAAGACTTGTATGAAAAGTTAAAAGACGTAAAATTTCCTCTAACTGATCTATAGGTTAAATGCAATTCCAACCAAAAGCCAACATTTTTCAGATAATCTGAAAAGCTGATTCTAAAGTTTATGTGGAAGATAGGATCCCCATGAGAACAATAAGCAGAGAGGTATGCCTATGCAAATTGAGATTTAGTTACACAGCTTTGTAAGACAAAATGATATTGGCACAGGGATGGACAGATTCGTGGAGCAAAAAAAGACAACTGAGTATCTATAGAGAAAGAAAAAACTGAATCCCTGACTCCTATCTTAGAAGAAAATAAATTTTAGATACATCAAGGACTTGGGTGTAAGAGGCAGAGCTATAAAACTTTTAGAAGAAAATATAGGAGAATAGCTTTCTGGCTTCAAAGTTTAGAAGCATCTTTATAAATATACAAAGGACACTAAACATTAAAAGAAACAATATATACATTCAATTCTTGGAGTGCAGTGGTGTGATCTCTGCTCACTACAACTTCCACCTCCTTGGCTCAAGTGATCCTGCTACCTCAGCCTTCCAAGTAGTTGGGACTATAGATGCACACCATCATGCCTGGCTAATTTTCTGTATTTTTTTGTAGAGACTGGGTCTTGCCATGTTGCCCAGGCTGGTCTTGAACTCCTGGACTCAAGAGATCAGCCTGCCTTAGCCTCCCAAACTGCTGGGATTACAGGTGTGAGCCACTGCACCTGGCTCCCATATCTTAATATATGGAAAAGATAAGTCATAATAAGGAGACTATGATATGCAAAAATGCAGAGGCATTTCTCAAGGGAAGAAACACAAAAAGGCATAAATGAAAAGTGATTCCCTGATCAATAACACAATTTAAAAAAACTGGGCAAAGGATCCAAATATGAACACATCTCCAAAGAAGATATATAAATGGCTGACAAACACATGATGAAATGCTAACCACCAACAGTCAGCAGGGAAATACAAATCAAAACCACAGTGAGACAGCACTTCACACCTACTACAATATAATAATCACAAAGACAGATAATAGCAAGTGTTGGCTCACACCCGTAATCCCAGCATTTTGGGAGGCTGATGGGGGAGGATTTTTTTCTTAAAATCTTCTTGGAAAACAAGGGAGGTTCTTTTGAGCCCAGGAGTTGGAGATCAGCCTGAGCAATGTAGGGAGACCTCATTTCTACTATTAAAAAAAAAAAAAAAAATTAGCCAGACGTGGTAGCCGGTGACTGCAATCCCAGCTACTAGGGAGGCTGAGGTGGGAGGATCCTCTGAGCCTGGGAGACTGAGGCTGCAGTGAGCTGTGATCAGCAACACTGCACTCCAGCCTGGGTGACGGCGCAAGACCCCATCTCAAAAACAAACAAAACCATTACAACTGCATTATTCATAATAGCCAAAAGTGGAAACAGCCCAAATATCTGATGAATGGATAAATAAAATGTGATATATTCACACACAGAATGTTATTCAGCACTAAAACGGAACAAGGTACTGACACATGTTACAATGATATGATCCTTGAAAACACTATGCTCAGTGAAAAAACCAGTTACAAGAGGCCACATATTATGTAATTTCACTTACATGAAAAGTTCAGAACAAACAAATCTATACAGATGTAAAGTAGATTCGTGGTGGGAATGGGAGCAACAGATCTAATCAATTCCCTGCACCACAATTTAATCAATTCTCTACTAGATATTTGGATTTTCAGTTTTCTCCTATTAGAGTGACTAATGTGCCTGGGGGTTTAGGGTGCTGAAAATGCTCTTAGATTATGATGATGGTTGTACCACTCTGAATATACCAACAACTATTGAATTGGACACTTTAAAAAAATGATTTATTTATTTTGAGATGGAGTTTCACTCTTGTTGCTGAGGCTGGAGTGCAATGGCGCAATTTCAGCTCACTGCAACCTCCACCTCCCAGGTTCAAGTGATTCTTCTGCCTCAGCCTCCCGAGTAGCTGGGATTACAGGTGCCTGCCACCATGCCCAGCTTGTTTTTTGTATTTTTAGTAGAGACGGGTTCACCATGTTGGCCAGGATGGTTTTAAACTCCTGACCTCAGGTGATCCACCCACCTTTGGCCTCCCGAAGTGCTGAGAATACAGGCGTGAGCCACCGCACCCGGCCGACACTTTAAATGAGTGAATTGTATGGTATGGGAATTAAGTTGTTAAAAAATAATTCACCTCATTATTAAACAAACAGATGCACAGTAAGACCAAATGCCACTTTTCACTCACCAGACAGGCAAAAGTTAACTTCTATGACTGTTTATGACGTGTGTACTCTGAAGTGGTATGTCTTGTTAAACTAACCTCTTGATAAGTTATACTGATTACACTTGTATGAAAAGTATATGAAGTAGTTTCCAAATTCTCAGACTTCTGAAATCTTGGGTATTTTAAAAATCTTTGCCAGTTCAGAGAGAGAGGTCTCCTTCAGTTAAAGCATTTCTGTGATTAGCACTGAAGTAATCTTTTTGCGTTTGTTTTAGCCATTTTTAATTCTTCTGCAAGTTGATTAGCCACTTTTTTTTGCCCATTTTCCCACTGGGATATTAATCTTTGCTAAGAACTCATGTATTTGGACTAATGACTCTTTTTTATATATGTTGCAAATGTGTTCCCAACCTGTCACCTCTCTTTATTTATGGTGGGTGTTCTTAGAGGAGAGCAAAAGAGGGGAGGAAACAACTCTCGATTTCACATGTGGTAGAAAACTCCTTCCCATCACAAGCTTTTCTGCTCCCCAAATTTAATAGTATTATTTAATATTTAAATGTTTAAGTCTTTACACAACTCAGAATTTATTGCGGTCTTGGCTCAGGCCTGATTGAGGGTGCTATACTTACCAAAATGGGCAATAAGGACATCCCATCCATCTGTGTCTTATTTAGGTCGTAGCCAGCAATGTCCAAAATAGTAGGACCCAAGTCAATGTTGGCAACCAGCATCTATAAGAATGAGGGAAAAACAATCTAGAACACAGCTGGTCTCATTTTCCTTTTCTACCTATACTAAAGTTCTCTTCCCCCCACCCCACCCATGAGACAACAGCAGTTACTATTACCTTTTATACAGCCCATGCTTTGGTCTGTTTCACAGATTCGAATATAACTATAATAACTTAAAACAAAATATAAAGGCTTATAAGGCTTGTATAATTGTATATCCCCCTGGTAAGTTACATATTTATTCTACCCATTCTGTTATTGATCAAAATGTTTTTTGAAAACTCCTTTGGGACTGCTTTGAGTTTGTTGCAAATCATGAGAAAATGTTGGTCTAATTATTTTATACAAAGTGTCTTACAACTTGATTATTCAGATTAACTAAATTTGACTTCAAATGAACTCCAGACATTTTGGAAGGCCTCAAAAATGGAATGCTTGCCATCAATGAGAATTATTAGCTCTTTTTATAGCTTCTCAAAGGGACAACACTGCCAAAATATGTTTGCAACAGGCTGTGAAGGCCGCAGAAAATTTATTCCAAAAATGTAGCAATAAAAGTTTTTTTAAGAGCAACAAACTTAGATGTTTTTAAACATTCTAGAAACTAAAGGCATTGTCCTGTATTTATACTTTGACTTATTTCCTTGGTTATTAGACTATTTTCCTTCTGTAAGACAACGCCTCTACAGGGCCTAATCCAGAGTAGCCTAATAGAAATATAAACGGGACCCCATATGTAATTAAAAATTGTCCAATAACCACATTAATAAAAACAGGTAAAAATGTATATATTTTAACCTCCTATAAAAATATCTGAAAATTAATATTTCAACATGTAATATTTTTTAAAAAATCAATGAGATTTAACTTTTTGTGAACCAAGTCTTTGAAATCTGGTATTTCACAATAATAATACATCTCCATTTGGACTATCTACATTTCAAGTGCTGGACAGCCACAAGTGGACAATGCAGGCCTAGACAGAATGTAAGCATAGAAGTCACTTGGTCAGAGGCTAGAAAAATCCTCAAGCACTGAAACAATCCATTGGGGGAAACAAAGAGGAAGTGAGAAAAACTGAGAGCTAAAGTTTACTGTGCCAGGCATTTGACATTTATTCTCATTTATTCCTCATCACAGTCCTTGGACACAGTGTTTATAGGTGAAGAAATGAAACACAAGTCACTGGAGCAAAGTTATCAGCTTATAACTGGAAAAGCCATCAGTTACTGACAGGAAATAACAGTCTTCAAAACTGTTGAGAACACTTAGATCATCTTAGGAGAGGTCAAACAGGGAGATAAAACAAAACAAAAACACCCCAGCCCTGCCACTTTTAATTTAAAAACAAAACCAAAAGTACAGATATGAAAGGCAAAAAAAAAAAAAAACTTCAGAATATTATCAGGGGCCAGGTTTCCTGATGGCCAGGACAGCTCTTACCGTGCAGAATGATAAATATCCTGGCCCTGAATCAATTAGTCTAACTCTGCAGCAGTCAGATATTACTGCCCAGAGGCAGACACTTCCGGAGAAAGGCAATCCATATGTTACTCAGTGGGGGAAAAACCTCACACACAAAAAATGATGTCTCCAGGGACGATATAAGACGCACTGTTACAGATAACTTTCCTGGTTCCAAGACCCCCAGGCAAACTGAGCAGCTTGGAAAACAGTCATCAAGTGTGAGTGTCAATATGGAAGAGGTCACAGCAGGAAAGGAGGGTCAGAGAGAGACACCATCTCCAGAATGAGATCAAGACAACAAGCCATCTACAGACCCTGAAGTGTGACTAACAGATCTTCAGTGATACCTGTAACATGAATGAAGTGAAGCCAATTCCTCAGATACTACTATGATGTCCAAGGCAGTTTTAAAAGAAAAGAGGAAACATCAAAAAACCCAGAGATATAAAATGGTGACCGTCATCTCACCAAAAATCGCAAGAGCCACCACCTGTATAATGGGAGGCTTGTTCCTTTTTTTGGTGAGATGGGGGGAAGCTCTTTTTTGTTTTGTTGTTTTTTGAGACAGGGTCTCATTCTGTCACCCAAGCTGGAGTGCAGTGGCACAATCACAGCTCACTGTGGCCTTGACCTCCCAGACTCAACTGATCCTCCTGCCTCAGCATCCAGAGCAACTGGGACTATAGGTATACACCATGATGCCCAGCTAAATTTTGTATTTTTTATTTTTAGTAGCGATGCCATGTTGCCTGGGCTGGTCTCAAACTTCTGAATTCAAGTGATCCGCCTGCCCTGGCCTCCCAAAATGCTGGGATGACAGGTGTGAGCCACTGAACCCAGCCGAGGCTCTTTCTAATGGCATTTTGCTCACTGGAGAGAAAGGGGTAAGTTCCAGTATAAATCCAAAGTCACTAAGATTCAGCACAAGTACCGTAAGCACAAGTCATTCCACGACTCTTTCTCCCTAGAAATCTGTAATGATCACACTCCCCTAAATATAATGGATAAATTGTCTCCTCTTCTAGAATTTTATTTGAATAAGCAGACAGTTTCAAAATTAGCATACTATATCAGGAGATGGGAGACTTCTAGCAAATACCAAGTATGAATGAAGAGTTCAAAAGAATTATACCTACCTCTGGTTTTTATATAACCAAGAATTTGGAAGGATTCACCCATCAATGTGATGACTTTGAGAAACACTAGTTTCAGAGTATTGCTTTTGTTAGTATAAACTTAAAAATTCATTTAAGGGCTGGGCACAGTGGCTCTGGCTGGTAATCCCAGTACTTTGGGAGGCCAAGGCAGGAGGATCACTTGAGCTCAGGAGGCCAAGGCTGCAGTGAGCCATGTTTGAGCCACCACATTCCAACCTGGGTGAGAGAGCGCCTATCTCAAACAAACAAAAAATTCATTTACGGATTGGAACAGAAAAAGCTTTGACAAGACCAAAAATATATCTATTTTTTGAGACAGATTTTTTGCTCTGTTGCCCAGGCTAGAGTGCAATGGTGCGATCTCGGCTCACTGCAATCTCCGCCTCCTGGGTTCAAGCAATACTCTTGCTTCAGCCTCCCAAGTAGTTGGGATTACAGGCACCTGCCACCACACCTGGCTAATTTTTTTTTTTTTTTTTTTTTGAGACGGAGTCTCGCTCTGTCGCCCAGGCTGGAATGCAGTGGTGTGATCTTGGCTCACTGCAAGCTCTGCCTCCTGGGTTCAAGCCATTCTCCTGCCTCAGCCTCCCAAGTAACTGGGACTACAGGCGCCAGCCACCACACCTGGCTAATTTTTTGTATTTTTTAGTAGAGATGGGGTTTCACCGTGTTAGCCAGGATGGTCTCGATCTCCTGACCTCGTGATCCGCCTGCCTCGGCCTCCCAAAGTGCTGGGATTACAGGTGTGAGCCACCGCGCCTGGCCTAATTTTTGTATTTATAGTAGAGACGAGGTTTCACCATGTTGGCCAGGCTGGTTTCAAATTCTTGACCTCAGGTGATCCACACCTGCCTTGGCCTCCCAAAGTGCTAGGATTACAGGTGTGAGCCACCATGCTCAGCCAAAAAAATAAATTATTTGATAAATCACACTTTCTCAGGTTGAGAATGTTCTTAGGATTTAAGTATATAAATATCCTAATCAAATGAAAGTCCTTAGAAAACCCTGGCTGTGGTGGCTCATGCCTGTAATGAGGGGAGGAGGGCTGATTGCTTGAGCCCAGGTGTTCCAGACCAGCCTGGACTGAAACCCCATCTCTACAAAAACAAACAAACAAAAAACAAAAAACAAAAATTAGCTGGGCATGGTGGTGTGCACCTATAGTCCCAGCTATTCAGGAGGCTGAGGTAGGAGAATCACCTGAGCCTGGGAGGTGGAGGATGCAGTGAGCCAAGATTGTGCCACCACACTCCAGCCTAAGTTACAGAGCAAGACCCTGTCTCAAAAATAATAATAATAATAATAATAATAATCAGAAATTGGAACCCTCATACATTGCTGGTTGGAATGCAAAATGATGCAACCATTCTAGCAGTTCCTCCAAAAGCTAAACAGAATTACCCAGCAATTCTAGTGGTAGGCATATTCAAAGGAATTGAAAAGAGGGATTCAAACAGATCGTTGTACTTCAGTGTTCATTGCAGAATTATTCATAATTGCCAAAAGGTAGAAACAACCCAAATGTCTATCTACAGATGAGCAGATAAACATCATGTGATATATACATACAATAGAATATGATTCAGCCATAAAGAGGAATGAAGTTCTGATACATGCTACAACATGGATTAACCTTGAACACATTATGCTAAGTGAAATAAGATTTTAAAAGGACAAATATTGTATGATTCAATTTATATGAAATATCTAGAATAAGCAAAATTGTAGACAGAAAATATATTAGAGGTTACCAGGGGCAAGGGAGATAATAATAATAATAATAATAATAATAATAATAATAATAATAATAATTCCTGGGGCTTAAATCAAAGGGTATCATGCATTGAACCTGCTTATTCTTGCTCTGAAAGAATGACACTGTTGCATAATTACTGAAAAGAACAAGATGGCAATGGGCTCTCAGAACACATCAGGTTTCCAGACACCCAAACCCTGATGTTGAATTTCTGTAGAGTTATCAAAGAAAAGGCTCCAAACATACCAGAAAGCACCCCAAATCTATTTAGTGAAAAGCACTGTAACTGCATGAGGAAGTGCAGAATCCCATATCTTGGTTGCTTCAGCTGGACTTGCCCCTCAGTTCCAGCTTTCCTGACAAGGAAGAAGCTGGGGCATCACCTGGTTCCACCTGATAATGGAGGCTTAACATCCTCTTACTTTCACAAAACTAGGGAAACCAAGGCTGATTTTGTCCAAAGCCAATAGGTCGTCTTCCTGACTCCCAGTTCAGTTCTATTTCCCTGGGACGGTGCTGTGTCATTCTAGATTTCCTACTAACCTTTTCCTTTTTAGAATTTCTTTTGCAGAACTTCTACCACCAAATCTAAAGCTAAACTAGTCAGAGAAGAAAACGTCAATAGCCAATCTTTGACATCTACACATATGACCTTGTCCCATTTCTCCCACACAGCTAAGTCCACCAGTCGGTTAAATATGCACTGATTGGCTGTCAAGGCTGCTGACAGCTCAGCTCATTATGCCCAACTCACAAGCCTGTGCCACTCACACAGAACAGCTGGCACTGAGACAACTGTGCTGCCAACACATGATGCATCACTCATCGTTTCTGACATTCTTTGTGCCAGGGGAAAGCTGGGGCATTTCATGCTTCTCAAATTACACCTGTCAATGCAGCAGTGTAAATTCTGAGAATGCACAGACTTAATTTTTAGTCCCTGATCTGCCACTTACTTTGCGACCTTGGCAAAATCCATTCAACCAATGTGGATGTTCCCCAGTGTATGTTAGGGGCTGGATATTTTAAGTTTAGATAGTTCCTCTTTTCTAGGACATCCTAGACTAAAAAGGACAAACTTAATAGGGTGTGACAAGTGTGAGGCCAGCTGGGAACATATAGGAAGGGCATCTACCCCATGTGGCAGCAGGAGTATGAAGCGACTTCCCAGAGGGAACCGTAAACCAAAGCCCTAAAGGACAATTAATTTGGCCAGCTGAAGGGGGTGCGAGATGGGCATTCCAGAAGGAAGGAGTAGTCACTTGTACAAAGGCCAGGAGGTGACAGAGAAGGTGCACTTAGGAAGTAAAAGGAGTTCAGTACAACTGCTACCTTCTGTCTCTTGAACAAGCCTAGCTTATCCCTACATCTGGGACTTCGCATTTACCGTCCTGCTCAGGACACTCTTCCCACAGATCTCTGCACGGCTAAATCCTTCTCAACATCCACGTCTGCTCAAATGCCAAAGACCTAAGAGGCTTTCACTGACCACTGTAGCTTAAATATCTGGTGCTCCCTGACACAAGGATTTAAGAACTGATCTTGTGACCAAGCATGGTGGCTCACACCTGTAATCCCAGCACTTTGGGAGGCCGAGGCAGGCAGATCACGAGGTCAGGAGATCGAGACCATCCTGGCTAACACAGTGAAACCCCATCTCTACAAAAACAAAAACAAAAAATTAGCCGGGCATGGTGGCAGGTGCCTGTAGTCCTAGCTACTAGGGAGGCTGAGGCAGGACAATGGCGTGAACCCAGGAGGTGGAGCTTGCAGTGAGCTGAGATCGCGCCACTGCACTCCAGCCTGGGTGACAGAGCGAGACTCCATCTCAAAAAACAAAACAAAACAAAACAAAACAACAACAAAAAAAACAAAACTCATCTTGTTTGATTGCTCCTTGCCGTATGCAAGGCTCCTTGGTGTACCATGCTGGCAAAGAAGATAATTAATACTTGTTGACTGAGCTATAATGTAGTGGTTAAGTATACAGACTTTGGAGCCAGACTGCCCCAGTTCAAATGCAGGGCTCTGCTACTTTTTGGCTATGTGATCTTCAGCAAATAACTTCTCTGCTTCAGTTTTCCTCATCTGCAAAATAGGGATAACAGTACCTCTATCTCATCAACTGTGAGGACTGAGTGAGTTAAATCAGGTAATACATTTAGAATAGCACCTGTCCCATACTAAACACTCAATAAATGTTAGCTATATTATTGAAATGCCTTCTCAGGAACCAGACTTCACTTAGATTGCTTAGAGAAGGTGAAGTTTCTGATTTTTAACATTTAGATGGCAATGTTAACTTAAAGAAAAAAAGGAACAGTTTTTTCCACAGGCAGCTGGCCGACACATTTCACTATGATCTCATTCAGCCTCCTTCCCATGTGGGCTGAGGTAGCCCTGCTCCTAAAAACAGAACATGGCTGCTGACATGGTCTCCTCTATCAGTTCCAAACACCAACCTCAAGAAAACACTTTTAAGATTTAATGGTCTTCTAAACTTGCTTATCTCCTTTGAAAGACGAAGCCTGTTTAGAAGGCACTGAAATTTGTAGGGAAAAGTGACTAGCTTTAGGAACGTGGGTCTTCAGAGAAAAACACAAAACGTAATTATGAAGGCCATTTTACCCTTCCAAGAGAATTTTAACAGAATTCCATCAAGAGTGTTGTAAAAGGAAATATGTGAAAAACAGACATTTAAACAAGTAAACATCAAGCTCCAAAATTAAACTAAAGTACCCAATATACCCAGAAAGTCTGGCCCATTTAAAAACCCACTTTGCAATTTTAGCTTAAAGTGTGTATTTGTTCATCTTCTTTGGTCTCACAGAACTGGGACTGAAACTGAAATTGTGATATCAGGAAGGAGAGAAGACATAGCTGGTGGAGCCTGTCAATTCTTTTCTCCTGAGTGTTGGAGGACACTAATTTGGATGAAGGTCCTCATGACCGCTAGGAACAAAGTGCCTCAGCGTCAGGTACCACGTTTAGAAAAAGACGCTGAAACTGAATGGGAATGACAACAGAACAATGTGGCATATTATGGCAGTTCTAGGAGAGAGAACCAGGAAAGCAACAAAGCATTCATAAGGTAGAGCCCAGCACAGGGAAAGACTAATTCCTAGAAGACATGTTTTTGATAGCCTTATACTCAAAGCAAGGTCAGGCCAGCAGCAGACATCACCCGGGAGCTGGTCAGAAATAGAGAAGCAGAATCTGCATTTTAACCAGATCCCAGGGGATTCACACACACAGAAAAGCCTGAGGGGTTCTGCTCTACAAGGCAGTGGACCCCAAACCAGGCTGCCTCTCAGAATCACCTGTAAACTTCAAAAGGGAAGAAGGCAGATGCTGGGTCCCTATTCCAGACCAAGTGAGTCAATCACACTCTTTCTGGATATTGCCCAAGCACGTACCATTTTTCTTCTTCAGTTTCGGAGGGCAATTTTGATGCACACCCTCTATTGAGAGTCACTGCTCCAGAAAAAGTAAAGGTCTAGTCTCAAAAGACAAAGAAAAGCTATGCATCCTAATGAGACATGTATATGTGGGGTGAAAATACAGATATAGAGAGCAGTGGGAAGTTAAGGAAAAAAAAAAAAGGAATCATTGTTTCCACTTAAAAACCCTTCTGCTGCTCAGCCCCAGTGGGAAGAGGAATCTAACCAATCTCATCTCAGGAGGAAACCCCTTATTTTTTCAGGCAAGTGCCTACTTGTCCACAGCACCAGCTTGTCAGGCACCTACCTTGCTTGTCTGATTTGGTTTGATCCCAGGCCCTCGAACCAACAGTGGAACTTTGATATCAAACTCATACAGCTGTCTCTTGTCTATTGGCAAGGAAAACTGTCCTGAAAACAAAACACACAAGGTAAAGATGGAGCTAAGACAGGAGCCTTGCTCATGATTTGTTTCACTCATTTAATCCACAGCCCAAACTAAAACAACTTTGTTCTACTGATTCTGGTGTTTTAATAGAAAGCTGAAATTTGCCTGGGTCTCTTGTTACTACAAGGCAGGAAAACAACAAATTCATCTTCTCTAAACAAATGACTAGAAGGGACTCCCTGGCTTATGATAGAACAAAATGAGCAAAAATAATGACAGGAAAGTATTGAAACACAAATACATAAAAAATTATGCATGCTACTCAGCCTCATCACAACTGAATGACGTTTACTCCAAAAACTGTCAAATGAACAAAAACACGTGTCCTGTGTTTCCTGAATAAACTGCATCTCAAAATAACCAAATAATTTGATAAGGGGAAGTTCTTCTCTGAGGAATTTCAGCTAATAAATACAAAAGAAAGGACAGGATTACAAAATCAACATTTTGCAGTTTCTGAGGGAATAATGAATTTAGGCAGCAATCATCAATGGAACAACAGAAAAGCTCATAGGAAGAGCTAAGGCTGAAACCACCTGACCCATCAATCAACACCAGCACCCCAACAACAGTGCAGCCAGATGCCATGGGCCTCATGACATGATGCAACAGGAAGTACACAGCAGCAGGCAAGGATGTACTGTCACCTGAAAATGCAAATTTCTATCAAGTCCCTAATCTAACTACCAATCTATAGGAAATGCTAACTAGAGATGAACAAGTTAAGGCACTGTAAGACAGCAGTTAGTCAAATTCAGAATGTGAGACATTCTGATGGACAAAGACCCACTTCTCCCTGTAAATTCATGGCAAATGACAGAGTTAGGAGATACAAGAACTAAAGGTAGTATGTGGACTTTGCCTGCATCTTTTTTTTTTTTTTCTTTTTTTTTGAGATGGAGTCTCACTTTGTCACCCACACTGGAGTGCAGTGGCATGAGCTCGGCTCACTGCAACCTCCACCTCCTGGGTTCAAGAGATTCTCCTGCCTCAGCCTCCCAAGTAGCTGAGACTACAGGCATGTGCCACCACACCTGGCTAATTTTTGTATTTTTAGTAGAGAAAGTTTTGCATGTTGGCCAGGCTGATCTGGAACTCCTGGCCTCAGATGATCCACCTGCCTTGGCCTCCCAAAGTGCTGGGATTATAGGTGTGAGCCACTGTGGCTGGTGGTCTGCATCTTGATACATAATAACCAGAGTCAGATGCATAATCCGATGTTGAATCCTGGAGTCATGTGTATGGGAGTTGCTTCAAAACCTTCTAGCAACAAAAGAAAAACACAGGGAGAGTAGGAAGAACTCAAAAGACTGGCCTCATGCAGCTGAAAATCTAAGCCGGATAATGGAGGCTATTTTACTATTCTCTACTTTGAGTGTTTAAAAATATTCACAGGCTGGGTGTGTGGCTCATGTCTGTACTCCTTGCACTTAGGGAGGCTGAGGTAGGCAGATTACCTGAGGTCAGGAGTTCAAGACCAGTCTGGCCAACATGGCAAAAACCCATCTCTACTAAAAATACAAAAATTGGCCAGGCGTGGTGGTGTGTGCCTGTAGTCCCAGCTACTTGAGAGGTTGAGGCAGGAGAATCGTTTGAATCTGGGAGGTGGAGGTTGCTATGAGCCGAGATCATGCTACTGTACTCCAGCCTGGGCGACAGAGCGAGATTCTATCCCCCCCACCGCCCCCCCCCAAAAAAATCACAATAATGCATTAAATGCCTAAGCGATCTCCTCCTATGCAAGCAAGTCTCAAGTGAATCCCATTCAAGTGGACATTTATATATGTGGATAGAAGAAAACGTTTGCTTTTAACAACAGAAGGTCCAAGTAGAAAGCATGAAAGTCAAGGACACAGAGCTGACTCATCCTGCGGCTTTTGAAAACAACAAAAACACCCAAAAAACAAATTCCATGAATGGCAAGAAAGTTTTCCCCACAAGACAACCTCCTTTTGGTTTTCCTGTCTCAAATGCCTTCCATACGGCCTGCGTCCAACCCATCAAGCTCATGCTCTGCTCCCACTCCTAGAACACCATGTCATCTTGCATGTGAAACAGCAAATAATGAAACCTGGTTTCTCCACGTGGGAATGATGTGGTGCTCCAACTGGAGGGGTCCTAAGGACAAGATCCTCCCTCTGGCATGTCCACAGTTATAAAAAGACTAGAACTCCCTCCCAGGGCTCATTGGGTGAAAAAGGAAAGACATATTGTCAAAGATCACAGCAGTACCTAACCCTGCCTCTGACCTGTGTGATAGCCATTGTCTGAGGTATAGAAGATGTAAGTGTTGTTGAGCTCCCCAGTGAACTCCAGTCTCTTGACCAGTTTCTCCACAAGGTCATCAACTGAGAGGAGAGTTTGCCACCTGGATGTGAACAGAAGGTAGAAATGAGACTTCAGGGGCAATGGCTGAGGTATCACTATCTTGCCAAAAAAAAAAAAAAAAAAAAAAAAAAAAAAAAAAAAAAAAAAAAAAAACAAAGACACCCCCGTTTAAAAAAAAAAAAAAAAACAAAACACTCTCCCCCAAAACTCAACTCCCCAATCTCCATTCTCTAGACCTTCCCATTGTAAAAAACAGATTAGAAAATTCCAGAACATAATTAATTCATTCCAAAGTTAATTGTTTCCAAAGAAATAAACTCATTTTTAAATAACCAGTTAGCTTTACTTTTTATGGCCAATAGTGATGAGAGTAGAGACAATCAGAAGGAAGAGTTGTCCATTCTCAGTACTGTGTATTACAGATTAATTCAGATAGGACTGTGCTACAAAAAAGCTTAACATGTTTGAACTAGGAGCTGGCAAACTATG
Source organism: Hylobates moloch (assembly GCF_009828535.3). Lineage (NCBI taxonomy): Eukaryota > Metazoa > Chordata > Mammalia > Primates > Hylobatidae > Hylobates > Hylobates moloch. The sequence continues at coordinate 40,568,217 of NW_026652288.1, read as the reverse complement.
ACTCATGGGCCAAAGCTTGCCCACTGTCTGTTTTTATAGTTTTATTGGACCACAACCATGCTCATTCATTTACATATTACCCAGGGCAGCAGAGCTGAGTAGTTGTGACAGAATGTATGACCTGCAAGCCTATTAATATTTAATATCTGCCCCTTTACAGAAAAAGTTTGCTTATCCCTGGTCTACACTAAACACTTCCTAAGAGAAAGTAATGGATTTTTAAAAATTGACTTAAGAGAATTTCTTGAAAATTCCAAATGGCAAAGGCAGATATTTTGATCTTGTCTAAGCTTTTCGGTCATTTGTCACATATGACCACGGGCTCTCTCAACCAAGTGACCTTTTCTTTAAAGCAGGAGAAAAAAATTCTACCACATGGTTCAAGTTTGCAATACTTTTGCCAAGTCCTAAAAATGGGCAGTCTAATTAGTACTGGGGTCCAAAGGCCACCTCATTCACTTGAGTGTAAAGGAATCTCTCTGCTTCTGGTGCCCCATCGAAGCTTCTCTCCCACTGACTTGCTTCCCTCTCACTGACTTGCTTCCCTCTGTTTTTGTTTCAGAGACAACAATGTGGTGTGGTCCCCTCTTCATGAGCTGATTTGTAGGGTCCTTAAAACCACTCAGACTGTTATGTAGCAGCAGCTCTTACCTTTTCCTAAATGCATTATCTAAAAACTGTATTGAAGAATTAGTCATTGGAGTCTTGGCTTGCCTAATTAACCAGTGCTTGTTCTAAAATTTAGAAGAAAAAAATGTTAACACCAAGTCACCACAGTCAAACAAACTACTGGATTACTAGAGTAGATAATAAATAGAATCATTTCACTCATGCTTCAGCAAGAAGGAACTAACTGGAACTTGTTTAAGCAATTTCAGACCTTCTCTCCCCTCCTGTGTTCCTAAAATAGAAATTTCTGTAGATTAACTCAATCTCTCATTCTTCAGCTTCCCAGCATCTCCCGAACCATAAAAGGTCTTGGCTTCTCTGTTAGCAGCATTAAGAGATTTTAGAGGTTGTCACTGGGAAACTACTAGCTAAAACGAGATTACATTTACAACTCTGATCTTATGCCTTTGGTCTACTACAATTACAAAATAGGCAAATAACTTTACCTTCCTCTAAGTTGCTTTTTTTGAGACAGAGGTAGAGGTTGCATTGAGCCAAGATCGCACTACTACACTCCAGCCCAAGCCCAAGCTGGAGTACAGTGGCACGATCTCGGCTCACTGCAACCTGTGCCTCCCGGGTTCATGCGATTTTCATGCCTCAGCCACCTGAGTAGCTGGGGTTACAGGCGTGCACCAACATGCCTAATTTTTGTATTTTCAGTAGAGATGGGGTTTCCTCATGTTCACCAGGCTGGTCTTGAACTCCTGGCCTCAAGTGATCCTCTTGCCTCAGCCTCCCAAAATGCTGGGATTACAAGCATAAGCCACCGCACCTGGTCTACCTTCCTCTAAGTTTTGCCTAGCCAAGATATCAGTCACCCTAGATCCCAAGGAAAAATCTTATTACAGCAATTTCCTAAAACTTCAAGTCTAAATCTGGAGGGCCCTCCCATTTAAACAAAGACATCCCTATAGACTATTCTCTCTATTCATAAAACCCTAAGCCACCAGATCTCAAACTATGCTCCTCAAAGTGTTATTAAGTTTGAGAAATGCTATGCAGCATATTCTCCTGCTAGAAATTCACATTCAATCATGAATAACTCTGAGAAGTCCTGTAGCAGAGTGACTTATTTAACTCAAACTTTCCAAACTTACTTGACCATGGGAACTTTTTATTAACTTCTTTTGGAACACAGATTGAGAATGGTCCTATTTTACTTTAGTTTTATTTGTTTTATTTTATTGAGATGGAGTCTTGCACTGTTTCCCAGGCTGGAGTGCAGTGGTGCGATCTTGGCTCACAGCAAGCTCCACCTCCTGGGTTCACGCCATTCTCCTGCCTCAGCCTCCCAAGTAGCTGGGAGTACAGGCGTCCACCACCACGCCTGGCTAATTTTTTGTACTTTTAGTAGAGATGGGGTTTCACCATGTTAGCCAGGATGGTCTCAATCTCCTGACCTCATGATTCGCCTGCCTTGGCCTCCCAAAGTGCTGGGATTACAGGCATGAGCCACCATGCCTGGCCAGTCCTCTAATTTAAAACCCAGTTCACTCAGCTTTGAAATTGTATTTAACAAGCACATGCCTATAATGTGCCAGGCAATATGCTAATTGTTTCTATGTACTTGAAGTTCCATGAAGCATCAAGAGCTCCCACTTCACATGAAAAAATGAAGTTAAGCATCATGCTCATGGTCTGTACTGAGCTAGAAAGTGGTAGTTCTGAGTTTGACTTTATGACTCATTCTTTCTATAACTTTACAAGCAATTACAACTTCTGGATAACAAACCTGAGGCAATGCAGGCCTTCTGTCTTTGAACCAGGGAACTGTCTATACACCAAGCCAAGGGAAGTATAATTGGCACATGAGGCAAATATGTGGGTTGTTGTGGCTCTTAATCATGTCACCTGGTTCATTTTTCCATTCAACTTCCCTTTCCAACCATATTGCTCTGTGCCACCCCTTCTTCCCATGCCTCAAAGGCTAGTGAGGGCCACCAGGAGGCTGGTGCGGTCCCGGCTATGCCAGGAGGAAGGAGAGTCAGCACAGAGGTTACCAGGAGAGCCTGAGTGATATTCCTGTAAATTGGGAAAGATGGCATTCTTTACCATTCCCTGTCAACTCTCCAGCTGCTCACTGGATGTATAGCAGGAACTTTATCTGTACTTGCAATGCAAGTTCATACTATCGGTTGTACTAGGGACAGATGCAATTACCTCTAAAATATTGTGAAGAAAAACCCACTAGATGGCTCAAAGGCTTCCTGACAAGTATATCATATAGTTAATTATACTGAGTATGGCTGAATACAAGGGTTGGGGGAAGCTACCGTTCCATGGATGTTGAAGTTCTTGTTTCTTGGTGCAAAGACATTCTGGAAAGCCTTCTGGTACTGAGGTGCAGCTGTCCAAGGCGAATGAGGCGCTGGAGTGGCGATCATCATGAAGAAGGGCTCAAAGTTGGACTTGTAGTCCAGAAAGTCCAAGGAGACATTAGCCTGACACATAAAAAGACTTGTCATCTCCTACCTTACCCAACAGATGAGTATTTAATAGATAAATGTCTTCTGGTGAGCAGACAGTACAGGGTCTTATTAGCTTTTAAGCAATCTTAGCACATGATCTTATGTCATAGCCATTTGCAAGCATATTGTTGGAAAACATATATTTGTTTTTTAGGCAATACTTTAAAAACTGAGAAGCACACCAAACTAAGAAGGAAATTAAGATCTTGATGACTTTATATGACCTAGAAATCATGTCTTCCACAAAGAAGGAAACAGTAACTTGGCTATTTTAGTATTAACTTACACTAATGGAGATTATGGTATCTACACGTGATGCCTTAAAGAATGTAAAGAGAGTCAACTTAAAACAGTGGGAAAGGTAGATTAAGTTACCTTAACCTTATGAAAATATGTAGAAGGTAGATGTCACAAATTATGCACTGAAGTAGCTAAGTGAATAATATTAGATTCAAATACATTCCACTAGGGCTTTAATACATGGACTTAGTTTTTCCTTTGCTTATCAGGAGATACTTTATGAAAATGAAAGCATGCTATATACATGTTGTTTTTCATTGTTCTGAAGTAATTTCATTTATTCCCAACACTAACTCAAAAGATACTGACTGTATCTATCTCCTGTAACCCCTCCATCCACCTTTCACTCCAGTCCTATCAGCTTCCTTGTGGTTTCTCAAATATTCCAGGTAAACTCCTGCCTCAGGGCCCTCCCACTTACTGTTCCCTGACTCTGTAGCACTCTTCCCCCTGATCTGCACAGCTCATTCTCACCTACTTCAGGTTTCTGCTTAAATGTTATCTAAGTAACCTCATAACCTAACATTTCTCTAACTGATCACCAGCTAACGATGCAACACATAAGACTGTGTGTGTTTGTGTGTGTAAATAAAATTACCTTCCACAGAATCAGGGACTTTGCTTCATTTACTGCTGAACACTGGCTACACTAGGTGCTGAACTATTGAGTGAATATATAATACTATTGAAGACTGTCGTTAGAAACGCCTCAGAATAGGAAAGTCCCAATTTCACCTGCTTTCAGTAATTTTTATATATAAATACCCAATGCCCAAATAAATCCAGTATCCCTATCCCTCCATCCTCATAATGGGTCCTGTGAAGCTGCCATCTTGTAGCTTGTGAGTAAAACTGGGGTCAAGAGTAGGCACCCTTACAAAGTAAAACCTCTACAAAGTAATCTCTGTAGTCGAAGAGATTAACCTTTGGAAAAGGGATTTGTTGCTGGAATTTCAAGAGCATTAGATCTGAGCCTGGCTTATACACAAAGAAAACACCCTGAGGAGTTTGTAATCAGCTAGAAATACTCTTGGGCAGTTAGACCAAGTTACTGTGCATTTATATTACCCAACACAAACAAATAAGATTATAGGTTTTCTAGGCAGAGTCTTCAATCAAATGTGAGCCAACCCTGTAAGGACAGAGCTACAGAGCTTCTGCAACTCACCAAAACATCTGTCAGGTAGTCCACACTATAGTTTTCACCATGCTTCCGTGCCTTCCCATTGATAGACAGGGTATAATTATAATACTTAGAATTCTTTTCCTATTAAAAAGAGGAAAGTCAAATTTGTTATGAGGTCAGTGCACAAAGTGGAAGTCTGAATCCATGCTGGGCTAAACTGAGCAGTGATAAGACATTAAAAAGATAATTACTCAAGTCAATACTGAATTGGATTTTTTGACTAGGGTTTTATTAAAGACAAGCATAGTTTCAATTATACATTCTAGTTTAAAAGCCAGAAGTAGATGAGGTAGAAAAGCAAACTACTTTGCTAAATCTTGTACAATGCAGGAAAAACATCCCAGAAAGGAGTGACTCACAAGTCAATGGACTTTTTTTTTTTTTTTTTTTTTTAAAGAGACAGAGTCTCTCTCTGTTGCCCAGACTGGAATGCAGTGGCACAATCACAGCTCACTGCAGCCTCAAATTCCTAGGCTCAAGTGATCTTCTTGCCTCAGCTTCCCGAGTAGCTGGGACTACAGGCACACGCCACCACACCCAGCTAATTTAAAAATTTTTTGTTGAGATGGGGTCTCGCCATTTTGCCCAGGCTGATCTCGAACCCCTGAACTCAAGAGATCCTCCTGTCTCTGCCTCCCAAAGTGTTGGGATTCTAGGCACGAGCCACTACACCTGGCCACAAGTCAATAAATTTTAAGGTTTTTAAAATGACTAATTGTAAAAGCAAATAAAGTTATGTCAATATCAGAGCTAAATTAAACATATTCTGCATCTGTAGGGCTGCATAAAATTGTCACGGACTTCAATAATCACTCACCAAGGCATACCAGTAACTCCAACCTAGAGGAACGTGTTCTAGTCCACCTGCATCTGGGGCTCCATACTGAAAAGCAGAACAAATAGGGACAATTACAAGTCCTTAGATATGACCAGATCAGAAAGAAACAGGAAATTTTACCATCTTTTTAGACCAGTGCCTGAAACATAGTAGGTACCTAATTTCCCCAAATAGACCCTAGTCAAAAATAAACTCTAATAATCCTAGGAACTTCTAAAGCAGGAGTTGGCAAACTACAGCCAGTGAGCCAAATCTGGCCTGATGACTTTTGTATGAACAGCAAGCTAAGAATTTAACAATTTTAAAATACAAAAGTTAATCAAAATAAGAATATTTTGTGAAATGTGACAATTACATAAAATTCAAATTTTAATAGCGATAAAGAGTTTTATTGGAACACAGCCACATTCATTTACATAGTGCAGTGTCTGTGGCTGCTTTCACGCTACAGAGGCAGAGCTGAATAGTAGCAACAGAGACATATGGCCTGCAAGGCCTGAAATGTTTACTATCTGACCCACTACAGAAAAAGTCCACACAGCCTACCCCACACAGCCTATTCATGGGGTGAATGCTGAGCTGCTGATACCATAGACTGAACAGTCCAACTGACCCTAAGCAGTTCAAATAATCAGACTATAAGCTATTGACTTATTATATGTTGAACATCCCAAATCTGAAAATCCAAAACTTTTTGAGTGCCAACATGACAGACAAAGGAAATGTTCACTGGAGCAGATTTGGACTGTTCAACCAGTAAGTATCATGCAAATATTTCAAAATCCAAAAAATCTGAAACACAAAATACTTCTGGTCCCAAGCATTTTGGATAAGGGATAATCTGTATTTCAGTTGCCCTGCAGATGAAACCCACTTTTAGAGCTCGATTTATCTGATGAGATGAATAAAATAAAGAAACCACAGAATTATCCCACTTTATCCTTACAAGGTTTAATGCCATCCACTTAAGGCAGAATTTAATCCCTGAAAACAACATCTTTATACTTTAACGGTCTCTCTTAATTTTATATACACAATAGATGACCTTCAATATGCAAAGTAGTGTAAGCTCTCTTTATGACCCATAGCCCCAACCAAATGATCCAGTATCCACAGTTCCTATTTCTCATGATCCTTTTCAAACTGACTCATCTTCCTGTAAACTCACAAGGTTGCAGATTCCCCCAATTATTGGGGGGACGGGAGAATTAACAGAAAATCCAGATCAGATATTAAGATCTCTAGCAACTACAGATAAAGAGTATAAGTACATTTTCTCTGTCTTGAACCCCCAGTTTAACTGCAAGAGCTAACCCCAAACATTCTCAAACATACTATTTCCTTTAAGCTTGGACTTTGGGTAAAAGCTAAGGCCAATGTGTGAATGTGGGCACATGGAATCCAGCCTTGACAGGTCACCACGAGGTATCCCTCCATCCAGGTCTACAAGGCTGGTGTACCAGCTGCTGGCCATACACTTTAATGACCTGCACGACCCTGACTCTGGGTAACTAATCTCTGCACATTTTGTTGCCATGTTTCACATTAGAAAATGAGTTAAGCATTAAGTTGTTATAATTCAGAAAAGATTCTAAGAAATCTGAGGAAAGATTCTAAGATGAAAAATGTCTTCAGTTAGACACTGATAACAGGGAATGGAAACAAAGATACCATGACAGCCACATGACAAACAGAATTCCTGAGGAAAAAGGGAAGACGCATCAGACAGCAGCACTCTTAGGACAATTTTTAAATACATGCTCCTGGGACTATTGAAAGGAACAAGTGCCCATATCATATAAATACACAAGCACTTACCTAAATCATGTAAATATGTACATGTGTACTTATATGAACATATTTACATGCTATGGGTACTTGTTCTTGTTTAATGGGCAGATTCACAGAAAACAATGAACACCAAGAAATCCTTTAACATTAATTGAAATTAACAATAAAATTAACATGAATTATATTCACATTTTAAAAGCCATTATAAAAAAAGATACAGATCATTCAACATACCTCATTTAAATATTTCCCTGCAAAAAAGGTCTGATAACCACACATTGATCTGAGAATTGCTGGGAAAGTATTTGGTTCTTGGATCTTCTGCCAGGACTTACTACTGCAGTTCCCCTCTAGAGTGTTGTTCACAACGTGATGATTATGTGGGTACTTTCCTGTCAGGATACTGGCTCTGCTGGGGCAGCAGAGAGCACTTGGCACATACTACAAAGGAAAGGAAGCAAAAAGGACAAAGTCACACAAGAAAGATGGACTTCTCATCATTGTTAAAGAGAGTAAAGAAAAGCTCCTTAATACTCTACTTCAAATATGTAGTTTCTCATGGAATATATATATATTTTTTTCTACACATGACATACTTCAGGGCTGCTTTAAATCATAGTGGAGACATTAAAGCAGACAGAATAAACTGAGAGAACGGATTTCTTTCTCAAGTGGCTTCTTTCTGCAGGATAACGGTAATTCTAGTCTCATCTGCCATAGAGATAGTTGTTTTTTTTCTTTTGAGGCAAAGTCTCACTCTGTCACCCAGGCTGGAGTGCACTGGCGACAAGCACAGCTCACTGCAGCCTCGACCTCCTGGCGCAAGTGATCCTCCCACCTCAGCCTCCCAAACAGCTTGGAGTACAGGTGCGTGCCACCACTCCTGGCATTTTTTTTTTTCATTTTTTTATTTGTAGAGATAACGTTCTTCCTGTGTTGTCCAGGCTCGTCTCAAACTCCTGGATTCAAGTGATCCTTCCACCTTGGCCTCCCAAAGTGCTGGGATTACAGGTGTGAGCCACTGCACCCAGCCAGAAATAATATTTATACACAGGGGGCACAGCATGGTGAGAGACGGGTCTTAACCAAAGACAAAGTATACTACTTGGATATAATTGAGACACAGTGGTTCATTTGCAGGCTGATCTGCAGCTTTACACATTTCTGTATCATTTTATACACTGGACACAGACTTTTTTCCCTACTGTAATTATATTTCCATTAGCTACTGTCAGCAACAGATTTTCCCCATTCTACCCAATCATATTGGTACACATCACCAATACTAGCTTATACTTGGACCAGCAGGGAAGGGATGGGCATTTGAGCACACACTCATGTCAAAATTGGGTATTATCCTTTTAATATTAGCAAGTTTTTTTGCCTTTAAAATTTGATTTGGCATTTTTATTTTTATTTATTTTTTTGAGATGGAGTCTCACTCTGTTGCCCAGGCTGGAGTGCAGTGGTGCGATCTTGGCTCATTGCAAGCTCCACCTCCCGGGTTCACACCATTCTCCTGCCTCAGCCTCCCAGGTAGCTGGGACTACAGGCACCTGCCACCATGCCTGGCTAATTTTTTGTATTTTTAGTAGAGATGGGGTTTCACCGTGTTAGCCAGGATGGTCTCGATCTCCTGACCTCATGATCCACCTGCCTCGGCCTCCCAAAGTGCTGGGATTACAGGCGTGAGCCACTGCGCCTGGCCTTGATTTGGCATCTTTTTTTTTTTTGAGACACATTCTTGCTCTGTCACCCAGGCTGGAGTGCAGTGGCACGATCTCAGCTCACTGCAAGCTCCGCCTCCTGGGTTCATGCCATTCTCCTGCCTCAGCCTCCCAAGTAGCTGGGACTACAGGCGCCCGCCACCACACCCAGCTAATTTTTTGTAGTTTTAGTAGAGACGGGGTTTCACCGTGTTAGCCAGGATGGTCTCGATCTCTTGACCTCGTGATCCACCCACCTCGGCCTCCCAAAGTACTGGGATTACAGGCGTGAGCCACCGTGCCCTGCCGATTTGGCATTTTTAAATAATGGTGAGGATGAACATTCTCCACATGTACTGACTGACTGTGTTTACGTGAACGGTTTGTTCATATACTTTGCTCATTTTTTTCCTCCAGGGTTGTTGGCCTCTTGTTACATAAGATTTAAGTTAAGGAAGAATTCAGTCATGTTACAAATACTTCCCATTTTTACTTTTGCCTTTTAATTTTATTAGATGTTTGACTTCTTAAGTTTAAATTGGCAACTCTTAACTCTTTCTCTGTTTTCTGATCAATTTTATGGTCAGTACACAGTTTATCTTAATATTACATTTTAGCATCTGGTACAGCAATTTCTTTTTTTTTTTTTTTTTTGAGACAGGGTCTTACTCTGTCACCCAGGATGGAGTACAGTGGTGTGCTCAGCTCACTGCAACCTCTGCAACCTCAGGGTTAAGCAATCCTCCCACCCCAACTTCCTAAAGTAGATGGGACCACAGACAGGCACCACCATGCCTCTGTTTTCGTTGCTGTTGTTGTTTTGAGATGGAGTTTCGCTCTCGTCGCCCAGGCTGGAGTGCAGTGGCATAATCTTGGCTCACTGCAACCTCTACCTCCTGGGTTCAAGCAATTCTCCTGCCTCAGCCTCCCAAGTAGGTGGGCTTATAGGCGCTCGCCACCATGTCCGGCTAATTTTTTGTATTTTTGGTAGAGATGGGGTTTCACCATGTTGGGTAGGCTGGTCTTGAACTCCTGACCTCAGGTGATCTGCCCACCTCATCCTCCCAAAGTGCCGAGATTACAGGTGTGAGCCACCATGCCTGGCCCAATGCCCAGGTATTTTTAAGTATTTTTAGTAGCTATAGGCTCTTGCCACATTGCCCAGGCTGGTCTCAAACTCCTGAGCTCAAGCAATCCACCTGCCTCAGCCTCCTAACGTGCTGCGATTACAAGCATGAGCCACTGTAATTTTCTTAAAAAATTACTTTGATTATTCTCATCTATTTATTATTCCAGATAACTTTTGGAATCAACTTGAGTCTCAAATAATCTTGTTAGGATTACAACTAGAATAAACTTTTTATTATATAATATTGTGTCTTAGCTGAGCACAGTGGCTCACACCTGTAATCCCAGCTATTTGGGAAGCTGAAGCAGAGGATCACTTGAGGCCAGGAGTTTGAGACCAGCCTGAGCAACAGAGTGAGACCCTGTCACTAAAAAAAAGTAGAAAAAAATTGGCCAAGTGTGGTGATGCATGCCTGTAGTCCCAGTTACTTGGGAAGCTGAGGCGGGAGGATCGTCTGAGCCCAGGAGTTTGAGTTCAAGTCTTCAGTGAGCTATGTCACTGCACTCCAACATGGGCGATAGAGTGAGACCCTGTCTCAAAAAAGAAAAAAAAGAAAAAAGAAAAGAAATGTATATAAAATGATGTGCATATCTACGTATCAAATATTTTTTATCTTGCCACTCGCATTTTGTAAAATACATAGGTCATAGCCATTTCTGGCCCCAACCAGTTACTCTTAGTTTATAAATTATGAATGAGGCTAGGCATGGTGGCTCACACCTGTAATCCTAGCACTTTGGGAAGCTGAGATGGAAGGATCGCTTGAGCTCAGGAGTTCCAGATCAGCCTGGGCTACATAGTGAGTGAGACCTTTTCTCTATCTTTACATAGAATAAAAAGAAATAATTACGAATGAGATATTTTGTCTCCCACCTTCTATTTTTCTAACTGATTACATGGAAGAAAGTTATTTTTATTTTTTAATTTTTATCTTGCTGAATTCTAGTGATTTTACAGGGTTTTCAATAATTATCCTGTGTTTCTTAGATAGAAAATCCAAACAAGCAGAAATAATTTTTCCAATATTTTTACCTCTTATTTCCATAAGACTTACGGCAATGACTAGATAGTCAGAACAACATTAAGTGGAGCACTGTTACATCCCTAACAGCAATGCCCTGCGTCTTTTACCTTATGTATTTGAAATAGGCATCACAGTCAGGATGTATTCTTACGATAGCTTATTACCAGGAAAGGATGCTAAAATTTCAGAGTACTTTCTAGTATCTATTGGGAAGAACATTCAATTTTCCTTCTGTCAGTTACTTGTATCATGTTGGTAGACATATAATAACCAACATCATGTAGTATTTACTATAAGAAGTCAGGCATTAGCTGGGCGAGGTAGCTCAGGCCTATAATCCCAGCACTTTGGGAGGCCAAGGCGGGCAGATCACTTGAGGTCAGGAGTTCAAGACCAGCTGGCTAACATGGTGAAACCCCATCTCTACTGAAAATACAAAAAATTAGCAGGGCATGGTGGTGGGTGCCTGTAATCTCGCTACCCAGAAGGCTGAGGCAGGAGAACTGCTTGATCCCCAGAGGCGGAGGTTGCAGTGAGTCGAGATCGTGCCACTGCACTCCAGCCTGGGAGACAAAGCAAGACGCCACCTCAAAAAAAAAAAAAAAAAAAAAAGAAGAAGAAAAGAAAGAAAAAATAAGTCAGGTACCGATAGAAGTGTTCTACACCTATTAACCTATTAACTCAACCTCACAACAACTCTGAAGAAGATTTTGGTACTCCCTTTTATAAATGGGGAGGAAGAGGGCCAGAGAGGTTAAATAGTTTGTCCAAGGTCACACTGCTAGAAAAGAGGCAGACAGGGTGTTCCAGCCTAGGCGGTCTGGCTCCAGAGTCTGAGCACTTAAACATAACACTATGCTACTGTTCAGGGATTTCCTGATAGTAGGGTACCCTTACATTCCTGGACTACCATTCACTTGGTTATGTACATGGTTCTTGAAAATGAATTGCTAATACTTTATTTTGAATTTCTGCATCTATATTTATGGGGCGTGTGTGTTGCTGTTTGTCAGTTTTGGCTATGAGGGTTGATTGGGTTTTTACCAAGGAAAAGTTTACACAGCATACATATTCCTTGATTTTTTATAATCCATTTTCAAACCTCAAATGGTGAGGTTTAAAATAAAATTCTCTAGTTCTGAGACTGGCTTAGAAATATCTGCAATTAATCTTCAATTGATAAGAGGTAATATTTCAATTAAAAGAGTTTATACCACATTATATAAATCCTTCCTTCAGATCAAGCATTTAACAAGGAAAAAACCACGTAGATCATACCAGATTCCCGAGAAGAGAGTATTTTCTTAGAAAACAAACACAGTTAAATTAACAAAATTGAATTCGCTTTCAAACTTACAGCGCTGGAAAAAGTCATCCCCATCTCTCCGATGAGAGCTTTGGTTTTCTTTAGTGGTGTCTGTAAAAGTAAGTAATTATCCATTAAACAATTTCTTCCAATAAATTGAGACACACAGGCCAGAATTCCTGTTTTGTTACATCTTACTCAATCTTTTATTCCCAAATGGTCAGCTCTAAGCAACAGCCAAAGAGAGTCCTGTATGATTCTAGAGACAAGTTTTGTTCCGGCCAGCTCCATCCTGTATAAAAGTGCAGGAGGTCAAAATGCTTGCAGGAAGGGAAAGTTCAGCTGATGGCAATAACATCTTTGTGCGCTTATTAGTCATCAGCCCCTAGATGAGGCAGATAGGGCAGACCTATCTCCATGAATTAATCTTTAGAAGTAGGATGTGGGAAATGATATAAAGGGAGCCTTCCGCCCTATAGAAGTAAGACAACAGTTGGATTCTGAAAGCCAGACAAGGCCTCAGGGCTCAGAGACTGATTCAAACCTCACGCACTCAGTGGTGGAGGCCAGACGCACACTGTTCAACTACCAGCTACTGTTGTCTGCATAGACCCACAAGCACCTCAGGATAAGGACTTGAACCAGGTGGCAAGCAGGTGTACACAGAATACTGTCAGGCAAAAGGCTACTCAGAAACTATTTTATGTCTTGCTTTTCATCTTTTGTTCAAAATCTAAGATCCTTACAAGTACAGAGAACAATTAACTTCCCCCTAGAGTGAGAACAAAAGTATGAAGACAGTCATTTAAATACGAATAAAAGGAACACTAATATTCTTCAGATTCCAGACAGCAAAAAGCACCATTGAAGAGGTCATTTTAGTTGTAATATGTGTCAGTTCACGATGATTCTGAGATACCTTTGAAACCTAAGACCATATTGAATGCAGTTTTAAGTATATTTTGTTGTGCAATAATTCCTTAAAGATCGCTAATCTAAATATATAAGTAGATTAACAGGAGCCTCATTTTCAATAATGTATAAATGACTTTTCCCCATTGTTTTATATAAATGCAAAACCTACGGAATCCATAAACGCAAAAGGATGAGGATTCTAACTTATCCAAAAAAAGCTCTGATAATTTCATGAGTAGATCCAGAAGAGGCTGCCAAGAGATGCTAGAGATGCAGAAGATCTTCGCCAGCCTTCCGAAGCAAGGTCATCAGCCATACTCTCCTCAAAGCATCACTGGGTACCATCCTCAGGAAAAGAATACTGGGCTTAATGAGACACTGGTTTGATAAAAAACCTGAGTTACTATGAGGACATTTGAAGGTGAAATGAGGATTCAAAGAGTAAGTGGAGAAAAGGACCAGAGTTGACTGTATGGGACTTAATTGCCAAACTGTCTGATAAATATGTAAAACTATGAAAGAATATCTGATTTACAGTAAGACTGTGTAATAACATTTATTAAACACAACATGTGCCAGGCATTAATCTAGGCAGTGGTGGACAGAGGATAGATGGTCCTTGCCCTTATGACCCCTGCACTCTTGGGGACTTAAAACAACTAACAGGTAAACAATCAGTCATTTCAGGTGGTGATAAGTTCTATGAAGAGAATAAACCAGGATGATGTGATTGCAGCTGGTGGGAGGAAAGGGGAACTACTTTAGGTGGGTGGTCAGGAAAGGCCTCTCAGGAGGTAACTTCAGTACGGAGAGCCATGCGATGAGGAGTCAGTCATGCAAAGATTCAGAAGATGTTTCAGGCTGGATATATAGCAAGTATAAGGGCTGCCAGAGGAAGGAGGGAGGCACCTGGGAGGAAACAGAGAAGCCAGTGTGGTGATGGAAGCAGCTTAGGGAGGAAAAGGGAGAGTGAGGTAAGACGAGGTCAGAGAGGTAGGCAGGAGTCAGCAATGCAGGGCCATACAGGAATTTAGACTTTAGGCCTGGTGCAGTGGCTCACACCTGTTATCCCAGCACTTTAGAAGGCAGAGGCAGGAGGACTGCTTGAGGCCAGGAGTTTGAGACCAGTCTGGGCAACACAGCAAGACCCTGGCTCTACAAAAGACATAAAAATTAGCTGGGCATGGTAGTGCACGCCCATAGTTCCAGCTACGTGGGAGGCTGAGGTGGGAGGATTGCTTGTGCCCAGAAGTTTGAGGCTGCAGTGAGCTATGACTGCACCGCCGCAATCTAGCCTAGGCAAGAAGAGTGAGACCTTGTCTCCAAAAAAAAAAAAGAAGCTTTTATTAACTGTCATCTTTATACTGCTAACAATAGTACAAAAGATAACCATAATCCGTGCTTAATTGAAAAAGTCCCAAACAAGAAACCACACTGTACCCAAAATGTGTGTCTCTATGCTAATTACAATGTAAAATGAATCCTTAAGATCTAAGCAAAGACAGCGGCTGGTCAAGTTAGGGCCATGCAACAGTCTTTAAGCAGCAGCCAATTTCATGCCTTCATGTGGGCAAACATGTTACTCTGCTCAACCCAAGCAGAATCCTTTTCATTAAAACCCTAAAGAATCATTTACTTTCCTGGTTCCATGTACAGTGGCTCTGAAACGACAATTCTGGTAATTCTGTGGCTAACAATGGAAATTGTTTTGCTTTCAATGAAGCAATGACATATTCATTCTCACACCTGTAATCCCACCACTTTGGGAGGCTGAAGTGGGCAGATCACTTGAGGTCAGGAGTTGGAGATCAGACTGGCCAACATGGTGAAATCCCGTCTCTACTAGAAATAGAAAAATTAGCCAGGCATGGTGGTGGGTGCCTGTAAACCCAGCTACTTGGGAGGCTGAGACAGGGGAATTGCTTGAACCCAGGAGGCGGAGGTTGCAGTGGGCCGAGATCGCGCCACTGCACTCCAGCCTGGGTGACAGAGCAAGACTCCATCTCAAAAAAAAAAAAAAAAAAAATTCTTCCCCTACCTTTCATCATAGTTTCTTCTGTCACTTGCCTGCGGTTTTGGCCAAATGTCACTTTTCTTAGAGTAAGTGATTTTTTTTTTTTTGGAGACGGAGTCTTGCTCTGTCACCCAGGCTAGAGTGCAGTGGCACCATCTCGGCTCACTGCAACCTCCACCTCCTGGGTTCAAGTGATTCTTCCACCTCAGCCTCCCGAGTAGCTGGGACTACAGGCACGTGCCACCATGCCCAGCTAATTTTTGTATTTTTAGTAGAGACAGGGTTTCACCATGCTGGCCAGGCTGGTCTTGAACTCCTGACCTCGTGATCTGCCCACCTCGGCCTCCCAAAGTGCTAGGATTACAGGCCTGAGCCACCACGCCCGACCGTGAATGATTTTTAAAAGAGCAACTTATGCTTCTGTGAAGAGCAGTGTGTCCACCACACTATAATGATGTTTAAGTAAAATCAAGAAAGTGATAAGAACAGTGTCCTGGCAAAACAAAAAATAAAAACAGAGTCCCACAGATACCTGGAACAAATACAATGAAATGTTAAAGACGATGCTACTATATAAAAGAGCATTTCAAAGATGCCTGAAAAATTCCACTATAAATTTAAATCATGTTGTAAATGCTATCTACAATCCTTTGACCTGAGTTAGTTTGGTGGGGGTTGACCACCATTTATTTTGCCAACTATGGCAGCAATCTGTAATCTTTTTTAGGTTAGAGCTCTTTCCACAAAAATGAAGATATTATACACAAAGTTTTACATGTAAATTAAGGAGTTCCATGATGTCACTGGCATCCCCGAATGTCACCTGCAGACATCTCTGACCTATGGTGTGATTATGCTGGTGTGGGTATGTGGAATGAAATCTGATTATTATCACAGTATTCTAGAATAGGAGAAAAAGCATGGTGCTCTGAGGTCATAAGATACCCAGGCTTTGTCCAGTATTAGCTATATGAACTTAGTCATGTCACTTGACCACCTTCCAGTTTTAGTTTCCTTTTAAAATAAGGATATTATGTACAGCAGAGGACTCCTGTGATGACTGAAGCACAAGTATAAAAATCCTCATACTCTGCTCGGCTCCAAGTAAGTTCTCAAATGCTCTTGTCTTAGCTCTTCCCCTTGGAGTCCTGCTTGACAATTAGTGGTAGAATATTCTGAAAAAGCCTAGAAGAGAAGCCAGAATTCTTGAGTTTGGAACATTAAGTTTGACTTATGCCCTCCACTCAATTTTGGTACCTCTCTCCAGCAGAAACGCTTATTAAAAAAAAGAATCTGGGCCGAGACAGTGGCTCATGCCTGTAATCCCAGCAGTTTGGGAGGCTGAGGTGGGCGGATTACTTGAGTCCAGGAGTTCAAGACCGACTTGGACAACATGGAGAAATCCTGTCTCTACAAAATATTTAAAAATTAGCTGGACGTAGTGACACGTGCCTGTAGTTCCAGCTACTAGGGAGACTGAGGCAGGAGGACTGCTTGAGACTAGGAGTTCAAGGATGCAATGAGCCTTGACTGTACCACTGCACTCCAGCCTGGATGACAAAGCAAGACCCTGACTCAAAAAATCTGCTGCTGGCTTAAGGAAGCAAATTGGATTAACATACTAAAAGGAAGAGACCTCAAATACACACAGACTACAGCCATGGTTTATAAGAATTGATGAAACAACTCTGAATACCTTATATTTAAGTAATGAATTTTGTTTTCAACACCTAAAAAAGCCTGACCTTTTAACTGAGTACTTTAGTCACTGCTAGAGAAGGCTTGCTTTTTCTGGACAAAACACTCTTCAAGGACGCAATTTTTTTTTTTAATAAAAAAGGAATTTTGTGGGCAGACAAGTTAAGTGCAGTAGTTGGAAGAGTAGTGAACCTAAAGTGTAGGAGGAAAATTAAATCAAGACTGATGTCAACATGGCTTGGTAGAAACTAACAGACAATGAAGCATATATGGCAGGAAGAAATGTGTACTCAAAATGCAAGTCTCTTAAACATCAGCTATAAGAGACTCTCAAGCTCTTGAGCACAACCTAAGAAATATATTTTACAACTCAGGAACAAAGAGAGATAGATAATGATTACCTTTATCACTCACACACACGGACATTTTCTATTCTATTCCAGAGGAAATAAAAAATGTTGGTAGTTACTCACTAAACTGATTTCACAACTCACTCACGGGTTGGGACCAGAGGTTTGAAGGACACTGAGCTAGGGTGTGTAACTACACAAGAAAAGTTAGGAACGTCTTGCCTGGAGTATTTCATAGTCTCAGCATTCGGCTGAAAGCAAAAAGAGAACTGAAACGAATAAAGCAATAGAGCATTTGGTTTTAAAGCGAAGAGAGGACTGGTGAACCCAGGGTCAGAGGACTCTGCCTCAACTACTCATGTCTTGGGCAAGTTACTTTCTGGGCCTCCATGGGGAAGGGGTTGGAGTGGATGTTTCCAAAGGTCACACATTCCATAATCCTGCAATACACAAGCAAAATTAACTCTGGGAAAAAAAATGAAGTCTTGTGACAACACCCATTAGATAGAAAATGAAACACTGACAGTCTCTAATGCAACAGTCAGGTGTTCAATCAGACTAATTGAATTTTCTTGATTCTTGTGAGGCAACACACACCCTCAATAGTTCGACGGTTGGCCTACCAGATTAGTTCACTTCAGGCTTTTTTTTTTTTTTGAGACGGAGTCTCGCTCTGTCGCCAGGCTGGAATGCAGTGGCACGATCTCGGCTCACTGCAACTTCCGCCTCCCGGGTTCAAGTGATTCTCTTTCCTCAGCCTCCCAAGTAGCTGGGACTACAGGTGTGCGCCACCACGCCCAGCTAGAATTATTGTATTTCTGGTAGAGACGGGGTTTCATCATGTTGGCCAGGATGGTCTCGATCTCTTGACCTTCTGATCCGCCCGCCTCGGCCTCCCAAAGTGCTGGGATTACATGAGTGAGCCACCGCGCCCGGCCCAGGCTTATTTTTATTGACATCAGATACAGACATTGTATGCAGGCACAAACGTGGAGGTGGTCTAGGTCCCTCATAAAGGGGACTGGACTTGTCTGTGATCCTCTAATCCAAAAGAAAAACAATCAGGGCTTGAGTGCTCTTAGCACCTGATTCTCATTGGTTCAACCCATCCTCCACTGGTCTCCACATGTTTATCTTGAGATATTAACGTAAACTCCACAGCAGTACGGTCCAGACTAGAAGCTCTGTGTGCTGTACGCATGTGCCTCAATCCAGAAAGGAAAAGAGTGTTGCAGTCCCTTACACCGGCATAAAGGGCCTCAGGTGGGAAAACCAAACCTACCCAAGGGTAAGACAGCCAGTTCGGGGAGGGGGGTGGTGGGGACCGGGAAAGAGAGCAACAAACCGGAGAGTCAGCCCGAGAGATAGAGGGGCGGGGCAGAAACAGAAGAGTTACCAGGCCGCCGAGCACTTCGTCCTGGTCGTCCGTGAGGAGCAGCACCACGTTGGGCCTCCGGGTTCCCGCAGCCACCCCCAAGACCCCCAGGCAACCGCCCAGCACCAGCAGCAGCAGCAGCGCTGGGCGGCAGGAGGGCAGGTGGCGGGGGCTGCCCCGCCGGAGCCGACCTGGGGCTAGAGGCAGGAGCCGCATGGCGGACAGGCTCCGGGGTGACCCCGGGACGGGACGGAGGGACGCACAGGTAGCTGAAGGGCGAGAGGCCGACCAGCCGAAAGAAGAAAAAGCCGTGCCTTGAAGGCCGGTGGCTGGGGTCAGACGTTTTCTCCCCAGGAGCGATCACGTGAGCCGGGGACAGGGGGCGGAGCACGCTGCGCGGCCACGTGATGATCGGCGTGGGCGGGGCCGCGGACTGGCGCAGCCGCGAGAGAGGCACCAGGCAGTGGCGAAAAAGGGGCGGGGAACAGCAAAAAAGGGCGGAGAACCGGGAAAAGGTCAAGACCCGTGCGTACCTCTCGCGCAGGCTCGGGTTGCGTTCTGGTAGGACGTGTTTCTGAGCGCTTGGTGGAAAGATTTAAATGGGGGAAGAGAAGACGAAAAGCAGGAAGGAGTTGGCAAATACTAACCAGCCGATTAACGAAGAGAAAGGAGGACTGTACGTAGCAGATATTATCATCAGCTGGTGAGGAAAGTGGACTCTACCATATTTAATCCCCAAGTCGACGGGCACTTATTCAAGGCCCGGATGTTTAATCGTTTTTAATTTTCTCTACAACTTGTGAGATAAATCTTAACATTCTCATTGGGCTCAGCCATTAAATTCGGAACTGGTTAGCTCTCTTAACTCCAAAGCCTGATTATGTTCTGCTTTCCTCAGCTGACATCGTAGTTTCAAACAATTTAGGGATGGCCTGACAGCTTTATCCTAATGGTTATCCTAATGGTCCTTGGTGACTTTTTAAACACCCTCTTGGAACATGTTAGAGGATGTGCAGATCGAACAAAAATCTTGAAACGTGGTCATCCAACTGCATTATTAAGTAATCTTTAGCGGGGAATAGCCCTTGAAACTAGCTCCAGATATTTCTGTGGTCGCTCTGGAACAATTAGACTTTGCCCCTCTCCTGACGTCGGGCGCGGTGGCTCACGCTTGTAATCCCAGCACTTTGGGAAGCGGGTGGATCACCTGAGGCAGGAGTTTTAGACCAGCCTGGCCAACGTGGGGAAACCGCGTCTCTACTAAAATACAAAAATTAGCCGGGCGTGGTGGCAGGCGTCTGTAATCCCAGCTACTCGGGAGGCTGAGGCAGGAGAATCGCTTGAACCCGGGAGGCGGAGCTTGCTGTGAGCCACTGCACTCTGGCCTCGGGAACGGAGCGAGACTCTGTCTCAAAACAAACAAACAAAAAATCACAGAGATCTTCCTGGCAAGGTGAAGTGTCAAATCATATCCCCAGACCGATATAACAAGGTATACCTCCTTGCTGGTAAAAGTATTTTCTTTGAGTTGAACTGTTTGCCAAGAAGGGTGTCTTAAAACTCATGAAAACTATCCCAGAACTTAAAGTATTAAAAAAAAAAAAAAAAAAAACTCGTGAAAACACTTTAGGGTAAAAATAATGATGGAAACACTTTGAAACCTCATGTGTACAAGGATAGGGCTTATGCAAAAAAAAAAAAAGAATTACCTTTATTACTTTGTTTTTTTTTTCACCACAGAGGGGTAATATGCGGAGTCCTAACAAGGTTTGAGGTAGGGGGTCGTAACTCACACAATAGTGTGAAAACCCAATCATCAGCCTTATGAACCACAAAAGGATCTTAATACTTTTTTTTTTAACTAAGCCTACAGAAGGCAAAAGAAGCTTTACAAAAACTGAAGTAGTTTTTCTGAAAAAACAATTATGCCGGAAATATGGTCAGAGCAGTTCCTAGACAACCAGAATACTTGGTTACGGCCTTGGCCTAGGCCAATTTTTCAAGCTGGTTAGAATAACTAATCCTTACGTATTCAGGTTTCAAGACTTCCAGGAAGACTTTCTTGCACAAAAAAATAACCTATTTCATCTGTATTGAAGCCCCAAATTGTAAAATTGTTTCTTTTCTATTTTTTTCAAGGCTAGATTATAAACTATTTGAGGCCAGAAATTGTGTAATTAGTTGCCCGCTTTGTTTAGGATGCTGCTGTCAGAGGCGATTGAACCAGAGCAACTCCATCTTGAACAGGGGCTGAGTAAAATAAGGCTGAGGCCTGCTGTGCTGCATTCCCAGATGGTTATGCATTCTAAGTCACAGGATGAGATAGGAGGTCATAAAGATACAAGATAAAAGATGCTGGTCATAAAGACCTTACTGATGAAACAGGTAGCAGTAAAGAAGCCAGCTAAAACCCACCAAAACCAAGATGGTGATGAAAGTGACCTCTGGTCGTCCTCACTGCTAAATTCCCATCAGCGCCATGACAGTTTACAAATGCCATGGGAATGTCAGGAAGGTACCCTCTATGGTCTAAAAAGGGTAGGCATGAATAATCCATCCCTTGTTTAGCATATCATCAAGAAATAACCATAAAAATGGGCAACCAGTAGCCCTCAGGCTGCTCTGCCTATGGAGTAGCCGTTCTTTTATTCCTCTACTTTCTTAATGAACTTGCTTTCACTTTACTCTATGGTCTTGTCCCGAATTCTTCCTTGCTCGAGATCCAAGAACCCTTTCTTGGTGTCTGGATCAGGACCCCTTTCCGGTAACACTGCTACACTAGTGCTGAAGAGACATTGTCCCTCGTTATGGAATTTGCCGTCTAATGGCAGAGAGATGGACAATCTGATCTTGTATCTTGTATATGATTACAAATAGACATGCTATGAAGGAAAAGTAAAGGGTGCAATGAGTATTTAAGGTGGTGGGAGGCTGACTTAGTCTAAGGTGCCCTGAGGAAGTGATCTTTGAGTGAAATCTGAAGTTTGAGTAGGAGATAATTGGTTAATGGAGTATTGGGGTGGTGGAATGTCTCCTAAGCACAGAGTACAGCATATGCAAAGGTCCTGAGCGGGTGCATTGCAATAACTAAAAGAAGTCAGTGTGGTTAGAGCAGAGGGAGAGAGGTGGTGAGGGCCCAGATCCTATTTTAAGGACTTGGGTTTTTATAGTAAGGCTAATTGGAAATTACTGAAAGAATATAAGAGAAATATAATCATACATGAACTTTTAGAAGATCCTTTACACTGTGGCATGAAGAACAGATTGGAAGAGGACAGGCATGGGCGAGGGTAGACCAGTTAGGTGGAGAGAAAAGTGGATAACAGGGACAGATTCAAATTTTGTGGGGCCTGAAGTTTATGTGCATTTGGCGAGTGGAGGCTCCTTAAGAAAAAGAATAACAATTTTAGATACAAAAGTAGGTACACAACTGAATATGTATTTAGATTAAAACAAAATACAACGTTATAAATTTTTATAAGTTGAAAAATATTACAAATAATGCAAAAATTTAAGGTAACATATTTTTATTAAGTAACTGCCAGGCATACTTCTTCATACTTTTTTCCCCTTACATTATATGGCGATGTACTCTTTAATCATCTCTTCACATGATGATAGTTTATAATATTTTCTAAAGAGAATAGAAAGATAATTTAGTTTTTTCTCTAATGTGTTTGATCAGTATTTGCTTTTTATTGGTGATAATTCAGAAAAGTTATTTTTCACCTGCACAGTTCGTTATTGGTTTTATATATATGTTTAATATTTTTGTCAAATTTCAGAAAACTCTATCAAATATCCTCTTAACATAGGCATTTCGTGACATTCTGCATTTTATTTATTTTATTTTATTTTATTTTTTGAGATGGAATCTTGCTCTGTCTGTGCTCTTGGCTCACTGCAACCTCCACCTCCCAGGTTCAAGCGATTCTCCTGCCTCAGCCTCCTGAGTAGTTGGGATTACAGGCATGCGTCACTATGCCCGGCTAATTTTTGTATTTTTAGTAGAGATGGGGTTTCGCCATGTTGGCTAGGCTGGTCTCGAATTCCTGACTTCAGGTGATCTACCCGCCTTGGCCTCCCAAAGTGCTGAGATTATAGGCATGAGTTTTATGTTATCTTCCTCAATGCTGGTGTGAGATCAAATCAGAAAGAAATTTGAATATTTTTCAATGAGTTTATATAATTCACAAATTATCAATTTAATAGCCTATTTATTACTTTCATTTGCAATTTATCTCTTCATCTTTCCAGCTTTATTGAGATATAATTGACAAAATTACGTATATTTAAGGTGTACAACATGATGTTTTCATATATGTATACAGTGTGAAATGATTATTCTCTTCCTCTTAATGTATTACTGTTTTTCTTATGATTGAAACTTTTTTTTGTTACTCTTTATTTCTCAATGTCAGGATAATTTCTCTTTACTTTCTCATTCATCTTTATCACTTTGGTTTTGTATGCTATTAATTTTTTTTTTTTTTTGAGACAGTCTTGCTCTGTCACCAGGCTAGAGTGCAGTGGCATGATCTCGGCTCACTACAACCTCCAACTCTCAGGTTCAAGCGATTCTCCTGCCTCCACCTCCCAAGTAGCTGGGATTACAGGTGTACACCACCACACCCAGCTAATTTTTGTATTTTTAGTAGAGACAGGGTTTCACCATATTGGTCTGGTCTCGTACTCCTGACCTCAGGCTGGTCTTGAACTCCTGACCTCAGGTGATCCACCCACCTTGGCCTCCCAAGGTGCTGGGATTACAGGCGTGAGCCACCGCACCCAGTCTAGCCAAGTTGTTTTTTAAAGAGCATGGAGCCCTTTTTCCTAATCATTATAATAGCTAACAGATGACTGATTGTAAATACTGTTTAACCACAGGTTAAAATAACTCATGTTTTACTTTGTTGAATAATGTCTCAGATGTTTTCAGTTGGCTAAAAATATTTAAAAATTGCTCATAGGTTTTCCTATTAGAAAGTAGTACCCAATAATTGCCAACTCATCAGTGGTTGTCATATCCAGAATAGAATATATAATATTATTTGTTGTTTGGTTATGTGTTTGACTTACTACTTTTTAAACATTTTTTTCATTATTTCAATTTTTTCCATAAATTGTTTTAGTAAAATAAGTCGTTTTTTCATTTTGACGTGTTTTTCCAAGAGCTTAAGCAAAAATGGATCCAATTCAGCTATTAGTTGAAAAATTCCTGTGGAATTTTCATTATGGGAACAATAGTACTTTTCATCATGACCTCTGAAGTGTAACTTTCACTTAATGTTTAATAACCTCAAAACTTCCATCTCTGGCCATGATGGAGTAACAGTGCCAGACTAATTCTCTTGCTAAAAACAACTAGAAAACAGGGCAATATAGATGCTTTTATACAAGTGACAATAGTGAAGGACTGTGATCCACATGTAAAGAGAAACAAACAATTGCTCCAACTTTTTGCCTGGTGGAGGGACATTCTGAACCAGAGAGCAGGAAATAGGATCTCATGCTTGACAAAGTTGACTTGCTAACTTTGGATGGACAGAGATCAAAGTTGAGGGAGATTGAGGCAGCTGGAAGTTTGCAGGGAAGAATTCCAAAGAGAAGGGTGCTGTATAGATTTTAAAGCTCCATAAGTTTGTACAGATGTCTTTCTGAAACTTCACTGAACACTGAGATGTGCATTCACAGGGTGAACCACCACCAGAAGGCAAGGCAAAGAATGACCAAAGTAATGTAAAATAAATAATTCTCAGAGGGGTTGGGATGTTTGAGATCCAACCAGCCATAGGGGAAAGTCCTCCTTGATCATCAGGAGCACTCCTTAGGAACCTGGAAAGGTCATGCCCCAATAGTGGAGCTAAACTATCATGAGTAAAAAGTACTCTGCACCCACAGAAACAAAGCTTGGGTACAGCCCTCAAAAGATCAAACTAATCTGCAGGGAAAGTAACTTGCCTTCCAGAATAAGGCTCAACACTCTTTCAGGGAAGACTACAAAACCTAGATATTCAACAATATGAAATTCACAATGTCCTGCATTGAATACAAAAATTACTACATAGGGCCCGGGCGTGGTGGCTCATGCCTGTAATCCCAGCACTTTGGGAGGCCGAGGCGGATCATGAGGTCAGGAGATCAAGACCATCCTGGCTAACACGGTGAAACCCCGTCTCTACTAAAAAATATAAAAAATTAGCTGGGCGTGGTGGCGGGCGCCTGTAGTCCCAGCTACTCGGGAGGATTAGGCAGGAGAATGGCATGAACCCGGGAGGTGGAGGTTGAAGTGAGCCAAGATCACACCACTGCACTCCAGCCTGGGCGACAGAGCAAGACTCCATCTCAAAAAAAAAAATAAATTACTATATAGGCTCCCAAACAGGAAAATGTGACCCCATGACCAGAAGAAAAAATTGTCAATAGAAACAGATAATAAATGACAGGGATGAAGAAGTTAATAGATTAGTGTGTTAAAACTCCTATTATAACTTGTTCAAGTATTTAAAGAAAAACATGAGCCAACTGAGAAGAGAGGTGGAAGATATATAACTGGGCCAGGCACAGTGGTACACATTTGTAATCCCAGCACTTTGGGAGGCCTAGGTGGGCAGATGGCTTGAGCCCAGGAGTTTGAGACCAGCCTGGGTGACTTGACAAAACCCCACCTCTACAAAAAAAAAGAAAAAAAATACACAAAATTAGTTGGGCTTGGTGGTATGCTCCTGTAGTCCCAGCTACTCAGGAGGCTGAGATGGGAGGATCACTTGAGCCTGGGAGGTCCAGGCTGCAGTGAGCCATGATCATGCCACTGCACTCCAGCCTGGGTGACAGAGGGATACCTTGTTTCAAAAATAAATAAATACAAATAAAATCTATAACTGAATAGCACTTTATCTGAAAATTCACTACATGGATTAACAGATGATTAAACAATATGGGGGGGGGGATAAGTCAACTTGAAGATATAGCAAGAGAAAAATATCCAAAATAAAGCAAAGAGAGAAAAAAATGAAAATAAAAATGAGCAGGGCCCCTGTGACCTGCGAAACAAAATCATGGGGTCTACTCTTTACGTAACTGGAATTCCAGAAGGAAGAAATAATTTTTCGAAGAAATAATAGTTGCTGTCTGCATACAGAGAAAACTCTGATCTCAGATTCAAGAAATTCAATGAACCCCATGCAGAAAAAACATAAAGAAAATCATACTAAGAAACATCACAATCAAAATTCTGGAAACTAGTAATAAAGAAAAGTAGACTTTATGACAAAAATATTATTAGAGATAAAACAGGGCATTTTATAATTATAAAAGGTTCAATCCATCAGGAAGATATAACAATTATGAATATATATGGACCTAACAAAATGCCAAAATTCTTGAAGCAAAAACTGATAGAAATAAAGGAAAAAATGGACAACTCGATAATAGTTGGAAACTTCAATACTCCACTTTCAATAATGGATAGAGTAGCTAGGCATAAGATGAACAAGGACATAGAAGACATGAATAACATTATAAAATAGGTAGACCTAACAGAGATCTACAGAACTCTCCACCCAACAAGAGCAGAATCTATACTCTTCTCAAGTGCCTGTGGAATATTCTCCAGGATAGACCATGTACTAGGCCATAAAACAAACCTCGATAAATCTAAAAGGGTAGAAATAACACAAGTATGTTCTCTCAACACAATGAAATAAAATTAGAACATAAGATTCCCAGAGAAATTTGGATAGCTCACAAATATTTGGAAATGAAACAACATACTCCTAAATAATCAGTGGATTAAAACAGAAATCAAAAGGGAAATTAGAAAATGCTTTGAGATGATGAACATGAATACACAACATACTAAAACTTGGGATACAGCTCACATAGAGCTTGAAGAGTAATTTGCGGCTGTAAATGCCTATATTTAAAAAAAGAATGATCTCATATCATTAATTTAACCTTCTACTTTAAGACACCAAAGAAAGCAAAATAAACCTAAAGCAAGCAGAAGGAAGGAAATAATAAAAATTAGAGCAGAAATTAATGAAACAGAGGATAGAAAAAAATAGAGAAAAATCAATGAAAGCAAAAGCTGATTCTTTGGAAAGATTAACAAAATTGTCAAATCTTGGTGGTCCCTATCATATCTCCATTTAAGTAGCCAGTCTGGCCCCTGCAGAAAGGATCATGGGAAATGATCATAGCCTACCACAAGCTCAACCAAGTATTAGTCCTGATGCTGTGGCCATGCTGGATTTGATACCTTTGCTAGACAAGATCAATATGACCACAGGTAAATTTTAAGCAGCCACCGATTTGGAGAATGCATTCTTTTCTGTCCCAATCAGAAAAGAGGCTCGGAAACACTTCACATTCATACGGAATGAACAACAAAAGACATCTACAGTTTTGCCCCAAGGTTATGTTAACTCATCTCTGTGTCACAATATGTAACTATGTGACTATGTGTTATAATACAGCCCCGACAAATCCAGACTGCCCAGGCATCCTGCAGAACATCTTACTCATCCAATACATTGATGACATCATGCTGATCAGGCGGGATGAAAAAGAGGTGACTAGCATCTGGACACCTTGATAAGATACACGTGCTCCAGGGGAGTGGGAGACAGGTTCTATGAAAATTTAGAAACTTGGTACTTCAGTAAAGATTTTTAGAGGTCCTGGGGTGTGTCATGATATTGCCTCCAAAGTAAAAACAAACTGCTGCATTTTCCATTTCTTACTAGTGAGAAAGAAGCACAGTGCTTGGTAGAACTCTTTGGATTCTGGGTGCAATACATTGTATGCTTAGGAACACTGACCAGCCCATATATGAAAGGCTGCCAGCTTTGATGGGAACTGGAGCATAAGTGCTCTGTAACAGGCAGGGCTGACTACATAATCTGTGGGGTCCAGTGTGAAACAAAAATGTGGGTTCCTTTGTTCAAAAAGCAGAAAAAATGTGCCACTTAAGTTACTAAAATATAAAACTTTTTCTTTAAAAATATCTTACTTACAAAATATAATAGGGGTTATAATAATACATGAGTAACAACATAATCTTAAATTTATATAATATAAATAATGAGACTTTATTATGTGATATCTTGATTACAAGTTTCTTCTGACTTGCTTTTCTGCAAATTCAATTGTTTTTTCTTTTAAACAGGGTCTCACTCCATCACCCAGGCTGGAGTGCAGTGGTATAATCACAGCTGACCCCAGCTTCAACCTCCTGGGCTCAAGCAATCCTCCTGCCTCAGCCTCCTGAGTAGCTGGGACTACTGGTGCATGTTACCGCACCCAGCTAATTTTTACATATTTTTGTAGAGATGAGCTCTCCACCTTGCCCAGGTTAATCTCAAACACCTGACCTCAAGTGATTCTCCCACTTTTGCCTCCACAAAGTGTTGGGATTATAGGTGTGAGTCACCATGACTGGCCTGCAGATTCATTTCCTAGGCCATCATATGTTTTCAGCAAATTCATTTTCAATTTATATAATTGAAAGCAATGTCAGTGATTCTTGGCAAATGCAAGATTGCAAATATGTTTTGATAACATTAATTTTGAGAAGGATCTTTCTTCTGATGTAACTGTTACTGTTGCTGTTAAGACTATTTTATAGACTGTATAACAAAGGAATAAATTTGACAAATTATTTCAAAATAGAAATTTTAGCACATGGGCCAAGTGTGGTGGCTCATGACTGTAATCCCAGCACTTGGGTAGCCTGAGGCAGGTGGATTGCCTGAGCTCAGGAATTCGAGACCAGCCTGTGCAACGTGGCAAAACCCCATCGCTGCAATAAAATACAAAAATTAGTTGGGTGTGGTTGTGTGCACCTATAGTTCCAGCTACTCAGAAGGCTGAGATGAGAGGATCGCTTGTGCCCAGGAAGTTGAGGCTTCAGTGAGCAGTAATTGTACCACTGCACTCCAGCCTGGGTGACAAAGCTGGACCCTGTCTAAAAAAAAATTAGAAAGAAAGAAATTTTAGTACATGTAGAACTGACGATTCCTGTAGATTTTTTTTTTTTTTTGAGACGGAGTCTCACTCTATTGCCCAGGCTAGAGTGTAATGGTGTGATCTTGGCTCACTGCAACCTACGCTTCCCAGGTTCAAGTGATTCTCCTGCCTCAGCCTCCTGAGTAGCTGGGATTACAGGCGTGCACCACCACGCTCGGCTAATTTTTGTAATTTTTTTTTTTTGAGATGGAGTCTTGCTCTGTTGCCCAGGCTGGAGTGCAGTGGCATGATCTCGGCTCACTGCAACCTCCACCTCCTAGATTCTAGCAATTCTCTGCCTCTACCTCCCAAGTAGCTGGGATTACAGGCACATGCTGCCATGCTGGGCTAATTTTGTTGTTGTTGTTGTTGTATTTTTAGTAGAGATGGAGTTTCACCATCTTGGCCAGCCTGGTCTTGAACTCCTGACCTTGTGATCCACCCGCCTTGGCCTCCCAAACTGCTGGGATTACAGGTGTGAGCCACAACACCTGGCCTAATTTTTGTATTTTTAGTAGAGACAGGGTTTCACCATGTTGGCCAGGCTGGTCTCAAACTCCTGACCTTGTGATCCACCCGCCTTGGCCTCCCAAAGTGCTGGGATTACAGGTGTGAGCCACTGGGCTCGGCTGAAAAAGTTTTTGAAAAATATCTAACTCTTCCTACAAATCAGTTTTAAGTTGAATTTAATTTTTAATGTAAAGTATAAATTGTAATTTTGCAATTGTAAAATTGTAACTGGCATAACAATTACATTGTAACATTTCCTTTGACATTTCCAGTAACTTTTGAAGGTCATTTGAAAAACTCCATGGCTTCAAACTTTTATACGATTCAAAGTGCTTATTTATACATTCTATCACCGTATCTCTAATTACAAGGAAAAGGTAATTTTAATTAATAATAGGCTCATCCGAAACTTCCTATGAAAATAGTGTTCTTTTTTGTCAAATGTGAGCATCTTTATATTTCTAAAGCTGTGGATATTTGATTTGCCATGTTGCAGAAGTTTTCAAAAGTAGAGACTCTACACCCTGAAGAATTGTAATAGTTCCCTGATATGGTTTATTACAGTGTCTGCGTATGGTAAATTACTGACATGTGTACTGCCTGAATGGCAATTCTTTTTTTTTTTTTCCTGTCACCCAGGCTGGAGTGCAGTGGCGCAATCTCGGCTCACTGCAAGCTCCGCCTCCCGGGTTCACGCCATTCTCCTGCCTCAGCCTCTCCGAGTAGCTGGGACTACAGGCGCCTGCCACCACGCCCGGCTAATTTTTTGTATTTTTAGTAGAGACGGGGTTTCACCGTGTTAGCCAGGATGGTCTCAATCTCCTGACCTCGTGATCCGCCCGCCTCGGCCTCCCAAAGTGCTGGGATTACAAGCGTGAGCCACCGCGCCCGGCCTGAACTGGCAATTTCTGTCCCATCTCTCAAGCCTGAAAATTAAGATTTGTGTAAATGCCACAAAGATGGGATTTGGGAGGTAGCCAGGCAAGCTAGGCTTCCACAGCAGGTCCCAGGGCTGGCTTTATGCAGAATCCCTTTACTCTCCTACTGCTGCCACCACTGCTGCTGCTTCTCAGCTATTGCTGTTGTCAACTGGCACTGGTCCCCACCTAGCTACTTCGGGGCCCTTAAGTGCCCATGACTGCCCTTAGGTGTGCACGTGTGACAATTGCATGGTGCCTGGTGCTGCCTGCTGGACCTCCTAGCTTTGCATAACTCCACTTCTCATGCACGTGGCCATTGTCTCATATGACTGCACTTATAAAACACCAATTCTTTCTTCTTTTTTTTTTCAGACGGAGTCTTGCTCTGTCGCCAGGCTGGAGTGCAGTGGTGCAATCTCAGCTCACTGCAACCTCCACCTCCCGCTTCCTCAGCCTCCCATGTAGCTGGGACTACAGGCGAATGCCACCAAGCCCAGCTAATTTTTTTGTTGTTGTTGTATTTTAGTGGAGATGGGGTTTCACCATGTTGGCCAAGATGGTCTCAATCTCCTGACCTTGTGATCCGCCCACCTCGGCAGATCCCAAAGTGCTGGGATTATAGCCATGAGCCACCGCGCCTGGCCAAAACACCAAATTTAAAAACAAAATTGTTCACCATTTCAAGATGGTGATAATACAGCATTAAACCAGGAGTAAAGACCTTCTGAGAGTGGGGTTCTGTACAGCATATCCATGAAGCCCATCCTGGTTGCAGGTCCTAGCTGTGGTTCAAGTAGCCCTTCTGCTTGGGCCATATACTCCAGCAGAGCCTAAGGTATTCCATGTGTAAGATGCAATGTGGTGCAAACCCCAATAGGAAAATCACAAGGCAGGCCCATAGGGTTCTGGGGCAAGGTCATGACATCTATAGCAGGAATTACACACCATTTGAAAAACAGCCCCTAGTGTACTGAGCCCAGATCGAGATGGAACTCTTATCCATGAGGCACCAGATGACCATGCTTTCTGAACTATTCATCATGAGTTAGGTTCTCCTGAATCTACCAAGTCATTAAGTTGGTCAGGACCAGCATTAATCCTTTGTAAGCTAAAACACTATATTTGGGAATAAGCACAAGCAGGACCAGAGGGCAACAAACAAGTGCATGAATAGGTAGCCTAGACTCCCATATCACTAGTCATAGTTACACCACTGCTCCTCTCTCAGCTCATGCCCAAGGGCCTGTATGACCAGGTGAAGGAGGAGGAAAAAGCCCCAACTTGGTTTATAGACAAACAGCATGGTGTATAGGTGCAAGGTAGAAATGGATGATAGCTGCAATCACTCAGCATTGGCCTTGAATCATAGTAGTTTAAAACAACAACAACATGGTAACAGGAAGAGCTTTAGGTGGTACACCTGACCATTCAGTTTGTGTGGAAGGAAAAGTGGTCTGAGATTAGAATATATATGGACTCACTGGCAGTGGTGAATGGCGTTGGCTGGCTGGTCATGAGCCTGGAAGGAAGAAGATCAGAAGATTGGAGAAAGGGAGGTCTGGGGTTGTGGCACGTGGATGAACATATAGGAATAGGCACAAAATGGCCAGGTGCGGTGGCTCTCGCCTGTAATCCCAGCACTTTGGGAGGCTGAGGTGGGCGGATCACCTGAGGTCGAGAGTTCTAGACCAGCCTGACCAACATGGAGAAACCCTGTCTCTACTGAAAATACAAAAATTAGCTGGGTGTGGTGGCACATGCCCAAGGCTGAGGCAGGAGAATCGCTTGAACCCAGGAGGAGGAGGTTGTGGTGAGCCGAGATAATGCCATTGCATTCCAGCCTGGGCAACAAGAGTGAAACTGTCTCAAAAAAAAAAAAAAAAAAAAAGGAATAGGCACAAAGTGTGAAGATCTTTGTATCACATGCTTATGCCCAGCAGAAAGCATTCATGTTGGAAGAGGCACTAGACAACCAATTAGACAAAATGGCTTAGCCAATTGATATTAACCAGACTTTGTTGGTGGCCATTCAAGTGCTGGTACAATAGGCACATCACTTCCTTTATTTTTTTTGAGACAGAGTCTCACTCTGTCGCCCAGGCTGGAGTGCAGTGGCGCAATCTCGGCTCACTGCAACCTCCGCCTCCCCAGTTCAAGCAATTCTCCTGCCTCAGCCTCCCAAGTAGCTGGGATTACAGGCGCCTGCCACTGTGCCTAGCTCATTTTTGTATTTTTAGTAGAGATGGGGTTTCACCATGTTGGCCAGGCTGGTCTTGAACTCCTGACTTCGTGATCCACCTGCCTCGGCCTCCCAAAGTGCTGGGATTACAGGCGTGAGCCACTGCGCCTGGCCTACATCACTTCTTTTAAAACAATGTCACTGTGCCAGGAGTTTGAGATCAGCCTGGGCGATATAGCAAGACTCTGTCTCTAAAAAAAGAAAATCACTTTAATACAGATGAGAGACAGAGGCTTAATTTTTAGCTGATATGTATTGAGCAGCCATAAACTTTCTTTCTACTATTGCAAAGGAAAGGTTATATTCTGTCACTTTGAAATCTTGTGTAATAATAATTAAGTAGTAAACTAGATACCCACAATTCCTGTAAGCATCATGACTTGAATATCATTCTGCACTAATAGTTTACTCACTGTCTACTATGTATTAATATGCATTTCCTAAATTCTAAGATCTGATGGCTTTAAAAAGTACTAAAGTGGGGCCACATCTTTGCTGTTTGCAAAACTCAGCCATTCCACCCTGTGGGCTTTGAAGAGTCCAAACCAAATGAGGGTGGAAGGGATCCCCCAGCACAGCACAGCTGTTCTACCAAAACATGGCCAGACTGCTTCTTTAAGTGAGTCGCTGATCTGTTCCTCCTCACTGGGCAGGACCTCTCAACTAGGGCCTCTAGCCACCCTGCCAGTGTTCTCTGGCCAGAGATTTGAAAACTTCCTAGGACAAAGTTCCTAAAGGGAGGGGTGAGCTACCATCTTTGCTATTTGGGCAACCTAGCCATTCCAGCCTCTAGGTGTTGAAGAGCCCAAGCCAACTGGGAGAGGGAGTATATACCAGCACAGCATGGCAGCTCTACAAAAGCATGGCCAGACTGCTTCTTTAAGTGGGTCCCTGATCCCCTTCCTTCTGACTGGGTGAGATTTCCCAACCGGGGTCTTCAGCCACCTTCTACAGGTGTGTTTGAGCCAGCAACAGGTGTGCACTTCCCTGGGATGGAGCTCTCAGAGGAAGGGGAAGGCTGCTGTCTTTGCTGTTTCACAGCCTTCACTGGTGATACTTCCAGGTACTGGAAAACCCAAGGTGACTAGGACCAGGCTGCCAGCAAACCACAGCAGCCCTACAAAAAAGTGGTCAGGCTGTTAAAAACAAAAACCATCCAAAGGTCAGCAACCTCAAAGATTGAAAATAGATAATCCTACAAAGATGAGAAAGAATCAGCACAAGAATGCTGAAAACTCAAAAAGGCAAAATGCCCTCTTTCCTCCAAATGACCACATCACCTCTCCAGCAAGGGTTTGGAACCAGGCCAAGGCTGTGATGGCTGAAATGACAGAAGTAGAATTCAGAATATGGATAGGAACAAACTTCACTGAATTAAAGGAGGATGTTGTAACCCAATGGAAGGAAGCTAAAAATCATAATAAAACATCACAGGAGCTGACAGACAAAATAGCCAGAGTAGAGAAGAATGTAACCAACCTGATAGAGCTGAAAAGCACACTATAAGAATTTCATAATACAATCACAAGTATTAATAGCATAATAGATCAAGCAGAGAAAAGAATCTCAGAGCTTGAAGAATGTCTTTCTGAAATAAGACAGGCAGCCAAGAATAGAGAAGAAAGAATGAAAAGGAATGAACAAAACCTCTGAGAAATATGAGATTATGTAAAGAGACTGAATCTTTGACTGATTGGTGTACCTGAAAGAGATGGGGCGAATGTAACCAATTTGGAAAACACATTTCAGGATATCACCCATGAGAACTTCCCCAACCTAGCTAGACAGGCCAACATTCAAATTCAGGAAATGCAGAGAACCCCAGTAAGAGACTCCATGAGAAGATCATCACCAAGACACATAATTAACACATTCCCCAAGGTCAAAATGAAAGAAAAAATGTTAAGGGGACCTAGAGAGAAAAGCCAGGTCACTTACAAAGGGAAGCCCAGCAGACTAACAACAGACATCTCAGAGGAAAACCTATAAGCCAGAAGAGATTGGGGGCCAACACTCAAAATTCTTAAAGAAAATAATTTTCAACCCAGAATTTCATATCTGGCCAAACTAAGCTTCATAAGCGAAGGAGAAATATCCTTTACAGACAAGCAAATGCTGAGGGAATTCGTTAACCTGCCTTACAAGAGCTCCTGAAGGAAGCACTAAATATGGAAAGAAGGCCGGGCCCGGTGGCTCATGTCTGTAATCCTAGCACTTTGGGAGGCCAAGGTAGGCACATTACTTGAGGCCAGGAGTTTGAGACCAGTCTGGGCAACATGGTGAAACCCCGTCTCTACTAAAAATTCAAAAATTAGCTGGGTGTCATGTTGCACACCTGTAATCCCAACTCCCTGGGAGGCTGAGGCATGAGAATTGGTTGAACCCAGGAGGCAGAGGTTGCAGTGAGCCAAGATTGCGCCACTGCACTCCAGCCTGGGTGACAGAGTGAGACTCTGTCTCAAAAAATATATATATATATATAAAATATACAAAAGATATATATATATAATATAATTATATATATATGAAAGGAAAAGACTGTTACTAGCCACTGCAAAAACACACTATAGTACACAAAGCAGTGACACTATAAAACAACTACGTAAACCAGCCTGCAAAATAACCAGTTAACAACATCATAATGACAGGATCAAATTTATACATATCAATAATAACCTTAAATGTAAATGGGCTAAATGCGCAATTAAAAGACACAGAATGGCAAGCTGGATAAAGAACCATGACCTAGTGGTATGCTGTCTTCAAGAGACCCATCTCACGTGCAATGACACACATAGGCTCAAAATAAAGGGATGGAGGAAAATTTACCAAGCAAATGGAAAACAGAAAAAGGCAGGGGTTGCAATCCTAGTTTCTAACAAAACAAACTTTAAACCAACAAAGATAAAAAAAGACAAAGGGGCATTATTTAATGGTAAAGGGTTCAATTCAACAAGAAGACCTAACTATTCTAAATGTATGTGCACCCAACATAGGAATACCCAGATTCATAAAGCATGTTCTTAGAGACCTTCAAAGAGACTTAGAGTCCCACACAATAATAGTGAGAGACTTTAACAACCTGCTGACAATATTAGACAGATCATCAAGAAAGAAAATTAACAAAGATATTCAGGACCTGAACTCAGCACTGGATCAAATGGACCTGATATCTACAGAACTCTCCACATGAAAACAACAGAATATACATTCTTCTCATTGCCACGTGGCACTTACTGTAAAATCAGCAAATGCAAAAGAACTGAAATCATAACAATCTCTCAGACCACAGTGCAATCAAATTAGAACTCAAGATTAGGAAATTCATTCAAAACTGTACAATTACACAGAAATTGAATAACCTGCTCCTGAATGACTTTTGAGTAAATAAATGAAATTAAGGCAGAACTCAAGAAGCTCTTTGAAACTAATGAGAACAAAGATATGACATACCAGAATCTCTGGGACACAGCTAAGGCAGTGTTAAGAGGGAAATTTATAGCACTGAACACCCTCATCAGATCTCAAGTTAACAACCTAACATCACAACTAAACCAAATAGAGAAGCAAGAGGAAACAAATCCCAAAGCTAGCAGAAGACAATAAATAACCAAAATCAGAGGTGAACAAAGGAGATAGAGTCACTAAAAATCATTCAAAAGATAAATGAATCCAGGAGCTAGTTTTTTTTAAAAAAAATTAATAAGATAGACCACTAGGTAGACTAACAAAGAAGAAAAGAGAGAAGATTCAAATAAACACAGTGAAAAATGATAAAGGGAATATTACCACTGAACCCACAGAAATACAAGCAACCATCATAGAATAGTACAAATACATCTACGCACATAAATTAGAAAATCTAGAAGAAATGGATAAATTTCTGGACACATACACCCTTTTAAGACTGAGCCAGGAAGAAATTCAGTCCCTGAACAGACCAGTAATGAGTTCTGAAATTGAGGCAGTAATAAATAGCCTAACAACCAAAAAAAGCCCAGGACCAGATGGATTCACAGCTGAATTCTAGCAGATGTACAAAGAAGAGCTGATATCATTCCCACTGAAACTATTTCAAAAAATTGAAAAGAAGGGACTCCTCCCTAACTCATTCTATGAGGCCAGCATCATCCTGAAACCAAAACCTGGCAGAGATACAACTACAAAAAAACTTCAGGCCAAGATCCTTGGTGAACATTGATGCAAAAATCCTCAACAAAATACTGGCAAACTGAATCCAGCAGCACATCAAAAAACTCATTCACCAGGACCAAGTAGGCTTCATCCCTGGGATGCAAGGTTAATTGAACATTCACAAATCAATAAATGTGATTCATCACATAAACAGAACTAAA
Source organism: Hylobates moloch (assembly GCF_009828535.3). Classification (NCBI taxonomy): domain Eukaryota; kingdom Metazoa; phylum Chordata; class Mammalia; order Primates; family Hylobatidae; genus Hylobates; species Hylobates moloch. The sequence goes on along the minus strand of NW_026652288.1, from coordinate 40,531,413 downwards.
GGCAAAAACCACACGATTATCTCAAAAGATGCAGAAAAAGCTTTTGATAAAATTCAACATCCATTCATGTTAAAAACTCTCAATAAACTAGGTATTGAAGTAACATACTTACCATTTGACCCAGCCATCCCATTACTGGGTATATACCCAAAGGAGTATAAATCATGCTGCTATAAAGACACATGCACACGTATGTTTATTGCGGCACTATTCACAATAGCAAAGACTTGGAACCAACCCAAATGTCCAACAACAATAGACTGGATTAAGAAAATGTGGCACATACACACCATGGAATACTATGCAGCCATAAAAAATGATGAGTTCGTGTCCTTTGTAGGGACATGGATGAAACTGGAAAACATCATTCTCAGTAAACTATCGCAAGGACAAAAAACCAAACACCGCATGTTCTCACTCATAGGTGGGAATTGAACAATGAGAACTCATGGACACAGGAAGGGGAACATCACATTCCGGGTACTGTTGTGGGGTGGGGGGTGGGGGAGGCGGGGACAGCATTAGGAGATATACCTAATGCTAAATGACGAGCTAATGGGTGCAGGAAATCAACATGGCACATGGATACATATGTAACAAACCTGCACATTGTGCACATGTACCCTAAAACCTAAAGTATAATAAAAAATAAATAAATAAAAAAAATAAAAAAAAAACAAAAAAGTAAGAGCTGTATATGACAAACCCACAGCTAATATCCTACTGAAAGGGCAAAAGCTGGAAGCATTCCCGTTGAAAACAGGCACAATACAAGGATGCCCTCTCCCACTGCTCCTATTCAACATAGTATTGGAAGTTCTGGCCAGGGCAATCAGGCAAGAGAAAGAAATAAAGGGCATTCAAATAGGAAGAGAGGAAGTCAAACAATCATGTTTGCAGATGACATGGTCCTATATCTAGAAAACTCCATCATCTCAGCCCAAAAGCTTCTTAAGCTGATAAACAACTTCCGCAAAGTCTCAGGATACAAAATCAATGTGCAAAAATCACTAGCATTCCTAAACACCAACAACAGTCATGCCAAGGGCCAAATCAGGAATGAACTCCCGTTCACAACTGCCACAAAAAGAATAAAATACCCAGTAATACAGCTAACTAGGGAGGTAAAAGATCTCTACAAGGAAAACTACAAAACACTGCTCAAAGAAATCAGAGATGACACAAACAAATGGAAAAACATTCCATGCTCATGGATAGGAAGAATCAATATCATTAAATTGGCCATACTGCCCAAAGCAATTTATAGATTCAATGCTATTCCCGCTAAACTACCATTGACATTCTCCACAGAACTAGAAAAAACTATTTTAAAATTCATATGGAACCAAAAAAGAGTCTTGCTCGGTTGCCCAGGCCTGAGTGCAGTGGTGCAATCTCAGCTCCCTGCAACCTCTGCCTCCCTGGTTCAAATGATTCTCATGCCTCATCCTTTCAAGTTGCTGGGATTACAGGTGTGTGCCATCACATCTGGCTAATTTTTGTATTTTTTTAGTAGAGATGGGGTTTCGCCACGTTGGCCAGGCTGTTCTCAAACTACTGGTCTCAAGAGATCCACCTGCTTTGGCCTCCTGAAGTGCTGGTATTACAGGCGTGAGCCACTGCACCCAGCCATCAGTGGTTCTTTCTTATATCCAGAGCTTCAGGGAACTTGTGTGGGGCCTGCCAGTTTCCTGGTGGCAGTAATGTAGGGTGAGAAAAGTGGCTGTCCTTTGCCAATACCACTTCTAGGATTATATTTACTAAAGTTAACTTTTCTTAGTAAAGTAGGTAATTGGTTGTTTTTTTCTCTGGTTTTCATGGTATTCATTCAATTAGTTAATTAAACAAATATTTATTCAGCAGTTACAATGTGCCAGGGATTGTTCTAAGTGACGGGCATGTATCAATGAACAAAATAGACAAAATTCCTGCGCTCGGAAGCTTACATTTTAGTGACAAAAGACAGATAACAAAATAAATCAGTAGATTATATACTGTAGTATGTGGGAAGAGGGTATTATGGAAAAAAAAGAACAAGGAAGAGAACTAAGGAAAACCTGGGGGATGGGGAGCTGCAATGTCAAATAGGGTGGTCATGGAGGGATTCACAGAGACTTTTTTTTTTTAAGATGGAGTCTAGCTCTGTCACCCAGGCTGGAGTGCAGTGGCACGATCTCGGCTCACTGCAACCTCCGCCTCCTGGGTTCATGTGATTCTCAGGCATGGGCTACCACACCCAGCTAATTTTTGTATTTTTAGTAGAGACGAAGTTTCACCATGTTGGCTAGAATGGTCTCAGTCTCTTGACTTCGTGATCCGTCCACCTCGGCCTCCCAAAATGCTGGGATTACAGGCGTGAGCCATCATGCCCGGCTTACAGAGAAGACATTTAAGCAGAGACGAGACTCTGGTGAGAGCAGAGTCATGCCGATATCTAGGGGAAGATCATTCCAATAAGTACAATGATCTTAAGCGTGCTTTCCTTGTTAGTTTTTAGTTTGCCATTTTCCTCTCTTTAGATTTGGTAATGATGGGGAATGGGAAATAATTTTGAAGTTCTTATTAACTTAGAAATGTTGAATGTCAATAACCTATTGTTTTCTTGGTCTCTTTTTTCCCTTCAGCTCACTTTGAGTTTCTTTATCTGTAATTCCTGATAGAGATTCCCTAAATGAGAATAGTGCTGAAGACTAATAGTTAATCACATCTCTTCTTAAGGGGCAGAGATAAAAAGGGCTGGGAAGCCAACTGAAAAAATAGGTCTAATTTCAGTGTTTACTCCTCTGAAAGTCCTGCTCATTGCAAAGTTTGGCATACGAAGGAGGACTCGGAACTCGTTGAATGCCAGGGACAACAGCGAAAAAGACCTCAAAAAACAAAACAACAGCAATATAATAATGAATTCTACTCTCATTTCATACATTTAAACATTAAATGGTAACAATAGTCATTAATATAGTTATAAAACCGTAAAATAATATTTCCAGTATAATTTAAAATTCCGAATACATAAGCGAAAAGTACAACTTCTGCTTGTCTCATATTAACTCCAGTTTCAAATAGGGCCCTTTTATTGCAGTGCTGGTGTCAAGGTACACCAGATTCTACCTGTAGAGTCAGGCTCTGTTATGAAAGTGACTGGAAAACAAAACTGTGCTGAACAAACGCGAAACACCACTGTTGTTCACCAGGTGTGGTGTTGTCCGTTTTGGAAGTGTGGTCAAGTATTTAATAGCATTTGACTAATATATATATTCATCCATAATGAAAGCCAGACACTTTATGAAAAGTTCACTTTATTCTTTGTGAATGGACACGTTATTTAGCCTCTTTGTGCCTCAGCTCCCTCGGCTGAAAAGTGAGAATATAACAACACCTAACTGCTTTATAGGGTTAAAGTGAGGATTAAGTGGGATAATTCATGCAAATCTCTAAGAACAGTGCCTGACATACAAAAAGCGCTAAACATGTTGCCAATTATTAACTTCACAAAAATATCTACAGTGGAGCGGCAGCTCCGAGTTCTATTGAGGTCTAGTGTAAGATACATCTCTCACAGTCTCTTGTAAATTTTTGATTCTACCATCATCAAAACTAGCTCAATTAATGTATTAGTTCGGTCATCTCAAGAACATTTATTAAACCCTCACTCTGGTTACATCTTGTATCAGGGAATTAGTTGATTTTAATCCAGTGCTTTGTTTTTCACTGGAGGAAAAAGTTCACAGCGTTATTAAGTCCCAAATATTTGCCAGGTGTTCAGAGTTTTAGAAAGCTTATTGTCAGAGACTAAGAAGGCTTTTGAAGGCGCTCAGATCAGGTGGGAAAGTGAGAAGGGCTGGTATTGTGTTCCGAGTATGTCAAGAAGGAGCTCCTGGCCTGGGCCTATTGATGGGCGTTTAGAACCCTCCTGGGCATTTTTTCTAGCTGGCAGCTGAATAAGAGGCAAGAGTCACCCTCTTTTTGAGTTAAATCACGTGCTTAATTAAAAGTGAAGGTGGCGGCGGCCGCAGCGCCCTCCCCCTCCGGGCTGCTGGCTTCTTCCCGACAGTGTTCTGGCCACGTCCCGCGCCTTCTCGCGCACGGGAGAGCGCTCTGGGTAGAGGCCGGGCCCCGGCAGCAGGTGGCCCCAGGTAGCTCAGTGGCGTGGCCGTCTCCTTCTCGCCCGGTCCGGAGCGGAGGGGAGCGGCTCAGGTGCCGGGTCGGGGGAGGCCCGGGCACCTCGGGAATCCAGAGTCCGCTGGCGCCGCGCCCAGGGGGGCACCCCCGGTGAGGACGAGGCCGCGCCTCCTCCCGGAACTGGCCGGCGCCGCGAGGCGGGAGGAGCAGCGGGAACCGGGCAGCCGCGCGCCGGGGACCATGGACGTCCTTCCCACCGGCGGGGGCCGCCCAGGGCTCCGGACGGAGCTGGAATTCCGCGGCGGCGGTGGTGAGGCGAGGCTGGAGAGTCAGGAGGAAGAAGCGATTCCTGCAGCTCCCCCAGCCCCGCGCCTGCGGGGAGCGGCGGAGCGGCCGCGGGGCTCCCGGGACTCGTGGGACGGCGACGAGGACACGGAACCCGGCGAGGCGTGCGGCGGCCGCACAAGCCGCACGGCGTCCTTGGTGAGCGGGCTGCTCAACGAGCTGTACAGCTGCACAGAGGAGGAGGAGGCGGCGGGCGGGGGCCGCGGGGCCGAGGGCCGCCGGCGGCGCCGCGACAGCCTCGACAGCTCCACCGAGGCCTCGGGCTCCGACGTGGTCCTGGGCGGCCGCAGCGGTGCCGGCGACTCCCGCGTGCTACAGGAGCTGCAGGAGCGACCGAGCCAGCGGCATCAGAGGCTGTACCTGCGGCAGAAAGGTGAGGGCCGGGCGCAGCAGGGTCCTGGGGGCTTCCTGGAGCCGGGCTTTCCTCGCCCTCTCTGCGGCGCTCCAGCGCGCACCTGGGCTGCTCGGCCGAGCGCTCAGATACTGTCTCTTTGGATCTGACGCTGGTACCCACCGTGGCACAGATTTATGTCCACACTTAGTTCTTAAGTTCTCCGGAGTAATTGAATCAAGCATCAGTTGATGGAGTGGGCAGTTTCCCGGCTCTTCCCTCCTCCCATCTCTCGGTGTGTTCGCGGAGGCCCCAGGGGAGAGGCAGCCCAGATTCTAATTTCACCTGAACAGCTGTTAGGACAGGGTTGGAGGTTCTGATACGTATACCTGACCTACCTAGAGGGCGCCGCCAGAATCGAGGCGAGTCGTAGGGCTGTTCTTTCCTTTTTTTTTTTTTTTTTAAGTCCGCCTTCCCTGGTCACACCACTTAGTGTTTAACTAGTGAGGCAGAATAATTCGATAATGTGGTTTCGAAGCAGAGCGTGTGAATTCTGTTTCTGCCAGAACGTACGGTTCCAGGCAGCTCACTAGGATTTTTTGTTGTTGTTTTGTTTTCTTTTTTTCCTTCTCGGTGGCAGGTTAGTGGAGGGCCCTAAAGTGTTGAGGTTTATTACAGAATTTAACTGCTGGTACCTTCAGTTGGCATGGAGAGGTCGACCTGAGAAAATGGCCTTGGCTTTCAGGGAGAGAGGTTAATTTGGTGTTTCTTCTGTTATGAGACTCTGATGCTCGTGTCTTGCGCTCGTGTCACACTTTTTTTTTTCCATCTGGTCATAATAGCTTGCCTTTCAGGCAGTAACACAGTTATTACAGTTGTCTTTTTTGGTATAGAAATATCAAGACCTCCATTTACAAAATGAGGTGACGTATGGAAAACAGATGCCAAGCCACCATAACATTTCTTGACAGTAATGTCCTTGGGCTGAGTTACCAGGGGAGGGAGGAAGGAGAGTCTCCCATCTCCTCACTGTAAAATTTGGGAAAAAAAAAAAAAAAAACCTAGGAAAAGAATAAATCTGTCTGCTTTCTCAGACCTACGTAAACAGCTTTTAGCTTCCTCTTTTGACTTCCTAGTGAAGATTTTTTTTTTTTTTTTCCCGGCTGATTGTTACAAATAGCTTCCAGGTTCCTCCCCCTGCCTGGGACTTTGGTTGTAGCTGTGCCATTTCATTTTATAGAATTATTTGGTTGTTCTCAGAGTGTCTGTGTATGCCACAAGTCCCATAGGGCAATAGTTCTTTCAGACTCCAACAGAATCAATTTTGAAGAATTATGATTTCTCTTTTTACAAGATTTTACATTTTTAATCACCGAGGGAATTCTGGGGATTAGTAATTTCCTTTTTGAAGAGGAAAATTGGCAAGCTAAAGTTTAAAGAAGTAGTAATGGTACAGCTAACTATGCAAGTGGATTTCATATGAGTGGCCACACAACTAACCATCCACAAGCCCTGTAATAGTTCATTTTGCCTGTTTCAGTCTTATTGCATGGCTAGTTGCCTGTTAAACCTTTCTTCCCTTGTAGTCAACCCTATTAAGATGAACAAAATGCCATATTATAATAGTCCTATACACACATATGCGTGCTTACGTGTGCACACATACACACACTAACACACTCCCGCTCCCCTTTATTGATAACATCATTCACGTGCTAAGATTAAAGGATCAGGTGATGATACAGCTGTCTGCATAAAGAATGCTGCGTATCAGGTTATTTGATCTTTTTCTCAGGCTCAAAAAATATTCCCCCCAATATAACTACTCTGCATTCAGTAAGAATGTCATACAGTACTGATAGCCTGTGTATTGTCTTCTCTCTCTGCTAGGGATTTTGCTGTAGCACTTATTTAGCTATATATTTAACATGTGTAGGTCCTTTAGGTGCGGCACCAGAATGTTTTCTCAGGACATCTGGGCTCTCTTCAGTATTTGCTTGGCTAAGGGGATGAATTTTGGAGTCAGACTCCTGGGTTGATATCCGGCCGCAGTTCCGTACCAGCTGTGTGACCTTGGACAAGCTATTTAACCTGTGTCTCACTTTCTTATAACTAGGGATAATAATAATAATACCTACCTCAGAGGGCTGTGGTGAGGATTATGTAAGTTAGAGTGTATGAAGTGCTCAACAGATGTTAGATATAACTTTTTATCATATACCCTGGAATTCCTTAGGACACTGAGCACAGGTTGTGAGTTGACAATGTCCTTATTTTTCCTCAGTTATTTAACACTGTGTAAGAGGCTATGGCTGATGCCGTGGAGCATTCAAAGATGAAAGAGACCTGTTTCCATCCCCAAGAGGCTTCTATACCAGCAGATATTGCTGTAAAAGACATTTTCACCCTCAACTCTGAAAAAATTTTATCATATTGAACAATAAATGTAATTCAGAGAATTGGAGTTGTAGGCACCTTAGGGATCACTGGAAATGAGATAATGTAAGAACCCTTTTGTGGAGGAAAAGTATAATTTAAATGTTTTGTGATTATATTCCTACCCCTTTTATTTCTAGAAGGAAAATGTTGATTTGGTTCTTTGTTTTTTTGTTGTTTTTTTTTTTTTTAGGCAGAGTTTTGCTCTCGTTGCCCAGACTGGAGTGCAATGGTACGATCTTGGCTCACTGCAACTTTCGCCTCCTGGTTTCAAGCGATGCTCCTGCTTCAGCCTCCCAAGTAGCTGGGATTACAGGCATGTGCCACCATGCCTGGCTAATTTTGTATTTTTAGTAGAGATGGGGTTTCACCATGTTGGTCAGGCTGGTCTCAAACTCCTGACCTCAGGTGATCTCCCTGCCTCAGCCCCCCGAAGTGCTGGGATTACAGGTGTGAGCCACTGTGCCCAGCCCAAAATATTGAAATATTCAGAGAAAGATGTTTGTTCTATCTGAAGGCATCTAGGAATGAAGAGCCTCTGGTTGCCTCTTGTAGGCTTTTTCTCATATTTAATCATATTTTCATTTAACTTAAATGTTCTCTTTTCATTATATCCTACTATGTTTAAAATCAGGGGGAGAGGAAGAACTAGCCTTTGCCCTCTTCTTCATGGTAATTTCTTATTCTTACTTAAAGCATTGTTTATATTAGTGTTTATAAAGACCATACCCATTTGTTTCTCAGCATAATCTTGTATGCTAGGCGTAATTTGAGACTTGGAGCACACTTCCTTGCCTAAAAATCACTTAGAGAGTTGGCTGATCCAAAAGCAGTCCTTTTAAACTCGGGGCCAAATGCATTTTCCGTGGTGAGGTGAGGTTTTGAGAACCCTGCATTTCTTTGTTACAGACCCCAAAAGTTGACTTTGACCTCTAGAGTGCATTTCTACTTTTGAGCATTTCTTCTCTTCTGATTCTCTTTAGTTTCTCCAAATCCCTTTAAAAATGAGTAGATCTAGACCCCACAGAGAACCTCTAATGGGGGGCTAGCTAAGGTTAAGTTGAGTGGAAGGCTTCACCTGCCTACCAGATCATGCTCTAGTGACTAATCATATCAAATGTGACCAAAAAAAAACCTCCTCCCAAATCATAATGATCATTTATATAAAGACAGTAGACAATTCTGGTTCCCAAATTTGTTTTGACCTGTAGAAAAACTGCAAGGGGAGAGAGAGCATTAGAACAAATACCTAATGCATGTGGGGCTTAAAACCTAGATGACGAGTTGATGGGTGCAGCAAACCACCATGGCACATGTATACTGGTAACAAACTTGCACAGTCTGCACATGTATCCCAAACTTAAAGTAAAATAAAGTAAAAAAAACTGCTGTCGTGAATATTAGTTTTATGAATGTAGAATTATTATAATTTATCTGTTTAAAGGAAATTTATTTTCTACCATATTTGAAAAATTGCTAGCCGGGCGCAGTGGCTCACGCTTGTAATCCCAGCACTTTGGGAGGCCGAGGCGGGCGGATCACGAGGTCAGGAGATCGAGACCACGGTGAAACCCCGTCTCTACTAAAAATACAAAAAATTGGCCGGGCGTGGTGGCGGGCGCCTGTAGTCCCAGCTACTCGGAGAGGCTGAGGCAGGAAAATGGCGTGAACCCGGGAGGCGGAGCTTGCAGTGAGCCGAGATTGCGCCACTGCACTCCAGCCTGGGTGACAGAGCGAGACTCCGTCTCAAAAAAAAAAAAAGAAAAAGAAAAATTGCTGAGGCTCTAAGATGAAATATTGTACCTCTAAGACGAAATATTTTTAGGCTATTGGAAGACTGGATATTTAAAACAAAACCAGTATTGCCACATTCATCTACATTACAAAATGCCGTAAAATTATTTACTTTTAGCTCATCATTTATAAACATAGATGAGTACTTTAAAGACTTTTTTTTTTTTTTTTTTGAGGCGGAGTTTCACTCTTGTTGCCCAGGCTGGAGTGCAATGGCGCGATCTCGGTTCACTGCAACCTCCTCCTCTCAGGTTCAAGCAATTCTCCTGCCTCAGCTTCTGGAGTAGCTGGGATTACAGGCATGTGCTACCACTCGCAGTTAATTTTGTATTTTTAGTAGAGATGGGGTTTCTCCATGTTGGTCAGGCTGGTCTCCAACTCCTGACCTCAGGTGATCTGCCCACCTTGGCCTCCCAAAGTGCTGGGATTACAGGTGTGAGCCACCACGCCTAGCCTTTAAAGACTTTTTTTTTTTTTTAAATTAGCTGTTAGGTTTATTATTAATGTAACAGGCTAAAAAAGATTCTTTTCTAGGAAGCTTACCATCAGAACACTTCAGTGGTACAAAATATACATGCCAGTTTTCAGGCAATGAAAGGTAAATTTGCAGCCAGAGCTAGATATGGTAGAAATAGGAGTTTTTGCTTACATGTTACAGATAGGCTTAAGGATAAATTTATCTTACAGTATCTGTCTCATGGACAGGGCAGATAAATGAGTGACTTATTTAATCGGAATGTCTGAGCTGAATGCATACATGTAATCTTGAGTGAAAACCTAGAATTAGTTGGTTTAAATGGATGTTCTATTTATCTTTGGACTAATATCACATTGGAATTTGTATTCCTCTCGAGGTATTAATCGTTATTCTTATTTTTCTTTACTGATAGACACTCATGAACTGAAGATGATCCTTCGAGAGCTAAAGTACAGAATTGGCATCCAGTCGGCCAAGTTACTTCGGCATCTGAAGCAGAAAGATAGGCTTCTGCATAAAGTGCAGAGGAACTGTGATATTGTGACTGCCTGCTTGCAGGCTGTGTCACAGAAGAGAAGTAAGTACTGGAATGGGGTTACTTCTTTTGCCACACGCAACTAGAATGTTAGGAAAGCTGAGCCAACAGTCTCTGTTTGTGAATATATTGAGAAGTTTTAAATGCAAGCTTATACCCTCAGAACTAAGAACAAGGAACAACTCAGACAGCTTCCTATTTTTCAGTTAAAATGTATACTTCATGTCTAATGTTACAACCTTAGATTTATTATTCTAGATTTGAGGTAGGTAGTACTTTACTTTGACAATAATTTTATCTAATGCTGAATAATGATTAAAATTTTGTTTTATTTATTTATTTTTTGAGACAGAGTCTCACTCCGTCACCCAGGCTGGAGTGCAGTGGCGTAATCTTGGCTCACTACAACCTCTGCCTCCCAGGTTCAGGCAATTCTCCTGTCTAAGCCTCCCGAGTAGCTGGAACTATAGGCGCCCACCACCAGGCCTGGCTAATTTTTGTATTTTTAGTAGAGACGAGGTTTCACCTTGTTGGTCAGGCTGGTCAGGCTGATCTCGAACTCCTGACCTTAGGTGATTCACCCTCCTTGGCCTCCCAAAGTGCTGGGATTACAGGCGTGAGCCACCACACCCAGCCAGTGATGCTGTTATAAAAATAAAAATTTGTCCAGGCGAGGCTGGTGGATCACCTGAGGTCAGGTGTTTGAGACCAGCCTGGCCAACATGGTGAAACCCCATCTCTACTAAAAATTAGCTGGGAGTGGTGGCTGGCACCTGTAGTCCCAGCTACTCAGGAGGTTGAGGCAGGAGAATCACTTGAACCCGGGAGGCAGAGGTTGCAGTGAACCGAGATCGCACCATTGCACTCCAGCCTGGGCGACCAGAGCAAAACTCCATCTCAAAAATAAATAAATAAATAAATAAAAATAAAAATAAATAAATAAAACAGCATCACACAGACATAACCTAAAAGGCATGTCCTTATTCTCTTATTCTCTGTGTTGCTACACTAAGTGAATTAAATAGTTGATTTAAAGAAATAGATTCTTGTAACAGGACCTTAACAACTTGCTCTGAAATCTGAAGATGGCAACATATTTTAGCAAATGTAACCTATCTCTTGCATAATCATAACTAAGAGCTGCGTGGGAGCTGTGTGGTTTGTTAATCAATTAAAAATAAATCGTTAAATTGCTGATACATATTAAATACTAGGTATAAAACCTTGTGAATTAATTTTAAAATTCTCCATGCAATAGCCTTATGTTTTATTCTGCTAATATTTAACTATTTTTGTTTTGCATTCTTTATTAACATGCAGCATGGCAGAACAGTATGCTCAGGTATGGTAAATATAGGCACAATGATGTTTTCGATAAAATGCCTGTGACAGCTTTTCAGGAGATTGTGGAAGTTGCCTTTTGTTGCTCTTTCACTCTGTCACATTTTGTATGTAAACTGACACCTCCTAGAGTGCTTTTTTTTCAGAATTGCAAATTAAGATGTGTTTGCTTTCATGAAACAATTTTTGGGCTTTGATTAGTTTCTGGTAATGAAATTAATCGCTTAAATTTCATTCTTATGTTTATTATTAAAAGAAAATCCTGTATTTTCTTGCTTCTATTATATTGCTGTTTGTTATCCCTAAAGTATTATTTATGCTGTTTATTAAAGAAGGTTTTACCTAATAGATATTAACAGATTGCTGCAGGCGGGGCATGGTGGCTCATGCCTATAATCCCAGCACTTTGGGAGGCCAAAGTGGGCAGATCACCCGAGGTTAGGAGTTCAAGACCAGCCTCGCCAACATGGTGAAACCCCATCTCTACTAAAAATATAAAAATTAGCTGGATGTGGTGACACATCTGTAATCCCAGCTACTCAGGAGGCTGAGGCAGGAGAATCACTTGAACCCAGGAGGCGGGGGTTGCAGTGAGCCAAGATTGCGCCACTGCACTGCAGCCTAGGCAACAGAGTGAGGCTCTCAGAAAAAAAAAAAAAAAAAAAAAAAAAAAGAGTGCTGCTTGATTATCATAATAATATCACTGTCGTTCATACAAACAGGAATGCGATTGAGTAGACTGACTTTGAATAGGCTTTTCTCCAGAGTCAAGCACTTGTCTGACATAGCTAGAGAAGGAAGAAGGGTGTGTAGGGGTGTGTGTGTGTGTGTGTGTGTGTGTGTGTGTGTGTGTGTGTGTGTGGTGTGTGTGTGTGTGTGTGTGTGTGTGTGTGTGTGTGTGTGTGTGTGATTTGTGTGTAGCTATTGAAAGTTGGCATGTATTATAAGTATTTGATAGTTTTCCATTAATTCTGATTGACTTACACATGTCAAGTTAAAAAATATTTTCCCCTTCTATTATGAGAAACCTTGGTTTTGATTCTCCTCCTTTCAACTATGTTTATATCCTACTCATTATTATTGTTTATACCAGCAGCTAAAAGCACAGAATGGTAAATGCATGGGTTTTTGATGTGTGGGAAAGTATAAGGGAGGGTGGAGCAAGTTCAGGAGACAGAGAGGAATATCAGGCTAGTCCAGGGTCACAGATTGGTGAATTCTATTGTTAGTTACTAGGGACTGATTATCATTTGGAATTTAAATTTACTTGATTTATATAAGGACTAGCATTTATGTCATTTTAGAAGAATGTGCCCACAAGCTCTCAACGTAATTCATGTATTTGTCAATGCATCCTTCCTATGTATTTTAGAGTTTGTCTCTTTAATTCCAGCCAGGGCTTTGCATTTCAGAGAATACAGGGTTGTCTGGCACCTTTCCTGAGAGTTCAATTCTCTCTTTGCTAATAAGACCCTACTCAATGGAACAGAATGTTTTTTTGGTAAGAAATAACTGCATTAGAATTATTGCTCTCATCATAGGATACTGTATTTTGATATAGACACTGTCAAAAATTTGACTACATGGTTATTTGCCCATCTTGAAATTCCAGAAGTTAGATATTTCATGACTAAATCCCTGATTCCAGTAGTTGCATGTTTTGCCTCTTTCCTCAAAGTCAACTAATTCTAAAGAATTGAGATTTAAAAAACCCTGAGATTTCACTATCACACTGAATAACATATTGACTTTCTTGTATTTAGTATGCAGAAGTTCAGATAATCCCTATTTTGGCCTCCACAAAGATTTGATGCTTATGATTCTTTGCATAAGTGATTCTTCTTCTTCTTCTTCTTCTTCTTCTTCTTCTCCCTTCTCCTTTTCCTTCTCCTCTTTTCCCTCTTCTTCTCCTTTTCTTTCCTCACCCCTTCTTCTCCTCCCAGTGCTGCAGTCTTGGCTCATTGCAGCCTCTGCTTCCCGGGTTCAAGCGATCTTTTTACCTCATCCTGCCGAGTAGCTGGGACTTAGATGGGTGCCACCATGCCCAGCTAATTTTTGTACTTTTTTGTAGAGACACAGTTTCACCATGTTACCCAGGCTGGTCTTGAACTCCTGGGCTCAAGCAATCTGCCCTCTATGGCCTCCTCAAATGCTGGGATTACAGGTGTGAGCCACCTCACCTGACAGATTTTTCTCCTTCTATAACATGCTATAGAATAAAAACTATTTTATTGTTTTATTAAACTGGGTTATTTCTTGTTAATACACAAAAGGTAATATAGTAATTTTGAAATAAGAGTCAAAAATAAATATTAAAATGGCTAGATCATTTTTATTTCTAACACAAATGACCTAGCTACTTACATTTTATGGTTTCCTACACCAAGCCTTATAGTAGTATCTCCTTGTTTTAAAACTGGGCTGGGAATAAGAAAAACAAGATCAATATTGTATTATAGAAGAGCATACTTTTTTCCCCCTATATTTAACCATTTATCTAAGGATAACCATGGTATAACCAATTTAATACTGAAAATTGATAATAAGAGTAGCAGCAGCTGTTACCATTCATTGAGTACATGCTTCATGCCAAATTTGCTTTTATTTCTCATAGCAACTCCAAAATTGTATGTAGCTTTAGGCATATTTTATTAGGAAACTGATTCAGAAAGGTTAAGTAATTTGGCAAGTGTCACACAGTTGGTAAGTATTTGAGATAGGATCTGAAGATGGGTATCTCAAAAGTCCACACTTTCCATTATAAACTGTGACATAAGAGGGTTCTACTTTTTCTTAGCAATTAGATAGATAACTGTAATGTTATTGGAATACAACTGAGCAAGAAGAAATTTATAACATGAGTTATAAATACAGAGTTTCTGGTTTATTAGAATGTGTGGCTTCAGCATAGTTTGCATATGAAATCAGTACTTTATCTTTCTTGGGCCAAATGGATTATTGAACAAATGTAGGTTGGTATGCAGGGAAATACACCTAAAAGCTTCAAGGCACAATTAGAAGAATAAAAAGAGTATTTGGTCAGGAGGTTGATTCTGATATTAGGATTTTTAAGTGGTTTGCTTAACCTGTTTTTCCTGAAAGCAGAAGGAAGGTCATATTAATTATTAGCATTGTATAGTTTTGCCATTTCCTGCACTGGTATAGTAAATGTAAGTTATGCTGGTTGAATTTGTGAAATAGTTTTACAGATCAAGTGATAAAATCTAGCTGTCACTTGAAAACTGAAAAAAAAAATGAGCAAAATGTAAATATATACAGAAATATTATCTTAGCTTTGCTGATCAATATAGAAATTTTAGGCTGGGTGCGGTGGCTCACGCTTGTAATCCCAGCACTTTGGGAGGCCGAGGCGGGTGGATCACGAGGTCAGGAGATCGAGACCATGGTGAAACCCCGTCTCTACTAAAAAAATACAAAAAATTAGCTGGGTGTGGTGGCGGGCGCCTGTAGTCCCAGCTACTCAGAGAGGCTGAGGCAGGAGAATGGCGTGAACCCGGAAGGCGGAGCTTGCAGTGAGCTGAGATTGCACCACTGCACTCCAGCCTGGGCGACAGAGCGAGACTCCGTCTCAAAAAAAAAAAAGAAATTTTAGACAGCTTACAGCCTAATTTTATTAATATGTCCACTCTTGCATCCTGATAATAATATGATTAAATCTTACTATGATAAATGCCTAAAATGCCTGGTAGAGACTGATGGTTTGTGAAATAGGTGAATAATCTTTTTCTTTTCATAATGAGTGTCTTCTCTTCATTAATACCTTGTCCTCTGTGGCAGGAAAAAGAATTTGTGTGGTCCTGAGTTTGGTGGCACTAAAACTCAACATTTTCCACTAAAAGACAATTCTCTTTGTAAAATTATAAAAATAACCCACCCAACCGGCATTTTCACTCCTAGATTTCTACCCGAGAGAATTGAAGACATATGTCCCCACAGAAACTTGTACAAAAATGTTCATAGCAGCGTTGTTCATAATAGCCAAAAAGTAGAAACAATTCAAATGTCTATCAATAGATGAATGGATATATCAAATGTGATTATTATTCATATAATTGAATATTATTCAGCCATAAAAGAATGAAGTATTGACTCATGTTACATCATGGATAAACTTTGAAAACATTATTCTAAGTGAAAGAAGCCAGACACAAAAATTACCATATTGTATGATTCCATTTGGCAAATATGTAGAGACAAAAAGTAGATTAGTGGTTGCTAGAGGCTGGGGGTAGGGGAATGGGCAATGACTACTAATGGTATGGGCTTCTTATTGGTGTGGTGAAAATGTTCTGGAATTAGATAGTGGTGATGGTTGTACAATTTCATGGCATGTGAATTATATAAAATATGATAAAGTGTTAGAAATGTAATATACCCATGGAAACTTTGGAAAATACAGAAATGTAAAAGGAAGAGAAAAAATTATTTTTTAAAGACAGTCTCTTAGAATATTCAAGTGGTGTTTTTTTGTTGTTGTTGTTGTTGTTGTTTTTTTTTTGAGACAGGGTCTTGCTGTGTCACCCAGGCTGGAATGCAGTGGTGTGATCACAGTTCATTGCAACCTATGCCTCCTGGGCTTAAGTGATTCTCCCACAGCCTCCCGAGTAGTTGGGACTGCAGATGTGTGCCACCACACCTGGCTAATTTGTGTGTGTGTGTGTGTGTTTGTGTGTGTGTGTATAGATAGATAGATAGATAGATAGATAGATAGATAGATAGATAGATAATAGATAGATAGATAGATAGATAGATAGATAGATAGATAGATAGATAATATATATTTTTTTATATTTTTTTTTTTTTTGTAGAGATGGAGGCATGGAGTGGGTGGTGGGGGAAGGTCTTGCTCTGCTACTCAGGCTGGTCTCAAACTCCTGAGCTCAAGTGATCCTCCTGCCTTGGCCTCCCAAAGTGCTGGGATTACAAGGCATAAGCTAACGTACTTGGCCTGTAGGAATGTTTTAAATTATCCATCCAGCTTTTAAAATAACTACAGGATTATTTGTATCTTCTGTTTCTTCTTATGTCATCCCTAGTGTATTATACAGAATTTGCCATGACTTTTCACATTTGCAGGCATAAAATTATTAAGAATATGTTGGGTGTTCCTTTAGTTTTTCAAGATGTTAAAACAATTTCACTGATTTTAAACAGGAATTCACTTACTACTTAAAATATCTTTTATTATAGAATGTATCATAAACAAGAGAATGTAATACATATATGTATTTTTTAAAGAATAGGTAAACAAACATGTATACATGTGGATATTCACCTGTCAAGCTTGAGTAACAAATATCACTGGTATGTTAAAAGCTCCCTGTGTGCTCCTTCCTGGTTGAAATCTCTCTGCCCCACATTTGTGTTAACCATTACCTTGCTTTTCTTCATACTTTCTCCACTTCCTGTATAGGTTCCTAAGCAATATATGGTTCTGAAAAACAGAGTAGCAAGGCCAAGCCTTGTTATGTGGGGAAAGGGTAATGTTGCTATCTTAGATAAAACCTTTCAGAAGGTAAACTGTACTGTCTCTGGGTCCCAACCTGGTTTTAGGTTCCCTTCTGGGGAAGTCAAAGGGCAAGGTTATAAATGAGCCCTGTGACTTCTGCCAGTCTATGCTTTAGGCTAGTTGTTACTATTCATTTATTTATTTATTTATTTATTTATTTATTTATTTATTTATTTTTGAGATAGAATCTTGCTGTGTTGCCCAGGCTGGAGTGCAGTGGTGCGATCTTGGCTCACTGCAACCTCTGTCTCCCGAGTTCAAGCGATTTTCTTGCTTCAGCCTGCCCCAAGTAGCAGGGATTACAGGTGTGTGCCACCACACCCAGCTAATTTTTTTATTTTTATTTTTAGTAGAGATGGGGTTTCACCAGGTTGGCCAGGCTGGTCTTAAACCCATGACCTCAAATGATGCGCCTGCCTTGGCCTCCCAAAGTGCTGGGATTACAGGCATGAACTACTATGCCCAGTCCAGGCTAGTTATTGAATAATCAACTAAGTTGGGGGAGAGGCTTGCTTTTTATTTTTGATTCAAAGCTCAGCAAGGCCTTTCCATGCTCTCCCCTCCATGCCCACAGAAGTATTGTGCTTTGGCCTACTTCTAGGAGCAGGAGCAAGGCCATGGTGACCTTTGAATAAAAAATAAAGAGCAAGCTCGCTGGGTGTGGGGTCTCACCCCTGTAATCCTGTCACTTTGGGAGGCTGAAGCAGGAGGATCGCTTGAGCTTGCGAGTGGGAGACCAGCCTAGGCAACATAGTAAGACCTCATCACTAAAAAAAATAAACAAAAACTCGCTGGGCGTTGTGGCATGCATCTGTAGTCCCAGGTACTCGGGAGACTGAGGCATGATAATCGCATGAGCCTGGGAAGCAGAGGTTGCAGTGAGCCAAGATTGTGCCACTACACTCCCACCTGGGTGACAGAGTGAGACCCTGACTCAAAAAATAAAAAATAAAAATAAGCAGGGTGCAATGGCTCATGCCTGTAATCCCAGCACTTTGGGAGGCTGAGGCAGGAGGATCATGAAATCAGGAGTTCAAGACCATCCTGGCCAACATGGTGAAACCCCATCTCTACCAAAAATACAAAAAAAAAAAAAATAGCTGGGCCTGGTGGCATGCACCTGTAATCCCAGCTACTCTGGAGGCTGAGGTAGGAGAATTTTTTAAAACCTGGGAAGCGGAGGTTGCAGTGAGCCAAGACTGCACCACTACACTCCAGCCTGGGCAACAGAGCAAGACTCCATCTCTAAAAAACAAAAACACAAACAAAAACCACAAGTACAGATGAAAATATGGACGAGTTCTCCTGGGCATTCTGTCCTTCAGTTAGAAAGATGGTCCGGCAGCAGGAAGCCTCTTGTGTTGACTTCCCTCACACGACTGTTGATTGAGCCACGCTGCTTCACTCCCTACTGGCTGGGCTCCATCTGCATGCACTGCCATCCTGGGAGCCTCATTGTGGAGGCTTTCTTTGTCTCTCTTCTGTGTTGGATCTCTTGTATCCTGGATCTTATATTTCTTTCTTGATTATTCTTTTTATTTTGTTTCCCATATCCCCTTGAGAGAGAGTGCTTGTGAAGTAAGTTTTTGGTAACTGTGCACGGGTGAAAATGTCAAATGTCTTGATTCTAAATATATGCGCTTTGATCGACTATTCTATACTTGCTCTATTGCCTTCTCACTTGTCTTGTTGCTCTTGAGAAGGCTGAAGCCTTTCTGATGACTGACGCTTTATCCTGGACTATTTTTTTTTTCCCCTTTAAAAGCTTGTGGACTGTTCTCCTTGTTCTTGGTGTTCCTGAAATATAACAATCATGTTGCTTGGAGTGGGTCTGTTTTCACTCAGGTCATTGTCACTGGGCCTAGACAGGCTCTTTCAATCAGGCAACTTTTGTCATTCAATTCTGGAAATATTCTCTGAATTATTTCTTTGTTGTTTTTTCTCCCTCCTTTTTCTTTTTTTCTTTTTCGTCTTTCTGGGGTTCTATTGTTTGGCTGTTGGAACTTACAGACAAGTTCTGTAATGTTCTTTCTTTTTTTTTTTGAGACAGGGTCTCGTCTGTTGCCCATGTTGGAGTGCAGTGGTGCAATCATGGCTCACTGCAGCCTTGACCTCCTGCGGCTCAGGTGATCCTCCCACATCAGCTTCCTGAGTAGCTGGGACCACAGGTGCACACTACCACACCTGGCTAATTTTTGTATTTTTTGTAGCGATGGGGTTTCAACCACGTTGCCCAGGCTGGTCTCAAACTCCTGTGCTCAATCAAGTGATCCCCCTATCTCGGCCCCCCTAAGTGCCAGGATTACAGGTGTGAGCCACTGCACCTGGCTGTAACGTTTTGTCTCTTTCTCTCTTTCCAACTCCTTGTTCTTTTGATTTATTTTCTTGGAGATTACCTCAACTTTATTTTCCAGTCCTGTGATTGAGAAATCTTTTTGGGTTGCTATTTGAATGTTTCTTTTTTTTATTTTATTATTATTATACTTTAAGTTTTAGGGTACATGTGCACAATGTGAAGGTTTGTTACATATGTATACATGTGCCATGTTGGTGTGCTGCAACCATTAACTCATCATTTAGCATTAGGTGTATCTCCTAATGCTATCCCTCCCCCCTCCCCCCACCCCACAACAGTCCCCAGAGTGTGATGTTCCCCTTCCTGTGTCCATGTGTTCTCATTGTTCAATTCCCACCTATGAGTGAGAACATGAATGTTTCTTTTATATGGTATCCTGTTCTTGTTTCATAGATGCAATATATTTTCTTATTGCTCTAAGGATATTATGATAGAGACTAAAACAGACAAAAGAAAACAATTTGGAAGAGATAAGATTATACAGGGAGGAAAGAAACTTTCAAAACTGTATTATATTTAGAAGCTTTCCTTAGATGTCTGGTATTCCTTGGCTGTCTGCTCATAAGTAAGTATGGGAGTCTAAATGCTGACTTGAACTCTGGGCTCCCTGGCAGGGCTTATTGATTTTGAGCTTCATTGAAGTGCCATCTGGACAGGCCCTTTGTTGTGGAACCCCTCAGGTCAGTATCTTCAAGTCTTTCTTTTGGGCTGGTCAGATTCTTCAAGGAAGAGTCTTCTGATCTCCTGCTCGAAGGGTGAAGGTCTGGCTGCTGGTATTTTGGGAGCCGAGTGGGGTGAAGAGAGCTGGGAGTCTCTGCATTCAGTATGCATATGGCCACTGAGTCCCTGTTTTAGGTAAGGTACTCACCCTCAGCTGGTTGTCCAAGGACTCTGTTATCACTCTCTTCAAAAATAAGACTCTTAAACTTTTGCAGGGGTGGGAAAGTGGTAATTGCCCAACCTTATGAAGAGAGGAACGAGGGATCCAACTACTGCTCAACAGCCTTCTCCCCATATTTCTTGTCAAGCCTCTTGGGGAGCTGGTTGCCAATCCCCAAGTCTCTTGTGGACTATGTGGTATCACATAAGTTGGATTTCAGCTTTCCTGTTAATTTGGGATTTGGCTTTCTAGGATCCTCTGTCAATTTATGTTTGTTTGCTTTTCCAGCTTCAAAACATTCTGTTCTCCATGCTCCTTTTTTTTTTTTTGTCCTTCACTCTGGTCCTTGTGGGTTATGATTTAAAAATTATCTTTACAATATTTTTAGTGTGGTTTTGGTGGGGACCAAAGTTAGATGCGTTTTTTTTTTTTCAATCTTCCGCCTTACCCAGATGTGCTTTTTCCTTTTTCATAAACTCATTTCTTTTGAGAGACAAAAATAAGTTATCATTTAGATTAGGGTAGATTTGTCTTAAATTTGGAATTTGGCTGCAAAATTGTGAATTTAATTACAAATTTGTTAATATTGATAACCGTTTTAGGTATGTTTTTGATATATAATTAGCAGCCTGGTCTACCCTGAAATAACTTAGAATATGACTAGATGAAAGAAACTGATTGAGCTTGCATACAGCATATTTTAGCAACAGTTTCTCCTCATTTTCTTTAAGCTCTTTAGCATCTTAAAGTTAAGGATTTTTATTTTTGGTTTTTTTTTTGGCATAATTTACTTGTGTTTCTTATGACCTCATTATAAAGGGGTTGATTTGTAGGAAAAAAATCTGAATCTTAGTCTTGGTAATTGAGAGCTACTAGAAATTTTTAAAAAATGATCTCCATTTACCCACAACCTTTGGTTGAGCAAAGGGAAACTTGGAAAAGTTGAACTTTGCAGAAACTCACTCAGCTGGTTAGTGACTCAGGAGTTTTTTGTTTGTTTTCTCTTGTCAGTTATGGCAAAACTATATATACAGCCAGCAGGGGGAGCTCCTTCCCTTAAGCTTACGTGAGAGAAGTGTTATACTATTGATGTTCTCTGTATTGCCACAAGGGTAAGGCAGCCTTTAAGACTAAAAATGATACAACCTAAGATACACACCATATGAAAGAAATAAAGGGAACCTTTTTTGGAACTACCATATATATGTATTGTGACCATTTTTGTGTTTAGTTATATTATGAGAGAATACTTCTAGAAGTGGGGATATTTTGTCATTTATAGTTTAAAAAGAGGCATTTACATTAAACCATTTTTTATAGACTATATCTTTCAAAAGCATTATTCATTTAACAGATATTCTGTGTTTACTATTTCCCACACATGATTGTAGGTGCTGGGAATACGGTAACAAGCAACATATCAAGATTAAGACCTCACGATTTGAAGTTCTTTTATACGAAGTGTAAATACAAGCCTAGAAGAAATACTTTTTCCCCCAAAATAATCGACTCTTTAATTTGGTAGGACAATCAACTGCATTTATCCTATGTTAAATCTTTAATAAACAGCAAAATATAAGATGATAATATGACTTACACTGAATGCTTACTTTTAGGAATTTCACATAAATCTTCAAATATTGTTCTCCTCTGCAAAAAAAAAAAAAAAAAGACTATTCCAGTGTTCTTAAGCTTTGCTGCATATTGGAATCACTTGAAAAATTTACAAAGGCTATTAATGCCTGGCTCCCCAGCCCAGACATTCTGCTTTAACTGGCATGGAGTGTGATCTGAACATTGTGATTTTTAAGCTCCCTGGGCTATTCTAATGTGCAGAAAAGTTTGGGAACTATTGGACTGTTTCCTAATAGTGACAGCTTCCTGAAGACAAGCTCCTTTGAATCCCTGTTCTTCCTGTTCTGTCACCTTGCACAGCATATTTGACCTAGCAGTGATCAATAAACATCCACTGCTTGGTTTCCTACTAACTCTGCTTAGAGTTTATAGTCATCAGCATAATGACTCACTTGTGTACATATTTAACTTATTTATTCCACTCTTTGTTATTTTCACCTTGCAAAACCCCGAGCCTGATTAAACTCAAGTCTCTGCACATTCTGTCTCTGCACCTACCTAGCTGACTGCAGCTGCAGAAACACATATCATGGGGACGACTCTCTTTAAATATGTGACCACCAGCCTCACAGACACCCTTGGTGCCACCAGCAATCCTGTGATATTTCTTTAGTCTGTTTATACTCTCTCTCTCTCTCCCTTTTTACATCCTATTTTCTCCCCTCGCTGTCAGCTGGCAATTTTTGCTGTGTATTTTAACAGAAAATGTAAGCAATCAAAAGCGAATGTCCTCATACTCCCACCTGTATAGGTGGCATTCCTCTGAACCTCGAGATGAACTATTCAGCTCTTCTGGAGTACCCTGGATCCATCTTGTCTTCCCTTACTCAAGGAATCACCCTTCTTCTTGTCTCTCTTCCTTCATCAGGTTTTCCATCTCTGCTGGATTATTTCAACCAGTATAGAAGCATGTCATTTTATCCTTAATCTGAAACCAAACATTAAAGTCATCTCTACACCTCTATTCAGCCATCATTCTGGTTTTCTGTGCCTCTGCTTTTTCATCTGTAAAATGGACAATAATATTGGCCCTACTTATCTCTTAGAAATGTTTTGAAGACAGAATTGAAAGTACTTTGAAATGTTAAATGTGTACATGTATATATGTGATTGTTTATAAATTCAAAAGTTCTGTGTTGAGTACCTGCTGGGTGTTAACGTGCAAAGAAGAAGAAAAATATACAGTATCCTCAGTGAGCTTTCAGAAGAATAAAGTCAGAGAAGCAAATAAAAAATTACAGTATAATAGTTCTAATGGAGGTTGTGGTATATTGAAATAGATTTTTCAACAACTCCCATTTTTACACATCGTGTATTGACATTTTGAAGTATTCTGAATCCATCTTTCCAATATGATCAGCTAACGAATGGTGGTTTTAACTGTACCAGGTTTCAGCTTGACATTCCAATGAGTCTTATACTATTTCAGGATAGAATTATGTATTTTTATGAAATTGGAGGAAAATGCTTAGGAGAGGGTGTTGCTGACATAGGAGAATTTCAGGCAAGTCAAGGCTGATTTGATATTCTCAAGACAAGGACTTGTTTGAGTGGTATTAGACTACCTGAAAGACCTCCTATTGTAAAATTTAAAACTTTGACATTTGCTCAATTATGCAAGAGAGTTATTCTGGGGATGAGTGGTAGAAAGATGGAATGGAGCTCAGAGTGTTCTCTGTGTGTACAGATCCTCTTCTCTTCTTGGTCCTCTTTCCTTGGGACCACTTATTCAGGGTACAGACTGGGCCTCAGCATCTGCCAGGCTGGTCTGGCTTCAGGCACCTTTCTTTTTTTTTTTTTGAGATGGAGTCTTGCTCTGTCGCCCAGGCTAGAGTACAGTGGCGCAATCTTGGCTCACTGCAAGCTCCGCCTCCCTGGTTCACACCATTCTCCTGGCTCAGCCTCCCGAGTAGCTGGGACTACAGGCACCCGCCACCATGCCCGGCTAATTTTTTGTATTTTTTAGTAGAGATGGGGTTTCACCGTGTTAGCCAGGATGGTCTCGATCTCCTGACCTCGTGATCTGCCTGCCTCGGCCTCCCAAAGTGCTGGGATCAGGCACCTTTCTTAAGAGCAGGAATGGAGAAAGGGGAGAGAAGCCTGGGCTTCTGACGATGTGCCTCTGGAGAGCTGATGGGATGGGAGGGGGGCACATTAGTTGAGAACATGGACTGGAGCCATGTCCCCTGGGCTCAGATCCCAGTTTTGCCACTTACTAGTTCTACAGTCTCATGCAAGTTCCCTGACCCCTCTGTGTTTCAGTTTTCTCATCAGTAAAATGGGAATGATGGTAATTTCACTTCATAGGATGGTTATGTGAATTAAGTGAGTTAAAGTATGTAAAATGTTTAGAACACTGTCTGGCTGTAGTATTTACTACTATTGCAATAATTCCCACTGTGGGAGGTTTAGAGGTTGCCTTTGCCATCAGCATTTGCATCCTAGCCTGTGTAAGGCAATTATGAAGGTTGCTGGGCTTCTCACTTATAAAAAAATTGATGAGATGGGTTATTTGAAGAGCAGGTGTTGATTAATCACAGTTAGGGATTATATAATTTTTTAACTCTTTGGGAAAGGATTGCTTCCTCTTCTCCAATAACATGCAAGAAGAGTGCTCCTCCTCTATGTGTTTCCATTGAGAATGTGATACGTAAATGTGTCTTGGGGATACATGTTATATCTGATGGTCAGCCTTGTGTGTACAAAGGGTAATAGGAGCAAAGGTGGGAACCACCCAAATCTGCAAAGCACTAGGGAACATGGGGAAGTGCAATAGAAAAGGCTGATAGAGGCCAGGCGCAGTGGCTCATGCCCGTAATCCCAGCACTTTGGGAGGCCAAGGTGGGCAAATCACGAGGTCAGGAGTTTCAGACCAGCCTGGCCAACATGGTGAAACCCCGTCTCTACTAAAAATACAAAAAATTAGCTGGGCGTAGTGGCAGGTGCCTGTAATCTCAGCTACTCAGGAGGCTGAGGCAGGAGAATCGCTTGAACCCCAGAGGTGGAGGCTGCAGTGAGCTGAGATCGTGTCATTGCACTCCAGCCTGGGCTACAGAGTGAGACTCCATCTCAAAAACAAAACAAAACAAACCAATAGGCTGATAGAAATGTGCCCTGTGGACAGGGATAGGAGGGGTGGCAGACATTCCAGGCAGAGATAAGGGCACAGAGGCTGAGGGAGCATCAGGTATTTGGGATACTGTTGGTAATCAACAATTGCTAGATACAAAACTAGAGGCTGGAGGGAAGTGGCAGAAGTCGAGACTGGAGTTTAGATTGTGTGTCCTGTAGCAATATCCCCGTGAGCACAAGAGTGACGCGACTGGATTTTCATGTTTCAGAGGTCATTTTGACAGCCGTGAGGACAGGCTGGATAAGGTGAGTGGAGTGAGGAGTATTGGGAGAGGCGAAAGGAATCAGCCCTTAGAGTCGATGGGCCCTGGGAAAGGGGTTCCTGGAAGTGGAGGAAAGGCAATGAGATATTTAGGAGGGA
The DNA here is from genome assembly GCF_009828535.3 of Hylobates moloch. Classification (NCBI taxonomy): domain Eukaryota; kingdom Metazoa; phylum Chordata; class Mammalia; order Primates; family Hylobatidae; genus Hylobates; species Hylobates moloch. The sequence goes on along the minus strand of NW_026652288.1, from coordinate 40,506,140 downwards.
GATTCAGTGGGACTGGAGAGTGTGATATGGGAAGAGGAGGAATCTGGGTGGATGCGAGGGCTTCAGTAAGATGTGGGAGGCTGCAGCAGAGATCCCTCAGGTACCACATGTAGACTGCGAGGGAAGGGAGTGACCTGTTAGAGAGGGCAGAACCCTGGGAGAGAGAAGAGCCAACAAGGAGAGCAGCGTGGAAGATGCTGTGGGAGGCTAGAGGCAGGGTCTCAGGGAGATGCAGGGTTAGCTTCCACAGAACAGCTGTCAACAACATGTGTACATATAGTTAAATAGAGAAGTCAAGTAAGAAAAGGTTGTGAAAGAGCATTGGAGTTTTCCCTTTTAAAAATGATGTTTCATTTAAGAGGAGTTTCTATTTCATGCAATGGTGGGGATAGAAGCCACATTACACTAAGTTTCTTGGCAAGGATGTTATAGTCATTCCAGAATTTTCTGGAGGTGAGACGGATGAGAACTAGGCTTGTTCTGTGCTCCTCGTACAGAGCTGCTTCTGTCCCTCTCCGTTTGTTAGAATTGATGAATTTTTCCTCCTTTGAACCTCACCATTTCCTATACTTAACGTCTATTAGAGCGTTAATTACATTTCATATTTGTTTCTTTATGCATCTGTCTTCTCTCTCCCTGCCCATTAGACATAGATTTTCTGGAGGAGGGGCCGTATCATTCATCTTCTTTTTCTCAGCATCTGTTACACAGCTTCATTACAGTAGGACTCATTGAATGTGTGTGAGATGAATGGATAGATGGGTGGGTGGATAAGTTAAGAGGTTGGATCAAAGTTACTGTGTGTGTGTGTGCATGTGTATGCACACGTGAAGCAGGTGATTTGGCTATGAAAGCAAGAGGCAGGCGGGGTAGGCTCAGCACTTATGAACAACAGTACATATTTATAATCATCACTTTGACAAATAGGAAAGGGACTGCTTGGGAAGGGGCACCAACAGGGTTCTATTGAGATAGGAGCTTCTTAGTTCATAAACATGGAGGAATTTTATGGAATTGTAACATCTTAGGATTTTGGAGCTAGAGGGAGCCGTAACGTTAATCTAGTGCCACCTCCTGTTGAACACAGGGCACTAGTGTATGTAGGCTGCCTTCCTAGCTAGATTAAAAGCATTTTGAGAGTATAGCAATTATCCAGTAAACATTTATTAATTGACAGTGTTAATACAATCTTTACATGAGGAGAGAATAGAGAAAATTAGGTTTCTCATTCTAGTTAGAAAGACTGAAAAATAGTTCAAAAACCTATGTATCAGGCAGCAGGAGAATAGCAAAGACAGGTAAATTCAGATGTGTTCTGAGGACCTCCTTAACAGCATTGTGAAATTTTATTTACCCATTCTTAAATGTGCATCTAACCTTGTCCCCTCCCCAAGCTGCAGGAGGTTTTCTCCTACCTGCTTTTTGGCGTTTTTGTCATGAATTTTTACTTTCAGTGGATTATATGCTATTGAGCAATAATGAAACATCATTTTTTTTTCTGGTACTGGCACGAACAAGTACTTGTTTGTAATGGACTCTGTATAGAAATATATTTTGACATTGTGTGTTGGAAAATAATTGTTGCTAATGAATGCACGTCCTATCCCACGTCTAGCCCATTAGAGCTCTTTTTTGTCCAGTATTGCCTCCCCGACACCATTTGCAGAAAGGGATGTGCCAGGACATAGTCATTAAGGAAGCATTAAAGCTTGCCATTTGGCCTGTGATCTTTCCCAAAAAGCTTTGGTCATGTATGAATGTTGCTGTCGCTGGGCACCTTGTTTTGTTTTTGGCATATCTGGGCCCTCCAGCTCCGGGTGGAGATGAAAACAGTCTCCCACATTTTGCTGCTGTTACCTGAGATGGCCAGCAGATGGCAGGCTGGCTCCTTTCCCTGATCCAGTACCTGGGACTCTTCTTCCTGGCCTGTTTGTCTCTGATCCTCACCAATTTTCATTTTTTCTTTCTTTCTTTTTTTTTTTTAATTATTATACTTTAAGTTCTAGGGTACATGTGCACAACATACAGCTTTGTTACATATGTATACATGTGCCATGTTGGTGTGCTGCAACCATTAACTCTTCATTTACATTAGGTATATCTTCTAATGCTATCCCTCCCCACTCCCCCCACCCCATGACAGGCCCCGGTGTGTGATGTTTCCCATCCTGTGTCCAAGTGTTCTCATTGTTCAGTTCCCACCTGTGATTGAGAACATGCAGTGTTTGGTTTTTTGTCCTTGTGATAGTTTGCTGAGAATGATGGTTTCCAGCTTCATCCATGTCCCTACAAAGGACACGAACTCATCCTTTTTATGGCTGCATAGTATTCCATGGTGTGTGTGTGCCACATTTTCTTAATCCAGTCTGTTATTTATGGACATTTGGGTTGGTTCCAAGTCTTTGCTATTGTGAATAGTGCCGCAATAAACATATGTGTGCACGTGTCTTTATAGCAGCATGATTTATAATCCTTTGGGTATATACCCAGTAATGGGATGGCTGGGTCAAATGGTATTTCTAGTTCTAGATCCTTGAGAAATCGCCACACTGTCTTCCACAATGGTTGAACTAGTTTACAGTCCCACCAACAGTGTAAAAGTGTTTCTATTTCTCCACATCCTCTCCAGCACCTGTTGTTTCCTGACTTTGTAATAATGGCCATTTTAACTGGTGTGAGATGGTATCTCATTGTGGTTTTGATTTGCATTTCTCTGATGGCCAGTGATGATGAGCATTTTTTCATGTGTCTGTTGGCTGCATAAATGTCTTCTTTTGAGAAGTGTCTGTTCATATCCTTTGCCCACTTTTTGATGGGGTTGTTTGATTTTTTTCTTATAAATTTGTTTAAGTTCTTTGTAGATTCTGGATATTAGCCCTTTGTCAGATGGGTAGATTGCAAAAATTTTCTCCCATTCTGTAGGTAGCCTGTACACTCTGATGGTAGTTTCTTTTGCTGTGCAGAAGCTCTTTAGTTTAATTAGATCCCATTTGTCAATTTTGGCTTTTGTTGCCATTGCTTTTGGTGTTTTAGACATGAAGTCCTTGCCCATGCCTATGTCCTGAATGGTATTGCCTAGGTTTTCTTCTAGGAGTTTTATGGTTTTAGGTCTAACATTTAAGTCTTTAATCCATCTTGAATTAATTTTTCTATAAGGTGTAAGGAAGGGATCCAGTTTCAGCTTTCTACATATGGCTAGCCAGTTTTCCCAGCACCATTTATTAAATAGGGAATCCTTTCTCCATTTCTCGTTTTTGTCAGATTTGTCAAAGATCAGATGGTTGTAGATGTGTGGTATTATTTCTGAGGGCTCTGTTCTGTTCCATTGGTCTATATCTCTGTTTTGGTACCAGTATCATGCATTTTGGTTACTGTAGCCTTGTAGTATAGTTTGAAGTCAGGTAGCGTGAGGCCTCCAGCTTTGTTTTTTTGGCTTAGGATTGTCTTGGCAATGTGGGCTCTTTTTTGGTTGAATATGAACTTCAAAGTAGTTTTTTTTCCAATTCTATGAAGAAAGTCATTTATGGGGATGGCATTTAATCTATAAATTACCTTGGGCAGTATGGTCATTTTCACGATATTGATTCTTCCTATCCATGAGCATGGAATGTTCTTCCATTTGTTTGTGTCCTCTTTTATGTCGTTGAGCAGTGGTTTATAGTTCTCCTCGAAGAGGTCCTTCACATCCCTTGTAAGTTGGATTCCTAGATATTTTATTCTCATTGAAGCAATTGTGAATGGGAGTTCACTCATGATTTGGCTGTCTGTGTATTATTGGTGTAGAGGAATGCTTGTGATTTTTGCACATTGATTTTGTATCCTGAAATTTTGCTGAAGTTGCTTATCAGCTTAAGGAGATTTTGGGCTGAGATGATGGGGTTTTCTAAATGTAGAATCATGTCATCTGCAAACAGGGACAATTTGACTTCCTCTTTTCCTAATTGAATACCCTTTATTTCTTTTTCCTGACTGATTGCCCTGGCCAGAACTTCAACACTGTGTTGAATAGGAGTGATGAGAGAGGGCATCCCTGTCTTTTGCCAGTTTTCAAAGGGAATGCTTCCAGTTTTTGCCCATTCAGTATGATACTGGCTGATCCCCACCAATTTTCTGATGTGTCAGATTGCACAGACTCTAGAATCAGTTATGTAATGAAAAAAACTGGTGGGAAAGGGGCACAAAATTCATTTTTTTCCTCTAAACCACTTGAGGTTTTGGGGGCAGATCTCTTTTAGCCCACATTGGTGGCCTTCTCTGAGCATTTTCTGCCCTAATTCTCCTAAAATCACCCACAAAAGGTATACGGGGCTCAACCCTCAACCCTGTGATGTGGGGAGGTTTGTAGTCTTCAGGTGTTGGATGATGATTCTTAGTAGAACCTTTAAAGAGGCTTCTTTTGGCCGGATGCGTGGCTCACACTTGTAATCTCAGCACGTTGGGAGGCTGAGGTGGGCAGATCACCTGAGGTCAGAAGTTCGAGACCGGCCTGGCCAACATGGTAAATCCCTGTCTCTACTAAAAATGCAAAAAATTAGTCGAGCTTGGTGGCAGGGCCTGTAATCCCAGCTACTCAGGAGGCTGAGGTGGGAGAATTGCTTGAACCTGGGAGGCAGAGGTTGCAGTGAGCCAAGATCATGCCATTGCACTCTGGCCTGGGAGACAGAGAAACTGGACCTTCATTCTGAAGACTTTAAAACAAAATAGAAAAGAGACTTCTTGTGTTTGAGGTCCCACATTAAGGTCTGCAGTGCACCACACTCCAATAAAAAGACACGGGCTTTATGGCGCTAAACAGTCTTTATGTATCCACGTTAATAGGTTGTTGTTGTTGTTGTTCCTAGAAAAATGTGATAATAATAATCATCCCTTTTAGAGGAAGAGCTAAATTTGTGAACAGTATTGGGCTGTGGGTTCTGGAGTCCCGAATCCTGTTTTTGATGCTACTGGGTTTTTCTGCACATCATCCTGTTTGTCTTTGTTGACTTACTGGTGACTCCTCTTCAGTGTGTCTCATCGAGAAAATATATTTCTTGGCTGGGTCTGGTGGCTCATGCCTGTAATTCCAGCACTTTGGGAGGCCAAGACAGGCTGATCACTTGAGGCCGGGAGTTCATGACCAGCCTGGCCAACATGGTGAAACCCCGTCTCTACTAAAAATACAAAAATTAGTCGGGCATGGTGGCGGGCACCTGTAGTCCCAGCTACTTGGGAGGTGGAGGCAGGAGAATCGCTTGAACCCAGGAGGTAGAGGTTGCAGTGAGCCGAGATCGTGCCACTGCACTCCAGTCTGGGTGACAGAGTGAGACTCTGTCTCAAAAAAATAAATAAATAAATAAAATAAAATACGTTTCTTCTTTTAAGATTTTAGTTGCCATAGTAAGGAGGATTAATCCTATATCAGAAAACATAACACCTTTCCTGGGGGGAATGAGCAATTCTCTCTGCCATCCCAGTCCGACCACTGAAAGAAATTAGTTGCAATTAATTTCTGTATTAAGAGTGAATGTTGAACAATGAGCAGAAGGTGTGTGTCTGTTGTTGTCATTGTTCATTCAGCCCCACCAATGGGAAGACCAGTGGAATGTAAAATTGCTCCAGCTGTGTGTACTGTTCAATTTCAGCATCCATTGACATCTGTGTCTTCTCCATGGAAGGCTGGGGCTAGGCTTTCTTCAACTTTCCCATTAAGTTAATTCTCCTTGCACTTGAATTTTGATCTGTATTTTATTTGAAACCATATCCAAAGTGTGTGTCAGTGCTTTGAATATAGTTAGGAAATGAGAGCCTCAGAGTGATTAAATGACATGACTGAGTTTTCCCGGAAAATGAACCTAATCCTTCTCTCAGTTCATAGAATAATGAAATTTGAGATCCTTTGGGGATCATCTAGTCCAATTTGCTCATTTTACAGATGAGGAGATTGAAGGCTCAGAGAGTTGAATAAGATGCATACAGCTAGCTCACATCCATTAGGAGCTCTGTTACTGTTTTAAAAAATCAGAAAATGACAAATGTTGGCAAGAATGTGGAAAAACATTGAAACCCTTGTGCACGGTTGATGAGAATGTAAAATGGGGGAGCTGCTATGGAAAACAGTATGGTGGTTCCTCAAAAAATAAAAATAGAATTGCCATGTGATCCAGCAAGTCTATTTCTGGGTGTATACCGAAAAGAATTGGAAGCAGGGTCTCAAAGAGGTATTTGCACATCCACTTTCATAGCAGCATTAGTCACAATAGCCAAAAGGTGGAAGCAGTCCCAGTGTGCATCGGCGGGTGAATGGATAAACAAAATGTGGTACAGCATCTACATACAGTGGAACACTATTCAGCTTTAGAAAGGAAGGAGACTGACACATGCTATGACATGGATTAACCTTGAGAACACTATGCTGAGTGAGATAAGCCAGTCACAAAAGGACAGATACTATATGATTCCACTTATAAGAGGTACCTAGAGTAGTCAGATTCATAGAGACTGAAAGTTTAATGGTGGTTTCCAGGGGCTGGGGAGAGAGAGAGTGAGAATGGTTTGACTGTGTCCCCACCCAAAGCTCATCTTGAATTGTAGTTCCCAGAATCCCCACGTGTGGAGGGAGGGACCCAGTGGGAGGTGACTGGGATCATGGGGGTGGTTCCCCCCATGCTGTTCTTATGATAGTGAGTTCTCACAAGATCCGATGGCTTTACAAGGGTTTTTCCCCTTTTGCTTGGCGCTTCTTCCTGCCGTCATGTGAAGAAGGACGTATTTGCTTCCCCTTCCACCATGATTGTAAGTTTCCTGAGGCCTCCACAGCCATGCTGAACTGTGAGTCATTTATAAATTACCCAGTCTTGGGCAGTTCTTTATAGCAGTGTGAGAATGGACTAATACAGAGAGGAATGGACAGTTGTTGTTTAATGTGTACAAAGTTTCACTTTTGCAAGATGAAAAGAGTTCTGGAGATTGGGTATACAACAGTGTGAGTACTGCCTAACACTACTGAAGTGTACACACAAAAGGGGTAAGATGGTAAACTTCGTATATATTTTACAACAGTGAAAAAAAGATGCGTTCAAGTCACATGGGTAGTTGGTGCTGTATTTGCTCTCAACTCCCTGTCCTGTGGTTTTCCTAATATGCCATTTGTGGCATTCTTTCTACCAAACTAATCATGGATCAAAAGCTGAAGCATCCTTCCCCAAACTGGTTTATTTACCATCTAGAAAAATAATTTAATTTTTAAAATTTTTTTAGAGACAGGGTTTTCTCTGTTGCCTATGCTGGAATGCAGTGGCATAATCATAGCTCACTGTAACCTTGAACTCCTGGGCTCAAGGAAGGCATCTTCTTGCCTCAGCCTCCTGAATAGCTGGGACTACAGGCCCATGCCACCCTGCCTAATTAAATTTTTTTTTTTTTAAATTTTTGTAGAGCTGGGGTCTTCCTATGTCTTCCAGGCTAGTCTCAAACTGCTGGCCTCAAGTGATCCCCTCACCTCAATCCTGGAAAGTGCTATGATTTAACAGCATGAGCCACCATGCCCAGCCAGAAAAATAAATTTCATTGTTTGAACTTGGCTGCTGTTTGACTCTCCACCTTCTTCTCTCCTTCAGATGGCTCCTTCCCACTCTGTGCTCCAAGCAGAATGAGTTACATGCAGTACTTACAATTTATCACATTCTCTCTTGCCACATGCTATTTCCTCTGCCTGGTACTCTTTTCTGCACCACGTCTATATAGTACTTCTATTTTTAGGATTCAGCTGAAGCACCATCCCTTTTGAAAGTTCTTTTGACCACATAGTCTGATTTAGGTGCTTACTACTTCCAGGGTCGTCCTGGCCACGTGGCATTGCGATACTCTATTTCCTGGTCTGCATCTCCCACTGGACTGTGCCGTGCCTGTCCCAGTGCTCTGTGTCTAGCACATTGCTTGCACAGGGGAGGTGCTCAAAAATGTTTGCCATAAGATGAACTATACCTTGGAAGATACTGCTATAAGAGAGACATACTGAAAATTGCCAACTGATTTGCATCTCTCTGGCTTTTCTAAGGGTATCTCTTATTTTTATTGTGGTAAAATGTATATAACAGAAATTTTACTATCTTAACCATTTTAAGTGTACAATTCAGTGACATTAGGTACAGTCACGCTGTGCATTCATCACCACAAGAACTCTTTTCATCTTGCAAAATCGAAACTCTGTACCTATTAAACAGTAATTCCCCATTCCCTCCCTCCCCAGCCCCTGGCAACCCCCATTCAGTATTTGTCCTTTTGTAATGGGTTTGTTTCACTTAATATAATGTCATCAAGGTTCATCCATGCTGTAGCATGGATTATATAATATAGTAATATATCCATGCTACAACATGTGTATTTAAGGCTGAATAATATCCCATTGTATGTATTACCACATTTTGTTCTTCCATTCATCCATCCATTCATCCATCTTTGGGCACTTGGGTTGCATCCGCCTATTTGGCTGCTATGAACATGGTATAGTTCTGTGTTTTAAAATATGGCAAGTCTGTCTTTGTGCTATCCATTCAATACCACACAAAACTATACTTCTAATAACTGGAATTCTTTTTGTGAATTTTGTTTAAATAGTTTTTGGGGAACAGGTGGTTTTGGTTACGTGGATAAGTTCTTTAGTGGTGATTTTTTGAGATTTTGATGTACCGGTCACTGAAACAGTGTACACTGTACCCAATGTGTAGTCTTTTATCCTTTTTCCCCCTCCTATTCTTCCCCCCAAGTCCCCAAAGTCCATTATATCATTCTTATGCCTTTGTGTCCTCATAGCTTAGCTACCACTTATAAGGGAGAACATATGATATTTGGTTTTCCATTACTGAGTTACTTCACTTAGAATAATGGTCTCCAGCTCCATCCAGGTTGCTGCAAATGCCATTATTTCATTCCTTTTATGGCTGAGTAATATTCCACAGTGGAATGTTACTTTTGTTTATCTACTTGTTGGTTGATGGGCATTTAGGTTGGTTCCATATTTTTTCAGTTGCAAATTGTGCTGCTATAAACATGCGTGTGCAAGTGTCCTTTTCATATAATGACTTCTTTTTATTAACACCCTGTAGTTAATAACCTGAATTCTTTACAGCTTGCATTCTGAAACATTTTTCTCGAACTGTCTGCCTTCTGGCCTGTTCCAGTCATTCTGGCTTTCATCTTGATTTATTTTTCTTAAAACTTTCTCCAGCTTCCCTCTGCATCTGTGATTCATGCTCTGCCTTTTGTTTGTGGCTTTGGATCAATAATGCTACAGATCCAGTCTAATTAATCATGGATCAAAAGCTAAAGCATCCTTCCCCCAGATGGTTTATTATTAATACCATCCCAAAAAATAATTTATAATTTACTTCTCTACCTCATAGAGTTTGGGGTCCTTGGTAGAATGTGTTCCCTTCCCCTTTTCTTCTTCGCTATTTCTTCCTCTTCCTCTCCATCAAAAGTGGCTTTCTCTCCACTTTTGCAGCTGACAGCAACCCTCCCATGCTCAGTTGATGAAGCCCTCCTTTCTTAACCCCTCGTCCATATGGCTCTCCCTCCACCCTGCTCCATCTCCTGTGATCTCAAGGCCTCAGAGAAATGATCTCAAGGCCTCGGAAAAATGAAAAGTGACCTTTGGTATTTGAGACAACCAATAGCAAAATATAGCTCCCACTTCCAACAGCCCATATTGGTGGGGGAGGGATTTGCTTCATATGTGGTCTGTGTTGGGCCATTCTCCTTCTCCATGTTTTCTCTGTTCTTACAGGACCATCTTTTTGCCTCATTTCTTTGCTCTACTCTGTTCCTCCCCCGTCATCGTCTGGTGACTCACACTGTAATCCTAGCACTTTGGGAGGATCACCAAAGGTCAGGAGTTTGAGGCCACCCTGGCCAACATGGCAAAACCCCGTCTCTACTAAAAATACAAAAATTAGCTGGGCGTGGTGATGGGTGCCGGTAATCCAAGCTACTCAGGAGGTTGGGATGGGAGAATCACGTGAGCCTGGGAGCCGGAGGCTGCAGTGAACCAAGATGGTGCCACTGCACTCCAGCCTGGGCAACAGAGTGAGACTCTGTCTCAAAAACAAAACAAAACAAAAAAGCCCCCAAAGTACTACTGACACAGTTGACAGAAGGCTTTAGTGTAACATGGAGACAAGCTGTAGCATGAAAGAAAATAGGCAATGGCTAACTACTGGATCAAATCCTAGACAATATTGTTCTTAAATGACCTTTGACTTTCTTCTCCTGGGAATTCCTCCTGATAATCTTCTCCTCTAGGCTCTACTAATCTATTCTGTTGCTCAACCATCCTCACTGTTAGGAAGCTAGAAGCCCCAGAGCCTAGAAGGTAAACTCACATCACTGGCCTAATCCAATTTTTCCCTCATGGAGGAGTCAGCCATAGATAAATTTGCTGCCTAGCAGCTTCACTCTGTGTCATTCTAACTCACCTGGATGGCATCAGGCAGGATAGAGGAGGCATTCTAAACATTTCTCTTTGAACAAAGTTCATTTGGAATCAAGTTGTATACCAAATTTTATAATGCAAGTCTTAGACATATGGCAAGGGAACATCTGAAATGTTGACTCACTCTATCAAAATGTCAACATCAGTAAGTAGTTAATGAGATTTTTATGAGATTTAATGGGTAAGTGTAATATAGTGCAAGACTTTTAAAGCATTTTTAAAAAGTCTTTGGACAATTTTGTTTGAATCATCTCAAAAGTTATCTTAACACAGATAGTGATTATGACAGCTGCTCCCTGCATGGGAGGGAACACAACAATGGCACAAAAATTATTAAAGGCCAGTTATACTGAGTCTGCATCATTGAACATTTTCTCTCTATGGAGAGGGTCTTCAGTTTGTTGCTTTTTCAGCTAACTAACCAGCTTCCTGTTTCCTTTCTCACATTTGGCAAATTAATTTTCGGGAACAAATCATGTCTGCAGTTTCTAAGGAAACATCAAGGGGCTCAGATTTTGCCCGGATGAGTTACAGGGTGGGTTGGTGCAGAAAGGAGTGCTCTGTGAGGTGCTCACCAAGCCCCATCCCACTGTGTGCCCTAATTGACTCCTGTATGTCCAGCCATGGCGTCATATGAGATAGAGGCAGTATTTGTAGCCCTTACCTGAGAACTTCACTTGTTCTGTTATCATGAGATTTTTTTTGTTAACTGGAAGTGCTAGGCTGACCTTGTTGTTGCTGCTTCTTTGATATTTCTACCAGTACCTTGTTTGTACTAGTAGTTAAATAATGGAAGAAGAGTTTTTGGAAATGATGGACATTTCGTTCAGTTGGTAACTTAAATGGGGGCTGTGAACAAGTCTACTTTCAGAACTTCCAAAATGTTTTGATCCTGCTAAGATACAAAATACCTGATTATATTTTATTGACTTAGTAGATAGAGTATGGCTTTCAAGCGAGACAGACCTGGGCTCAAATCTCAACTTCACCACTTAGTAATTGCATGACCCTGGGAAAGTTATTTAACCTCCTGGTCAGTTTGTTCATTCATTTGTTCATTCTTTTTTCTTTCCTTCCAGAATAAGATAATTAGAAAAGTGCAAGGAAAAATATAATAATTTCCAATATTCTTACCACCCAGAATTATCTACTTATATTTATATGACTATATTTTCCTTTAGTTGTTTTTTTCCTATGCCTAGGAAAAAATTACGCTATTGATATATGCATACACTCCCCTTTTACTTCTTGTCTCTTGGATAATAATATACACTTTGTTGGGCTAAACAAGATAAAATAATTAAAGCATCCTGCCCAGTGTCTGATCCACAGCAAACAATTGGCATATGGCAGTTATTGTTATTATTGTTAATCCTCCTCCTATATTTGCGCATCTCTGTTAGAAAATACAGTCCTGGTAAATCAACAAACTTATAAAAATAATTGTTTTTGGATAAACTATTTCTCCTTCCACGATGTATTTGTAAGCCACAACTGGAACAATTGGTGTTAATACGTGTAGGAATGTAGAATACATTGCTAAACCTATTTATATTGCAAATAATGAAAATGTATTCAAGACCAGACCTTTTTCATAAATGATGGACTGCACTTGGTAAACTTTAAAAAAAGTGGCTGAACCAAATTTTAGAAAATTGCATGCATTATTTAAAAAGCTATGATGTTAGAGGAATAGAACAATTGAGAAGAAAATTGCTCACTTAAACTCTGCTGTGAAAGATTGATTTTTTTTTTTTGCTTGCAGTGATCTTGCAAAGCCAGTGGCTACTGAGTAATTAATGCTGGGGCTTTATTAATTCATGAAGAGCAGGAAAGAGTTGGCTTGTCTGCATTGTAGCTCATTCTCAAGTAACATGTTAAAAAAAATCAAGATGCTGAAAAATTGGAGCAATTTGTCAATTTAAACAAACGTTCTTTGTGCTTCCTGGAGTGATCTTGCATTAAATTTCTAGGTCAAATTGGGTGGTAACAAAATTAAAGAGTGAAGAAGCTTGGGTGACCTGGTGGCATTGTTGGTAATCTATGACAAATGTTGTAAGGTAGGTTTAAATGTCCTTAAAAATATTGTAGGATTGGACATGGTGGTTCAAGCCTGTAATCCAAGCATTTTGGAAGGCCGAGGTGGGCAGATCACTTGAGCCCAGGAGTTTGAGACTAGCCTGGCCAACATGGTGAAACCCCGTCTCTACTAAAAATACAAAAATTAGCCAGGTGTGGTGGTGCACGCCTGTAGTCCCAGCTACTCGGGAGGGTGAGGCAGGAGAATTGCTTGAACCTGGGAGGTGGAGGTTGCGGTGTGCCGAGATCGCGCCACTGCACTCCAGCCTGGGCAACAGAGCAAGAGTCCATAACAACAACAACAACAACAAAAGAAAACCCCTATGAAGTAGGCACTTTTGCTCTCCCATTTTCTGGATGAGCAAACTGAGACAATGAACTTACCCAAGTTTACATAGCCACTGACTGTGGGAGCCAGGTTTCAAACCCAGGCAGTTGTACATTTTAGCTACTATTCTATGCTGACTGCCATTATATGTAGAATTTCAAGAGCATTTTCACCTGATGAGTAGAGCAAACATGTGACATTTGAGCATCACATATTTTGGAAACTTGTCAGGGAGACTAAGAATAGTGTTTGAATTTTTTATTACGTGGTATAAATCTTAGTCAAAATAACCGTTTGTAAATACATCTGCTAATTTCTCTTGTAGTTGGATAAAAAGTCCTTTTCTAATGAGTGGGATGGTATGGCTTTCTTCTTGACATGATGAGCTCATGATTTTCTGTCTTTTTAAAGTTCATGCTGACTGTCAAATGTGTATGGAGCCCCATGCTAGCTGCAGGCAGGGGAGGAGAGAGATACAACAATGAGTAAGGCTTAGTTCCTGTGTTCACAGGAGTTTATGATGTATTGAGAGGAAAGAGACTGCCTATGAATAATACAAGGGCGTGGATGAATCAGGTGTGGGAGTGTGGAGAAGTGTACCATCTGGAATACAGGTGTTAAAGAAGGTACATTTTTTTTTTGAGATAGGGTCTGGTTCTGTCACCCAGGCTGGAGTGAGGTGGTGTAATTTTGGTCCACTGCAAACTCCACCTCCTGGGTTCAAGTGATTGTCGTGCCTCAGCCACCTGAGTACCTGGGGTTACAGGCAAGTGCCACCACGTCTGGCAAACTTTTGTATTTCTAGTAGAGACGGGGCTGTGCCATGTTGGCTAGGCTGGGCTTAAACTCCTGGTCTCAAGTGATCTACCTGCCTCAGCCTCCCAAAGTACTGAGATTACAGGTATGAGCCACCATGCCGGGCCAGGAAGGTACCATTTCTAAATGTCAAATCAGCAGGATCCCAATCTGATATTCTTCATGTGCCATAGATAAAATTTAAAAAAAATTTACTGAGAGCCTAGTTTGCATCAGGTCATGTGCTAAAAAACTACTTTGAATTTTTAAAAAATACACTGTGGGTACTTGGTTTTCAAGTATCAGGAAGGTTTAAAATCTAGTGAAACTAGAAGTAATTTTTTAAAAAGATAGAATCTGTCCTCCTGAGGAGCTTGCATATCTGACTGATGCTGGCACTGGGCCATACTGATGCACTGCCAAGTGACACTCTGTTGTAAGCACGGACTAAAGACAGTGGTAATTAACAGTGCTGGCACTGCTATATTAAGTACATGAGTATAATAGGCCACGCTTATACTGTTTCTAAAAGAGAGGGAGAACATAGAAAGTGTATTTATTAAGAGCTGTCTGCTTCCTTAGGAGTTTTTCTCTACTACCAAAACTTGAGATTGACTTTCAAAAACAAGACATAAATTTGACCATTACCAGGGCCCACTGTTACTGGTGGATTCTTATATATTTATGATGGTAAAGATAAAAGTGAAAGTAAATCACCAGATATGCTACCTTTTGAAATGCTGAGGCCTATAGTGACTGACATACCATTAAATTCCTCTTATCCCCAAATATCTGTCACCTGTATAATTCAGGAGACATGTACGTTCCTTTTCATGTAGATGCTGATGTGATTTGAAATCCCTTTACGTTCACTCCTCTATAATTCAACCACAGCTGAATGTTCTGTTAACCTTTATCTCTAGAACATAGTAAGGGAAAACATTTGATAATTCTGTTAAATGTTTCTTTTGAGTCAATTTTTTAATATTGACTTTTGAAATACAATGCCAATTCTCTTTACACAGGTCTTAATTTTACTCGTGGGAGTTAACCTGCTTAGTATGACTTTTTGGCTCACATTTTTTTCTTTCTGGTTCTCTGAACTGCCTTGAAAATAAGTTTCATTTTAAGAAATAAAATTCCCAGCTACTTTATGGTGTTTCTAGAAAAAGCAATAATAGAAAAGCAAATGTGGAAGCAGGAATTATGAAGTTTAGCTGTTAAAAAAGACGTTTTCAAAAGGAGGTTCTGTGAAGAATCCTGAGTCTCTACTTTCATTTTTAAAATTAAACTTTAAATTTATTGCAAAGTAAGACTACTGTAGCATCACCTCATTGCATTGGAGTATAACAAATATATCCATAGAGAAATCACAAGGAAATAAATTCATGAAAACACTCATAAAGCATTTAGTTTTATATGCACATATACAATCATGCATAAATATATTTTTTAAACTTTCATATTTCAGATGATGATTTGGGTTCAGCTTAATTACATGAACTTTTGATACTTGTCCTGGACTCTTAAACAATGAGAATAATGATGTAAAGATAATGTAAGATTCTTTTTTTTTTTTTCTTTTTTGAGACAGAGCCTTACTCTGTCACCAAGGCTGGCAGTATGGTGATGTGATTATGGCTCACTGCAACCTCAACCTCCTGGGCTCAGGTGATCCTCCCAAGTAGCTGGTAGTATAGCCATGTGCCACCATGCCTGGCCAGTTTTTTTGGTACTGTTTGTAGAGACAGCGTTTTGTCATGTTGCTCAGGCTAAGGTTCTTAATAAATACATGAAAATTTGATTTGTTCAGAATACTTTTTTTTTTTTTTTTTTTGAGATGGAGTCTCGCTCTGTTGCCCAGGCTGGAGTGCAGTGGTGCGATCTTGGCTCACTGCAACCTCCGTCTCCCGGGTTCAAGCGATTCCTAAGCTTTAGCCTCCCAAGTAGCAGGGATTATAGGCATACACTACCACGCCTGGCTAATTTTTGTATTTTTGGTAGAGATGGGGTTTCACCATGTTGGCCAGGCTGGTCTCGAATTCCTGACCTCAGGTGATCTGCCTGCCTTGGCCTCCCAAAGTGCTGGGATTACAGGCATGAGCCCCGGCATCTGGGCCCAGAATACTCTTTTTAAGTCAAGAGAGTGTAATACCTTGTAGAAATATTCTTAATGAGGACTGACACCAAAAGGATTTCTTTGTTTAAATTTCAGTTTATCTGAAAACACAGCAACTCAAACTGTATTGTCCAAGCATTGCTGTTGGCCAACATTTATATTGGATTGAGGAATTCTAATAGAGTAATAAGACTGTCTGAATATCAGTTAAATTGGTCTCAGAGAATTCTAGGGTTGGAAGCTGCTCTACTGGTATTGCTAGTCTGGCCTCACGTCATTTTAAATGTCCTTTCACAGCATCCCCGACTGCTGGGCTTGCAGCCTTTGCCTGAGAACTCCAAAGGAGAGGACATTTATGATCTCCTGAGGCTGGATGTTGTATTACAGTCACAGCATTCTTTTGTTCTTTTCTTTTCTCTTTCTTTCTCTTCTCTCTTTTCTTTTCTTTTCTTTCCCTCCCTCCCTCCCTCCCTCCCTCCCTTCCTTCCTTCCTTCCTTCCTCCCTTCTTTCTTGCTTTTCTTCCTTCTATCAGGGTGTTGCTCTGTCACCCAGGCTGGAGTACAGTAGTGTGATCAGGGCACAATGCAGCCTTGAAATCATAGGCTCTCAAGTGATCCTCCTGCCTCAGCCCCCCGAGTAGCTGGGACTACAGGTGTGAGCCACTATGCCCAACAGAGCATTCTGAATTTTGCTGACATCTGCCTCACTACAGCTCCCACTTAGCAGTTCTAACTTAGTCCTTTGGAGCAAACACAAAACTAATTTCACAATTTCTACCAAGTGTGTGAGGGCACCAGAGGAGTATGCGGCGAGGACCTCAGTGGGGTATCCTGGCCAGTCAGACTCACCCTGTAGGTCAGAGTCTGGGTCCTGTGCTGGACAGACCTCTGGGATGATGCACCATTTTAGGCTCTAGTACAGCAACAACAAGCACTAATCAAAGGACAGTACTGAGTGCCTGCTTTATGCCATGACTTTCATTATGTCATTCAATTCTCACCGTAACTCAAATATCATTATTCTAAAGATGAGGAAACTGAAACTCAGACATTAAGTAACTTCCTCAAGGACATAGAGGAAGCAAGTACTGCCATCAGAATTCTAACCTTTGTCTGCCGCGTTGCCTCCTGGAGGGTCTCACCAGGGGTGATGACCTAACCTGTGTCCCTTCACACGTCTCCTCATTGGCTCTCCTCATTGGCCCACACGTTCTACATTGTTTCTTCTGAATGAACTCAACCTGGAGAGCGAAGGCTTCCAGACCTGCCAAACCAACATTATTGTTGATTCTAATCTCTCTCCTCTTCCCGGTACTTCTCTCTTCTCATCACCAAAATTAAGCATATTACATTCAAACGCATCACCCTTCTCCTGTCTAGGGACACATTTCTAAGTTAAATCTACCTCAATAGAAATAAGAAACCTCTCCTTTCATACCTGTCCTCAACAGGGTCAAAAGAATCTTTGGGCCTGGCACATGGCTCATGCCTGTAATCCCAGCACTTTGGGAGGCCGAGGCAGGCGCATCATTTGAGGTCAAGAGTTCGAGACCAGCCTGGCTAACATGGTGAAACACTATCTCTGCTAAAAATACAAAAAGTAGCCAGGCATGGTGGCGTGCACCTGTAATCCCAGCTACTCAAGAGGGTGAGGCACAAGAATCACTTGAACCCAGGAAGTGGATGTTGCAGTGAGCCAACATCCCTCCACTGTACTCCAGCCTGGGCAACAGGGCGAGACTCTACCAAAAAAAAAAAAAATCTTAGACTGGCTTGGTGTAAGGTTGGGGAATCCCAGCTAAATGGTTCATCATGACCAGGTTAAACAGTTATTTCATCTTCTGCAGTGATGAGTGTGAGTCTTCCAGTTCTGTTCCTGATGTGGAACTAAAGAGCTGAATACCACAACTGTAACGAGAGCATATATGAGCTTTGTCCTTGGCCTGTTTTCAGGTGAAATTTAATAGCTCAATGAAATGGAGCTCTGGGAAAACATTGCAACATATATAATACTTAAGATATAGCAAGAATGGTATCTCTCCAGTTATTCACATAGTATTTTAAAGGACCTTTCACACAATCCTTGTGTCCTTGTCACTACTCACTCAGTAAACTGTAAACTCTTTTTTTTTTTTTTTTTTTTTGACAAGAGTCTTGCGCTGTCACCAGGCTGGAATGCTGGAATACAGTGGCGCAATCCTGGCTCACTGCAACCTCTGCCTCCCTGGTTCAAGTGATTCTCCTGCCTCAGCCTCCCAAGTAGCTGGGATTACAGGCACGTGCCATCACGCCCGGCTAATATTTGTATTTTTAGTAGAGACGGGTTTCACCATGTTGGCCAGGATGATCTTGATCTCCTGACCTCGTGATCTGCCCGCCTTGGCCTCCCAAAGTGCTGGGATTACAGGCCTGAGCCAGTGTGCCTGGCCAACTGTAAACTCTTTGAGGGTAGAGTACGTACTGTGTTCATAATTTTCTCTCTCATAGTTCTTAGTACAGTGCCTTTCCCACAGCATCTGATTAATGATTTTTTTCATGAATAAATGAATGAATAAAAGAAATATAAAGGTGTCTTTATATGGTCAATATCAATCTAGCTCAAGTAGTAGTGAGTCAGTTTCGGTCATTTTGAAGCAAGAAAATACTTAACAGGAAATACCAGGACAAGAAGAAGAATATGATGATATCTAAAATCTTTGGTTAGTTATGCATCTGAGGTTACATGGATCTGGCAGCAGAGTTTTAAGTACATTTCCATATGACATTCTGAGCGTGATTTGGTGTTAGAATTTTAAAGCCTCTCTGTTCCATGCTTGATAGAGTCCTTTCTCAAAAATTAACAAAATACAAAAGCTACACCTGATTGTCTTAAAGGATGCCTGTATTTAAATAGAGAAATTATTTTTATGACTAAGATAAGAAAATCATATAAATAGAAAATGTGCCATGTAGGTAATGTGATCTGTCAAATAATTGTAAAGTTTTTTTCCTCTCCTTCAATTTCCTCCTGCTGCCCTGCCCCTTCATCTCTGTCATGAGGGGGAAACTGTTACGATGCTCATAGTGTGTGGACTCTGTCTTGGATAATGAGTTGAAGGAACTACTTTTTTTTTTTTTGTAGTGGAGTCTCGCTCTATCACCCAGGCTGGAGTGCAGTGGCATGATCTTGGCTCACTGCAAGCTCTGCCTCCCAGGTTCAAGCGATTCTCCTGCCTCAGCCTCCCAAGTAGCTGGGATTACAGGTGTGTACCACCACACCCAGCTACTTTTTGTATTTTTAGTAGAGATGGGGTTTCACCATGTTGGCCAGGCTGATCAGCCTCCCGAAGTGCTGAGATTATAGGCGTGAGCCACTGCACTTGGCCTTGAAGGAACTACTTGTTAAGTCCCTACTTTAGTAGGTCTGAGGAAAGTGTTAACTTCTTGTGGAAAAGGCCACAGATCTTGTCTGGTTAGCAGACGCCACTTTCACTATTCAGGAGCTGTTCACACATGTTCAAAAATTGTGGGATGAGGAGAGAGGAGGAAGAGTGGCTTTTATGCCACCAGACCTCCACTCTTTTTATTATCACAGGTGCAAAATGTCCCCATCTCCTGCCCAATGGGAGACAGCACTAGATCTGGTGGTCTGATGAGATCTCCTCTGACGCTCAGCTTGTGTGTGCATCAGCCACCTGCCAGGGAACTCCGCAGCTGTACAGATGAGTTCCAGGCCTACTTCCCCAGAGCAGGCTGGCTCCCTGTGGTCTCTCTCTCCTCATAGCAGGCTTCCAGGGCCTTTTCTCTTGGTAATTGTCAGTCCCTGAAGATAAGCACGTAGGCCCTTTTTATTTTGAGACTTTACTGTTAAACAAAAAAATAGCAGCATTAGGAAATCACAAGTCTCAGACCCACTTCCCCTTCTGGAAGCCCCTTGGGACATAGTTTTTATTCCTTGTGTTGGGCTTTCTGTTCTTTTTTCATTTTTATTTTTTTTTATTATTATTATACTTTAAGTTTTAGGGTACAGGTGCACAATGTGCAGATTTGTTACATATGTATCCATGTGCCATGTTGGTGTGCCGCACCCATTAACTCGTCATTTAGCATTAGGTATATCTCCTAATGCTGTCCCTTCCCCTCCCCCCACCCCACAACAGTCCCCGGAGTGTGATGTTCCCCTTCCTATGTCCATGGGCTTTCTTTTGTTACTGACTTCTTCCCCCTTCTCCCATTAAAGGAAAAGTTAGCTCTCAAGGAAACCTCATTCCCAGCACGTAAGCCTGAAGATGCAGGGATGCGGAATGGTCCATACTTTTTTTGTTTCAGCCTGGGAGCTCACATCTGTGGGGGATGTCCTCACGTTATTAGCTCTAAGACATTCGGGGCATTTCCTCAAAGCCTTCATTTTCTTTAGCAATCCAAATAACATTATCTCATCCAATGTGAAGTGTTCATTGAGCCTTCCTTCCCCTAAATTCAGCATAAGTCATAACCATTGTAGACTGTGGCAGTGTATTATTTGCCCAAATATGAATTCAGTATTGTTTGACTGGTAAAGCTTGATTAGTAAAGAATAATGGTAAATTGGCCTGGCTCCTGAGATTCTCAGGCAAAGTCCATGCTGGCTTGAGTTCTCTGTAAGTTGACTTTAGATGACATCTTTCATGTTTGGAAAACAATATTCCAGACATGAAATAAAAAACTGTGAGTCACACAATCAACATAATACTAGGCTTGGGCCATCGCTGCTTTTAGAGTATTATGTTTTAGTGCTCATTTAATTATCTGTTTGCTATAAAAGTTGGCAATCCTGACTTTCCTCTCCAATGTAAACAAAATAATATTATCTAATTCCTTTGCTGTTTATTGACATCATAGCAGAAACTCTTAAATTTTATTTTAAAAACAGAGTTAGATTTTCCTCGTAATAGATCTAAAAGAGGTGAAATTGAATGTTCCTTTTGCAAGCAAACAAGCTTCTGTCACTACTAGTAAGAAAAGTATTATAAGTAAAGGAGGATCTAAAGAGAGGTCTTTTTATCAGTCATGACACATGGGTGAGTTGACAGCCTAGAGTCTAGAAGTCACCTTTGGCAGTCTGGAAATTTGGTATCTTCAGGTTACCGACTGCTAAGTGAACTCAGGGGTATTGACTGCTATTAACTGGTCAGTATATTCTCTGTGCTGCAGCAGAGTCTATATGGGAAATCAAGTGACAATTGAAAGTTTGCTTGGTGAGCATGACGTCAGAGCCAAAGGGAGTTGGATGGTCTGAGTGGCATATGTCACAGCCCCAGGGGCAGGACGTCCTCCTCTCCACTCCAGAGACAGTGTTGTAGAACAGAGCTGATTGCTTGTCCACTTGGCTTGCCTAGTGATGGAAACCGAGCATGAATAGCCTCTCTTGTTAAAGTAGAACACAAAACCCTCTAAGGTTTGAGCATATGAGAGGTCTGGAAGACGAGACTGTGCATGCAGTTACCAACTTGTCCTCCTGGATTTTCCCTCTCCTGCCAGTTCCCTCTCTTTGACTTTGGGTGTTCATCACCATCTTCAGCCCCAGGGTATATTGTGCTCTCTAAAAGACTGGTCAAAGGGAAGCATCAGACCTCTTCCTGTGGTTCTCAGTACAACTGAGATAGGCTGCAACAGCCAATGAGTGTCTTATTAAAATTAATACAAAGCTGAAGGATACAAACATGTACCCAAACTGTAAAAAGTTGATGGTTGATGGAGGATAAATTTCTGTACCGGAGCTTGCAGCAAAAGGTTGGGAAATCTAAGCCAAGCAATTAGTCATGACCAGGTTAAACAGTGACTTCATTTTCTAAAGTGATGCCTTTTCAAAGAGTACTGCCCTTTTGAAAGCATCTTTACCTCTGCCAGGCAGCTACAACTGAATAGCTTGCGTGTCCTTTATTAGCCTGCTTTACTTTTGCAGATGGCTCATCTCATTTTTAATAGATTCTCATACAGCTCATTCTTAGGGTTGCACCATTTCTGACATTGTCCTCATTCTGGGAAGCGTCATAGGAATGTCTTCTTTTTCTGGCTTGTTTAGGCTATCTTTATGAAGGCATTTAAAAATATTCAACATTTTTTCAATCAATAGCAGCCATTTTTTTTTCTTTTGATACCGGGTCTTGCTCTGTCACCCAGGCTGGAGTGCAGTGGCCCATGATAGCTCACTATAACCTTGAATTCCTGAGTTCAAGCGATCCTCCTGCCTCAGCCTTTCAAGTAGCTAGGACTACAGGCATACACTACCACACCTGGCTAAGTTATTTTATTTTTGCAGAAACAGGGTCTTGCTATTTTGCCCAGACTAGTCTCGAACTACTGGCATCAAGTGATTGTCCCACCTTGGCCTCCCAAAGCACTGGGATTACAGACCTGAGCCACGGCACCTGACCCAGCAATTGCTTTTTGTTTTTGTTTTTACTTCTGAGGCAGGGTCTCCCTGTTACCCAGGCTGGAGTGCAGTGGTGCGATAG
This sequence comes from Hylobates moloch, assembly GCF_009828535.3. NCBI lineage: Eukaryota > Metazoa > Chordata > Mammalia > Primates > Hylobatidae > Hylobates > Hylobates moloch. The sequence continues at coordinate 40,483,875 of NW_026652288.1, read as the reverse complement.
TGGCTCATTGAAGCCTTGGCCTCCCTGGCCTCAGGTGATCCTCCCACCTCAGCCTCCTGAGCAGCTGGGCCTACAGGTGTGTGCCATCATGCCCAGCTAATTTTTGTAGCCTTTTTTTTTTTTTTTTTTTTTTTTGTAGAGATGGAGGTTCGCCATGTTGTCCAGGCTAAGCCATTGTTTTTCAAGTTCAAATTGTTTCATCTTTGGTCAATAGGAAGGAGCCTATTTATGTGACTTTTGTGTCCTTTTGACTTGACCCCATTAATTGTGAAACATTTCCTTTCGTTTTGAGGTCATCAAAATGTTTCAGGTCATCTTGTACTTTTTCTGACCCAAACCTGGAATCAGTCACTCCTCAAAGGAGCCTTAGTTCCTTTGAGTGGGGAATGGTTTTTAGAGACCATAACCTGGGTGCTGGGGGTGTTCATTGCTGCTGAGTTGTCCTTACTTCTAAACCTATTCAATGAATGTATGTATTTTTTTGAAAAGAAAAAAAAATGAGTTTATACTAGTGTTTCCCATATAAATATATAATTGTAATATTTTAAAGAAAACTTAATTACTTTGGTTGTACACATATTTTCTATTACATTGAAAACATCTTGACTCCATTTGATGTTAGCATAATTATTTATTTGCTTTATCCTGTAGTGGATATGAGAATTTAAGAAATATGAATATTATTAATAACAAGAATACTACTGAGTGAAATGTAAGATTTCTTTGCAGTTTTATTTGCTCTGGGAATATGTACCACTGTTGATGTACAGTCATAATATTGTGTTCTATGTCAACTTAAGAGAGAGAATTATTTTTTTCTGTGTTCTTATGCTATCAGTGGGATAGTCCATTAGGTTGACTTGTTTCCATTACTTTTCAATTGTTAGGGTTTTCTTTTACAATTTAAAAATAATTTATTCATTTATAGTCAGGGACTAGGTCTGTTGCTTAGGCTAGAATGCAGGGGTGCAATCATAGCTCACTGCAGCTTTGAGCTCCTGGTTTCAAGACATGCTCCTGCCTTGACCTCCCAAAGTGCTAGGATTACAGGTGTGAGCCACCGTGCCCAGACTATTTTATGTATTTTCAAAATTTATTTTTATTTTTATGTCTTTTTAAGAGATGGGGGTCTTGCTATGTTGCCCCAGCTGGCCTCAAACTCTTGGGGCTAAGCAATTTTCCCACTTCAGCCTGCCAAGTAGCTGGGACTATAGGCATGTTGCTCCATCATCCTGGTTTTTTAAACATTTAATTTGTTAATATTATTAATATAGTATTATTCCAGAGCCAAAACTACAGGAGGTACATCAAGAGAGGAGTCAGTTTTCCATTCTTGTCTCCTCCACAATGTTCCTTCTCCTATACAAGTTTTCTAATTTGTTTTTGGTTTATCCATCTAGTGTTTCTTTTTATAAATATTAGCAAACACAAATGTCTTTATGTCCCCCCATACCCTTTCTTTCATCCATTTTATTTATTTTTATTTATTTGTTTGTTTTTGTTTTTTTTTATTAATTTTTTTTGCACACAAAACAATAAACATTTTCTAAAAATACATACAAACAAAAAGATACATATCAAACATATTAGGAAGGTTGCACATGGGAAGACGGGGAATAGAAATCGGGGGTGGGAATTAAAGAAAATAAATGAGAGAGTGACTTTGTATGGATCAATGATAATAACTCAATCCTCTATTTGACAAAGAAGAAGGAGAAGGAAGAGGAAGAAAAAGCAAGTGGGATAAAGGATCAGAAAGGGAGGAAAATAGAAAAAATTAGAGTATGACTCCAGGGTAGACCTGTTTTGTTGTCTCTGGGTGGGTTGATTGGTTTGTCTATTGTATTTTTCATATGTTTTGCCCTGTTGGCCAGGCTGGTCTCGAACTCCTAGCCTCAAGTGATCAACCCGCCTCGGCCTCCCAGAGTGCTGGGACTACAGGCGTGAGCCACCACATCCAGCCCCCACCTTGCGTCTGGCCTCTGTGGTAGACCTTCCAGACGGGGCGGCCAGGCAGAGGCGCTCCCCACTTCCCAGACGGGGCGGCCGGGCAGAGACGCTCCTCACTTCCCAGACGGGGTGGCGGGGCGGCGGGGCAGAGGCACTCCTCACATCCCAGACCGGGTGGTGGCCGGGCAGAGGCGCTCCTCCCTTCCCAGACAATGGGCGGCCAGGCAGAGGCGCTCCTCACTTCCCAGACGGGGCGGCCGGGCAGAGACGCTCCTCACTTCCCAGACGGGGCGGCCGGGCAGAGGCGCTCCTCACTTCTTCCCAGACGGGGCGGCCGGGCAGAGGCGCTCCTCACTTCTTCCCAGACGGGGCGGCCGGGCAGAGGCGCTCCTCACATCCCAGACCATGGGCGGCTGGGCAGAGGCGCTCCTCACTTCCCAGATGATGGGCGGCCGGGCAGAGGCGCTCCTCACTTCCCAGATGGGGCGGCCGGCCAGAGGCGCTCCTCACTTCCTAGACGGGGTGGCGGCTGGGCAGAGGCGCTCCTCAACTCCCAGATGGGGCAGCCGGGCAGAGGCGCTCCTCACATCCCAGACGATGGGCGGCCAGGCAGAGACGCTCCCCACCTCCCAGACGGGGCGGCGGCCGGGCAGAGGCTGCAATCCCAGCACCCTGGGAGGCCAAGGCAGGCTGCTAGGAGGCGGAGGCTGCAGCGAGCCAAGACCACGCCACTGCACTCCAGCCCGGGCAACACCGAGCACCAAGTGAGCGAGACTCCGTCTGCAGTCCCAGCACCTCGGGAGGCCGAGGCGGGCAGACCACTCGAGGTCAGGAACTGGAGAGCAGCCTGGCCAACGTGGCGAAACCGCGCCTCCAGCCAAAGGACAAAAACCAGGCAGGGGTGGTGGCGCGCGCCCGCAATCCCAGGCAGCCGGCAGGCCGAGGCAGGAGAATCACGGGAGCCGGAGGCAGGGAGTCTGCAGCGTGCCGACTATACTCCAGCCCGGGCAACAGAAGGAAGAAGGGAAGGAAAGGAAAGGACAGTAAAGGACAGGGAAGGGAAGGGGAAGGGAAGGCTCTTTCATCCATTTTAATGGTAAATATTCTATTGGTGAATATTGCCGTTTGAGAATGACTTTTTTTTTTTTTTAAACCATAATGATGGGCAATAGTTCAGAACTACTGAAGTCTGGCTGGAGAGATGAGGAACATTACTTTTAAATACTGCTTGAAAAGAGAACACTTTTTTTCTGGAAGCCCATTTTTCTAAAAGAAACAGTTTTTTTCCTTCATTTTCTCCGCGCATCTGTAATCTGCCAGGAAATAATTCAACGCAATTCGGGCTGAAATGCCTCGCTGCCTGCGGTTGGGTCACGGCCCCTTCTGAGACTGCTCGGAAGTGGGAGAGGACGCTTGCCCTCACGGGTGTTCTGCCCCTGAGACTGGCGCCCCTTGGTGCTCCCTCTGTTCCTCCCAGATCTTGGGAGAAGCACGGACATCTCTGTTTCTGATTTGGTCCCCGAACGCAGTTGCGCGCCCACCGGCTCCCTGTCTCTGGCGCTTCTGGGCGCGGGGGAGCGGCCCCGCCTACGCACGGCGGTGCCGGGATTGGGGGCGGGCACGCAGCCTCCGTCTCCCGCGCGCTCGCTCGCTCGCTTGCTCGCTCCCGCCCTCCCCGCTTTGAGCGATCTCCTGCCTCAGCCTTGCAGGCTCCGCACTGCAGATGCCTGCTGGCTTCCCTGCGCTCGGCGGCTCCCGCGGTGCCCCGCAAGTCCCCGTGACCCTCCAGCACTGGCCGGCCGTGCACTCCCTGCTCCCAGGGGCCGGTCAGCCGCAGACACTCACCCAGCTCCGCGAGCTCAGCCGCTCAGCCAGTGGGGTAGCGGGGACCGAGACGGACGGTGGCTGTGCCAGAGCCCGGGGCGCTCTCGGATGCGGCAGGACAAGCTGACCGGGTCTCTGAGGCGCGGGGGGAGATGCCTGAAGCGGCAGGGCGGCGGCGTGGGCACCATCCTGAGCAATGTGCTCAAGAAGCGCAGCTGCATTTCACGGACCGCGCCCCGGCTGCTCTGCACCCTGGAGCCGGGTGAGGACCCAGGGCTGCAGATGGGGCGCTGGAAAGTAGCGCCGGGGCTGCCCGCGCTTCTGCCTAGCCTGACTCCGTCTAGGCCAGGGAGCTCTGGGGAAAGTCCGCATGCCACCTGGTGCTGGGCACCGCGTTGGCACCTGCAGGGAGCGATCGGTCTGGAAGGGTAGAGGGTAGACAGGGGTCTGGGCGGGGCAGCGGCCTCCCCAGGCGCGGAGAACCCGCTGCTTCCACCCTCTGCCAGCGGACCCCCACCCTGCGGCCTATGCGCTCGGCTTTCTCCGCGTGGCGGGGAAGTGCGGGTGGCTACCCGGGCCCTCAGAGGCCGCACCACCTATTGTGTTCCAGGCTCGCAGGAAGCCAGACCTTGCGAGAGGTGTATCGGGGCGGAGAGAGGCACAGGTTTGACGCTGGAGGTCGGAGGGGGAAGACAGTGGCTGCAAAGGCAAAACCGGGTGTTATTTTCCCAAGAGTCCCTTCAGCGTGAGTGCCGGGGTCAGCTCGAACTGGAGCCTGTAATTTGTGAGTGCGAGTGGGGAGCAGCAGGAGATCGTTTTCATAGGTGAGGTCCGGGAACGAGCCTGGTCGTGCTAGGCAAGGCCCTTCCCGCTGTCAGCCTGTGTTTACCCATCCCTGCTTCTCCAGGCTGCATAACTCCGCGTCGGCTCCATCACCCGGCATCCCTCCCCGGGATTTTAAGAGCCTGGCCCTAGCGCGGGCTCCTGGGCACAGAGGTTTCTGGCAAGGAGTGGCCGCCGAGGGAGTTGGCTATACTCTCACTGGTGCTTGGCGCTCACCTGTTCCCTGGAGTGGCACCGGCTGGGATGCGTTCCAGGCGGGTTCACTGTCCCCGGCCCCCGCCCCCCAGCGCCAGCGCCTTGGGGACCTGCTGTAGAGCCGCAGGAGAATCGAGGTGCCGAGTCCCAAAGGGTGGGATGCGGCGCTGCCTTTCCCAACCTCGTGGTTTCTTTGTTTTTCTCCCCTAGGAAGTGTCTAGTTGCAGAGGCTGTAGTATTTATTCACCATCTTCCTTTACCTCTTTTTTTTTTCTTTTAAGTCTCCTTCCCACGTTAAAAGTAAGTGTTTTGTATTTCTGAATCCGGAATAGCTGTGATTATCAGATGAAACATAAACCTTCTCTCTGCCCGTATTCTGTTAGAAGAAAAGCGGGTGAAAGTGACCTGGTTTAAGCTTTTGCATGCAGGCGGCGAATCAATTTCAGTTAAATCCTCTTGCTCATTTTTGATCATGAGAGGATAGTTGTGGTTTTGGCCAACTAACCCCTGCTGGGTTTCACTATGAGAAGGCAATCGGCATGATGCCCAGCGGTGCCCCGGAAAAGTCAGAAGAGCATATTGATCAGACATACAGGGAATCCTTGTAGTGCGGCAAGAATAAGTCAGCGCGGGACCAAATTTCCTGGTCTTTGTTATCAAGCAAACGTCATGATTATACATTCCTCCATTCAGCACCTCGGGTCTGGACAGCAACCTCACTTGTTTCAGCGTACCTTAAAGTGTGCGCTGGGCTGGAAACACTCCTGTGGCCATTGTTATCACCGTTCTACGTTTGGGCAGGACTTCGTTTAAACCACCTCAGAGAGAGGCGGATCCATGTGGTACTTAATATTCCTTCGGAGAAAAAAAAACTTATCTATCCAGGCAGAGTATGGTTATGGCCCTGAAGCTTTAAAAAGAAATATCAAGGCATTGATTAGATGCCTGGGATTCTCTGCCACAGCTTCCTTTGGAAACCTAGGACCCAACTCATGCATTTACAGCGCTCTTCCAGGGTTCCATGAACACCTGCATACTGACATGGGCTGGCAAAAATCAGATACATCTCTTTCCAGCTTCTTGACTCTGTGTATATATATATATTTAAAAAGACCAGTCTACTTGATTACTTACTATTATTTCATAAATTCTGAAGATTGGTCCTATTCATACCAACCCCTAAGAAGTGGAATTTGTGGAGAAGTTTTTAGTACACCTAATCTGCAATCAATAATCTTAGAAACAAAAATGCTATCATTTGACTTTTGAAATTTGTAAAACTTAATGTTATTGATAGTATTTGGCATTTCTTGGTCCTTGAACTTTTGGGCAATAATTCCTTTAAAAAATGGGGCCAGGTGGCGTGGCTCATGTCTGTAATCCTAGCACTTTAGGAGGCTGAGACAGGTGGATCACTTGAGATCAGGAGTTTCAGACCAGCCTGACCAACATGATGAAACCCTGTTCTACAAAAAATACAAAAATTAGCTGTGTGTGGTGGCACATGCCTATAATCCCAGCCATTCGGGAGGCTGAGGTGGGAGGATTGCTTAAGCCCAGGAATTCAAGGCTGCATTGTGCTATGATTGTGCCTGTGAATAGCCACTATACTTCAGCCTGGGTGATATATTGAGACTCTATCTCTTAAAAAGAAGGAAAGGAATTGAGACTGAGATAGGTTAGATAAATTGTTTCAGTCTAGGAACCAAGTCGAATGGAGGACTGTGTGACTCCAAGCCTGTGGTGTCATTTTTTGTTTTTGTTTTTGTGGTACTCCAGGCATCTATGTAAATCACCATCATACCCTATTGCTGTAGGGTATTTTCCTGTTTTAAGAATCAATATGCTTACCTTTTGGCAAAATTGACTAAAATTTAGTAAAGATACATACTTTAAAAAAATTTGTCATGGACACAGGAAGGGGAACATCACACTCCGGGGACTGTTGTGGGTTGGGGGAGTGGGGGAGGGACAGCATTAGGAGATATACCTAATGCTAAATGACGAGTTAATGGGTGCAGCAAACCAACACGGCACATGGATGCATATGTAACAAACCTGCACATTGTGCACATGTACCCTAAAACCTAAAGTATAATAAAAAAAATTTGTGATGATTCAGTAGAATCAAGCTTTTACTAGTATTTTTGATATAATTTTTATAGTCTCCAAAAATAACATCTATTTATGTATTTTTGTTTCAGGAGTTGATACCAAGTTGAAATTCACTCTTGAGCCATCTTTAGGTCAAAATGGTTTTCAGCAGGTAACTTTGGTTTTGAAAACACTCTTCTTTTGGGGGTACCAACAGGGCACATTGAGATATATTCTCAAAGTGGAAATAACATATTCTTTGATATGAATGTGAAGACGAGTCACTTCAAAAATATTTCAGGTGAAGTAGCTTTTGAGCTACAAGTGGCCTGGGTTTATATTTGCAATGGCAAATTTTGCACTTTCTATTAATGGTACATGTGTGAAAAATTTTTAAATGAATAAATTTCACACCTGTACCATAATGTCTATTATTCTGAACCCCGTAATATATATTTTGGCTTATTAACCAGAGCTTCCCAACCATTTTGTCTGTACTGCAAAGGGGTCACAGATGTTTTAAGGGTGCCCAAGGGGTGGGACGCGGCACAGTAATAGCCATGGACTGATCTTTTCTGTCTGAAAGAAGCTTTGACTGTTTACCCCATTGTGCTGTGCAAATTTCAACACATTCTATGAATGTCAAGATGGGAAAAAGATTGCAAAGTGCTTATGTAGGTCACTGTGATCACCTCTTGGGATTTCTTCTTTGTTCCTAGTGGTACGATGCTCTCAAGGCAGTTGCCAGGCTATCCACAGGAATACCAAAGGAATGGAGGAAAAAGGTAAGGAGGACTCATAGGGCTAGAATACAGAAGGATCATCACTGCCCTTCTTTAAAGCCTCTGGAATGTCAAAAAATATATTCTAGGTTTAGTTACTTGAAAACCTGTCTTGATTATTCATTCCTGCAATAAATATTTATTGATTATTCTGTGCCAAGTAACGTTCTAGGTTCTGGGGATACAGCAGTGGAAAAAAACAAAACAGACCAAAGTTTTTTGTCCTCATGGAGCTTACAATGAATAAAATATAAAGTATGTCAGATGGTAATAAGTGCCATGGATAAAAATAAAGTGCAGAGAGAAATAAAGAGCGTTTAGGAGAAAAGGGGTAAGGAGGTGGAATTTTAAATAGCGAGGTGACATTCGAGTAGGCCCCTGAAGGAGGTGAGAAGCCAGCCATGCAACTACCTGGGAGGAGATACTCCAGGCAGAGGGAACAGCCAGCACAAGCACCCTCAGCCCTCAGGGGGGAGCATCTTGCATCTGGGTTGTATTCAAGCAAAGATGGGGTGGGGCGGGGCTGGGGCACAGTGAACAAAGGGTGAAGCAATAGGTGAGGGGGTCATAGAGGTAATGTGGTGGGTTGAGGGGGTGGCAGATCATGGAGAAACTGGTAGGCTACCATAGGTCTTGGGCTTTTGCTCAGTGTGAGATAGGAAGCACTGGGAAGTTTTGAGCAGGGGAGTGACATGATCTGACTTTTATTATGAATGGGCTACTCTGGGTACTGACTTGAGAATATGAGAGACAAGGGCTGAAGTAGGGAGACCAGTAGGAGGCTTGCAGTAGCTCAGGCAACAGATGCATCAGGATTGTGGTAGTGGAGATGGAAATCCTAGATACATTTTAAGGCTGAGCTCACATGAATTCCTATTGGATTGAATATAAGGTATAAAAGGGATGTCAAAGATGACTTCAAGATTTTGGCCTGAGTGATTGGGAGGTAGAATTACTGTTTACTCAGATGGGAGGAGTAGGTGAGGTGTGTGTGTGTCTGTACATGTAGGTAGGGTAGGTGGTGGAATAAGTGATTGGTTTTGGATCTGTTAAGGTTGAGATGCCTATTAGATATCTAATTTGAAGGTATCAAGTGAGCATTTGGATATATGCTTCTGAGGTTAGGAGAGAAGTCTGGCTGGATATATAAATCAATGTTTATTCCTGCTAAATCATGTTTAAATACCAAAACTTGAAATACACACTTAGGATATTAATTTATAAGCCTAATCTTTGTATTTCTAGAATTTGAAAATTGAGGGTTCCTCAAAATATTCATAAAAATGACATTATGAAATATATGTCAGAAACAGATTTTCTGGATAAGATAATCAAAGAGTAAAAATATCCAGTGGCTCTTTTTAAAAACTTACTCATTATGGGAGCCCATCTGTCAGTTTTGTGTATGTGTGTGAGAGGGATGGTTTAAAGGCAGAGGCCACTCCATGGTGAAAAAGAGCCCCATTCACCATGAGTGACCAGATGGCTCTTGCCCAAGTGTGGAGAGCAATACAGAGCTAAGTAAAACAAGCTTATGAGATTATACAGGTTATTCAATGAACAGAAATACAATTTGAAAATCTTCTTGGTTTGTCTTTCTAACAGTATCCCTAATGCCTGGATTGCTGCTTGACACATAGTGGGAACTCAACAAATATTTATTGAAAGAGTAAATGAAAGGCCCTAAATGGCGCAAATCAGTACAGCAAACATTTCAGTGAGGCTCTTTTAGATTTCTACTTACGAGTGATAGCTGGTCTAGGGACACTTCCCATTTTCTTGTCGAATGCAATAACTACTTTCTAATAAAGGTGAAGTTATGTATTCTACTTTGGCATTCTCCTTTGTCTATGTAATATTTTAGGTTTGGTTGACCTTGGCAGATCATTATTTACACAGTATAGCCATTGACTGGGACAAAACCATGCGCTTCACTTTCAATGAAAGGAGTAATCCTGATGATGACTCCATGGGAATTCAGATAGTCAAGGTAATGCCCCTGAACTTGGCCTGTCATCCTAATATAGAAGAAAGACTCTAAGAGCCAGTTGCTTTTTGGACAGAGGATCAAATGATCTCTGCCTTCTGGTTTGAATGTCTGTATATTTTCTGCCTTCTCATATCATTAGCTTTTTCATGGGGAACCTTGACAATGTGTTGTCTGCGTAAATTTAAATGTTACCAGTAAGAAGAAAATGTTTGCGAATGAGCTTTCATTCATATTCAACTTATTAATCTTCCTCACACTATAGGAAGGACACTTTGTCATGGGTCAAGGATGCCAACTGGATTTTTATATAAAAGTCACTGATTGAAAAAGTTAGTTAAGTATATTTCATATGAGAATCATTTGGTTCTTATTAGAGTCTTTGATAGTTTCTTAACTGCCAGTTTCTAAAGACAGGTTCACAGGTAGGGTCTACTTCCAACCACCTTGTGGGTTCAAGCCAGCTGTGTAGGCAGCTGTGGCTTGCTTACTTGGGTTATTACAGTTGAACAGAGCCTGCTGCTAAAAGCCAAGGATACTGATTCTGTTTGATCCCAGTATTATCCTCTTACATAAGGCTCTAGCACATGGTTTTTGATTTTGTATGAGTACATTACAGTGTGATACTAAGCTGGGGTTTTAAAAGGAAAGTTGTTTCATCCAAATTTTGGCCACCTCAAGATGGCTAATGTTTTGGCATATTTGGAGATTTTTTTTAAGGAGGAAGTACTAACTAAAATGAGCTACTTTCTGTTCTAACTTGGTTTCAGACAAATGCTAAAAAAGTTATGCAATTTTACATTGTGTACTAAAAAGCCTTTGCATTATTCACATTTAAGCTATATATTTGGAATTTTAGAATATGTTTCACAGAGATGAAGTATCTCATATTTGAAATATTTCCTTTTTGTCTAACTGGTGAATTAAGGCAATGCACCTTTTTTAACAATCATCTTATTAAGAGTATCTTTTGTTTTCTCATTGAAGTGAATGCTGTGTCAGTTAATGATTTCAGCTCTTGAAAATTGTAGTTCCTGCTTAGTAATTGAATTATAGATATTGCCTTCATTAAAGCATAGCAAATATTTCTGTCTTATATACATTCATAAAATAATTTGAATAGAATGATTTTTCTCTCTATAATCACATTTTTTGCTATTTTGATTTCACTCTATGTTATTTAGAGTTTTGATAGCTAAATATTATACTTTATTTGTAGAAAGGAAGAATGTTAGCCTCAATCATACATGTATTGTGATGACTATTGTTTTACCTGAGAAATATTATTAAAACAAACTATCAATTTATATGAAATTATAATGTAATTATTGTTAATTCTGAGCTACTTTTTGTGGTAATCCTGGAAACATTTTAAGTTGAAAATTTGCCTGACTGAAATTCCTCTTGCAAATCTCTCTTAAACAGCATATTACAAAATATTATGAAAAAGAAAGCTGAAAATGCATTTTGACTCATATGTATAAAAACATACACATTTTTTAAAAATAAAATTTATGTTGATAGTTTGACTCTGTTTACTGAGTCAAAAAAATAAGGTTTTTTTTGGAAAGAATATTAGGAGTTATTTTTGAAAATATTGTTTCCCTTCCATTTAGGACCTTCACCGCACAGGCTGTAGTTCTTACTGTGGCCAGGAGGCTGAGCAGGACAGGGTTGTGTTGAAGCGGGTGCTACTGGCCTATGCCCGATGGAACAAAACTGTTGGGTACTGCCAAGGCTTTAACATCCTGGCTGCACTAATTCTGGAAGTGATGGAAGGCAATGAAGGGGATGCCCTGAAAGTGAGTAGCAGGCTCTGACAAAGGCAACAGACATTCTTCTGAGAGTGAGAAATTGGAACTATAATCTCTCTTCCTTGATGTCTCATCCTTTTCCAAGGTGTTTGACACACCTTTGTAATGACCTATGATAGCATTTCCTCCAGGTTAGAGCCATGTCAAGTGACAGATTCATGCAGCTGCCAACTATGAGGCAAATGATTATGTGTTTAGTCTCATTTATACGACATCATATTTTTAAAGCAAGTTAAATATTAATTGTATTAATTATTCATTGTTGTTCAACAAATTAACTGCTTAAAACAGCAAACGTATTATCTTACAGTTTCTTTGCATCAGAAATCTAGACACAGCCTAACTGCCTCAAGGACACATCACTGTCGCGGTTAAACTGTTGGTTGGTGTTGCAATCTCATCTGAAGGCTCAATTGGGGGTGGGCATTGGCTTTCAAGTTTGTTTATGTGGTTGTTGGCAAGATTTAATTCCTCACAGGCTGTTGGACTGAGGCCCCGGTTCCTTGCTGGCTGTTGACTGGAGGCCTTTTATAGTTCCTTGCCATGTGGCCTCTCCATCTCTCAACCCAGTGGCTGGCACCCCCAAAGTGAACAAGAGAGTAAAAGATAGTGAGTGAGGCAAAAGAGTTTAAGTTACAGATTTGTAGCCAAACATCAGAAGTGACATCCCACTGTATTTCCATATTCTGTTCTTTAGAAGCCAGTCACCAGGTTCAGCTCATAGTCAAGGGGAAGGGCTCATACAAGGGTGTGACTTAGGGGTCATGTTAGAACTGCCTCCCACGCTAGTTATGCTTAATTTTGATTGGATTGCCTTATTGAGTTGCTTTACTCTTTCATATTTGGAGCAAGATATGGAGGAGTTGGGCTGAGAGTGAGTGTCTAAGGAAGGTGTTTGCATGGAGAAGCATTATGGAATTGACTTACATTAATATCTTTTAATCTTTGATGCCTAGGACCTTTATTAGTTAAAACAAATTTTAAAAACATATTGAGATGGGGCACTAGTGATTTAAGCTTATTGGTTTGCATGTGTGTCAGTGAGTCACCAGAAATAGAGTGCTTATGAGAAATGAAGCATTTTAAATGTGGAGGCTAATGCCTATTTGCTTAAGGCAATGTGGGGTTACTAATTCATATTTGAACCTTTAAACTGCTCTTGATTGCAATGCTTTGTGATGTATGAGATAGATACTTAGTCTTCATGTCAAGAACCGCCCCCGCCGCAACCCCACTCCCAACAACTTGTATTTGACTATGGTGAATACCTTATTGATACTGTCAATCACTGATTAATGTGATGTGGAAAAATAAACAAATGTTCCTCTTGGTTTTATACATATGGTGGTGGACTAGTTATAAATCCAGCCTGACGTGATCTAAATCTGTATTCAACCTCTCACTTTTTCCATTGATGTATTTAAGGAAGCAGCTTTGAAGTTACTTGTTCATCAAAAAGGCAAGGGTAGGAGAGGGAGGGAGGCAGTGACAAATACATGACTTTAAGATGTTTTTTATTAAGAAGCAATTTTGTTTACTCAGTCTATCAGCTTTCATCAGTTTTTTTTTTTTTCAGATGGAATTGGTATGACGATAAAATGGAAATTGTTTTCTACAGCAATTGGAATAAGTGAATCAAGTTAGGGGGTCGGATGGAGATGTTCAGGGAAGGAAATGTACATGCCAATCAAATTATAAAAGGGCTCAGTAATACTTGAGAAACTAGAAATTAAAAACTCACATAAAAATATGGATTAGATAAAGATGAGAAACTGAATATTTCAGCCTCCACGAAAATGAACTCCATGCAATGAGATGATGTCATCATCCTTTAAGAGTGTGTAGATCTTGTGTTTAGACATTTAATATGCAGAGGAAGGTTGGCTTCATGAAGAAACACTTCTGATGTCGAGGAAAATATTGGATGTCTGTTTTTCCAGCATGGCCCCTACAAGTCATAATTACTAGGGAAACATATAGTTTATTAGAAATAGGTGAACCATTTTTCCTGCTATTTAGCACTTAAGTTTTTACTTAGCAAATCTTTTATTTTTAACTTTTTGTTAAAAATTCAGAGCTCTCCTATTATTTAGCCAAATCTTTTTTTTTTTTTTTTTTTGAGATAGAGTCTTGCTCTGTCACCCAGGCTAGAGTGCAGTGGCATGATCTTGGCTCACTGCAACTTCCACCTTCCAGGTTCAAGCAATTCTCCTGCCTCAGCCTCCCGAGTAGCTGGGATTACAGGTACACACCACCACGCCCAGCGAATTTTTGTATTTTTAGTAGAGATGGGGTTTCACCATGTTGGCCAGGCTGGTCTCAAACTCCTGATCTCAGGTGGTCCTCCAGCCTCAGTCTCCCAAAGTGCTGGGATTACAGGCATGAGCCACCGTGCCTGGCTTTTTTTTTTTTTTTTTTTGATCTAAGATTTGACCTTGGAAATACAGTGGTGGCTGGTTTGAGTGAGCTGGCTCTATGTCTTCACATCAGACATTGAGATGCCTTCAGATAGAGAATTTCACTGTCACAGGAATTAGTATGATAATTGAAGAATTTTTTTTGCTTGTTTTCGTGTAATTTTGAGGGATCATAATTTCTCAATAAAAACCAAATATCTTTCTCGGCACTATATATCTTATCCTTAGATGAAAAATACAACAGTTGTCAATGTACGTCCTTTATGTCTGTATTCATGATCCTGTAAATTCCTCTAATCCTGATCCATAGAGTGCTAGGTTCCTGCAAGGGTACTCCACCATGCTGAAACTTGCTCTCCTCATCAGCTGCTGCCTCCCAGAACCTCCTCTTCCCGCAAAGACAGAATTTACTCCTTTCTTGTTGCTGAGCTCTTATTTCCAAGATGATGTTAGGTTTACCTGGTAAATTTTATCCTAACATAAGAAGGCTAAGTAAGGCCTTCTGGGTCTGGCCACCTTATAACAAAGGAGAAGATCCTCCTCGAGAGCATGCACCTGCCCTACTGACTCGTTCAAAACTGTGACTCTGAAAAGTAGAAATTATAAGCTGGGGAGGAGGGGAAAATGGGCCCTTGGCAGGGCAGGAGATTTTTTTGTGTGTGTGCGGGGGGTGGAAATAGAGTTTTACAGTATCTTGAATGTCAAAATGTGAGATAGCTACTTTTCCATCAACATAGAGCCTGTTATGTATATAGAGCCAGTTATGATTTTGTTCTTAATTTTGTTTTTCTGGTGCTTTGGGGAAAGGAGCTGGTCTTTTAGGGAGTGGGTCAGGTACATAGCATGCCAGACCTTTTAGGAATGAAGCCGCCTGAATTAACACCTGGATACTCTTCAGAGAACTGCAAACAAAGAAAGTAGAGGTAGTGATTCAATACTATTATAACTGAAAATATCTGACTTCTCCGATTCCACTGTACAAATGAGCCTAAACATTGAATGGAAATACATGGTTCCAGGTATTTTTGTTGGTAAGAGTTTGGTGGGAAAGAACCAGGGATTGACATATAGAGCTCATATGTGTTTGGTTGTGTCATTCTAGAGGTTCTTGACATTTTAGGAAAGGTAATACGAGTAGAAAAATCAAAATTAAAATAGCAATTTGAAGAACCTCTATAACAACCTTATGAAAGAAATACAGATTCTGAAAAGTACTATTTGTTCAAGCGAAGCATAGTTGCATTTTCCCAGGAAGCGGACAAAGAGCCAACATAAGTTGCTCTAATAGCCCAGGTTGATGGTGAGTAAATCTTAAGAGCTGCTTCAGTGGGGGTGTTTTATGATAGGCCTGCTCTTAGTTTTCATATTGAGGTTGTAAAACTGTGCTGACATCAAAGAGCCAATACTGAGGCTCTGCTGGCTGCTGCACAAGCTTGGGCTTTGTCATTTCTCAGAATGACGCTAAGGGTTGCATAATCGCAGCTACTTATGGGCTGAACTCAGGTCTAGCAACCCATCTAGAAATTTCACACAGCAGCAGACTTGGGGTCTGAGTTACTTAGATGATTATGCCACATGCTCCCTAGCCAGGCTGTAGGAGAGCCTTGTAAATCTGGAACATTTGGTACTGATGCGTTTAAGGATAGTGTGCTTTGGCTAACAGCGTTTTATCTATTTGAATACTTATTTTCTCTTCAGGACGTGTTGGGATCCCAGTTTTTACAAAGCAGTCTTAAGCTTTATCTTTCTTTCTTTAGATTATGATTTACCTTATTGATAAGGTACTTCCTGAAAGCTATTTTGTCAATAATCTCCGGGCGTTGTCTGTGGATATGGCTGTCTTCAGAGACCTTTTAAGAATGAAGCTGCCAGAATTATCTCAGCACCTGGATACTCTTCAGAGAACTGCAAACAAAGAAAGTGGAGGTAGGTTTCAATGCTATTATAACTCTGAAAATATTTGTCTTCTCTGATTCCGCTGTACAAATGAGCCTAAACATTGAATGGAAATATATATTTCCAGGTATTTTTGTAAGAGCTTGGTGTAATGAAATAGATTTTTAGAGAATGAAAACAAAACTGAAAATAACAGAAGGCCACATGTTGAACCTCTAACTGGTCATAAGTAGGAAGTCAGTCAAGAACCTAATACTAGTACCAGATCAACAACTGAAATGATGTACTCTGGATGGAGTACCATGTACACATCTTACTATCTAGTTAAACTGCTCTAAGCTGGCACCAAACCTGTAGGAGTCTTTAAAACCGAGCTACAGGTACAATTTAGTACAAACTGGTTTTACCTGAACCATTGAGATTATGAAAGAGTAGCTAAGAGCTGCTGCTATCTATTGGGCATCATCCAGCTTTTGGAAGTATCTGAGCTCATAGCTGTCATACCTACTGCTTGTACTTCCCTGGCTGTGTGTACAGAATAGTCAGGAGTTTGTTGTATTTCCTGCAAACCAGTGGTCCCCAACCTTTTTGGCACCAGGGACCAGTTTCAGGGAAGACAGTTTTTCCACAGACCGGGGTTTGGAGGATGGTTTCAGGATGATTCAAGCACATTACATTTATTCTGTACTTTATTTCTATTATTATTACATTGTAATACATAATGAAGTAATTACACAACTCACTGTAATGTAGGATCAGTGGGAGCCCTGAACTTGTTTTCTTGCAACTAGATGGTCCCAACTAGGGGTGATGGGAGAAAGTGATGGATCATCAGGCATTAGATTCTCATAAGGAGCGCAAAACCTAGATCCCTCACGTGCACAGTTCACAATAGGCCTTGTGCTCCTATGAGAATCTAATGGTGCTGCTGATCTGACAGGAGGCAGAGCTCAGGTGGTAAACAATGGGGAGTGGCTGTAAATACAGATGAAGTTTTGCTTGCTGCTCACCTCTTGCTGTGTGGCCTGGTTCCTAGCAGGCCATGGACCCAGAGACACCTGAGTGTCTCTAGGCATTTCCTTCTAAACCATTTGAATAATCTCATTTAACTTGGCTCTGCAGTATAACTGTGTGGATTTTATAATGCTTCTGGATAGGCCAATCTTCCCTGTCCCCTAGTCAGACAAACTTTAGTGAGCTACATGTTTTTACCCAAGTGCCTTGCACTTGGCTGTGAGGAACAACCTCAGATTCTAGTCTCTGAACAAAGATACTCCTGTTGTTCATAGCTAAGGAAGAAGAAAATGAATATAGGAAAACAGACATCTTTTTGTTTACACTTAGGTAATTGTATATATTGGCTGTAATTTGAAGGGAGGATCAGTGTAAATATCTAAATATTTATATTTCATAAAAATACATACTGATCACATAAAGTAAGAGGGAGTACTATGTTTTTAATAAATTCAGAAATTTCAAAATTTGCTGGACCCCAGATCTTTAGTTGGAAATATTTTTAAATGTAATGTTTATTCTCTATTTTGGGATTTGCCAGCTATCTTTCTGTTAATGATTTCTAGTTTAACTCCACTGTGGTCTGAGAACTATGTATAACTTAAGAAGTTGATAGATAATTTATAGTGAGCAATTTATTCTTGTCAAAGCAGCATTTGAATATAAGTGGGCGTTATATGATTGTGAAAATCTGATGGATTTTGCTTTTGAGAGGCTGAAGTCCTTTCTTTTTCCTCTATTTTTGGTGAGGAAAACTTTCTGCTTAATTTTCAGCTCACTACAATAGGTAGAGCCAAAGTAAGTTTTAGGTTAAGATTTCTGAAGTATTGTAAATATTTTTCGAAGTTCATATTTATTAAGCATACCTGTGTTCTTCCAGAAACATGGCAGTAAAAAGATAGAACAAGAGTTTAGAAATATGAAGAAATCAGTCAGGAAATATAACAAATTTGAGTGGACATGGAAGACAAGAAAAGGGTATCTGCATATGCTGCCAATTATCATTTCTGAAGGAATTGAATGTGTTTGTTTTATTTCAGGTGGATACGAGCCCCCACTTACAAATGTCTTCACGATGCAGTGGTTTCTGACTCTCTTTGCCACATGCCTCCCTAATCAGACCGTTTTAAAGATCTGGGATTCAGTCTTCTTTGAAGGTTCAGAAATCATCCTAAGGGTGTCTCTGGCTATCTGGGCAAAATTAGGAGAGTAAGTGATTTCCACCTTCTGCTGTGTTCTGTGATGTTGAGGGCCTTAAGCTGTTTTTGTGCTCTAATGTGTAAAGCATCAATATTTAAGTGAAATGAGAAAGTTGTGAACTTTTAAAATTGCTTTAGCCTCCTGAAATCTTAGCAGGCTCATTGCTGGCACATGCAGTCTATTTTGGAGAAGGGGGCAGATGCCTTTAGGCCTGTAGATTCTCCCACTCCTCCTCAAGTGCTTGTGTCCTGGCTAGTTCACTCTTTGTCAGCATCTCTTTGGACACTAGTTGGGAAGAGGGAAAGGAACTTAGGTGGCAGAGAAACTGAAAGATCTGGTTGGGAGTAGGTGAATTTGTTACTTAATATCACAGTTCGGATTATTGATGAATCCTTATTTTGTTCTGCCTTTCAGGGCTGTGATAAAATCAAATGAGATAACAAGGTATCTAGCCTGGTAGAACACATAGAACTTCTTTCCTTTCATTAAGAATTAATTCTCTGTTGGAATCTGTTACTGCCAAAACATATTACCAAATAGATTTTGCTTATATTCTTTACTAGTAGCAGGGCTGAAAAAGGGTATTTTTCATTCACCTTTGATATATTATGATTACTACATAAATATTGTGCCTTTTGGGTAATGGAAGAAGCATTAGGATGAAACTTATAGTTAAGAAGCAGTGAAGTTTTTACCGTTTCTCTTCTGGAGCTATAAATGACGAGTGGGTTCCCACAGACAACATGTCACAAAACTAGTAAATCACTGGCACTGTTTTGTTTCAAAAACCTTTTAACTAGCCTTTGTATTTATGGTAAGTTGTTTCCTGGGAGACTTCTGGCATTTTTAACAATTCTGCAAAGAAAGATCCACCAACTATTGGCCGAGCGCAGTAGCTCATGCCTATAATCCCAGCACTTTGGGTGGCTGAGGCGGGTGGGTCATGAGGTCAGGAGATCGAGACCATCCTGACTAACACAGTGAAACCCCATCTCTACTAAATATACAAAAAATTAGCCGGGTGTAGTGCCGGGCGCCTGTATTCCCAGCTGCTCGGGAGGCTGAGGCAGGAGAATGGCGTGAATCCAGGGGACGGAGCTTGCAGTGAGCCAAGATCGCGCCACTGCACTCCAGCCTGGACGACAGAGCGAGACTCCGTCTCAAAAAAAAAAAAAGAAAAGAAAAAAGAAAGATCCACCAACTATCAATTCAGGGACTTAAAAAATTATTATTGTGTGTATTTTTAAATATCACCTAGCTATCTCCTTTGCCTTGGTTTTATTGTACATTGCTTTTCAGCTGGGTAAATAAATTCATCTGTATGGGATTTGGTGTGCTATTTACTTATCTCTCATTACCTCCCAATAGCTACCTCTTGCTGCAGCCGTGTATTTCCAACTTACTCTATACATTGTAAGCCCTTTGAGCTTTGATAGTTTCTTTGGGTATGATAGTCCAGTTGCTGCATAGCTGGTTTATAACATTAAAATAGTAAAGCACTTTACTGTATGATGAGTCAGTTATAATTGCCTTTGTGTTGGTTCTTCATGAAGGGACAGGAAGAAAAGAGATGATCCTGGTTTTACTCCTCTTTATCCATTAATCAGTAGGATCAGAATTTATTCCTAAGATCATCCCAGGGACGTCACACTGTTGAAATAATAATAGCCGCAACAAAAGCCAATATTCATTGAGCGCTTGCAATGAACAGGCGCTGTTTTAATTACTCTGGATGGATAAATTCATGTATTCTTCATCATCCTATAAAGTACACACTGTTGTCATCTCCATTTTATAGATGTGAGAATTGAGGCACAGAGAAGTTCAGTTAATTGTCTAAAGTCACCCAATTACTAAGTAGAATGGCCTGAACTTGAACCCAGGCATTCCTGGCTCTAGAGTCTGTGCTTTTAATAATGTGAATCTACTGATAATAAATGGCTAGTCTTTTTGAAGTTTAGGGGATATATGAATCGGAATGATAGAATTTTAACTTTCAGTTTTTGCTTATTACAATTCTATATGTTTTGAGCATGCAGCTTGTTAAGGGAAAGGAAAGGCAATTGACATACATCATAAGTGCCTGCAGTGTCTGCCATTGTGTTAGGCAGTTTAAACACATCATCTCATTCAGTTCTCCCAATAACCCTGTGGAGTAGATAGGGTTATTCTCCCTGTCTTTTCAGTAAGAAAATTTCCCCAGGATGGTTAATTAGTTAGTTCATAGTCACACAGCCAGTGAATAGCAGAACTGGGACTTCAATATGGATCTTTCTGATTCTAGTGCCTGTAATCTTGCCCACAAACTTCCTGTTGGAAAAACCATAAAAGCATATAGGTAATCTCCAGTTTATGTACACCTGAGTAACGTGCCTTATATATGGTGATCCAGGACCTCTCCTTTCACCTGACTTCTGCAACTTGGAATTTCTACCTTTCGCTCACCCCAAGGGTACTTGGGAATATGTAAATTGTAGACCATCAGCACACCATCACTAGCATCTTTTTATGTGTCCTTTCTCCTCTGCCCCTGCTGTTTTGGTTTCCTCTCTTGTCACCCCATGCCTGGCCCACTGTGGTGTGTCCTCCTTAGTTTCCTCATGGTAATCCACACTTGCCGTGCCACCTCCAGGCAGACCTTGCCAAGGGCACAGCTGTTCCCTCACTCCCTATTTAAAGCCTTTTCGTGACTAATGCTCTGTAGAGGCTCAGCTGGCAGGTGAGGCCTTTGCTCTCTGCTCTCAGTAGCTCTCTTCCCTCAGCTCTCACTGGCTTCCTCTGGTCCTGCAACCACTACCCCCATGCTGGTCTCACTGGTTGTGCGGAGCTACTTCCAGTTCCCCAGATAAGGCCTGCTGTCTCCTGCATCTGTGTCTTTGGGATGCTTTTTCTTCCTTGTCAGCCTGAAAAACACTTTTCAAAACTCATCTCAAGCATCATTTCTCTTCTTTACCTCCCAGGGTAAACTTAAGCACCTTTCATTCATGCCCACAGGCTGCTCTACACTTTTATAATAATACTTCAGCAGTTTATTCCATTCATTTATTTACATTTGTGGCAATGGGATTAAAACAACACTCCAGAACCTATGGTTTTTCCATAATCATACTGTTTTGGATGGCTTTACAGAAATCCCCCAATATTAGTATATATCAAAGTTTAGGTCTTCTGGTTGGTGGGAAACTAGAGTTATCCTACAATGCGAAGAACGTTGTCATATAAAATGGAAATACCTAGGCTGGGTGCCGTGGCTCATGCCTGTAATCCCAGCACTTTGAGAGGCCGAGGCAGGTGGATCACTTGAGGCCAGGAGTTTGAGACCAGCCTGGCCAACATGGTGAAGCGTCATCTCTACTAAAAATACAAAAAATCAGCAGTGCATGGTGGCAGGTGCCTGTAGCCTCAACTACTTGGGAAGCTGAGGCAGGAGGATTGCTTAAACCCAGCAGGTGGAGGTTGCAGAGGGCCAAGATCACACCACTGTGCTCCAGCCTGGGCAAAAGAGCGAGACTTTGTCACAATAAATAAAAAATAAATAAATAAATAAACAAAATGGAAATACCTGGTACTCTTTGCTTTGGGCTCTTCTGTTTTCCCCTTTCTAGAAGAAAGATTGAAGTCCAACCTGGCTCACAGGTAGCCAAATGAGTGTCAGATTCTTTATTTACATGTAGAACTGAATGCAAGAAAAGGTGTATCTCCAAATAGCAGCAGCACCCTGAGAAGAACTCAGAAGATTCTGCCTGTGAAAACACCCCATGGACTGATGAAATATGCAGATACAGTTCTTGTAATTTTCATCTTTTATTCCTACTGTGGTTTGGTTTTAAATCTATCATAATTAATGGTATCACTGTTTGCAGATTAAGACCAACAGAGTCCCTTAAAGGAGATAATTGTTTTTTAGTACCCAATTTCATGGTTATGCTTTCTAACGAGTGGTGGGAATTCTGATGTGTAGATTGTGTCCCGTGGAAGCAATAAAGATGCCACAGGTGGGATTGTGAGGCTAGGAGAGCCAAGTAGGAATGACAGGACTTATCCAAAACGAGTACCTCAAAGTTGCTTTTGGTATTTTTAAATGTTTCATCCACAGTGGGCTTTACAAATATCAGGATTTTGATATTTGTTGATTGATAACTTGAGTTATTTGATGGCAAAAGGCAACTGCCCCCCCCCTTTTTGAGATAGGGTCTCACTCTGTTATCCAGGCTGGATTGCAGTGGTGCTATCATGGTTTACTGCAGCCTTGGCCTCCCAGGCTCAGGTGATCCTCCTGCTTTAGCCTCCTGAGTAGGTGGGACCACAGGTGTGCACCATGATACCCAGCTGATTTTTAAAATTATTTGGAAAGATGGGGTCTTGCTGCATTGAGGCTCCTGGCCTCAAGCAATCCTCCTGCCCCAGCCTCCCAAAGTGCTGGGAGTATAGGCATGAGCCACTATGCCCAGTCCAACATATCTTATACCTGCAGCATGTACTGTTACACAGCATGGATGCCCTAAACAAGTTCTATTTTTTGTCCTTTCTTTATCTAGGCAGATAGAATGTTGTGAAACAGCAGATGAATTCTACAGCACCATGGGGCGCCTTACCCAGGAGATGCTAGAGAATGATCTTCTGCAAAGCCATGAACTCATGCAGGTGAGTAGGCAACATGGAGCAGCTTGGCTCAGGGAACCCCGGGCACAGTGGGAACAACCAGTACCAGAGCAGCGGTCTTGAGAAATGTGCTCGGTTAGCTGTCAGACTTAGTTTCTCAAATTGACCAAGAGTCTGTTTATAATTTGATAAGAATCTGTGTCATAGAAGGAAGGAAGAAATGAATGATGGGTATTTGTTGTAGCTTTCCATCAGACTGTGTTGCTCAAGTCATTAGCAGCAATATAAACTGGAAAAATACACTGGAAAAAGAAAATCACCAAGTGCTTATTCTGAATTTTATTCTTAGTCTTTCTTTTCTTTTTTGAGACTGTCTCATTCTGTCACCCTGGCTGGAGTGCAGTGGCACAATTGTTGCTCACTGCAGCCTATGTCTCCTGGGCTTAAGTGATCCTCCCACACTGGGACTACAGGCGTATGCCACCATACAGCTAATTTTTTATTTTTATTTTTGTGTAGATGGAGTCTTGCTATGTTGCCTAGGCTAGTCTTGAACTCCTAGACTCAAGTGATCCTCCCACTGCAGCCTTCCTAAGTGCTGAGATTATAGGCATGAACCACTGTGCCCAGCCCACTTAGACTTGTGGGGGGAAACACTTATTGTGGGGAATAAATTATTGAGGATAAAAAAGATTATTCTCATCAGCATTTTGATTCATTTGTTTTGCCCACATTTTCAACTCAGGTATATATTAATCATAAATTTTAAAGTGAAAGACTTGAAGGGTTTGGTTATTTTTTATGGCATGTTACTGTACCTCAATATCATATTCATCAAGTCTTTGAAATTGACAGCAAGTATAGAAAAAATAATTGTCTTATTAACACTCACTCTTCCATTAGATTCTTTTTTTAATTTTTAATTTTTGTGGGCACGTAGTAGGTGCATATATTTATGGGGTACATGAGACACTTTGATACAGGCATGCAATGCATAATAATCAATCAGGGTAAATGGGGTATTCATCTCCCCGATTGTTTATCCTTTGTGTTACAAACAATCCAGTTGTACTTTTAAATTTATTTCTAAATGTACAATTAAATTACTATTGACTATAGTCACCCTGTTGTGCTATCAAATACTAGGTCTTATTCATTCTTTCTAACTACTTTTTGTACCCACTAAATCTCTCTACTTCCCTATCAACTACTCTTCCCAGCCTCTGGAAACCATTCTTCTACTGTCTATCTCCATCAGTTCAATTGTTTCAATTTTCAGCTCCCATAAATAAGTGAGAACATTCAAAGTTTGTCTTTCCATGCCTGGCTTATTTCACTTAATATAGTGACCTCCATTTCCATCCATGTTGTTGCAAATGACAGAATCTCATTCTTCTTTTTATGGCTGAATAGTACTCCATATTGTATATATACCACATTTTCTTTATCCATTCATTGGTTGATGGATACTTAGGTTGCTTCCAAATCTTGGCTATTGTGAACAGTGCTGCCAGAAACATGGGAGTGCAGATACTGTTTCGATATACTGATTTCCTTTCTTTTGGGCATGTAGCTAGCAGGGAATTTTTGGATCATATGATAGCTCTAATTTAATTTTTTTTTTGAGGAACCTCCAACCTGTTTTCCATAGCGGTTGTACTAATTTACATTCCCACCAACAGTGTACAAAGGTTCCCTTTTCTCCACATCCTTGCCAGCATTTGTTACTGCCTGTCTTGATTAAAAGCCATTTTAACTGGGTGAGATAATATTTCATTGTCATTTTGATTTGCATTTTTCTGATGATCAGTGATTTTCTGTCCCCAGGCTGGAGTACAGTGGCACCATCTCAGCTCACCAAATCGTGGTTCAATAACTGCTCCTGGGGGCCGAGCGCGGTGGCTCACGCCTGCAATCCCAGCACTTTGGGAGGCCGAGGCGGGCAGATCACGAGGTCAGGAGATTGAGACCATCCTGACTAATACAGTGAAACCCCATCTCTACTTGAAATACAAAAAATTAGCCAGACGTGGTGGCAGGCACCTGTAATCCCAGCTACTCAGGAGGCTGAGGCAGGAGAATGGCGTGAACCCGGGAGGTGGAGCTCGCAGTGAGCTGAGATCGCGCCACTGCACTCCAGCCTGGGCAACAGAGTGAGACTCCATCTCAAAAAAAAAAAAAAAATCACTCCTGGGTTCAAGCGATTCTCATACCTCAGCCTCCCGAGTAGCTGGAACTATAGGTGTTTGCCATCACGCCAGGCTAATTTTTGTATTTTTAGTAGAGATGGGGTTTTGCCATATTGGCCAGGCTGGTCTCAAACTCCTGACATCAAGTGATCCTCCTGCCGAGCCTGGCCTCCCAAAATGCTGGGATTATAGGCGTGAGCCACCGTGCCTGGCCTTGAGCACCTTTTCATAAGCCTGTTCGTCGTTTGTATATCTTCTTTTGAGAAATGGCTATTCAGATCTTTTGCCCATTTTTAATCGAATTATAAGACTATAAGAGTTATTTGAGCTACTTGAATATTCTGGTTATTAATCCCTTTTCAGATGAGTAGTTTGCAAATATTTTCTCCCACTCTTTGAGTTGTCTCTTCATGTTGTTGATTGTTTTCTTTGCTGTGCAGGAGCTTTTTAACTTGATAGGATCCCATTTGTCCATTTTGCTTTGGGTGTCTGTGCTCGTGGGGTATTACTCAAGAAATTTTTGCCCACTCCAGTGTTTTGGAGAGTTTTTCCAATGTTTTATTGTATTAGTTTCATAGTTTGAGGTCTTAGATTTGAGTTTTTAATCCATTTTGATTTATTTTTGTATATGGCAAGAGATAGGGGTCTAGTTTTGTTCTTCTGTGTATGGATGTCTAGTTTTCCTAGCACTCTTTATTGAAGATATTGTCTTTTCCCCAATGTGTGTTCTTGGCACCTTTGCCAATAATGAGTTCACTGTAGGTATGTGGATTTGTTTCTGGGTTCTCTGTTCTGTTCCATAGGTCTATGTGTCTGTTTTTATGCCATGCTGTTTGGGTTACTATAATAGTAGTATAATTTGAAGTCAAATAATGTGATTCCTCCAGTTTTGTTCTTTTTGCTCAGAATAGCTTTGACTGTTCTGGGTCTTTTGTGGTTCCATATAAATGTTAGGATTACTTTTCTATTTCTGTAAAGAATGTCATTGGTATTTTGATAGAGATTGTATCAAATCTGTAGATTGCCTTAGGTAGTATGGACATTTTAACAATATTGATTCTTGCAATCCATGAACGTGTTGTATCTTCCCATTTTTTGTGTGTCCTCTTCAATTTCTTTCATTAATGTTTTATGGTTGTCATTGTAGAGCTCTTTCACTTCTTTGGTTAACTTAATTCCTAGATAGTTAATTTTATTTGTTGCTATTATAAATGGGATTTTAAAATTTCTTTTTCAGATTGTTCACTGTTTGCATGTAGAGATGCTACTGATTTTTCTTTACTGGGAGACTTTTTATTATGGCTTCAGTCTTGTTACTTGTTATTGGTGTGTTCAGGTTTTGGATTCCTTCATTGTTCAATCTTGGTAGGTTGTATGTGTCTAGGAATTTATCCATTTTCTCTAGATTTTCTGATTTATTGGTATACAGTTGCTCATAGCAGTCACTAATGATCCTTTGATTTTCTGTGGTATCAGTTGTAATGTCTCCTTTTTCATCTCTGAGTTTGTTTATTTGGATCTTCTCTCTTTTTTTCTTAGTCTGGCTACAGGTGTGTCAATTTTATGTATCTTTTCCAAAAAAACCAACTTTTCATTTCTTTAATCTTTTGTATTGTTTTTTCACTCAGTTTCATTTATTTCTGCTCTGATCTTTATTGTTTTTTCTACTAATTTTGGGTTTGGTTTGCTCCTGTTTTTCTAGTGATTTAATATATGTCATTACATTATTTATTTGATGTTTTTCTTCTTTTTTGATGTAGGCACTTATAGCTATAAATTTCCCTCTTAGTACTGCTTTCACTGTGACCCCATAGGTTTTAGTATGTTGTATTTTTATTATTATTTGTTTCAAGAACATTTTCAGTTTCTTTTTTAGTTTCTTCATCGACCCACTGGTCACTCAAGATCATATTGTTTAATTTGTATGTGTTCGTATAGTTTGCAAAACTCCTCTTGTTATTGATTTGTAGTTTTATTCCATTGTGGTCAAAGAAGATACTTGATACTATTTCAATTTTTTTAATATTTTAAGACTTGTTTTGTGACCTAACATATGATCTATCCTTGAGAATGATCCATGTGCTGAAGAGAAAAATGTGTATTCTATAGGTGTTGGATGAAATGTTCTGTAAATATCTACTAGGTCCATTTGTTCTATAGTACAGATTAAATTTGATGATTTTTTTGTTGGTTTTGTGTCTGAGTGATCTGTCCAATGCCGAAAGTAGGGTGTTGAAATCTCTAGCCATCACTGTGCTTGGGTCTATCTCTGTCTTTAGCTCTAATAATATTTACTTTATTATATCTGGGTGCTCCAGTGTTGGGTGCATATATATTTATAATCATTATATCCTCTTGCTGAATTGACCCCTTTATCATTACATAATGACCTTTGTCTCTTCTTAATTTTTGTCTTGAAATCTATTTTTTCTGATGGAATTATAGCTACTCCTGCTCCTTTTTTGCCTTCCGTTGGTGTGGAATAACTTTTTCCATCCCTTCATTTTCAGTCTATGTGTATCTTTTTTTTTCTTTATTATACTTTAAGTATTGGGATACATGTGCAGAATGTGCAGGTTTGTTACATAGGTATATACGTGCCATGGTGGTTTGTTGCCCCCATCAACCTGTCATCGACATTAGGTATTTCTCCTAATGCTATCCCTCCCTTAGCCCCATACCCCGCAACAGGCCCCAGTATGTGATGTTCCCCTCCCTGTGTCCATGTGTTCTTGTTGTTCAGCTCCCACTTATAAGTGAGAACATGTGGTGTTTGGTTTTCTGCTCCTGTGTTAGTTTGCTGAGAATGATGCTTTCCAGCTTCATCCATGTCCCTGCAAAGGACATGAACTCACCATTTTTTATGGCTGCATAGTATTCCATGGTGTATCTGTGCCACATTTTCTTTATCCAGTCTATCATTGATGGGCATTTGGGTTGGTTCCAAGTCTTTGCTATTGTGAATAGTGCTGCAGTAAACGTAAGTGTGCATGTGTCTTTGTGGTAGAATGATTTATAATCCTTTGGGTATATACCCAGTAATGGGATTGCTGGGTCAAATGGTATTTCTGGTTCTAGATCCTTGAGGAATTGCCACACTGTCTTCCACAATGGTTGAACTAATTTACACTCCCACCAACAGTGTAAAATCGTTCCTATTTCTCCACATCCTCTCCAGCATCTGTTGTTTTCCTGACTTTTTAATGATCACCATTCTAACTGGTGTGAGATGGTATCTCACTGTGGCTTTGATTTGCATTTCTTTAATGACCAGTGATGATGAGCTTTCTTTCATATGTTTGTTGGCTGCATAAATGTCTTCTTTTGAGAAGTGTCTGTTCATATCCTTTGCCCACTTTTTGATGAGGTTTTTTATGTTTTTCTTGTAAATTCGTTCAAGTTCCTTGTAGATTCTGGATATTAGCCCTTTGTCAGATGGATAGATTACAAAAGTTTTCTCCTATTCTGTAGGTTGCCTAATGATAGGTTCTTTTGCTGTGCAGAAGCTCTTTAGTTTAATTAGATCCCATTTGTCTATTTTGGCTTTTGTGGCCATTGCTTTTTGTGTTTTAGTCATGAAGTCTTTGCCCGTGTCTGTGTCATGAATGGTATCACCTAGGTTTTCTTCTAGGGTTTTTATGGTTTTAGGTCTTATGTTTAAGTCTTTAATCCATCTTGAGTTAATTTTTGTAGAAGGTGTAAAGAAGGAATCCAGTTTCAGTTTTCAGCATATGACTAGCCAGTTTTCCCAACACCATTTATAAATAGGGAATCCTTTCCCCATTGCCTGTTTGTGTCAGGTTTTTCAAAGATCAGATGGTTGTAGATGTATGTTGTTATTTCTGAGGCCTCTGTTCTGTTCCATTGGTTTATTTATTTGTTTTGGTACCAATACCATGCTGTTTTGGTTACTGTAGCCTTGTAGTATAGTTTGAAGTCAGGGTAGTGTGATGCCTCAAGCTTGTTCTTTTTGCTTAGGAGTGTCTTGGCTATATGAGCTCTTTTTTGGTTCCAGATGAAATTTAAAGTAGTTTTTTCTAATTCTGTGAAGAAAGTCAATGGTAACTTGATGGGGATAGCATTGAATCTATAAATTACTTTGGGCAGTATGGCCATTATCACGATATTGATTCTTCCTATCCATTAGCATGGAATGTTTTTCCATTTGTTTGTGTCCTGTCTTATTCCTTGAGCAGTGATTTGTAGTTCTCCTTGAAGAGGTCCTTCACATCCCTTGTAAGTTGTATTCCCGGTATTTAATTCTCTTTGTAGCAATTGTGAATAGGAGTTCACTCATGATTTGGCTCTCTGATTGTCTATTATTGGTGTAGAGGAATGCTTGTGATTTTTGCACATTGATTTTATATCCTGAGACTTTGTCGAAGTTGCTTATCAGCTTAAGGAGATTTTGGGCTGAGATGATGAGGTTTTCTAAATATACAATCGTGTCATCTGCAAACAGAAACAATTTGACTTCCTCTCTTCCTATTTGAATACCCTTTATTTCTTTCTCTTGCCTGATTGCCCTGGCCAGAACTTCCAATACTATGTTGAATAGGAGTGGTGAGAGAGGGCATCCTTGTCTTGTGCCAGTTTTCAAAGGGAATACTGCTTCCGGCTTTTGCCCATTCAGTATGATATAGGCTGTGGGTTCGTCATAAATAGCTCTTATTATTTTGAGATATGTTCCATCAATACCTAGTTTATTGAGTGTTTTTAGCATGAAGGGGTATTGAATTTTATCGAAGGCCTTTTCTGCATCTGTTGAGATAATCGTGGTTTTTGTCATTGGTCCTGTTTATGTGACGGATTATGTTTATTGATTTGCATATATTGAACCAGCCTTGCATCCCAGAGATGAGGCCAACTTGACCGTGGTGGGTAAGCTTTTTGATGTGCTGCTGGATTTGGTTTGCCAGTATTTTATTGAGGATTTTTGCATTGATGTTCATCAGGGATATTGGCCTGAAATTTTCTTTTTTTGTTGTGTCTCTGCCAGGTTTTCATATGAGGATGATGCTGGCCTCATAAAATGAGTTAGGGAGGAGTCCCTCTTTTTCTATTGATTGGAATAGTTTCAGAAGGAATGGTACCAGCTCCTCTTTGTACCTCTGGTAGAATTTGGCTGTGAATCCGTCTGGTCCTCGGCTTTTTTTGGTTGGTAGGCTATTACTCCTCAGTTTCAGAACTTGTTATCAGCCTATTCAGGGATTTGACTTCTTCCTGGTTTAGATTTAGGAGGGTGTATGTGTCCAGGAATTTATCCATTTCTTCTAGATTTTCTAGTGTATTTGCATAGAGCTGTTTATAGTATTCTCTGATGGTAGTTTGTATTTCTGTGGGATCAGTGATGATATCTCCTGTATAATTTTTTATTGTGTCTATTTGATTCTTCTCTCTTTCTTCTTTATTATTCTGGCTAGCGGTCTATCTATTTTGTTAATCTTTTCAAAAAACCACCTCCTGGATTCATTGATTTTTTTGAAGGGTTTTTCATGTCTCTATCTCCTTCAGTTCCACTCTGATCCTCATTTTATGAGGCCAGCATCATCCTCATACCAAAACCTAGCAGAGACACAATAAAAAAAGAAAATTTCAGGCCAATATCCCATTTGCTTGGTAAATCTTCCTCCATCCCTTTATTTTGAGCCTATGTAGTCTTTGCACGTGAGATGGGTCTTCTGAATACAGCACACTGATGGGTCTTGACTCTTTATCCAGTTTGCCAGTCTGTGTCTTTTAATTGGGGCATTTAGCCCATTTACATTTAAGATTAATATTGTTATGTGTGAATTAGATCATTATGATGCTAGCTGGTTATTTTGCTCATTAGGTGATGCAGTTTCTTCATAGTGTTGATGGTCTTTACAATTTGGTATGTTTTTACAGTGGTTGGTACCAGTTTTTCCTTTCCATATTTAGTGCTTCCTTAAGGGGCTCTTGTAAGGCAGGCCTGGTGGTAACAAAATCTCTCAGCATTTGCTTGTCTAGGATTTTATTTCTCCTTTGCTTATGAAACTTAGTTTGGCTGGATGTGAGATTCTGGGCTGAATATTCTTTTCTTTAAGAATATTGAATATTGGCCTTCACTCTCTTCTGGCTTGTAGGCTTTCTGCAGAGAGATCCACTGTTAAGTCTGATGGGCTTCCCTTTGTGGGTAACCTGACCTTTCTTTGGCTGCCCTTAACATTTTTTCCTTCATTTCAACCTTGGTGAATCTGAAGATTATGTGTCTTGGGGTTGCTCTTCTCGAGGAGTATCTTTGTGGTGATCTCTGTATTTCCTGAATTTGAATGTTGGCCTGTCTTGCTAGATTGGGGAAGTTCTCCTGGATAATATCCTGAAGAGTGTTTTCCAACTCAGTTCCATTCTTCCTGTCACTTTCAGGTACACCACTCAAATGTAGGTTTGGTCTTTTCACATAGTCCCATATTTCTTAGAGGCTTTGTTTGTTCCTTTTCATTCTTTTTTCTCTAATCTTATGTTTGCGCTTTATTTAATCTCTGATATCCTTTCTTCCGCTTGATCAATTTGGCTATTGACACTTGTGTATGCTTCACAAAGTTCTCGTGCTGTGTTTTTCAGCTCCATCAGGTCATTTATGTTCTTCTCTAAACTGGTTATTCTAGTTAGCAATTCCTCTAACCTTTCTTCAAGGTTCCTAGCTTCATGGTTCTTTAGCTCAGAGGAGTTTATTATTACCTACCTTCTGAAGCCTACTTCTGTCAATTCGTCAAACTCATTCTCTGTCTAGTTTTGTTCCCTTGCTGGTGAGGAGTTGTGATCCTTTGGAGGAAAGGGGGATTCTGGTTTTTGGTATTTTCAGTCTTTTTGCGCTGGTTTTTCCTCATTTTCATGGATTTGTCTACCTTTGGTCTTTGATGTCAGTGACCTTTGGATGGGCTTTTTGTGTGGACGTCCTTTTTGTTGATGTTGATGCTATTCCTTTCTGTTTGTTAGTTTTCTTTCTAACAGTCAGGCCTCTCTGCTGCATGTCTGCTGGAGTTTCTTGGAGGTCCACTCCAGACCCTGTTTTCCTGGGTATCACCAGCGAAGGCTACAGAACAGCAAAGATTGCTGTCTGTTCCTTCCTCTGGAAGCTTTGTCACAGAGGGGCACCTGCCAGATGCCAGCCGGAGCTCTCCTCTATGAGGTGTCTGTCAACCCCTGCTGGGAGGTGTCTCCCAGTCAGGAGGCACGGGAGTCAGGGACCCACTTGAGGAGGCAGTCTGTCCCTTAGCAGAGCTCAAGCACTGTGCTGAGAGATCCACTGCTCTCTTCAGAGCCAGCAGGCAGGAACATTTAAGTCTGCTGAAGCTGCGCCCACAGCTGCCCCTTCCCCCAGGTGCTCTGTCCCAGGGAGATGGGAGTTTTATCTATAAGCCCCTGACTGGGGCTGCTGCCTTTCTTTCAGAGATATCCTGCCCAGGGAGGAGGAATGTAGAGAAGCAGTCTGGCTACAGCAGCTTTGCCGAGCTGTGATGGGCTCCTCCCAATTCGAACTTCCTGGCAGCTTTCTTTACACTGTGAGAGGAAAACCACCTACTCAAGCCTCAGTAATGGTGGACGTCCCTATCCCCACCAAGCTTGAGCGTCCCAGGTCGACTTCAGACTGCTGTGCTGACAGCGAGAATTTCAAGCCAGTGAATCTTAGTTTGCTGGGTTCCCTGGCTTCAGCCCCCTTTCCAGAGGAGTGAACAGTTCTGTCTTGCTAATGTTCTAGGCACCACTGGGGTATGAAAAAACAAACTCCTGCAGCTAGCTCGGTATCTGCCCAAATGGCCGCCCAGTTTTGTGGTTGAAACCCAGGGCCCTGGTGGTGTAGGCACCCAAGGGAATCTCCTGGTCTGTGGGTTGTGAAGACCATGGGAAAAGCATAGTATCTGGGCCGGAATGCATCATTACTCATGGCACAGTCTCTCAAGGCTTCCCTTTGCTAGGGGAGGGAGTTTCCCGACCCCTTGCGCTTCCTGGGTGAGGTGATGCCCCACCCTGCTTCAGCTCACCCTCCGTGGGCTGCACCCATGGTCTAACCAGTCTCAGTGAGATGAACTGGGTATCTCAGTTGGAAATGCAGAAATCACCCACCTTCTGCATTGATCTTGCTGGAAGCTGCAGACCAGAGCTGTTTCTATTCAGCCATCTTGCCAGCTACCTGAGTCTATGTGTATCTTTACAGGTGAAGTGTGTTTCTTGTAGGAAACAGATCATTGAGTCCTATGTTTTCATCCATTCAGCCACTCTGTGTCTTTTGATTGGAGAATTTAGCGCATTTACATTCAGTGTTATTGATAAGTAAAGCCTTACTCCTGCCATTTTGTTATTTGTTTTCTGGTTGTTTTGTGGGCTTCTGTTTCTTCTTTCCTTCCTTCCTATCTTCCTTTTTTGTGAAGGTGATTTTTCTCTGGTGGTGTGCTTTAATTTCTTGCCTTTTTATTTTTTGTGTATTGTATGTTTTTTGATTTGAGGTTACCACGACACTGGCACATACTATCTTAAACCTATTATTTTAAACTGATGACATCGTAACACTGGTTGCATAAACAAACATGCAAAAAGAAAACTAATAAAAACTCCATACTTTAACTTTGTCCCTCTGCTTTTTAACTCCTTGTTGTTTCTCTTTATGTACTGTCTGTCTTAAAAAGTTGTTCTAGTTATTATTTATTGGTCCAGCATTTAGTCTTTCTTTCTTTTTCTTTTTCTTTTTTTTTTTTTTTGAGACGGAGTCTTGCTCTGTCACCCAGGCTGGAGTGCAGTGGCACGATCTTGGCTCACTGCAAGCTCTGTCTCCCAGGTTCACGCCATTCTCCTGCCTCAGCCTCCTGAGTAGTGGGGACTATAGGCTCCTGCCACCATGCCCGACTAATTTTTTTGTATTTTAGTAGAGACAGGGTTTCACCATGTTAGCCAGGATGGTCTCGCTCTCCTGACCTTGTGATCTGCCTGCCTTGGCCTCCCAAAGTGCTGGGATTACAGGTGTGAGCCACCACGCCTGGTCATCATTTAGTCTTTCTACTTAGGTCAAGAAAAGTTAATACACCACAATTACAGTGTTATCCTAAATTTGTGTTTTTCTGTGTGCTTACTATTACCACTGAGTTTTTTACCCTCACATGCTTTCTTCTCGCTCATTAACATCCTTTTCTTTCAGATTGAAGAAACTCTCTTTAGCATTTCTTATAGGACAGGTCTAGTGTTGATGAAATCCCTCAGCTTTTGTTTGTCTAGGAAGGTCTTTATTCTTCCTTTATGCTTCAAGGATATTTTCGCTGGATATACTTACTGTTCTAGGGTAGAAGTTTTTTTTTTCTTTTGGCAGTTTAAATATGTCATGCCACTCTCTACTGGTTATGCCACTCTCTCCTGGCCTGTAAGGTTTCCACTGAGAAGTCTGTTGCAAGACATATTGGAGCTCTACTGTATGTTACTCATTTTTTTTTTCTCTTGCTGCTTTTAGTATCATTTCTTTACCCTTGACCTTTTGAGAGTTTGATTGCAAAATGCCTTGAGGGAGTCTTCTTTGGGTTAAATCTGTTGGTGTTCTATAACCTTCTTGTACTTGACTGTTGATATACTTCTCTTGGTTTGGGAAGTTCTTTGATATTATCTCTTTGAATAAGCTTCCTATCCCTATCTCTATCTCCACTTTAAGGCCAATAACTCTTAGATTTGCCCTTTTGAGGCTATTTGCTAGATTCTATAGGCATACTTCATTATTTTTTGTTCTTTTTTCTTTTATCTTCTCTGTGTATTTTCATATAGCCTGTCTTCAAGCTCACTAATTATTCTATTTGATCAATTCTGCTATTAAGAGACTCTGATGCATTGTTCAGCGTGTTGATTGCATTTTTCAAGTCCATAATTTCTGCTTAACTATTTCACTCTTTTTGTTAAATTTTTATGAACTATCTGTCTGAAAGGTCATATATCTCTGTTACTCCAGGACTGGTCCCTGGTGCTTTATTTAGTTCATTTGGTGAGGTCATGTTTTCCTGGATGGTGTTGATGCTTGTAGATGTTCTCTTGTGTCTGGACATTGAAGAGTTAGATATTATAGTCTTCACAATCTGAGCTTGTTTGTGCCTATC
Organism: Hylobates moloch; assembly: GCF_009828535.3. Classification (NCBI taxonomy): domain Eukaryota; kingdom Metazoa; phylum Chordata; class Mammalia; order Primates; family Hylobatidae; genus Hylobates; species Hylobates moloch. The sequence continues at coordinate 40,448,977 of NW_026652288.1, read as the reverse complement.
CTTCTTGGGAAGGCTTTCCAGGTGTTAGGACATTCTTGCATTGCTACAAAGAAATACTTGAGACTGGATAATTTATAAAGAAAAGAGGTTTAATTGTATAAGGCTGTATAAGCAGCATGTATAAACAGTATAAGCTGTATAAGCAGGCTGTATAAGCAGCATGACTCTGGCATCTGCTTGGCTTCTGTGGAGGCCCAGGGAGCTTTTAATCATGGCAAGGTAAAGAGGGAACAGACATGTCACATGGCCAGAGCAGGAGGAAGAGAGAGTTAGATGGGGGGGCGGTGCCACACACTTTAAACAACCAGATCTTATGTGAACTCAGCAAGAACTCACTTATCACCAAGGGAATGGCCCAAGCCATTCATGAGGGATCTGCCTTCATGATCCAAACACCTCCCACCAGGCCCCACCTCCAACATTGGAGATTACAATTCAACATGAGATTTGGGTGAGAAAAATATCCAAATCATCACCAGGTATTAGAAAGGACTTGGGCCCCAAGCCCAATAATGCTGTGGTTTTTTCAGACTTGTAGAGGTACCACCTTGGTGGTCTTTCAGAAGATCTGGAAGAATTCTCTGGATTACCAGGCAGAGACTCTTATTCTTTTCCTTTAATTTCTCTGAAACATGTGGAGTCTCTCTTTCTGTGATGAGCCCTCTGGAACTGGGGGTGTGGTGATGCAAACACCCCTATGGCCACTACCACTGGGACTGTGCTGGGTCAGACCTGAAGTTAGCTCAGCATTGGGCCTTGCCCAAGGCCCTTCCCTTCAGGGCAGTGAGTTCCCCCCAGGCCCCAGGTGTGTCTAGAGTTTTTTCTGGGAGCCAGGGTTTGGAGTTAAAAACCTTAGAAATTTACCTGATAGTCTATTCTACTGCAGCTAAGCTGACACTGAACCTACAATACAAAGCTCTTCCTGCTCTTCCCTCCCCATACCACAGGCAGAAGAGCTTCTACCTGTGGCCACCACCACTGGTCCATAGGGGGTTCTGCTGGGCCACTACCAACGTTTGCTTAAAGCCCAAGGGCTCTTCCATCAGCTTATGGTGAATGCTGCGAGATCCAGGATTCACCCTTCAGGGCAGTGGGCTCCCCACTGCCCCAGGGCAGGTCCAGAAATGCTGTCCAAGAGCCTGGGCCTGCACTCAGAGACCCCAAGAGCCTGCTTGTTGCTTTACCCCACTATGGCTGAGCTGGTATCTAGGGTGCAAGACAAAGTCCCCTTTACTTTTCCCTCTGCTTTTCTCAAACAGAATGAGTCTTTCACCATAGCCACCACAGCTGGGAATATGCTGGGTCTCCCCTGAAACCAGCATGTCTCAGAGCTCGGGCCCATGGCATACTCCCTGGATATTGCTGGTTGTTATTCAGGGTCCAAGGACTCTTTAGTCAGCAGGTGATGAATCCTGCAGGTGTTGAGTCCTTCCCTTTAAGGCAGGGGTTCTCTTTTGGCCCAGGGTGTGGCTAGAAATGTCATCTGGGAGCTAGGGCCTGGAATAGGGGCCTCATGACTCTGCCTGGTGCCCTATCCTGCTGTGGCTGAGCTGCTATCCAAGATGCAAGACAAAGTCCTCTTTACTCTTCATTCTCCTCTCCTTAAGCAGAAGGAAGAAGTCACTTCACTGCTATGAGCTGCACTGCCTGGGGTTGGGGGAGGGATGGCGCAAGCCCTCCTATAGCCAAACCAGCTTGTGTCTCCCTAGGTCATGTGCCACCCTAGTTCACTGGCTCTCAGCCCAGCCTAGCACTAGGAGTTGCCTAGGAATTGCAGTCCTTGTGTCTAAGACTGCTGTTCAGGTTTACCTAGGACCCCAGAGCACTTTGGTCTGCAACGACGAGGCTTGCTGAGGAACTCGAGTTCCAACAGCTGAGATGGGCGATTCCCCGCTGGCTGGGTCTGGTTCAAATGCCACCTCTGTGTGTGAGTGCTGACTGAGCCCAGCACAACTTTGCTCTCCATTGTGACAGAGCAGCACTGAGTTCAATGTAAAGTCCTCTAGTCACTGCACTCTCCCATCCCCAAGTGCACAGACATTCTCCATGTCTTATAGCCACTGCCAGGGGATTGGGGAGGTGTGGCGTCCATGACTGAAGACTGTCTCTCCTTCCCTTCTCAATGCCTCTTTCCACGATATGGAGTTCAAATCAGATATTGTGATTATTCACCTAATTTTTGGTTTTTGTTATGGTGCTTCTCTGTGTACAGATAGTTGTTAAAATTTGGTGTTGCAGCAGGGGGCATGAATGGTGTAAGCGTCCATTCTGCCATCTTGCCTGCTGCCTGCCCTCCATTCCCACCAAACTTACTAATTCATTAAACAAACATTTATTGAGAATCCATGGTTAGTTTTCTGCCTTTTCTTTTCCAATAAATGTTGAATTAAACCCAACTTGTAGATGATGGCTGTCTTTCTAGATTCCCTCTGCTCTAGTACAGAATGAGTCTTTTACCATAGCCACTACAGCTGGGAATATGCTGGATCTCCCCTGAAGCCAGCATGTCTCAGAGCTCAGGGCTCATGGCATACTCCCTGGATATTGCTGGTTGTTTTTCAGGGTCTTTCAGCAGATGATGAATCCTACCAGTGCTGGGTCCTTCCCTTTAAGGCAGCGGGTTCCCTTTTGGCCCAGGGTGTGGCTAGAAATGTCATCTGGGAGTCAGGGCCTGGAATACGGGCCCAGCATTTTGCTACCAGAGTAATGATCCATGCTTACTGCTTTGCTCATTTCCTTGCTCTACACTAAATCCTTCAGCACTTCCTTGTTACTAACCACAGTAAATACAATGCTTCAGCCTGATTTTCTATACTCTATATTAACTTCTCCAAATATTTATCGAGCACCTCTAAATGTCAGGTAATGTGCCAGGTGCAGGGACACAGAAGAAAGCATGGGCTATGTCATCAGGAGTCTATAGTCTCCTAGAGCACAGTGTGGGGAGTGCACCCAGGGAGGGGCTGGGGGCTGAGGAAGAGAGAAGACCTCATCTAGCCTGGGGGGCAGGGGTGGAGTGAGTTGGAGGAGAGGAAGTTAGGAAAGCCTTTCGTGAGGGAATTCATGTCTGGTTTTACCTTTACAGAAGAATAGGATTTGACTAGGCTGTGTGTGTGTGTGCGTGCGTGTGTGTGTGTGTGTGTGTGTGTGTGTGTGTGTGTGGAGGGATGCACATATATGCGAGGATGTTTGTGTGTGTGTGTGTGTGTGTGTGTGTGTGTGTGTTGAAGGCTCTGGTGCAGAGTGGAGAGTCAATTCGTGTTTGAGAGGGTAGCATGTGTCAAGGTCTGCTGATAACATACTGCATAAGTGTGAGGGGGACTGTCAGAAGGCTGGAATTCAGGGACTGGCTCATGAAAGACCACAATGCCTGGTAAGGCACTTGGACTTGATGTTTCAGGTCAGTGATTGAGAGATTGTATTTGCTGGAGTTCTAGGGCTTCTGTGGACCCTTTGGAAAGGGGAATAGAAGAGCTATGGACCTGAAAGATTTTAAGGAGAGGAGGAAAATGGTTTGAGTTTCGTTTTGAGTCAACTCCACGGGCAGCTCTGTGAAGGATGGATTTCACAGGGACAAGTCTGACAGCAGGAGGGCCTGTGAGGAGGCAGTGAAGGGTGGAAACAGACGGGAACAGAGACAGTACTTACAAGGTGAAATTGACTGGACTTGGCCATGGAAAAGGGATACAGCAGGGAAGAAAAAGTAATGGGGGAGAAAGGGCAACCCATAATCTCCTGGCTTAGAAGGAAGAGGGCAAGTTTCTGAGGGGAGGAGGATGGGTTCATTTTCAGATAGATTGCTTTAGAGGTGTACTTGGACTGCCCCGTTCCTGACCTATCCAAAGGTGTTCCTGCTATTTCACAGACAGACTGTATGGCACTGGTCATAGCTCTGTTCCCATCCAGGCCTCTGTAGGCCATTGCTCATTCTGCGACAGGGCTTGTGGTCCCTCTGATGCTGCACCTGTGAAAATCCTATTTGCCCACCTGGATGCCGCTCAGTCTCTTCTCTTTCCCGCTCCAGAGCCTCTGTTATCTCAGGACTCATGGATGATGGTTCCTCTGTACTCCTCCAGTACTAAAGATTCTTTTTTTTTTCTTTCTTTCTTTTTTTTTTAAAAAAACATTGTCTCACTTTGTCACATAGACTGGAGTGCAGTGGCACAAACATGGCTCACTTCAGTCTTGACTTCCTGGGCTCAAGCGATTCTCCCACCTCAGGCTCCCCAAGTAACTGAGTCTACAGGCGTGTGCCATGAGTCTGGGCTAATTTTTAAATTTTTTGTAGGGATGGGGTTTCACCATGTTGCCCAGGCTGGTTTTGAACTCCTGGGCTCAAGCAGTCCTCACTCCTCAGTCCTGCAAGTAGCTGGGACTACAGGTGCATGCCACCATGCTTGGCTAATTTTTTTTAATGTATTTTAGAGATGGAGTTTTGCCATGTTTCCCAGGCTGGTCTTGAACTCCTGGGCCTCAGGCGAGGCCTGCCTTGGCCTCCCAAAGTGTTGAGATTACAGGCATGAGCTACTGCACCCACTGCTTTTCAAGTATATTACTTTTTTTTCTGTAAGTAGCAAGTTCCTTAATGTTAGGGGCTTCAGCAACATCTAGCCTAGTGCGAAGAATACAACTGGTTACTGAGTGAATACACAGAATCATGAAATGTTAGATCTTGAGGCTGTGGTTTTCAAGCTGGACTGTGTAAGAAACATCCCAGGAGTATATGAAAATGCAGACATTTGGCCCATGGGTGGTTCTGATACAGGTGGTTTTCAGAAAACACTTAAAGAAACACTGGCTTTAAAGAAACTTAAAGATCAATTAAGCTAATTCTGTCATGTTAGAGAGAGGAAACTATGAGTTGGAGTGTGAGCAACTTGTCAGTTTCTTAGATTGTCTAGTGGCAGACCCAAGACTGCCCCCGGGTCCCCAACTCCTAGCCGAATGCTTTTCCTCACCACCCAACACACTGCTTCCACCTATTCAAAAGATGTCTTTCTAAAAGCTGAAATCCTCTTTAGAAGAATAAGGCAACATCTCATTTCACTTACAGTTTAAACGTTGCCAGAAGGAATGAGATGTGTTGGATGCCATCTTTGTCCTCTAGGAATTTCCAATCTTAGGTATTAGGAGAAGGAACCACTTCTTGACACTGCTTAAAGCAGAAGAATCCTAGAGGGAGAATTGTAGGCTGTGGATTGATTGATGGGATTCCATTTGAGTAGCATCCCTCCTGTCCAGGAAAACATCTGCGTGAAGATGAACTAAGCCTAATTTTGTGCAACTCATGTTTTCATATTTCTTGTAAAGCATATCAATAATTACAAAATATAATGTCTTTTCAGTGACTAAATATAAATGTCTATTTAAGTGTATGTTGGTAGTTCAGATAGTAAATAGACTTGTTAGTTTTCCTTGACATCATAGAATGTTCAGGAGAGAAATGGTGAATGTCATTTCAAGCCATTTTCTTTCCTATATTCATTCATTTTTTTTTAATTTACTGCTGTCAGCAAACCCAAAATAGCGCCAGATGAAAAATGTGGGCTGAATATAAGGTCTTTATTTTTGAGCTGAAGACATGAAAGCATTCTCGCCTTTCAGTCTTTCCCTTTTCTTTCCGTTCTAAGTGCCATACTGAAAATCATATGCTGGGGTCTCCCCCCTTGTAGATCACTGTTTTCTTATTAGCAATGGTCATTTTCATGTTTGTTGGATTTTTTTTAATTGATAGGGTAAAGAAACTGGAGGAATGCTGATTAAATAATGTACCTGGATATCAGTAGGATTTTTGACAATGGCTCTTGTAAATTCCTTGAGGACAGTGTAGAGAGAAGTTAGTTAAGATGCTATTATTAGGGTTTGTAGGTGCTTGGGAAGCCTAACCCAAAGTGTTTGTGACTGACTTCCTGTTGTCTGGTGGGAGATCTTATGTACTGAGAGGCAGGACTTTCCTTTGCACCCACTGTGTTCACTTTTTTCCATCAGTGATGGGGTGGAAATTACAAGGGTATGGATACTTGTTCAATACAAGGATCATGTTTGATGAATTAAATTGAAACCGTCTGTCCTGCAAAACTGTGTGTGCCCATAACTGAAAGTGCTTAAGCTGTGCCTTTGTGGCCATCTGTTGGAGATGCTCTAGAAGGGCCTCCTACTTGGGAGGGAGGTGGAACTAATATGTTTGAATTCTTTTCTAACCCTGTGATTCTATTACTGTACCATATTTTGGCTCTAAGATGATTAGTCAAATCTCTTCCTTGGAATCTGTTGTAAATCTCCGACTTACCAAGGTGGAGACCTAAAGGTTTCGGACACCCTGAGTGCTATGTCGGTGTGCCAGGGATGCTTATGCTCCTGGGATAAACATGCCTTCAGACGTGAGACCTTCAAGTAAGTGAGTGAATATTTGGGAAGAACTACTATAAATAACTTTGTTTCAGGAATACTGATTTCTTCTTTGAAGGACTTGCTAAAAGTCAGTGACAGAGAAAGGAAGACATGAAGTAGAGGATGAAAGTTCAGTGGAGCTACTTTTCTTTTTGGTCAGGTGTCTTTAGCTGAGTGGTCCCTGAGGGATCTTGCTCAGAGCCTAGAACATCATCCCTGGGGCAGGGCAGGGTGCAGTAGGGGGAGGATGTACTTCCCTGTTCCTCTTATGAACTTCCTTCACAAGACTGGATGAGGGAATTTACTGATACCTTGTTACAAAACTGGCAAAATGAAACACAGGTGAACCTTTAGCTCATCATCCTACTTATTGTCTTTAATAAGACATCTTATTTCACTTGTAAGGAATTTTGAAATTCTTAGCATCAAAAATCTCATCTTTTAAAGTTGAATCCAAAGGACATGGGTTTCTTAAATGTCTGAACACATTTCTAAACTGTTAGGGAGGAAAAAAAAATTATGTGAATGTGGGTTGATTCTTGGCCCAACTGTGGGATCACATTTGATGTGTGATGGTCAGATAGAGTCAGGGCAATGCAGCTCCTACCCAGCCCCTAGAGAAGGTGTTGTGCTCTGGATCGGCTGCTGAGGAGAGGATTTCACATCTCTTGCGTTCCCTCAAAAGGGTATGTGGAGCTAAGACATGATAGTAAGAGCAAGCGGGGAAGAATTCTGCAGTGGCAGCGAGGTAGCTGTTGCATACCTTTGTGGGATCAAAGAACATGAGAGTGCTTCTGACTACATTATTAATAAAATTATATGAAGTATTTTGGGCATATAGGATGTATTAAGAATAATACAATAAAATCTATCCCCCACCCAATTTAAGAAATAAAAATTAACAACCACAGGAAAACACCCTCATATAACTTCTCCCTGATCTTATCCCCATCTCTTCTCTCAGAGGTAACCACGATCCTGAGTTTCACACTCTTTATTTTTTAAATGAGGAAAAGAAAGCCCAGAGAGGTGTGGGGAACTTGTTTAATTTCACACTCAAGGCTAGTGAGAGCCACAAGATGCCTTCTGCTTCTTTTCTTGGGGCACAGTTTATTGTTAGTAAACCTGTACTCCTTCTCAGCCTTTTGGGTATAATCAAGTCTGGAGTGTCTGTGATAAGACAGCTTAGAGATTATGTTTCCAGTCCCTATAAGCTATGTAACTTTGCACAGTAAGCATGGAGAATTGAAGAGAAGGAATTTTAGCCAACATCTACTTGTTTGGAATCTTGGGCTGGTATAGTAAAGTATAAAGGGATACCATGACATCTGGGGACAGTCAGATGTACAGGTTATTAGAATAAAATTGCAGGGGACTGTCACAATGGTGGCACTGAGCTATAAAATGAAAAAGCATCACAATCAAACTCCTTTCACAGCCTTCCTTTTGCTACATGACAAATTAGACATCTTCTTTTTTTTTTTTTTCTGAGACAGAGTCTCGCTCTGTCGCCCAGGCTGGAGTGCAGTGGCGCAGTCTTGGCTCACTGCAAGCTCCGCCTCCCAGGTTCACACCATTCTCCTGCCTCAGCCTCTCCTAGTAGCTGGGACTACAGGCGCCCGCCACCATGCCCGGCTAATTTTTTGTATTTTTAGTAGAGACGGGGTTTCACTGTGGTCTCGATCTCTTGACCTCGTGATCCGCCCGCCTCGGCCTCCCAAAGTGCTGGGATTACAAGCGTGAGCCACCGCGCCCGGCCTAGACATCTTCTAAGCCTTCATAAAAACAGTCCTGCTGAAATAAAGAATACATTTTAAAATATTTTCCTAGGAAAGCATTATCAGGCTATTTCTTTGGCTTCTCAGGAGAAATGAACATGTGATTGATATATATTTTCTGGTGAATAAGAACCAGGATTGAAGAAACATGTTTGGAGCTATTAAATTTTAATAAAAATAAGAAAGCAAACAATATTACTTTTCTATTGCTGATAGAATGATACATAATTTTGAAATTCTGGTGGAAGCACAGGTGCTTTTCCCCATTTCTATTTATAGAGTTTTAATAGCCTAGGCTTTACACCCTGTCACTTTTTTCTTGTCTTTTTTTTTTTCTTTTAAAAACACCACCTGACAATTTTCACCTAGAACTCATCCACAGACATTTAAAAAGGTGGTATCTTTGGGGAAAACTTGTAGTCAATCACAAGATCATCCACTAGATTTAGTTTTATCCAGAAGGCTGACCTGAAATTAAATGTCTAAAAATCATCTAACAGAGCTGTGAAAAGTAAGCACTACATAGGAAGGACATTTGTGAGTTCTTTGATACAGAAGACATAGGGAGCTGTGGATTTCTGCATTAATCCATTTATTGAACAACAGCAGGAAATCAGACTGCCCGTGATTGCCCACCCTTGTTTACCAGTTGGACTGCCCAGCTGCAGCTGGGTTGATTTGAGAGCTCACTGGGTCGGGTTTAATCATCTTCTTTTGTCTGTCTTGAAAGCGGATGTTGAAGTGGAATCTCTCCACCTGCTGTGTAAGGAGCAGTATCTGCCTCTTCACACTCGACTTCATAAAACTTTAATGTCTTTCTAGGATTGATAAGAGATATGAAGGCTACTGTTTCAGACTTGGCATTTTTGCTTTTGTTTTACAGACTGTTTATTCCATGGCTCCGTTCCCTTTCCCACAATTGGCAGAGTTGAGGGAAAAATATACCTACAACATTACGCCGTTCCCAGCCACAGTTAAACCCACCTCAGGTTCTGGGTAAGGTTTTTAAATTCCTTGTTGTTTTCATGATGGGGGACTTAATATCTTAATTTGTTATTGTAAATTAGTATTTATGAAGCCCCGGAGATATGTTAAAGTAATTTGATGCTTAGATCTAATGTCCCTTTCCAAATGGTTTTGATTTAAACTCAAGAGAGATTTTTAAAAGTGTACTTTGCAGGGAAATTTGGAACATAAACTGAAGAGATATTTAGCAACCCCACAACTTATCTAATATCAAGTATTAAAAATCTCAATAGTTAAAATAGTGTGGAACCTGTATACAAGTACACAGACAAGCTAATTTAAAAACTGTGAAGACCAAAAATTGGCAATTGATAAAGAGTTTTTCATATGAAAAATAGGCATATTGAATCAATGGTGAAAAGTTATACTATTTAGTAAATGGCGATGGGCTAATGAGAACTAATTTGGAAAGAAAATGAGAGTCAGACCTCATACTAGATGCCAGGATAAATTCCATATGGATGAATGTATTAAATAGAAACAATGAAATAATAAAGTTAGCATAAGAAAATGTGGAATGTGGAAGAATTCCTTTAGTTCTTTGGAATTGGAAAGGCCTTAATAACTGACTCAAAATTTTTAAAAAAGGAAAAAATTAAGTACTTTAAAATATAATTTTCTGGGTGACCCAAATGGAACAAAACCAAACCTCTATAAGTAGACTCAAAAATATCTGTGGAAGGATATTTTTAACTTACTATACAAAATAGGGATGGATATTGCTAATATATAAAATTCCTAGAAATTGATAAGAAAATGGCCACCCAAGCCAGGTGTGGTGGCTCACGCCTGTAATCCTAGCACTTTGGGAAGCTGAAGCAGGAGGATCACTTGAGGCCAGGAATTCGAGACCAGCCTGGGCAACATAGCAAGACCCTGTCTCTACAAAAATTACAAAAATTAGCTGGGTGTAGTAGTGCATACCTGTAGTCCTAGCTACTTGGGAGGCTGAGGCAGGAGGATTGCTTGCGCCCAGGAGTTTGTAATAGTGTATTATTGGAAACCACTCAAGTGTATACCATTAGCAGCCTGGTTCCACACTATGGGGTGTGTACATCCAGTAGAGCTGTAAGAAAGCATAAGGAAGCTCTGTGTATTCTTGTGTACCATGATCGTGCAGTGGTACAATCATGGCGTACTGCAGCCTTAACCTTCCAGGCTCAAGTGATTTTCCCATCTCAGTCTCCTAAGTAGCTGGGACCACAGGCACGTACCACCATGCCTGGATGATTTTTAAATTTCTTGCAGAGACAGAGTCTCACTATGTTACCCAGTCTAGTCTTGAACTCTTGGACTCAAGCAATCCTCCTGCCTTAGCCTCCCAAAGTGCTGAGATTACAGGTGTGAACCACTGTGCCCAGCCCATAAAGATTTCTTATATAAATAAAGGCAAGATGCAGAAGAGCATATATATTATGCTAATAGTTATGCAAAAAGAAGAGAAAAATAAAAGCATGTAGTTTTATTTGCTTATGTGTGCTCAGAGAAACTGAAGAATACATAAGAACCAGTAACAGTGATCAACTGTGGGAATTAGATGGGAGATTCTCACAAGTGACCATTGTTACTAGTTTCAACGGGCAGAAGTTGGACAGAGATGGGAGGGAAACTTTATAAATCCTGTCATTATATGTAATTCTTTTTTTTTTTTTTTGAGACGGAGTCTTGCTCTGTCGTCTCCCAGGCTGGAATGCAGTGGTGTGATCTTGGCTCACTGCAACCTCCGCCTCCCGGGTTCAAGTGATTCTCTAGCCTCAGCCTCCCAAGTGGCTGGAATTACAGGTGTGCGGCACCACACCTGGCTAATTTTTATATATTTTTAGTAGAGATGGGGTTTCACAATGTTAATTATATGTAATTCTATGTTAATTATATATATGGCATTTAAACCATGTAACTGTATTATGTTTTAAAATACCATGGTTTTCTTTGTATATTTCTTTTTTGTCTTTTATGTTTTCCAAGACGACATAGTAAGGCCAGAGACAGTGATGAAGAGAATGACCCAGATGATGAGGATGCTGTCGTTAATGCAGTGGGGTGTCTTGGACCTTTTAGTGGGTTCCTGGCTCCTGAACTGCAGAAGTACCAAAAACAAATTAAAGGTAAAGAGGTGGCTCTTGATTTAGATTATCATGATGTATTGGTTTACTACAATAAGAGTAATATTGTGTCCTATAGATGCCCTAGTAATTTTCTGAACTGGTTACAACTATTAAAAGTCTTTATTAGGCTAGGCATGGTGGGTCATGTCTGTAAGCCCAGCACTTTAGGAGGCTGAGACAGCATGATCATTTGAAGCCAGGTTTTCAAGACTAGCCTGAGCAACATAGGGAGACCCAGCCTCTACCAAACAACAACATTAAAAAGTCATTACTAGGCTGGGTGTGGTGGCTCACGCTTGTAATCCCAGCACTTTGGAAGGCCGAGGCAGATGCATCATGAGGTCAGGAGTTCGAGAGCAGCCTGGCCAATATGGTGAAACCCCGTCTCTACTAAAAATACAAAAATTAGCTGGGCCTGGTGGTGCATGCCTGTAGTCCCAGCTGCTTGGGAGGCTGAGGCAGGAGAACCGCTTGAACCCAGGAGGTGGAGGTTGCAATGAGCCGAGATTATGCCACTGCACTCCAGCCTGGACAACAGAGCAAGATTCCATTTCAAAAAAGAAAAAAAAAAAAGAAATCGTTACTGAAAGTATCTTCTCTGTTACTTTATCTTTTTATTATGTAATGGTTTCTCTCTGTATTATGTGTTACATGCATAGTACACATTTCTTTTTCTCTATGGTGACTTTTGCTCCCATGCATTGGATTCAACTTTGTATGCTAAGTTCCTTAGCTCAGACCCTGGCATATAGTAGATGCTTAATATACTCCATCTGAGTTTAATTTATTCCAGATTGGCTTCTCTTCCAATAGGATTACCCTTTAAATCAAAACATTATGGTGACCTCTACTTGAATTTCTTGAGTGACAAGAAACTTATTATTTCACAAGACACTTGCTTGATTCTTCCCCTTAGTCCATGGTTTCTATTTACAAAAAGATAACTTCCACCTACCCATTCTACTAATAGTTCTTCTCTTTGCTTTTTTTTTCTATTTGAAGGCATCACTGTTTATTAACTGACCAAATTACAAAAATAATCATGGTAGACCCCTTAGTTCATCCTTCTAATAAGCCTGTAGCTCTTCTCTTCACTATTGCCAGCATTTCTACCTTCCACAAAATAGGAGGTCTTTTTCTTCATTCCACCTTGTGGAGAGGATAATTTGAAGAGTCACAGGAAGTTATTGGCTTCTTTGAAGCCTTTTCCAACAGTATAGATCTCATGAATCAGATCCTCCATGCAGATGATGTCATGTTTACCAAGAGATTGAGCAATCAAAGTGTTATCTGTCATGGCAATTTGCTTCTTTTCGATTTTGCTATAATGACACTTGTAGATTAGTTCATTTACTTTAGGTTTGGGTACTGCCATGCAATGCATGGTTCTCCAATCCTCACCATGTTAATTGAAGCCTTGCTGAACTTAACAAAGGTTCCATTGAAGATCTGACGAAGGTGAAGAAACTCCAACACCTTTCAGACCTTTGGGCTCACACCATTGATACCTCTGATCCTTAGGGAAAATGACAGTTTGGGTTCTGTAAGAACATAGAAGTTGCCAGCTTTTCTTGCCCTCCTAGCCATTTGAATCTCAGTTCTGTCCATCTGCCTGTGTTCCTTGTGACTGTGTTTAGTTTTTTCACAGATATGCTTCCTCCTTGCCTTTTGAAGCATCTTTTCAGGAAACTTCTTTCTCAGGTGCTTGATCTTCAGCTCTGCAAAATTCCTTTGCTTTTTCTTAAGGGTTTCTGGGACAGCAGGAACCTTCTTTTTCTGCTCTTCAACACCCTCCATGGTTCCAGCTGGAAAAGAGGATTCTTCCCTTTGGAAAAAACCAGAACAAGTCTACTTACTCCCTCTTCTACCTGACATCTCTTCAAATCTTTGAGGACAGCTATCATGTCCTCCAAAGCTTTCGCAAAGGCCCCAGTTCAGAATTTCTTTAAGCATGTCTCTTAAGTTATGACTTCTGGACCTCCTAATATTCTATTAATTTACCTCTAGATATCCTGTAATTTGGTAATGTTCCCCTTAAAATGTGGTGCTCTGAATCACATGCCATGTTTTATTTCATTTTTTTTTTCTAAACAGAATAGACTTCTGTGGTCTGGAATTATCAATGTTATGCACTGTTTTAAAGTCTGTGGTTCTCTGCATCCTTTCTTGTCTTGGGTTGCAGCTTTTCTTTTAGGATATTTATTCTACCTCTTCTAGTTTGAAGACCATTCTCCTTGTTCAAAGATATTAGAAATATGCTGAAAGAGGACAGAAACAGAATAGATGTCAGGCACCTCTGTGTTCTCTTTGCCATCTGCTAACTTTATACTACCTTCTTGAAGTCATGGGGCTATCTTCTCTTTTTTTGGTTCTTATTTGGAAGGTAGGAGCAGTGGCAGCAGCTGCTGCTACTTCTAACTTTTGGTTGTGATCTTTTGGAGTATTTCCCGCAAGCCTCAGCTTGTTTTGAGTTTTAACCTTTTTAATGGCTGGGCTCATAATGTTTTGTGAGTATGTCCTTGGTATGTGCTCTTCTCTCATCCTTTTAAAGGCTTTTTAAAAATCTGAACCCAACAAGAGTCTTCTTGATTTCTGCAATGGCTTCTACCCCCTTTCTTATTGCCTGAGTTTCAGCTTTTGATTTCTAGCCATAGGATCAATATGTATTTTAGTGGTAAAGTTTTTGAATCTGCGTTTCTGTAGCCTGGGTCTATGTTTCATTTTTTTTCTCTGTTTTTCTTTCTGTGCATTTTTGTGCTCTAGGATGACATGATCACTTTCTCCTAAATTTCATCATTAGTCTTTCTTATTGATTTTGCTCTGATTAGCAGTTTCTCTTTTAATTTTCTTCTCCTTACAGAAATGATTACAGTAAAAAAATGAAGTAAATTTCTGAGATGTTTAGCCTTTGTCTGAATAACACTCTCAGCAGATGTTAGGATAGTTGGAGTCTCTTAGTCTTTTTTTTACTCTGGCTCCCATGTCAGTTTTACAAACTGTGCTGGAGAAGCTTGCTGTCTCCCGCTTTGGCCTGTGCAGTCTGTGGGTTACTCCCACCTAGTATTGTTTCTCTTTCTTGGAGGTCATCTCAATTTTATTTAAGAGACAAATCTGCTAGTTGTAGCTATCACAGGAGCAGACACCACATCCGACATAACAACAGAGTGGACAGGAAATGTTTGTTAAATGAATAAAGCATTCATTCTAGTGATACAATGGTCTGAAGTCTTGATAATTTTATAAATTGTGTTACTATTTTTAATGTAAGAAGAACACACTTTTAATTATTGTCTAAACTCTACAAACCAATTCTGTATAAATCCTCATGCCATTGTGTGGAAATCTGTACAATGATTTTAGAAATTAGGAGTTACATCTTTCTAAGGGAATCTTAGAAAATGGCAGTGATTTTTATCTGGAAGCAGTTGATGTTATGTCTATATAGCTAACAAACTGGTAACAAAATCAAACACTGAACCCATATAGCTCATGTCAGACCCACAGTTAGGTTAATAAGAAAATGCAGAAATATTTTCAGGAGCACGTCAAAATAAGCACTAGACAAACTCTAGTATGCATTTTTTTCTGTAGTTTAGAATTTCATGGAGGTTAAGATACTGCACTGGGTTGTAGTGTTATCAATTTCCATTTACTCCTGTTCCCCTCCACCGACCATCTCCTTATGTCTCATCCTTCGAGTGCAGAGCCAAATGAGGAGCAGAGTCTGAGATCTAATAACATTGCAGAGCTGAGTCCAGGAGCAATCAATTCCTGTCGAAGTGAATACCATGCAGCTTTTAACAGTATGATGATGGAACGCATGACCACAGACATCAATGCACTGAAGCGGCAGTACTCTCGAATTAAAAAGAAGCAACAGCAGCAGGTTCATCAGGTGTACATCAGGGCAGGTAATGTGATTCTTCATTTGAATCAATTTCAACTCTATCTCAACTTGTGAAATGAAGAACAAATAATCCTAGGAAGGCCTTGGAATTACTAACTGTAGCTCAGTATCCATCAACACAGCTGGCATGAGATAATAGCATATTTAGCATCTCATTTTAAATTTTATTTTATCAGGCTCTAAAGAAGAAAAAGACTGCAGGTTCTTTTTAGGCCCCAAGGAACAGGCAGTTGATGGTATTAAACACGTCTCTACTATGTGTGCTGTGGAGAAGGGTTTACAAATGATTAAAATGTTGCAAAGCCATGCAATCCTTGGACTTGAGAAATTTTGGAGCATAAATTTTATGCATCTGAATATAGAATTTAGTCATCTGTGCACTAGTAAATTAGGCTATATACTAGTCATTTAGGTGATATTATAACAGATGTTGTGATCAGAGAAACTGGGAAAAAAAACGTTAAAAAGCCTGTGCCTTGCTGATGGCAAGTATCTTGGGAATATACTAAGAAGAACACAATTATAATGCAATTGGAAATGCTCTTTTCCAAGGATTGCCAAGCTTTTTTCTTTTTAATTCCAAAAATCCCAGTGAACAATCTGCTTTATTGTTTAATATATGCTGATTTGGGAGTTGTTTTTTCTTGCTTGAAGGGATATCTTAATGACAATGGTGCCTGTCCAGAATTAACTGAAATATAAATTTGACATATTTTTAAAGTGGCATGTGAGCATGTGACTGATCCTGCACAAAAACTGAATTTACCTTCCATTTATCAGAGAAGAATAGTTGACTTCTTGACGATTCTCACTTTATCCTGAATCATTAAGAAACCAGTCACAAAATAAATGAACAATTTCACTTTAAGTTTCAAAAACATTGGCACATACATTTCCTCATTTTGTCCTTAAAACAAATCTATGAGGAAGGCAAGGACAGATAGTCTCATCTTCTTCCAAATAGTGAGGAAATGGTGATTCAGGAAGGCTTAGCAATTGTCCAGGGTTATATAGCTATAGTGAGTGGTCAGGTCAGGGAAGGCTTAGCAATTGTCCAGGGTTATATAGCTATAGTGAGTGGTCAGGCCAGGGAAGGCTTAGCAATTGTCCAGGGTTATATAGCTATAGTGAGTGGTCAGGCCAGGGCTAGAACACAGGTGTTCTGATTCTTTGTACAGTCCCTTTTTAACTACACTGTACAAGTCTTTGGGTGTGATGGTAAACAATTGCTCAGGGTGCTAAATCGGCCCAGTGGTTTGTACCTTCATCAGGGATCAGCAAACTGTGGTCTGTAGGCCAAATCCTGCTCACTACCTGTTTTTGTAAATACAGTTTTTTGTTTGTTTGTTTGTTTTGAGATGGAGTCTTACTCTGTCATTCAGGCTGGAGTGCAGTGGTGCAACCTCAGCTCACTGTAACCTCCACTTCCCAGGTTCAAGCAATTCTTGTGCCTCGGCCTCCCAAGTAGCTGGGATCATAGGCATGTACCACCATGCCTGGCTAATTTTTGTATTTTTAGTAGAGACAGGATTTCACCATGTTGGCCAGGCTGATCTTGAACTTCTGACCTCAGGTGATCTGCCCACCTTGGCCTCCCAAAGTGCTGGGATTACAGGAGTGGGCCACCGCACCTGGCCTGTAAATACAGTTTTATTGGAACACAGGCATGCCCATTTGTTTACAGGTTGTCTAAGGCTCCTTTCACACTACAGTGGCTAAAATATTTACAGTCTGGTCCTTTACAGGAAAAGTTTGCTGACCCCTTCTCCAGATCATGGTTGATGTGGTTCTCTTTAAGGGAGAGATTGCTGCTCAAAGGCAAAGCTCTAGAGCATTGGTTCTTGAAATTTAGTGTGCATACAGATCATTTGGGGATCTGCTAAAATATAGACTCTGTTTCAGTAGGTTTGGAATGGAGCTGAAATTACATGTTTCTAACAAGCCCATAGGCACTGCTGGTGCTGCTGCTTGGGGACTGTATTAGTCTGTTTTCACACTGCAAATAAAGACATACCTGAGACTAGGCAATTTATAAGAGGCTTAATGGACTTACAGTTTCACATGGCTTGGGAGGCCTCACAATCATGGTGGAAGGCAAGGAGGAACAAGTCACATCTTACGTGGATGGCAGCAGGCAAAGAGAACTTGTGCAGGGAAACTCCCATTTTTAAAACCATCGGATCTCGTGAGACTTATTGACTATCACGAGAACAGCATGGGAAAGACCCACCCCTATGATTCAAGTATCTCTTACTGGGTCCCTCCTACAACACGTGGGAATTATGGGAGCAACAAGACGAGATTTGGGTGGAGATATGGCCAAACCATATCAGAGACCATGGTTTGAGTAGCATGGTTTTAGATGAGATAGTATATGATAGGATTAGCAGCACAGGTGGAGAGATTGAACTTGAACTAGAGGCAAAAAGACCTTAGCTTCTGAGACTTAGTGGAAGGTGGTGAGGATGGTGGTTGAGCTATCAGCTTCCGAGGTTAGGGAGGATGGGAAATAGAGGCCTTTCAGATCTGATAGCTTTTGTTGTCATGGAGAAATTGTGAGAAAGTTGTTTGGTGGGAATAAGGTGGGGGTTGGGAGTAAATGAGAGGTTAAAGAAAGTAATGAAGATTTAGTTAGGTCATTGAAAGGAGTGAGAGAAGGAAATGAAAAGATTGTTTGGCATTGAGGACCCAGTGAAATGGGAGGTCATGAATTTGAAGGGCTCAGTTTCAGAAAAGAGAATGTAGATTATGGACCCCAGGTTGGGGCTTTACTAGCAATGTGTGACAAAGAGACAGAGATGCCTATGAGGCAGTGATCTAAGAGGTCAGCCATGCATCTGGCAGGGTAGGGGTGTCAGTGAGCCGAAGACACATGAGGGGTTATGAGGAGCCTGAGGAACAAGGCGCCAGAAGTCTCTGTGGTTCATTACCACATATAGTTAGACTGAGAGCCTGAGAGCTGGAAGAACCAAAGTGAGGATTATTAGAATTAAATATTTTCACATAAGGTAGAGCTGGGTGATAAGGTTTAGGATGGAACTGGGGAGGTTGAGGAACTATGAGAATGTAATGGAGGGCCAATCACAGTGACAGTCAAATAATTGGGGAGGTGGCAGGAATGTGGTGAAGAGGAGACAGTTATCAACATTTTTAGTTGATATTGGGGTATGGCCAGTGGTAGATGACAACAGTAGAGAAGGGTGGAAGTTAGTTCAGCCAGATGACATGGACATCAAGGAAGAAGGAAACTCACGCACAGAGGGAGAGGCCTTCTCCCTACAATTTCTGTCTGCAGCTGCCATCCTGGGGCCATGTGTGTTGAATGCTGCACTGGAAATAGGAGTCTGGTCATAGCCACAGGTGGTCAATGATAATGCCATTGACAGTGCCTTCTAGGAGAACAAAGCTTTTGTGTTTGTTTGTTTTGAGAAGGAGTCTCCCTGTATTACCCAGGCTGGAATGCAGTGGTGCAATGTCGGCTCACTGCAACCTTCACCTCCCGGGTTCAAGCAATCTCCTGCCTCAGCCTCCCAAGTAGCTGGGACTACAGGCATGCACCACCACACCTGGCTAATTTTTGTACTTTTAGTAGAGACAGGGTTTCGCCATGTTGGCCAGGCTGGTCTCAAACTCCTGGCCTCAAGTAATCCTCCTGCCTTGGCCTCCCAAAGTGCTGGAATTACAGGCATGAACCACGGCACCTAGCTGAGGACAAACCTTTTGGTGCTTTTCAGTTTTCAATTGGCTTTTGAAGTCCATTGAGGACACAGGAGTGGTTTTTCATCTGTAGGGCTAGATGCTGGATAGCTGTGATTTCACTGCATTCTCACTACCTTTTTATCACTTCTGTCATTCTGCTGGATCTCACTTCATAATATGCAGTGTGTTCTTTTCCTACCTCTCAGAGGCTGACAGATGATAATCCATATGGTCATAGTGTTTGTTGTATTATTTTTTTAAAATCTGCAAAGATTTTTCTAGGTACAGTAACTCAGAGGTTGCTATTCAGAGCCCAGAGCTCTCTGTAAAAAAAACATCAGGGAGTCCAGGCTCTGATTAGGAATGAGGGGTCAGATGTTCCTTTTTGTATCATCACCCTGTGGTCCCTTCCTCTTTAAAGAAGAGCGCATTGGTATTCCAGGCTCTTGGGTTGAATTCAGTTTCTACTGTCTTCAGTCACATGACTCTGCCCCTCCCTGGGGAATACACGGGAAGGGATGTGGTAGATGGGGCTGGGAGGACCTCTAAGTGATTTCTGTTCCATGATGGATGTGTTTCTTTGTGGTAAGCTTCATACTGCCTTTCAACATTTCAGACAAAGGGCCAGTGACCAGCATTCTCCCGTCTCAGGTAAATAGTTCTCCAGTTATAAACCACCTCCTTTTAGGAAAGAAGATGAAAATGACTAACAGAGCTGCCAAGAATGCTGTCATCCACATCCCTGGTCACACAGGAGGGAAAATATCTCCTGTCCCCTACGAAGACCTTAAGACGAAGCTCAACTCCCCGTGGCGAACTCACATCCGAGTCCACAAAAAGAACATGCCAAGGACCAAGAGTCATCTGGGCTGTGGGGACACCATAGGGCTGATAGATGAGCAGAATGAGGCCAGCAAGACCAACGGGCTGGGGGCAGCAGAGGCGTTCCCCTCTGGTTGTACAGCGACAGCTGGGAGAGAAGGCAGCAGCCCCGAAGGCAGCACCGGGAGGACGATCGAGGGGCAGTCTCCGGAGCCGGTGTTCGGAGATGCTGATGTGGCTGTGTCTGCAGTTCAGGTGAAGTTGGGAGCCCTGGAACTGAACCAGAGGGATGCTGCAGCTGAAACTGAGCCCAGGGTGCACCCACCCTGCCAGCGGCACTGCCCAGAGCCGCCGAGTGCACCTGAAGAAAACAAAGCCACCAGCAAACCTCCCCAAAGCAGCAACTCAAAAACCCCCATCTTTAGCCCTTTTCCCAGCGTCAAGCCCCTGCGGAAATCTGCTACTGCCAGGAACTTGGGATTATATGGCCCTACAGAAAGAACCCCAACCGTGCACTTTCCTCAAATGAGTAGGAGCTTCAGCAAACCCGGTGGTGGAAACAGTGGCACTAAAAAACGATGATGTCTCCCCGAAACTTTGTATCTGGACTCATCTTTTCACAGTAGTATAAGGGTTGCAGCTGAATGGCTCTAAAAGAGTTTTATTTGTCCAGTGAAAATGAATAGGTTCAGGGATGAGCAATAGCCCATAAAAAATGGGAACTGGAAGTTTTATAATAGGAGTTAGAACAGGGCTGTTTTCCCAGCTACTTGCTAATTGACGAAGTGGATTCTTTTGGCAAAATAAATATTGTGGTTTTATAGTGTGAAGTTTTCCCAATTTTTCATTGTGAGCTGTTTAAAAAAGACTGTATATCTAGATTGTTAACTCTTGTCCATCCTTCTGTTCTGGGGGCCTTCAGAGTCCCTGTGACAGCACCCCCAAACCTTCCAGTTCTCTGGGTGTTACTAATACTCAAGCATGCACATACCAGCTTGCTAGGACAGAAACTGTAAAAAGAAAGTAAGTTTCTTCGTTACAAAAAACTTCCTGATTTTCCTTTTCATGCTTTACGGAGGAGATTGTGTCGTGTGAGATTTCCCACAGTACCAGCCTCAAATTTTTTTTTATTCTTATGCTAAATCATAGGAGAAAAATCTAGATAGCCTTTCTTTAACTGTCTATTTCTACCTGCAAAATGAAGAAAACCTTTCATCTGTTGAAATTTCGGTCAATAACCCAGCTGAAGATCTTATGCACAGGACACACTTGGCATATGCTTTAAGCAGTTGCTCCGGACAGCTTGCTCGCGCCACTGAGCTTTTCCTGAGGTTTGTGTTCACCTCTCCAGGAGAGCTTTGATCCTCAGTGGTACGGATGACTTGATGGGCTCCACGTGGAGCCTGGCCTGAATCCCCCACCACACAGCTCACTCACCCACCAGCTCTCGACTGCAGACGCCCAAGGCCTCTGCTCAGAAGCCAGAACACAGCACCTGTGACTCTGTTACTTGAATTTTGTGCTTTTTGATTGGAGCCCTTTGTTGAGTACTTTGTTAATTGAACACTGCCTTTCTCTGGAGAAGGCCCCAGTGCTTTCTAGCTTCCTCTCACTCCTGCCCTTTCTAGCTCTCTCTCACCTCTTGTCTCCACTATGCAGATGGGAACTCTGAGCCACACAGAGGTGAAGTAGCACTTCAGTTACTCAAGGTCAGTACTCCCGGTATTCCAAGTGACTTAGCCACATTTCCTTCAGTGCAATAGGCGGGTTTAATGCTCTTTGTACACAGATGTATTGGCTACATAGCTTGTAAAAACCAAGACTGGGAAGCCATTCACTAAAATCCCTCTTGACTCAAAGGACCTGTCTCCAGATGGTACAGAGTCCCTTGATGGCATTTTACAAAACCAGCTCTGACTTCCTTATCCTAAACAGGGGGTTTATTTTAAAAATGCTTCATGCACCTGTTATCTGGCTGAACAAAAGGCTCCCTCCTCAATCCCCCTTCTCCCCGCCATCATTAGAGGAATAGACTCAGCCTTCATATTTGTCTCTGGAAGACTATTGGCGATACTTGCGGGAATATTGTTGATGCAGCCAATATTAATTTGAGCTAATGGATTGTTAATTCTGAAATGAAAACTATAATTGTAGAGCAGGCTTTTACTATGAGAGGTTCTAATTTTTATAATAGAGAACGTGGTTGTGTGGGCTTTTTTTGAACGGAAAACACAACAATGACCTATACCGTGAGAAAAGCTATTTTATCTTCTTCGTGGTATTTTTACCCCCAAAGGAACTGAAGATGGAAAATATGACTAATAAGTTATTGCAGTTTTGGTCTTGAATTCTGTGCCATCTGAAGTTAGCATCCAGCTTCTTAAAAAGCAGCCACGCCTACAGCCTGTTTTTTGGGAAGGGTGTAGGTGGAGAGATGGGCTTATTTTGCATACCTCCCTCAGGGCCCAGAGACCCACTGCATTTTCCACAGTTAAGCAAATGACACCATTTTCTTCCATCAGCTAAACTTTACAGATAAGAATGATTCCACCTCATATCCTTTCCTTTGCCCCTTCCCAAATGAGTCAGAATAGTCATGTTCCCCTTGAGGGATGTCTGACTTGAATGGAGAATTGTTCTTTCCTCTCTTGAATCAGCTCACTAGCTCCCTGATGGTCTGGGTTCAAGGAGATGGTTAATGAGGTAGAGGCCACTTATACAAGTCCTTGGGATTGTACCATTGCTGTCCACAAACTTAGTATCAACAACACATGCTGTGCCCTGTGAACACTCTCCTCTCACCTATTTCCAGGGTTGGTCTTCCTAAGAAGGGGATGGATGAGGTAACACACAGTTTGGGATATGTATCTGTCGAATGAATGAATAAGTGAAAGGATAATAAGTCCTCTGAGGTAAAAATGGCCTTGTCAGAATTTTGAAAATCCAACAGATTCCTATTAAAGCACTCTGTGTACCAATAACATGCATGCATTGTACCAAGTAATCACAATGTGAATTGGTCAATTTATGAGCCTTGCCTACTTTAGAAAATAAAGAAACCTGCAGTAGCCTCTACCACACAGCATGTACAAAGACGAGTATGGACTTGCTATCTTCCCTATGTATTGGACACTGTATGCAAACACTAGAAGTACTTAACAAGTAGTGGTTTCTTGATTTTTAGATATGTCTGTAGCCTCTTAGCACTTTTGCCGGGAATCAACTCATTCTGATGCCTCTGCACCTCAGTTCCTCTTACAAAAGCCTCCAGATGATCTAAATCTAGTTAGCAATGTCAGCCGATGGACTGCAGCTGTTTGGGACATTGTATTCCTTTGTTTGTCTCTTGTTGTTCTGAAGGATTTATTGATCACAAAGTTATATGCATAAAGATTCTCACTGTTGTAACTGTTGTGCTATTTTCTGAGTGCATGCATGGAACACTGTTGTGACAGTCCCTTCTCCCTTCTTCCTTCACCCCCAACCCCAGCCCCCACTTGGTCACATGAACCAGGGAAACAGCCCAACAAGATCCATCTCCCCCAGTCTAATTGCTGGGTTGCAGGGTGGCCTGTGACCTGCCCAGCATTTGCAGAATTGCTGGTTCCTGAATATGAGTAAGCACAGAGTTTACCTAAGAGAGTTTACCAAAAATTAACCTTTAGATCTACTATTTATTTTTGTCTTAATAAAATGAACAATAAATATAGTTTAGCTGCATGGCATTAAGGATTCTGTATGAATAGATGTATAGTTGCTGCCATCTCCCCATATAAAATCTCTCTTTACATCTTTTCTGAGCCACTTTCTTTGCTGCCTACAGCATTT
Source organism: Hylobates moloch (assembly GCF_009828535.3). Classification (NCBI taxonomy): domain Eukaryota; kingdom Metazoa; phylum Chordata; class Mammalia; order Primates; family Hylobatidae; genus Hylobates; species Hylobates moloch. Next base: position 40,425,422 of record NW_026652288.1, on the reverse strand, counting down.
AAAATATATTATTTCTCCTAATTAGAAAAGTCACAGGTTTTAGAAAATTGGGAAAACAAAAAGAGCATAAGGAATCATCAATACTCTGATATAGATATGGATCTTTCCAGTACGTTTGTGTATGTGTGTACATGCCTTATCTACAAAAAAGTTATGTTGAACATGGTAGTTTAAGCTGTCTTTCTGGTAAATGCTCTTATACAGTACGATTTTTAGTGACTAATATTCCATAATGTGTTCATGCCAGAATTCACATAACCAGTACCTTGTCAAATAGGAGGTTTCTGACTAGATAGTAGTAGAGACAGTATCTTGTTACATGTATGTACATAGCCCGAATTATTTTCTTAGGATATGCTTATAGAAATGGAGTTGAAGGGTCAGGACATATGTCCATTTTTAAGGTACGTATATCTCCAAATTGCCATTCTTAAAGGTTGAAGTTATACAAGCAGTGAATGAGAATGCCTGCTTCTCTACATCCTGGAAGAGGCAGCAGTCTCTTTCCTTTTTTTTCCTTTCTATGACTTCTAGTGTTGAAGTGCCAACAGAAGTGTTTTAGAAGCAGTGATAATGAACACTCATAACACCCATACCTCATTCTTGACTTTTAAAAGAAGCATTAAGTAAGATGTTGAGGTTTCTGGTAGGTGCCTATTATTAGATTAAGAAAATTCCCTTTTATTCTTTGCTTGCTGAGAGTTTTTTTCATCAACAGGTATTGAATTTCATAAAAAGAACTTTAATTGTATCTTTTGAGAAGAGAATAGTGCTTGAGACGTGGTATCCTGAACTCAAAGAAATAGCCATTACTAGGTTTTGTCAAAGAATACCAGATATTTTAGAGTTGGAAGTTATGCAGTAAAAGCTTTATGTGCAAAATGTTCATTGAAGTATTAAATGTACTAATGGAAACCTGAAAACAATGTAAACATCTGGGAATAGGGGAGATGTTTGGGTGAATTATGATTCATCCCCAGGATGGAAATGTGAAGGCTGGTGAGTATTTGGGCCATTGAAGTGGGAGTTATCTGTTATCCACATCAGGCAGCTCAGAGTAAAGTCAGCAAGTCTACAGTCATAGAGCCACCAGGATACAGCGATGGATGGGAGGCCTTTGCTGGATGGTGGCTGAAGGCAGAACTGTCAGAGTGGTTCTTTCACAAAGGCAGCCAGTGCTCACCTGAATGGGGACTGGTATTGTAGGTGTTGGGTCAGCTTTCATTCAGTTCCCTGCTGGCCACCTCCCGATGCTGAATGTCTGACTCAATTCAGGCTGCTGTAACAAAGTACCATAGACTGAGGTGGCTTAAACAACAGACATTTCTTTCTCACAGTTCTGGAGGCTGAGAAGTCAAAGATCAAGGTGTCTGCAAATTTGGGATCTGGTGAGGAAGGGCCCTCTTCCTGGTTTGCAGATGGCTACCTTCTTGCTGTGTCCTCACACGATGGAGAAAGGGAGTATGTTTTGGTCTCTTCTTCTTCTGATAAGGGCACTAACCTCATCATGAGGGTCCCATCCTCATGATGTCATCTAAACCTAATTACCTCCCAATGGCCCCGCCTTCAAATACCATCACATCGAAGGTTGCTTCCTTCCTGGTGGTTTGCTCTGGTCAGACCAAATGACCTCCTGCAAAGTGTCACTTGATCCCATTCTCTCCATGCCTTCCATCCCAGGCAATCTTTATCTGGCTACACCAACCTATGCCCCAGGGGCTTCAAGAGTTGTTGTTGTTGTTTTAACATTAAAAAACCAGAAAGTTGACTTGTTTCTTAGTGTTTACATTCTTGCTGTAACAATTCTAGTTTTCCTTTAGGCAATGCTGATCTCTGGGAAGGAGGTGGATCAATTCTCCTATGGGACCAACAGTTTTCTGGGAAGAAACTTCCTGATACCTCAACCTAGGAATCTCCCTATCCCTGGAGAGTCCGGGAATCTATATTAAAACATGAAACAAAGCAAAAAATAAAAAAACTTCCCTTAGTAATTGTTTTCTTTTTGAGACAGGGTCTCACTGTGTTGTCCAGGCTGGAGTGCAGTGGCACAATCTTGGCTCACTGCAACCTCCGCCTCCCATGTTCAAGCAATTCTCCTGCCTCAGTCTCCCAAGTAGCTGGGACTACAAGTGTGCACCACTATGCCCGACTAATTTTTCTGTTTTTAGTAGAGATGGGGTTTCATCATGTCCACCAGGCTGGTCTTGAACTCCTGGCCTCAAGCAATCTGCCTGCCTTGGCCTCCCAAAGTGCTAGGATTACAGATGTGAGCCACTGTGCCTGGCCTTCCTTAGTAATTTGAACGTTGAACTAAGTTTAGCAACCACTGAACAAGTTAACTATAGCCATATGTCACCTGATGACAGGGGTAACGATGGGGAAATTGTTAGGTAATTTCAACGTTGTGCTAATATCATGGAGTGTGCTCACACAAACCTAGATGGTATAGCCTACTACACACCTGGGCTATATGGTGTAGCCTATTGCTCCTAGGCTACAAACCTGTATAGCAAGTTACTGTGCTGAACACTGCAGTCAGTTGTAACACAATGGTAATTGTGTAATCTAAACATATTAGAAAAGGTACAGTAAAAATACAGTATTACAATTACACAGCACCACCATAGCATATGAGGTCCATCGTTGACTGAAACGTGATGTGGCACATGACTGTATTATGATGGTCTCCTAACTGGTCTCACTGCCATTCATTTTGGACCCTCCCCCTGCCCACTCCACCTCTCTGCTGCTTGGCTATACACTGCTGCCAGAATGATCTTTCTAAAATGAAAAACTAATTGGGCCACCCCTCTGGTCAAAATCCTTCTTCATTTTGTGGAGGGTAAAAGCTAAAATCCTTATCTTAGCATGATTTGACCCATGGTTAATTTTCCGTCTTATTTTCCCACAGCTTCCCCATTCATTACCTCGTGCGACCTATCCTCACCAGCACCATAACATCAACCATCGGTGGAGCTCCTTGAGCTCAGCGCTATACTAGCTCCTTTGTGCTATCTCACTTATTCCTCCCAAGAGCTCTGTGAAGCTTACTGGCACTGTATTGCAGATGATGAAGGTGAAGTGAGCAGTTACATCCTTGGCCACTTGGAAGGAGGTGAATGAATTCCCCTCTGTGACCAACAGTTTTCTGGGAGGAAACTTCCTGATACCTCAACCTAGGAATCTCCCTATCCCTGGAGAGTCCAGAAATCTATATTAAAATGTGAAACAAAGCAAAAAACAAACAAACCTCCCTTAGTAATTTTTTTTGTTTTTGTTTTTGAGACAGCGTCTTGCTGTATTGCCCAGGCTGGAGTGCAGTAGCGCAATCTCAGCTCACTGCAACCTATTTAGCTGGTAAATAACGTCTGGATCCATCTGACACCAGAGCCTGAGCTCTTCCTTTGCTACACTGTCTTATAACTTTGCCCATAACTCCAAGTTCCCTGAAGGCCCCCCACTCCCCTAATGCCCTCGTACTGCTGTGTATTCATAAATCCTTGCTTCGAGCACCCTCCTTGCTCCAGTCTGCCTGGCAGATACCTACCTATCCTTTTAGTCTCATCGCACACATTAATGAGGTAAAATCCAATCTATGCCACTATATGATTTGGGGCAAGTTACTTAACATCTGAGACCTTCAATTTCCACATCTGTACAACGAGAATAATTTCAATCTCATAGGGTTTGTTGTGGACAATTGCCATCTTTGCTGCCTAGAATTTACTATGTTTTGGCAACACTGCCCTAATTTTGCTTGGGGAGCCAGCCCTCCTCCACCTCTGCCCATGTACTTCCAGTGACAGTGATGGCCCTGGAGGGAGCACAGGGCCTGAGCTCAGACACTCAGCACTCTTCCTCCTCCTCACCATGGTGTCTGACCCACGGATGAGCCACAGGAAAAGAAACTCAATTCCTAGGCTCTTGTTTTGAACTCTCAGGGAAGCCGACTCACTTGTTTCTACTGGATTTGGTCCTAAGTTGCTAAGGTTTGGGGAAAATTGGGTTACACATAGCTTATGTGATTAACTCCATAAATGAATATGCAACAGAATTTAACCTGGAAGGAAAAAGCCCAGGACTTGTTGCTGGCAGCTCTCTTGTAACCATGACGGGAGAGCTTGTTGGAGAAGAGTTAACACTGAGCAAGCAGAGCTGAGAAACAGAGAGAAACCAGACTGCTTTCAGGGCCTGTGAGCTCTGGATCAGGCCATGCCCAAAGCCAATTTGTCTCATCTTATTTACTGTATCAGCTAACATGCCAATTTTGGGGTTTAGCCAGTTGGGTCAGATTTTCTACCACTCATGTTGAAAAACTCTTAATTGGAACAGAGGTGTTGTGAAGATTATAGATTATAAGGGCAAAATGGTGGCTGTATCAGTGAACAGTAGTCAGGATTATTTTTTACTTTCCAGTGACTCAAACCTCTCCTAAACTGCTCCCTCAGTTTTGGCTCTGTCTTCCCATCATAATAATAGGTGGTGTAGAGAGGTGTAGAGAGGTGACAGAGTCAAGGAACATGGTTCTTGTTTTCTGAAGATGGTTCTTTCCTCAAGCCCTTTGAGTCTTCTTTGGTCTTACATTCTTGTCACAGAAGGAGAGGTGATTGTCTTTCCCCAGTTTTGTCTACCATTCCGGTTCCATCTGCATTCCCAGAGGAGTCCTGTTGAGGGCAGAGTGACTGTGAGGAAAACATGAAGAGCTGTGTCACTAAGTTCCATAAAATCTGGGAGCCCAAGCAGCGTATGTGTGGGATTTGTCTGACAGAACGCAACGGAAACAGAGCGTGGCATTCGCTCCATCTCCCCCAGGTGAGCGGCAGCTTTCTCACAGAGCGGGGGCTCTAGCGCATCCCTAATGGCGTCTGCGGGGAAGCAGCAGGGCTGGGTGAAAAAGTGGGTCTCACGGGACCTGCAGTGTTCAGCAGAGCCGTGGGAGTACCTGCTGGGAGCATACTTGTTTGGGAACACATGAGAGGTGCCCCCTGAAGATTTCAAGAAAACTGGATAGCATTAGGTGATATACCTAACGTAAATGACGAGTTAATGGGTGCAGCACACCAACATGGCACATGTATACATATGTAACAAACCTGCACGTTGTGCACATGTACCCTAGAACTTAAAAGTGTAATTAAAAAAATATACATATAAAAAGAAAACCTTGCCTAGTTAAGGGGATGGGAGGACTTTATAGGCCCTGTTTCAAAATACGTCTGCGAGAACAGTGTTGAGTCATTGTTGCTACAGGGACCCTATCTGGACCAAGAAGTTGCTAAGGTCTGGGGAAGGTTGAGCTACATATAACTTATGTGATGAACTCCACAAATGTCTATGCAACAGAATTTAACAGACAGTGAAAAGTGTAAACATTTTTGTTGCATGTATAGCTATGGAGCAGAATTTCTAGTACATTTGTCAAGTGTGAAACAAATCACAGAATCATGATATTATTTAATAAAAAGTGCTTATATCACAATAATAAACATTACTAATGGCAATCCTGGGCATCATGTAGCTCAATGATTTTCAAAAGTTTTTAAGAAGCAGAACATTATAAAATTATTGTTTAGACTTTTAAGTAGATAATGTTTGCACATGGTGAAAATTTAACATGGACAAAAAAGCACATAGGAAAACTAGGTCTCCCTCCACCCCTTGTCCCCTGTCCACTCAAAGCTTCTACCCCAGGAAACCAATGTTACTGCTTTCTTTTGTATCCTTTCAGAGATGTTTTATGCATATTCAAGCACATTCTCACACACACACTTTCGTAAGCAGTAACACAATAACCTTCTGAACTTTCCTTTTTCACTATGTACCATGGAGATTGTTCCAGAACAGTGCAAGTAGAGCCACCTCATTCTTTTTTACTGCTGCATAGATTTCCATTTCAGGTCTGTGCACATTTATTCTCTAATCCATTATTAGATTATTTGTTTGCTTCCAATTTCATATCTATGGAATATGCATATCCTTGTACATATGATGTAATATTGCAAATGAGGAAGTTAGCTAAAGAATAAATTCTAAGACATGGAATTACTTGTCAACAATGCACATTTAAAATTTTGATACATGTTGCCAAATTGCTCTCCACAGATGTTCCATAAGTTTCTACTTCCATCAGCAATGTAAGGAAGTGCCCAATTCCTCCTACCCCCACATTACTGAGGATCTTATCAAATTTTTTGATCTTTTCTGATTGGGTGAGTACTTAATGTATGTTTGAAAAATATGCATAAGGTTGACATATATTTAAAAGTTATTTATATGACCTTTGTTCATAGGCTTTGCTCATTCTTGCTGTTTTTTTTTTTCTGGATTTTTTTTTTTTTTTTTTTTTTGAGACGGAGGCTCACTCTGTCGTCCAGGCTGGAGTGCAGTGGCGTGATCTCGGCTCACTGCAAGCTCCGCCTCCTGGGTTCATGCCATTCTCCTGCCTCAGCCTCCCGAGTAGCTGGGAATACAGGTGCCCGCCACCACGCCTGGCTAATTTTTGTATTTTGTTTTAGTAGAGACGGGGTTTCACCATGTTAGCCACGATGGTCTCAATCTCCTGACCTCGTGATCAGCCTGCCTTGGCCTCCCAAAGTGCTGGGATTACAGGCGTGAGCCACCATGCCCAGCCTTTTTCTTACTGATTTGTGAGTCTTTTATGCGTTAAGAAAAACATCCTTGTCTGTAATCTGTGTCATAATATTTTTCTCATTTTGTCAATTATCTTTTGACTTCGTTCATGCTGATTTATTGCCATGTATATAGATTTAAGGTCATTTTTATTTGGTCATATCTATTAATCTTTTCTATTACAGCTTCTGGGTTTTGTGTGATGTTTGGAAAGGCTCTCTACTTCTTTGTGGTTAAAGTTCTTTAATTTTTTTCCTTCTACTAGTTTTATGGTTTCATTTTTTATATTTAAATCTGACTCATTTGGAATTTACTTTTGTGTAAGTTGGGAACTAAGGTTCCATCTTAACATTTATTTTTTTCATAGTTACTTAGTGGTGCCAGCACCATTTATTAATCTTTCCCCTATTGATTAAAAATGCTACCTTTATAATCACATACTAAATTCCTGTATGTTTTAGGGTGAATATCTGGACTTTTGGAGTACAACTGAACCACTACCCTCATTGAGGTGAGGGCAGAGAGGGCAGACAGGCCAGAGCTCTGCGCACTGGTTTCCTCTCTCGTTGCCAACATTACCCCTGAAGTTGCTTTGGGGGAGATCTTGGGATTCTGGGGAACACAGTTTGAAAACTACCAGTCTGGACCACTCTCTTTTTTCACTGATGAGAATCTGTAGCTCGGTGTAATTAAGTGACTTAAAATAATGTTCTGACATTGGCAAGTTGCCGTATGTTCCCAATCCCCTAACCACCCTCCATGTGCATGGAGTGTATCATTGGTGTAGGAGCCGCACTGATATGAGAATCACAGGAAGTTGGCCAGGGAGCCCACAGCTGCTATTAGGGACTGCTATAGTGTCAGAAGTCCTCATCCCATATATTTGGGGGAAAGAATGTTCCAGAAAGAGGAAACAGCAAGTACAAAGTTTCTGAGCTACATATGTAGAGAGATATAGGTATAGGTATAGAAATAGTATAGATAATTTATAAAGACAGAGATGGAGACAGACCTAGAGATTAGAATGTGCTTCAGCTAAGAGTAGGACCATTTTTACTTAGCATGCTGTTCATATTAATAAGTTGCTGTTATAATTTTCACAGCCAAAAATCCATACATGATGTTATTTGTATTATTTATGTTGTTTTATATATTGTTTTTATTTATGCTTATATTTTCACAGCACTCCTAAATTGAGTGGAATGATTGCAAAGTATTTCCAATAAATGAGGATACTCCACCCCTTGCCCTCCAAAAGTCTTCTCTTCAATTTGGGTTTTGGTGCCAGCAATTTAGTCTTGACTGATACAGTAACGTTTCAAATTTCTAGAAAGAGTTGGGGGAGGGAAGACTAGCCTGTGTTGTAGAGCTTTGAGGAGATAAAAACAGCTTTGCACCTGATGCCTCTCCCTGAGAAAGTAGCCCCAGAGAGTCCCAGTTCCACCTTCTTTTGAAATTATCTTAGAGGTAACCAATGGATCCCCTCCAGGAGGGACTGTCCATCCCCACCAGGTGCAGAGAATGAACCACTGCTTAAGTTTGCCTGGTAAATGGTTTAGAGTGTCATTGCTAGACATGGTGGCTGTGATGTCACTACTGTGTGTATCTTGAAAGGTCAATAAAGAATGAGTAATTCATTTGAAGAGGTTCTTACTCAACAACAATATTTGTTTAAAGGCCTTGAACTACTGGTTTCAAGTAATTCTCCTGCCTCAGCCTCTCGAAGTGCTGAGATTATAGGCACGAGCCACCACACCAGACCCATTTATCATTATTGTCTTTCAGTCCTGAGGATTAACTGAGCTCAGCCAGGCATTCCTTACTTGGCGTTTCTCTAGTGACAGTCACACATTGGTCAGGTCGGATCATTCCAATAGCTTCCTCCACCCACATGTCTGGTACCAGGCCTGAGGAAATATGTAAAGCTTGGGACTATAACAGCTGTGATGCCTGGAGCTTTCTATCCTTATGTGGTCTCTCTACATGGTGTGTCCAGCATAGCTGTTTCAAGGTAACAGATGCCCTCTTACCTGGCAACTCCAGACTCCAAAAGCATATGAGGAAATGCAGGGAGGGAGGGCGGGCATATGAGCATATGCCAGGCACAAGCTGTCTACTTTTATGACCTAGCCTCAGAAATCACAAAGTATTACTATTTGTTGGAAACAAGTCACTTAGGGCTGTCCCATTTTCAAAGCAGGAAGTTAGACTTCTTTTTTTTTTTTTTGGTTCGAGGACTGTCACAGAAGTGGCAGACATGGTGTGTGTATGTGTGTTTTTTTGGTGGGGGGATGGGACACGGAGTCTTGCTCTGTAGCCCAGGCTGGAGTGCAATGGTGCAATCTTGGCTCACTGCAACCTCCGCCTCCTGGGTTGAAGTGATTCTCCTGCCTCAGCTTCCCAAGTAGTTGGGATTACAGGTGCCTACCACCATGCCCAGCTAATTTTTGTATTTTTAGTTGAGATGGGGTTTCACCATGCTGGCCAGGCTGGTCTCGAACTCCCGACCTCAGGCCATCCACCCGCCTTGGCTTCCCAAAGTGCTGGGATTACAGGTGTGAGCCACCGCGTCCGGCCAGCAGACATGTTTAAAACAACCACTACACTCACACACATACTTCTTATGTACAGATATAAACACAAACACACACTTTTCTACATCACTTCCTTACAGAAGATGTTTTTACTAAGTGAACATACCTGTGAAACCACCACTTAACCAAGAAACAGAACATTACCAGAAACCCAGAGCCTTCAAGGCCCTTCCCAGGTTTACCTTACCCACCAAAGACAGGCGATATCCTGCTTTCTTACACTATGCAGTGGTTTTTGTCTATTTCTGAATTTTAAATAAATGGAATGATATAGGAGGTACTTTTTTCTCCAGCATCTTCTGTCCAGTACCACGTGTGAGGTTCATTTGTAATATTACATATAGTAGTAGTTTCTTAATTTTCTTTTTTTTTTTTTTTTTTAGACGGAGTCTCGCTCTGTCGCCCAGGCTGGAGTGCAGTGGCGCAATCTCGGCTCACTGCAAGCTCTGCCTCCCGGGTTCACGCCATTCTCCTGCCTCAGCCTCTCCGAGTAGCTGGGACTACAGGCGCCCGCCACCACGCCCGGCTAATTTTTTGTATTTTTAGTAGAGACAGGGTTTCATCATGGTCTCGATCTCCTGACCTCGTGATCTGCCCGCCTCGGCCCCCCAAAGTGCTAGGATTACAAGCGTGAGCCACCGCGCCCGGCCTTAATTTTCATTACTATATAGCAGCAGTACTCAATGGGTGGTCCAAGGACCACAGAGGGTACCTGAGACCCTATCAGGAAGTCTATAAGGTCAAAGCTATTTTCATACTAATTCCGAGACATTTGCCTTTTTTACTTATTCTCTTACCACTGGACAGGAGAGATTCTGAGAGACTACTAGAAGTGTGATAACGTCACATTCTGAAATCTAACAGAATGCGTGATTATGTATTTCTGTGTGTTCTAGAAGTTTCTAGAGTAGTAGGTTTGGGGAATAAACGTGTACTTTCAGAAATTAGCTGACTTTGTTACCAGTACTTCTACTGTACCCTTAAAAACTGTATTTATTTATACCTGCTTTTATGTCTGTAGCCTCATTATTGTCCAAGAAATTATTGTGAAATCCCCAAGTTTTCCATGTACCTACATGGAAACAAAAGAATAAATACTTAATTTTAGAATAATATTTCATTATACAATAAAAAGAGAATATGTATTTCTTTTTTTTTTTTAAGACAGAGTTTCGCTCTTGTTACCCGAGCTGAGGTGCCATGACACAATCTCGGCTCACTGCAACCTCTGCCTACTGGGTTCAAGCGATTCTCCTGCCTCAGCCTCCCGAGTAGCTGGGATTACAGGCGTGTGCCACCATGCCTGGTTAATTTTTTGTATTTTTAGTAGAAACGGGGTTTCACCATTTAGCCAGGCTGGCCTCAAACTCCCGACCTCAGGTGATCCGCCCGCCTCGGCCTCCCAAAGTGCTGGGATTACAGGCGTGAGCCACCGTGCCTGGCAGAGAATATGTATTTCTTATACTTGAAAATGGATGTTGGCTTTGTTTTGTTTTGAGATGGAATCTCGCTCTGTCCCCCAGGCTGGAGTGCAATGGTGTGATCTCAGCTCACTGCAACCTCTGTCTCCTGGGTTCAAGCGATTCTCCTGCCTCAGCCTCCCGAGTAGCTGGGATTACAGGTGCGAACCACCGCATCTGGCTAATTTTTGTATTTTTAGTAGAGATGGGGTTTCACCATGTTGGCCAGGCTGGTCTTGAACTCCTGACCTCAGGTGATCCTCCCGCCTTGGCCTCCCAAAGTGCTGGGATTACAGGTGTGAGCCACCGCATCCAGCCAGTTTTTTGTGGTTTTTTTTTTTTTTTTTTTTTGAGATGGAGTCTTGCTCTGTCACCCAGGCTGGAGTACAGTGGCGCAATCTCGGCTCACTGCAGCCTCTGACTCCCGGGTTCAAGCAATTCTCTGCCTCAGCCTCCCAAGTAGCTGGAATTACAGGCACATGCCACCACATCGGCTAATTTTTTTTTGTATTTTTAGCAGAGACGGGGTTTCACCACGTTGGTCAGGCTGGTCTTGAACTCCTGGCCTCAAGTGATTTGCCCACCAAGTCCTCCCAGAGTGCTAGGATTAGAGGTGTGAGCCACCGTGCCTGGCCAGGTTTATTTTTTGAGACTACTTTTATTACTAAAAAATCTGGCCTGGTGTGGTGGCTCACATCTGTAATCCCAGCACTTTGGGAGGCTAAGATGGGAGGATTAATTGAGTCCAGGAGTTTGAGACCAGCCTGGACAACATAGCGAGACCTTGTCTCTACTAAAAAAAATAAAAATAAAAATGTAGCTGGGTGTAGTGGTGTGTACCTGTGGTCCCAGCTACTTGGGAGCCTGAGGGGTCCAGGCTGAAGTGAGCTGTGATCACTCCACTGCACTCTAGCATGGGTAACAGAGTGAGACCCTGTCTCAACAACAACAAAAAAGATCTGTTGTATAACCCTGTGCCCATACTTGACAACACTGCATTGTACACCTAAAATTCCACTAAGAGGGTAGATCTCATATAAAGTATTTACAACACAAGAAAATTTTTAAGTGTTCACATATTTAATGAATACTTTTTTCTATTTCTTAGCATATAGCACCAATGTAAATAAATATTAATTATAGCATTCATAGTTAAATTTCTCAATATTTGTTTTTGAGAAACACTTTATTTCCCACTTTATTGAGGGAAAATTGACAATTAAAATTTATATATTTAAAGCATACAACCTGATGATTTGATATACATTTACCTTGTGAAATAATCACCACAGTCAGCTAACTAACATATTCATCAGCTTACACAGTTAACTGTTTTCTTTTTTTTGTGGTGAGAACACTTAACATGTACCTTCAGCACGTTTCAAATATATGATACAGTACTGCCAACTAGAGTCATCATATATTATGTTAGATCTTCAGAATCCACTCGTCTTGCATAACTGAAGCTTTATTTTATTTATTTTTTTGAGATGGAGTCTCGCTCTGTTTCCCAGGCTGGAGTGCAGTGGAGCAATCTCGGCTCACTGCAACCTCCACCTCCCGGGTTCAAGTGATTTTCCTGCCTCAGCCTCTTCAGTAGCTGGGACTACAGGCGTGAGCCACCATGCCCAGCTAATTTTTGTATTTTTAGTAGAGGTGGGGTTTCACTATGTTGGCCAGGCTGGTCTGGAACTCCTGACCTCATGATCCACCCGCCTCAGCCTCCCAAAGTGCTGGGATTACAGGCGTGAGCCACCGTGCCTGGCCAGATTTTGACTATTTTGTTGTTGTTGTTATTGTTGTTGATTGAGACGGAGTTTCACTCTTGTTGCCCAGGCTGGAGTGCAATGGTGTGATCTCAGCTTACTGCAACTTCCGCCTCCCGAGTTCAAGCTATTCTCCTGCCTCAGCCTCCCGAGTAGATGGGATTACAGGCGTGCGCCACCACGTCCGGCTAATTTTTTGTATTTTTAGTAGAAACGGGGTTTCACCATGTTAGCCAGGCTGATCTTGAACTCCTGACCTCAGGTGATCCACCCTCCTCTGCCTCCCAAAGTGCTGGGATTACAGGTATGAGCTGCCATGCCTGGCCAAAATTAGACTTTAGGAAAGTTTGTATCAGCCCCTGTGAGCTTGACAGCTTCCAAATACTTAAAGACTTACCTGATTAGATTCGTGGTGTTATTAACAAGTATGATTTTTTGGCTTTTTTATAAGAAAATGTGTCAAAGTCTGGAAGATCTGCATAACTAATTGGAGCAATATTTTCCAAATAACTAATGCATCATGTTACAAAACAGGTACCACAGATAAGAGATCCATTCAAAGAACAAGACAGATTAGTGAGTTTTAATTTAACAGATTAAATTCAGAGGCAGACGTGAGATCCACCTGTCTTCTTTTAATCCAAGCATTAAAGAAATGTGCAAAAAATGAAAAACATTGCCACTTTTCACACTAAATATTTTCATTTTGTTTTGGAAAATATAACTTATTTATGTTAACATATAGTTTATTATTTTTAAATGAATTAAATGAATATTTCATTTTTCCTAGATTTAATTTCTAAGACAGTTAATATTGAAGGATATAATCTACATATGTAAGAGCTCTTGGGGTTCTCAATAGTTTATAAGAGTATAAAGGCATCCTGAGAATAAAAAGTTTGAGACTGATAGCTATATATAGCATTCCATTCTAACACAATTTATTTTTCCATACACCTAATGATGGACATTCTGGTTGCTTCCAATAGTTGACTATTATGATTAGTGCTGCTATGAACATTCCTGTACATTTCTTTTGGTGGAAATAATTACTCTTTTCCGTTAGGTATGCACATCAGAGTGAAATTGCTGCATCATAGGATATAAATTTCTTCAGCTGGAGTTGACATTATGCAATAATTTTCTAATTTAGGCCAGGTGTGGTGGTTCACGCTCATAATCTCAGAACTTTGGGAGGCTGAGACAGGCATATCACTTGAGGTCAGTAGTTTGAGACCTGCCTGGCCAACATGGTGAAACCCTGTCTCTACTAAAAATACAAAAATTAGCTGGGTGTGGTGGTGGGTGCCTGTAATCCCAGCTACTAGGGAGGCTGAGGCAGAAGGATCGCTTGAACCCAGGAGGTGGAGGTTGCAGTGAGCTGAGATGCGCCAGTGCACTCCAGCCTAGGTGACAGAGCAAGACTCTGTCTCAAAAAAGCAATAAATAAATAAATAACATTCTAATTTAAAATTCCACTTTCAATTTACTTTCAATTCTTTTGCATATATACCTAGAAGTAGAATTGCTGGATTATATGGCAATTCTATTTTTAATGTTTTGAGAAATTACCATACTGTTTTCCATAGTGGCTGTATGATATAGCTTGGGTATGTGTCCCCTCTAAATCTCATGTGGAATTGTAATCCCCAATGTTGGAGGTGGGGCCTAGTGGGAAGTAATTGGATCATGGGAGTGGTTTTCTCATAAATGGTTTAGCACCATTCCCTTGGTGCTATCCTCATGATGGTGAGTGAGTTCTCATGATATCTGGTCCTTGCAAGTGTGTGGGCTGGGTGCAGTGGCTCATGCCTGTAATCCCAGCACTTTGGGAAGCCGAGGTGGACAGATTACCTGAGGTCAGGAGTTCAAGACCAGGTTGACCATCATGGTGAAACCCTGTCTCTACTAAAAATACAAAATTAGCTGGGCGTGGTGGCAGGCACCTGTAATCCCACCTACTCGGGAGGCTGAGGCCGGAGAATCACTTGAAACCGAGGTGGAGGTTGCAGTGAGCTGAGACTGCACCATTGCTTTCCAGCCTGGACAACAAGAGTGAAACTCCGTTTCAAAAAAAAGAAAGTGTGTGGCACCTCCCCATGCCCCCCACTCTCTCTCTTGCTCCTGCTTTCACCATGTAAAGTGCCTGCTCCTGCTTTGCCTTCCACCATGAATAAAAGCTCCTTGAGGCCTCCCTAGAAGCTGAGCAGGGCCATGCTTCCTATAAAGCCTGCAGAACCATGAGCCAATTAAACCCCTTTTCAAGTTACCCACTCTCAGGTATTTACAGCAATGCAAGAATGATCTAATACATTGTACCATTTTACATTCTCACCAATAGCGCACAAAGGTTCAAATTTCTCCACATTCCTGGCAACATTTGTTATGTTTTTTTTCTTTACATTAACCATCCTATTGAGTGTGAGGTGATATCTCATTGAGTGTTTTTTTGTTTTTTGTTTTCGCTTTCGTTTTTGTTTTTCAGACAGAGTCTCACTGTCACTCAGGCTGGAGTACAGTGGTGTGATCTCAGCTCACTGCGACCTTCGCCTCCCAGGTTCAAGTGATTCTTGTGCCTCAACCTCCCAAGTACCTGGGACTACAGGTGCGTGCCACCATGCCCAGCTAATTTTTGTATTTTTTGGTAGAGACGGGGTTTCACCATGTTGGCCAGGCTGATCTCGAACTCCTGACCTCAAGTGATCTACCTGCTTCGGTCTCCCAAAGTGCTGGGATTACAGGCATGAGCCACCGTTCCCAGCCTCATTGTGGTTTTGACTAGCATTTCTTTCATGGCTAGTGATTTTGAACATCTCTTCATGTGCTTGTTGGCCCCAGCAGCACAAGAGGTATGGAGCAGATCAGAATAGCAGTGTAATGGTTCTGAAAACTAAACTGTCATTGGAACTAAAGCCTACAAAAGTAGATCAGATCTTTACTAAATCTAACAGGATAACTACTTGCTCAAATTGATTAAACAGAATCAAGATTCTGTGAAACATAATAACTAAAATATCCAAGGTACAACTGAAAATCACTTGTCATACCAAAAACCAAGAAAACCAAAATCTGAAGGAGAAAAGGCAATCAACTAATGCAAATACAAGGATGAATCACATGTTGGAATTATCTGACAAAGACTTTAAAACATGCTTCACAAAAAGGCTTTGCCAATCAATTATAATTCTCTTGGAACAGTATATTTTATTATTTATTTTTTTTTTTTTGAGACAGAGTCTCACTCTTGGCGCCCAGGCTGGAGTGCAATGGCATAATCTTGGCTCACTGCAACCTCTGCCTCCCGGGTTCAAGCAATTCTCCTGCCTCAGCCTCCTGAGTAGCTGGGATTACAGGCTGGGCCATCATGCCCAGCTAATTTTTTGTATTCGTAGTAGAGACGGGGTTTCACCATGTTGGCCAGGCTGGTCTTGAAATCCTGACCTCAGGTAATCCACCCTCCTCGGCCTCCCAAGGTGCTGGGATTACAGGTGTAAGCCACTGTGCCTGGCCTGAGCCACCATGCCCAGCTGAAACAGTATACTGTAAACTTAAAAACTGCTAGGAGAGTAGATGTTAAATGTTCTCCCACACACGAAAACATAAGTTTCTAAGATAAATTGGGGAAGAACAAAAAAGAAGCATGTGCGGTAATAGATATGTTAATTAGCTAGATTTAATCGTTTCACAACATATACGTATATTAAAACATCACGTTGTAGACCATAAATATATACAATTTGTATTTTTCAATTAAAAATAATTTAAAAAATAATCTGGCTGGGAGCGGTGGCTCACGCCTGTAATCCCAGCACTTCGGGAGGCCAAGGTGGGTGGATCATGAGGTCAGGAGTTCGAGACCAGCCTGACCAACATGGTGAAACCCCATCTCTACTAAAAATACAAAAATTAGCCAGGCATGGTGGTGGGCACCTGTAATCCCAGCTACTCAGGAGGCTGTGGCAGGAGAATTGCTTGAACCTGGGAGATGGCAGGTCCAGTGAGCTGAGATTGCCACTGTACTTCAGCCTGGGCGAAAGAGTGAGACTCTGTCTTAAAACAAAAAAATTAAATAATAATAATAAGAATCCATGGGTCAAAGACGGAGTCTCAAAGGAAAAAATTTTCAAAACAACTATAAGTACATATATACATCCTTTATATATATGAATATACAGAATAATAAGAACACTACATACAACTTTATACTTATAACTTCAACAAATTAGAAGATATGGATGAAATCTTTGAAAATCACAAACTAGCAATACTCTGCTAAGATAAAATAGGCAATCTGAATAGTCCTACAACTATTAAATAAATTGAATTTATCATTAAAAAGCTCCCAAAAAGAAATCTCCAGGTTCAGACAGTTGCTTTGGAGAAGTTTACTAAACATTCATATGATGTTTTACAGAATTTCTTCCAGAAAACAGAAGAAAAGACAACACTTCTCAACTGACTTTATAAGGCCAGTATTACTCTGATACTAAAACAAGACTAGGGTGACACAACAAAGAAAATACAAATCAATATCTTTCATGAACTTAAATGAGAAAATTGTTAACTAAATTTTAGCAAATCAAATCCAACCCAACAATGAATAAAAAGCATAATATACCATGACTAAGTGGGATTTATTCTAGGTATAAGAAGCTAATTTAAGATTTAAAAATAGTTCAATGTAATACATAAATACAATAAATAAGAAAAATAATATGATCACATCAACACTCATTGATATTCAAAAAAAAAACCTCCCAGAGCATTAGAGAGGGGAACTCCCTCAACCTCATAATATAAAGTATCTACAAAATTCCTAGAGTTGGCCAGGCACGGTGGCTCACGCCTGTAATCCCAGTACTTTGGGAGGCTGAGGCGGGTGGATCCCGAGGTCAGGAGATCGAGACCATCCTGGCTAACACAGTGAAACCCCGTCTCAACTAAAAATACAAAAAATTAGCCAGGCGTGGTGGCAGATGCCTGTAGTCCCAGCTACTAGGAAGGCTGAGGCAGGAGAATGGTGTGAGCCTGGGAGGCGGAGCTTGCAGTGAGCCGAGATTGCTCCACTGGACTCCAGCCTAGGGCACAAAGCGAGACTCCGTCTCGGGAAAAAAAAAAAAAAAAATACTTAGAGCTAACATCATATGTAATGTTAAAAGACTGAATGCTTTCCCTCCAAAATGGGGAAAACACAGGATGCCCACTTTTACCACCCTTATTCAACATAGTATTAGAAGTTCTTGCTACTCCAATAAGGCAAGAAAGAGAAATAAAAGGCATAGATTACAAAATAAAAAGAAAATTATCTATTTGTTGATAATTTGTTTATAAGTAGTAATCTCTAAGAAAAAAATAACTAGTACTAATATGCAAGTTGAGTAAGATCACAAAATATAGAATTAATATATAAAATTAACTATACTCCAATATAAAAATGCAATGCCATTTACAAATGCTCCAAAGAAAATGAAATACTTAGGTATAAAAGAAACAAAACTTACACAGATTCTGTATGATGAAAATTGTAAGATGCTAATAAAAGAAATCAAGGAAAACAAAAATATTTGGAGAGGCATGCTGTGTTCATGCTTTGGAAGACTGAATAGAATAAAGGTGTTCTCTCTTACTTCATCTATAGGCTTAACACAATTCCCATGAAAATCTCAGCAAATTTTTTGTAGATATAGACAAGCGTTTCTAAAACTTATATGGAAAGAAAAAGGTCCTAAGGATAGCCAAAATAATTATGAAAAATAACACAGTGGGAAGAATCACTCCTTCCAATGTTAAGGTTTACTGTATACCTGCAGCCATCATGAAAGGTGGCACTAAAAGAGAGATGGTCACAAAGATCAATGCAACAGAACAGAGAATGCAGAAAGAGAGCCACACAAATGTGCACAACTAATTTTTGACAAAGGTGAAAAAGCTATTCACTTGAGAAGGGATAACTTTCAAATAAATGCTATGGGCATCCATAGAAAAAAAAGAACCTTGATCTAAATCTCATAACTTTACAAAAATGAACACAAAATGAACCACGAACTTAAATGAAAAATGTAAAACTATAAAATTTCTGGCCAGGCACAGTGGCACATGCCTGTAATCCCAGCACTTTGGGAGGTAGAGGCGGGCAGATCACCTGAGGTCAGGAGTTCGAGACCAGCCTGGCCAACATGGTGAAACCCCGCCTCTACTAAAAAAAAAAAAAAAAAAAATACAAAAATTAGCTGGGTGTGGTGGCACGGGCCTGTAATTCCAGCTGCTTGCAAGGCTGAGGCAGGAGAATTGCTTGAACCTGGGAGGTGGACGTTGCAGTGAGCTGAGATTGCCCCATTGCACTCCAGCCTGGGTGACAGAGCAAGATTCCGTCACAAAAAAAAAAAAAAAAAAAAGCTATAAAATTTCTAAAGAAGAACATTAGAGAAAATCTTAAGGACCTTTGAGTAGGCAAACAGTTCTTAGACATGACACTAAATACACATACACACACCAAAAACACAATTCATAAGAGAAAAGAAGATAAACTAGACCTTATCAAAATTAAAAACTTTTGCTCTGCAAAGACCCTGTTAACAGGGATAAAAAGACAAACTACAGGGCAACCTGCTGGGGTCCCCTTCCATGCTGTGGAAGCTTTGTTCTTTCACTCTTCACGATAAAGCTTGCTACCGCTCAAAAAAAGACAAATTACAGACTGGGAGAAAATATTTGCCGGTCATAAATCCAACAAAGGCATTCTGTCTAAGATACAAAAAGGACTTTGAAAACTCAACAATATAAAACTAACCAAATTAGAAAATGGGCCAAAGGCATGGAGAGACATTTCACTGAGTAGGATAGACAGATGGCACACACAGATGTTCAACATTACTTGCCATTAAGGAAATTCAAATTAAAACCACAGTAAGATATAATTACTCACCTATTAGAATGGCTAGAATGAAAAACAATTAGAACACCAAGTGCTGGCTATGATTAGAGAAACTGGATCACACATACGTTGCCGGTAAGAATGTAAGACGGTACAAACATTGTCGACAATAATTTGGCAGCTCCTTGAAAAACTAAAAATGGACTTATTACACCACCCAGCAACTACACTCTTGAGCATTTATCGTAAACATAAACAAATGAAGACTTGTTTTCATGTACAAGTTTGTACATGAATGCAAAAAACAAAAACCCATATATATGTGTATGTGTATATGAAATAAAAGAAAAAAAGCCATTTTCAAAAGGACAAGTATTGCAGGATTCTATTTATGTAACATTTATGAAATTACATAATTATACAGAGAACAGAACAGTGGTTGCCAAGGTGTATTAGTCTGCTCTCATGCTGCTGATAAAGACATACCCAGGACTGGGTAATTTATAAAGAAAACGGTTTAATGGACTCACAGTTCCACATGGCTGGGGAGGCCTCCCAATCATGGCAGAAGGCAAACGAGGAGCAAAGGCATATCTTACATGACAGCAGACAAGAGAGAATGAGAGCCAAGTGAAAGGGGAAACCCCTTATAAAACCATCAGATCTTGTGACACTTATTCACTACGAGAACAGTATGGGGGAAAATGCCCCCATGATTCAATTATCTCCCACCTGGTCCCTCCCACAACACGTGGGAATTATGGCAGCCTACAATTCAAGATGAGATTTGGGAGGGGACACAGCCAAACCATATCACAAGGGTTAGGAAAAAGAGAAATGGGATAAGTATAGCTCTAAAGGGGTAACACAAGGTAGTCTTGTGAGGTATTGTTGAGTATTTTGGCTATTGTGGTGGTGACACAAGGCTACATGTGATAAAACTGCATAGAGCTATAAATATACACACAGAAATGAGTGCATGTATAACTGGTGAAATCTGAGTAAGTTCTATGAATTATAGCAATGTCAATTTTTTGGTATGGTATTGTACTATAGCTGAGTAAGGTAGTAATCCTGGGGGAAGCGGCAAAGGGGGTGCACAGGACTCCCCTGTACATTTCTTTGCAACCTCTTGTGAATCCATAATTATTTCAAAATAAAAAGTCTTTTTTAAAGAAAATCCATGCCAAGGAAAAGGCCTACCCAGGTATAAAAAAACTGGTAAAGGAATGTTATCTTTACATTAAAACATGTATGAGAATATGTATCGTTTTTCCATGATTCCTCTCTATTAGTTTCCTAGGGCTGCCATTAACAAAGTCCCACAAACTGGGTGGCTTAAAACAACACAAATGTATTCTCTCACAGTTCTGTAGCACTTGATTGATTGATTGAGACAGGGTCTTGCTCTGTTACCCAGACTAGAGTGCAATGGCAGAATCATGGCTCTCTGCAGCCTTGACCTCCTAGGCTCAAGCAATACTCTCAACTCAGCCCCTTGAGTAGATGGGACTATAGGTAGCATGCCACCATGCTAGGCTAATTTTTTTTTTTTTTTTTGGTCTCATTATATTGCCCAGACTGGTCTCAAACTCCTAGGCTTAAGCAATCCTTCCACCGTGGCCTCCCAAAGTGCTGGGATTACAGGCGTGAGCCACCACGTTCAGCCTATAGCACTTCAGTGAGTCACAGACATCATCAAAGAACTCTATCTAGCCTGTAGAATGGATCTGCCCCTGGCCTACAGCACCCCAAACTTTCCTGGTTGATCTCCTTCCTTGTCAATCATCCCTCTGCCATCTCTACTTCCTCAATATAGTCACATATTACTTTCTCTAACTTTCCTAATTTCTAATCAACACTATTTTTTTGCCTAGTGATTCTATTAGAACATCCATCCAAGTATTGTTGATCCCCTGTTAGATGGAAAATGTCCCTATAACACTTTAAAAATGTATTCCCATCACCTAGCAAAGCAACTTGTATGGATCTTTTATCTATTTATTTAGAGACAGCATCTTGCAGTGTCACCTAGACTGGAGTAAAGTGGTACAATCTTGGCTCACTGTAGCCTCAAACCCCTGGGCTCAAGTGATCTCCCATCTCAGTCTGCTGAACATCTGGGACTAGAGGCATGTGCCACCATGCCTGGTGAATTTTTTAATTTTTTATTTTTTGTAAAGACAGGGCTTTTGCTATGTTGCCCAGACTGGTCACAAACTCCTAAGCTCAAGTAATCCTCCCACCTGAGCCTCCCAAAGTGCTGAGATTACAGGTGTGAGCCACTGAGCCCAGCCTGAATCTTTTAAAAAATTAATAAGCAGGCTGGGCACAGTGGCACATGCCTGTAATCCTAGCACTTTGGGAGGCCGAGGTGGGAGGATTGCTTAAGGAGGTCGAGACCAGCCTGGGCAATATAGCGAGACCTCATCTCTGCAAAAAATTTAAAAATTAGCCAGGCATGGTGGCGTGTGCCTGTAGTTCCAGCTACTCAGGAAACGTAGGTGAGAGGATTGCTTGAGCCAGGGAGGCAGAGGTTGCAGTGAGCTGAGTTTGCACCACTGCATTCCACCCAGCCTGAGTGACGGAGTGAAACCCTGTCTCAAAACAAACAAACAAAAATTAATAAACACTGTAGATTGTGTCCTTTGATGTACAGAAGTTTTTAGGTTTGATGTAGTCCCATTTGTCTATTTTTGCTTTTGTTGCCAGGGCTTTTGGTATTATACATAATAAATCATTGCCAAATCCAATGTCATGAAGCTTTTCTCCAATATTTTCTTCTAAGAGTTTTATTGTTTTAGCTCTCACGTTTAGGTCTTTGATCCACTCTGAGTTAATTTTTCTATATGGTGTAAGACAAGGGTACAACTGTATTCCTTTGCCTATGGATAATCCAATTTTCTCCATGGAAGTGTTGGCACCCTTGTCTAAAATCATTTGACTATTTATGCAAGGGTTTATTTCTGGGCTATTCTATTCCTTTAGTCTATCTTTATGCCAGTACCACACTGTTTGATTACTATATCTTTGTAATATGTTTTGAAATCAGGTTTTCCCTAAGTGTTTGGTTTAAAATAACCTTGCCAACCCAACATTCTGACCAGCTGACCTGCTCTCTGCAAGAGCTTCCTGTGCTTGCTCAGTCACCTGGGCACCATCTTCCTGTCTCTTCCCTCACAACCATCCAGGGCTCCTTCCCTTGCTCCAGTGAGGAGATTACGGCTGGCTTAGAAACAGAAAGTCCTATTTATAAGAAAAGAAATTGAGATGAGATGGAAATGAATGTATCCAAATACAGTGATTTAGAACTGATTAAAATAAAAATAAATCACAGATAAAAATGGTACTTGATAAGGGATACAGAGGAAATAAAGGAGAAGAGATGAAACACTCATATTCAGATGAACATAGGATCACAACAAAGCAAACAAATAGGCAATAAAATAGTACTTAAATTTATGTAAGGTTTCTCTTTTTTGCTGTGAGGGAAAAAAAGGAAGCTTCCTGAGATATTTATTTATTTATTTATTTTTTGAGACGGAGTTTTGCTCTTGTTGTCCAGGCTGGAGTGTAATGGCACAATCTTGGCTGACTGCAACCTCCACTTCACGGGTTCAAGTGATTCTCCTGCCTCAGCCTCCTAAGTAGCTGGGATTATAGGCGCACACCACTCTGCCTGGCTAATTTTTGTATTTTTAGTAGAAACGGGGTTTGGCCCATATTGGCCAGGCTGGTCTCAAACTCCTGACCTCAGGTGATCCACCCGCCTCAGCGTCCCAAAGTGCTGGGATTACAGGCATGAGCCACAGCACCCAGCCTCATATTTTTTTAATGTTAACTGTACAAAGTTCTTAAAAAATAACTTCCAAAGGCAAATCATTTAAAAGAGAGTACAGGTCAGGCGCAGTGGCTCACACCTCTAATCCCAGCACTTTGGGAGGCCAAGGGGGGTGGATCACTTGAGATCAGGAATTCGAGACCAGCCTGGCCAACATGGCGAAACCCTGTCTCTACTAAAAATACAAAGATTAGCTGGGCATGGTGGCGGGCACCTGTAATCCCAGCTACTCAGGAGGCTGAGGCAGGAGAATTGCTTGAACCTGGGAGGCAGAGGTTGCAGTGAGCCAAGATGTGCCATTGCACTCTAGCCTGGGTGACAAAAGTGAAACTCTGTCTCAAAAAAAAAATTAAAAAGGCCAGGTGCGGTGGCTCACACCTGTAATCCCAGCACTTTGGGAGGCCGAGGCAGGTGGATCACCTGAGGTCGGGAGTTTGAGACCAGCCTGACCAACATGGAAAAAACACATCTCTACTAAAAATACAAAATTAGCCAGGCGTGGTGGCACATGCCTGTAATTCCAGCTACTCGGGAGGCTGAGGCAGAAGAATCGCTTGAAGCTGGGAGGCAGAGGTTGCGGCGAGCCAAAATCACGCCATTGCACTCTAGCCTGGGCAATAAGAGCGAAACTCCGTCTCAAAAATAAATAAATAAATAAAATAAAAAATGAAAGAGTACATTTATTATAGGAAATGGAGTGGTGCTCATTTGAGAATAGTAAATGAACCTTTATTACTCCAGCCTATCACTCTATTACCCAGGAAAGAAAAAAGCTTCACTCCTGGAACCCATGTGTCTAGTTTTAATCTTATGCTAGTACACTGGCAGATTTAGTACAGTGGAAGTGAAACAAAAGAGAGAGTCTGCTTTGACAGTGTTATGCTTTAACATTGCAGATTTCCAGTTCTGCCCCTTAAACATCAAGGAAGAGTTATTATAAGAAAGGACCAAAAGAACATGTAAGGATGGGGAAAATGAAAATGTACCTCCATTTAGCTGTGCTGGTTTCTACAATACATAAAGAGAAAATTCATCCAGTTATTTGAAAGCTAGCCCTAAATTAATAGGGGAGAAAGCAGAAATTCCAAGAAGTAGATTGTGAACTGTTAGAGGAATTCTGAATTGTCAGGTTCTTAATTTTTAGATAACTTTACCAAGTGACACCAAGTTGCTATAATTCTCCAACATCACCTCCTTGTACAAATTTCTCTGCGCTGGGTTCAGGCATTCCCATTCCTCCTGAGAGACATCTATATAGCCACATCTCTGAACATCACCAACTCCTAAAATGACAAATAATAGTACTAGTTTTGAAATTATAAGAAATGTTTTTAAAAAGAAAAGACAGGTGCTAAAAGAAGGTACTGCAAGAAAGGAGACAGTCTACTGAATATATAGGCTAAGCCTGGGACATGGGTCAAAGAGGAATTTAGTGTGACTGAAGCGGAGTGCCCATATGTTCTTAATTCATTTTCTGCAGACACATCTTCTTGTGTAGGTGGGAAACTCCTGTTAATCAGTCATCTCAAAACTAAGAAAATAAGTAGAGGCTCCCAATTAAATTAAATAGTTAAAAACTTTTAAACCTTTCCAAAATGTCTTATTAAAATCTCTATCTTGAGAAAAAGAACTTGAAGATTTTTCTTCATGATTATGACTATCATGCCATAGGCATTTTTAGTTTTCCTACAAATTCTTTAGTACACATCTGGTGCAGACTATATTTTCCATAGATGGACACTGCTGTATCTTGCATCCCAAATATTCTTCTTCAACGTAACATTGACATCCCCCTTCCAATTGGCGTAAAGGTCTGTGTCCCCTTCTCTTGAACCTGAAAGGACATCTGTGACTTAGTGAACCTATAGAATACGGCAGAAGTGATTATGTGACTTCTGTGGTTAGATCACAAAAACGTCTCATATTTCTGCCTTACTTTCTAGGAATGTTCGTTCTGGAAACCCAGCCACCATGTTCCTAGGAAGCCTAACCAGCCCATGGGATAGCTCATGAGGAAAGGAACCAAGCCTCCCCAAACAACAGTCAGCAACAGCTTGCAAGCCATGTGAGGGAACTATCTTGAAAGTGGGTCATGTAGTTCCCAATCAGACCATTTCAGCTGATACCACATGGAACAGAGGTGAGCGATCCCTACTGAGCTCTGCTCAGATTGTGGATTTGCAAGCCCAACCATGATTGTTGTTTTAATCTACTAAATTTTGAGTTGGTTTATTATCTGGAAATAGTTATTGTAACTGTAATATGATTTTTATTGTTAGCATAATATTTGATTTTTTTTTCTTTTTAAGAGATGGGGTCTCACTATATTTCCCTGGCTGGTCTTGAGCTCCTGGGCTCAAGCAATCCTCCCACCTTGGCCTCCCAAAGTGCTGGGATTACAGGCATGAGCCACTGCACCCAGCCTCATTTAATCTTACAATAAGAGATTTTTTATTTTTATTTTTTATTATGATCATTATTATTATTACCAGTTCTTTTTTTTTTATTATTATACTTTAGGTTTTAGGGTACATGTGCACAATGTGCAGGTTTGTTACATATGTATCCATGTGCCATGTTGATTTCCTGCACCCATCAACTCGTCAACAATAAGAGATTTAATAATTCTCGGCCGGGCGTGGTGGCTCACGCCTGTAATCCCAGCACTTTGGGAGGCCGAGGCAGGTGGATCACGAGGTCAGGAGATCGAGACCATCCTGGCTAACACGGTGAAACCCTGTCTCTACTAAAAAAATACAAAAAATTAGCCAGGCGTGGTGGTGGGCGCCTGTAGTCCCAGCTACTCGGGAAGCTGAGGCAGGAGAATGGCGTGAACCCAGGAGGCGGAGTTTGCAGTGAGCTGAGATCATGCCACTGCACTCCAATCTGGGCAACAGAGTGAGACTCCAACTCAAAAAAATAAATAAAATAAAATTTTTTAAAGAATATTTTCCTTTATTATTTATAATCTGCTTTCTGGGAGTATTTTCCTTCATTGTGAGTCTCTTGAGAGCCTTGGAAGAACTGATCTGACATTTTTATAGCTGGAAACACTCAACTGTGTTTTTATTATTGAGGCTTCATTTTCTTGACACCTAAAGTGACTTTATCTTCCTCTGTCTCATATGTTCCTCTCCCTGAATTGACATCACCACAACAGGCTTAAGTCCAATTTCTTTTCCTATATACAGGACCTTTTATCTCTAAGCCAGATGTGATTTCCCCATTGAAGAAAAGGAGATAGCTGTGAATGTGTGGAGAGTAATGTGTTAAGGTGGCTCAAAGAAGAGGGAAGCCATTGCAGACAAATGCTCAGCTGATATGAAGAGTCAAAACTTCAAGGTATTGTTTGAGAAACTTTTCCCTCAGTGGCCAGTGGAGAGAACTGAGGTCCCTTCAGTCTGAGTTCCCAAAGACACCTCACCATCATCCCTCTGTGTCAGTGTGTCCATAGCTCCTTCTATAATTCTTCCAGTTTTAAGGAGGGAAGGATTAGCCTTGTAGAGTTTCTAATTATAAAAGAAATACATACTGAGCATTAAAATTAAGAAAACAGAGAATCCTATTCCACATAGCAAAGGAAACAATAGAATGAAGAGACAACCCAAAGATTAGGAGAAAATACTTGCAAATCGTATATTGGATAAGGGGCTAATATCCAAAATGTAAAAGGAATTCAGACTTCTTAATAACAAGAATACAAATAACCGGCCGGGCGCCGTGGCTCACGCCTATAATCCCAGCACTCTGGGAGGCCGAGGTGGGTGGATCACGAGGTCAGGAGATCGAGACCATCCTCAGGGTTAGGTGAAACCCTGTCTCTACTAAAAAATACAAAAAATTAGCCAGGCGTAGTGGTGGGCGCCTGTAGTCCCAGCCACTCGGGAGGCTGAGGCAGGAGAATGGTGTGAACCTGGGAGGCGGAGCTTGCAGTGAGCCGAGATCGCCCACTGCACTCCACCACTCCAGCCTAGGTGACAGAGTGAAACTCCATCTCAAAAAAAAAAAAAAAAAAAAGAATACAAATAACCCTATTAAAAATGGGCAAAGGACTTATATACATTTCTCAAAAGAAGACATACAAATGGCCAACACACATATGAAAAATGCTAAACATCTCTAATCATCAGATAAATGCAAATTAAAACCACAATGAGGGGCTGGGAGCTGTGGCTCACGCCTGTAATCCCAGCACTTTGGGAGGCCAAGCTCGGCAGATCACGAGGTCAGGAGATCGAGACCATCCTGGCTAACACGATGAAACCCCGCCTCTAATAAAAACACAAAAAATTAATCAGGCATGGTGGTATGCACCTGTAGTCCCAGATACTTGGGAGGCTGAGGCAGGAGAATCGCTTGAACCCAGGAGGTGGAGGTTGCAGTGAGCCGAGATTGTGCCACTGCACTCCAGCCTGGGCGACAGAGTGAGACTCCATCCCCCCCAAAAAAAAACCACAATGAGATATTACTGTGCACCTGTTAGACACCTGCTATTACAAACAAAGATGAAAGATTAGTGTTGGTGAGGATGTAGAGAAAAGGAACACTGTTGAGAGCACTGTAAATTACTATAGCCTTTTTGGAAAACGGTGTACAGCTTCCTCAAAAAACAAAAAATAGAATTACCATATGAGCCAGCAACCCCACAAGGAATTGACATCAGTATGTCAAAGATGTCTGCACTCCCATGTTCACTGTAGCGTTATTCACAATAACTAAGATATGGAAACAAGCTAAGTGTCCATCAATGGATGAATGGGTTTTTTAAATGGAGGATATATATACAGTGGAATACTATTCAGCCTTAAACATGAAATTCTGTCATTTGCAACAACATGGGTAAACCTAGAGGATATTATGTTAAGTGAAATAAGCCAGACACAGACAAATACCGTATGATCTCACTTATGTGGAATCTAAAAGTTGAACTCTTAGAAGTAGAGAGTAGGAGGGTGGTTACCAAAGGCTGCGGGGTGGGGATGTGGTGGATGGGGAAAGGGGAAATGCTGGTTAACAGGTACAAAGTTTCGTTTAGATAGGAAGAATACATTCTGCTGTTCTTTTGCCCAACACAGTGACTATAGTTACTGTATTGTATATTTCAAAATAGCTAAAAGATAGGATTTTATATGTTCTTACCACAAAGAAATGGTAAATATTTGAGGTGATGGATATGCTAACCAGCCTGATTTGATCATTCCATCATGTATTGATGCATAGAAATATCACATTGTACCATATAAACATATACAATTATTGTACAAATATATACATCAATATACAATTGTACATACAATATGTACAATTATTGTACAAATATATACAATTATTACTTGTCAATTAAAAATTTCAAAAAAGAAATCTAAAATAACAGTTGCCCCCTATGAGCATCTCACGATAAATCCCTTTACTCTCCTCTACATACACTGAGTATTAAAAACAGAATCGGCTGGAACATTGTTGCTGTTCTGAAACCTGTCTTTCTCATTTAACACAAGTGAACATTTTTCTTTGTCAACAAGTAGTGGTAAACATCATCCATTCTGATGGCTGTATTTTTTAATAGGTGGAGTTGTATCTTCAGGGCAGATTCCTAACAGTGGAATGGCTGGGTCACAAGGGAAATATGTAGATAGTTTTTGTACATGTTGTCAAATTTCCCACCATAAGGGTTGTGCCGGTTTGTTTTCCCACCAGCAGTATCTGAGACTGCCTGATTTCTTGTACATTCATTACTGTGGCTGCTCTAACAAGTTACCACAAACTTGGTAGCTTTAAACAATAGTTTACTCTCTCACATTCTGCAGGCCAGAACTCCAAAAATCTAGACATCAGCAGGGCTGGAGCGCTCCTAGAGATTCTAGGGGAGAATCCTCACTTTGCCTCTTTTTCTGGTGGCTGTAGCCATTCCTTGACCATTCCTTGACATTCCTGGCCCCATCACTGAGATTTCCACCTCCAGGGTCACATTGCTGCTTCTTCTTCCACTGTCTGCCAGTCTCCTTGTGTCTCTTTTAAGGATGCTTGTCACTGGATTTAGGACCTACCCAGACAATCCAGGATGAACTACTCATCTCAAAATTCTTAATTTAATTTCATCTGCAAAGACCCTCTTTCCAAATTAAGTAACATTCACAGTTTCCAGAGATTAGGACATGGACATATCTTTTTGCAGGGTCATCAGTCAGCTGACTATATCCTGTCTCACCAACAGAATATGTTGTTATACTTTTTAATTTTTGTCATCTTGATAGGTTAAAAATGGTCTCAGTATTCCCCCTCTCCCACCACCAAGAGACAGGGTCTTGCTCTGTTGTCCAGGTTAGAGTGCAGTGGTGCAATCATAGCTCACTGTAACCTCAACCTCCTGGCCTCAAGCAATCCTTCCACCTCAGGCTCCCAAAGTACTGGGATTACAGGTGTAAGCCACCTCACCTGGCCTGTCTCCATATTATTTTAATTTGTATTTCTCTTTTTACACATTTAAGGGTCCCTTTTACATATATTTTGTGAATTGTTAATTTCTCTTACCCATCTTTTCTGTCAGGTTTTTGGGTCTTTCCCTTGACATTAAGAGGAGTTTTGTTTTGTTTCGTTGAGACAAGGTCTCACGCTGATGCCCAGGCTGGAGTGCAGTGGTGTAATCACGGCTCACTACAGCCTTGACTTCCAGGGCTCAAGTGATTCTCCCACCTCAGCCTCCCAAGTATCTGGGACTACAGGAACACAACCACACCCAGCTAATTTTTTGTATTTTTTTGTAGAGATGGAGTTTCACCATGTTGCCCAGGCTGGTCTTGAACTCCTGGGCTCAAGCTATTGGCCCACCTTGTCCTCCCAAAGTGCTGAGATTACAAGGTGTGAGCCACTGCACCTGGCCAAGTTTTTTTTTTTTTTTTAATTGAGAATTGTTATAGACTGATTTGTTCCCCCTCCAGTTCATATGTTTAATATTATTAACTACAGGCATCGTGTTATGCAATAAAACACCAGAACTTATTCCTCTCATATAACTGAAACTTTGTATACACTGATCAACCTAACTCCTAATTTCTAGTAGTATAAGACTTAAGACATACAACCAGATATATGTAGAGAGAGTGAACAAGAGGGAATTAACAAAATAATTACATGATAAAGGGTGGGTGCTATAGCTCACACTTGTCATCCCAGCACTTTCAGAGGCTGAGAGACAGGGGGATCACTTGAGGCCAGGAATTCGATCAGCCCGGGGAACATAGTGAGACCCCATCTCTATAATTTTTTAAAATTGTCTGGGTGTGGTGGTGGTATGCACCTGTAGTCCTAGCTACTTGGGGAGCTGAGGCTGAGGTGGGAGGATTGCTTGAATCTAGGAGTTTGAGGTGGCAGTGAGATATGATAGTGTCACTGCCACTCTAGCCTGGAGTACAGAATGAGTCCCTGTCTCAAAAAAGAAAAAAAAAGGTTAAATTACAAGCTACTACTATGTACAGCAACATGGATATAATGTTATCTATATGTATCTATATATACAGAAATAATGTTGAGCAAAGGAGGTCAGACACAAGAGTACATACTATATGATTCCACCTATATAAAGTTCAAAGCCAAACCAAACTATTCTATTATAGAGGTCAAACTAATGGTTAACTTTGAGGTATAAATTGGAAAGAGATATGAGGGAGCCTTTTGGGATGTTGGAGATTTTCTATGTCTTTAATGGTGGTTGCATGGGGGTTTTTTTTTTATTATTTTATTATGTTTTTGAGACGGAGTCTCACTCTGCTGCCCAGGCTGGGGTGCAGTGGCACCATCTTGGCTCACTGCAAGCTCCACCTCCCGGGTTCACACCATTCTCCTGCCTCAGCCTCCCGAGTAGCTGGGACTACAGGCGCCCGCCACCACGCCTGGCTAATTTTTTGTATTTTTAGTAGAGACGAGGTTTCACCATGTTAGCCAGGATGGTCTTGATCTCCTGACCTCGTGATCTGCCCACATCAGCCTCCCAAAGTGCTGGGATTACAGGCGTGAGCCACCACGCCCGGCTGGGTTTATTTTTTTAAAAAGCCAGCAAGCTATAATTTTAAAATTTGTGCTTCCTCGCTCTCTGTCTCTCTCTCTCTCTGTGTCTGTGTGTGTGTGATTTCATGTGTTCATTTCTTTTACTCCCTTTTTCTGTCGGGTTTTTGGGTCTTTCCCTCGATTTTAAGAGCTTTTTGTTTTTGTTTTTTTGAGGTATAGTCTCGCTCCAACGCTCAGGTTGGAGTGCATTGGCACAATCACGGCTCACTACAGCCTCAATCTCCTTGGGCTCAGGTGATCCTCCCATCTCAGCCTCCCAAGTAGCTAGGACTACAGGTGCACCACCAAACCCAGCTAATTTTTTGTATTTTTAGTAGATATGGGGTTTCACCATATTGCCCAGGCTGGTCTCAAACTCCTAGGCTCAAGTGTTCCACCCATCTCAGCCTCCAAAAGTGCTGCGATTACAGGGGTGAGCTATCCACATTCAAAATAAATGGCATATCTGCATTTTTAAATCACATTTTTCTACCTACAAAACCAATTTTCTTTCAGTTCTGGTTTTTGTTTCTGAAGCCCATATTTTATTACACTGAATGAAACCTGTGCATGGGTAATTCATTTAAATAAACACAATTTCTACTGGATTGGTGGATTTAAAAGACTAATGATGGCCAGGTGCGGTGGCTCATGCCTGTAATCCCAGCACTTTGGGAGGCCGAGGCAGACGGATCACAAGGTCAGGAGATCGAGACCATCCTGGCCAACATGGTGAAACTCCGTCTCTACTAAAAACCAAAAATTAGCCATGCGTGGTGACATGCACCTTGTAGTCCCAGCTACTTGGGAGGCTGAGGTGGGGGAATTGCTGGAACCTGGGAGGCGGAGGTTGCAGTAAGCCGAGATCATGCCACTGCACTCTAGCCTGGCAACAGAGTGAGACTCTGTCTCAAATAATAATAATAAAATATAATAATAATAATAAATAAAAGACTAATGATATCATATAGTAGTGAATAGACATTCTCATAGTATGTTGTATATTGGTGCAAACTTAATCAGGGCAATTGATATAGATGTGTAAACAGGTTTTAACTATGAAAGCCTCATTCTCAGCAAAATATCTAAGACTCTATCCAAAAGATACAATTCACATGTGCACAGAAAGGCATATGCAGTAAAACATTGCATATAATGGGAAAAAGCTGGAAAGAACTTACATATACAAACAAAACAGTGCAGCCATTAAAAGATCATGACACAGTTCATAATTTAGTGACATGAAAATTTGTTCACTATATTTTGTTAGAAGAAACAAGTAGATTTCAAAACAATTGTTATATAACCCTGTTTTGAATGAAAAAGTCCTATAAGCCTATATCCATGCACTTATTCACAAATGAGG
The DNA here is from genome assembly GCF_009828535.3 of Hylobates moloch. Taxonomy (NCBI): domain Eukaryota; kingdom Metazoa; phylum Chordata; class Mammalia; order Primates; family Hylobatidae; genus Hylobates; species Hylobates moloch. The sequence continues at coordinate 40,392,848 of NW_026652288.1, read as the reverse complement.
TGAAGTGATTTGGAATAAAATGTTCAAAGTGCTTTACTTTAAGCTTTTTTAATATTCTCCAATCTTCTGAATTAAGAATCTACTAATTTTACAATGAGAGAAATCTGCTTTGAGAGCAAAAAAATAATAATAAAAGGAGATATGTGTATGATACATGGAATGCAATGTTGAAATGGTCTGAATTCTGGCTGAAGAGACCCAAACTTTCTTCATAGACATTCCAGAGCACTAATTCAAATACTGTCTTAAAGGTCCTAAATCTAGAATCCTAAGATTTTATACACAATGAGTTCCTCTTATTAGTTGCCTCTCATTTACCTGGGCACAGAACTGCTGTTAACCAACCTCTTCACGAACTATTGCTCCAAGAAGGAAATCACATCTGGTTTGGACATAAATTAATAGGGTAATTAATAATAAACCCTTCACATAGGCAAAGAAATGGAATTTTGGTCTGATGTGGCTATGGAGAATTGAGACCATTTCTTAATCATCAAGCAGAAAGAAGTCGAGAAAGTATTCTGAAGGATTAGGGTGATAACACTTTAGAAATAACACAGGAGAGACGCCCATTTCCAACTCTAGGAATCTTAAACCAGTCCTTCAGAAAATTACCTAAGAACCCTGAAGATTCCCTAATCAATCAGGGTGAAGAAAGTAAGATGTTCCCAGAATACAGAATTTGAACTGGAAAGGGGAAAACAGATGTAAAAAGGGAGACCCAGCTGGCCGTGGTGGCTCATGCCTGTAATCCCAACGCTTTGGGAGACTGAGGCAGGCAGATCACCTGAGGTCAGGAGTTTAAGACCAGCCTGGCCAACTTGGCGAAACCCCATGTCTACTAAAAATACAAAAATTATCCGGACATGGTGGTGGGCACCTGTAGTCCCAGCTACTCGGAAGGCTGAGGCAGGAGAATCCCTTGAACCTGGGAGGCGGAGGTTGCATTGAGCCGAGATCACGCCACTGCACTCCAGCCTGGGTGACAGAGCAAGACTCGATCTCAAAACAAAAAAAAAGGGGAGACCCAATTGGCTAGTTAAATAAATGTATGTAGGTGTTATATCACACCCCTGGATAATTCCTCTGAATGGGGGAGGGGGGGTGTCAGTCATCTGTACTCCACCCAGAAGTCAATGCCACATTCCTGAGTCTACATACCTGTGAAATGATAGGAACCCATGTGCCCATAAGGTCCTGGAGGGGAATGTAAAGTTGGTCAAGACATGGGAGCTAGACAGCAAGGAAAAGGAATTGCAAAGGGAAGTTAGTAGTTAAATAAATTACCACATATCCATGTAATATAATACTAAGATAGACAAATGCAAAGTTGTAGGAAATAGTTAAGGAATATTTTCAAGATACTGTATCAGAGAAATCACTTTACAAAACAGGTTGAACAATACAATTATATCAATATGGTCATTTAAAAAGTCTGGAAAGTTAAACACCTGTTTCAGTTATCTATTGCTATATAACCACTTCAAAAGTTTATGGCTTAAAACAAAAAATAATTAGCTCATTATTGGGGGGGGGGTTGGCAATTTGGGCTTGGCTTGCCTGAGTGGTTCTTCTGCTGATCATATTCATGTGACAGCTGTCAGCTGTTGGCTTGGTGGAGGCTGGATGGTCCAAGATGGTCTCCCTGAAATTTCTGGCCGTTGTTGCTCACTGGACCTCTCTCTCCAGGTGATCTTTAATCCGCAAGCAAGTTGCTCTTAGCCTTCAGTCATGGTGGTCTCAGGGCAGGAAAAGGGGAAGAGAAAAAGCTGCAAGACTTCCTGAAGCTTTGTCTCAGAAGTCTCACAATATCACTTCCACCACATTCTATTGGTCAAAGCACCTCACAAGGCCCTGCCTAATAGTAACCTAATCACTGACTAGCATTTCAGGAGGAGAAAAAAATACTCCCTTTCTGAAAAACAAAATCAAAGAGAACAAAAATAGAAAATACAACAAAACTTCCTTGACCTTGGTTTTCAGATATGCTCAGCAATGGTTCCCTTTCCTCGGGGCTCTTACAGAACCTCAAGGCAAGGGAGAAGGGGTAAGGAATCATGAGACATCAGACCTTTCTTGGAACCCAGATTGGCTAAATTGGAAAAAATTATTCCCACCACACAAGCTCTCATCATCTACCATACACATAATCAGATGGAAGTAAAAGGGAGATGGGAGTACCGCTAACCCTTCTCAGTATTCAAGGGAAAGGCCAGGGTCACTGATATCCAGGACTGGGGACTTTCTCTAAATTCACATAAGTCTCCTGGGGAGACAGCTCTGGGAATGATGTGGATCACATGGAACCTGACCTCTGAGAGTTCCCAAGGGAGAGCCTCTGAGGAAGGAATCCTACTCCTAGGTTCTCCCCATCACGTCTTCCCAGAACTCTGCCTAAGGGACACTTAAGACCCAAAAAGCCTCATTCCGAAAACAGGTCTGTGCTTTTTCTGTTTGCAGATTTTATTCCACCACTCGATTATCCCTTCCCTTTCTGACGGCCATTTCACTGCAGCTGGGGTCTATACGGCTATAAAGCGGGAGAAAAAAGGAAGCTGGGAACTCAGAGATGCAGAGCCCAAGAAACAATCGAGTCTAAAACTGCCGCTTAGGTGGGCACTCCGCCAGGATCCCGTGTCAAACACCAGGCTGAGAACTGGGGACGGGGGTGCCCTGAGAAGACAACGCGGGCCATGCTTCATTGCAAGATGACTCTGCTTAACATAGGCATGGATCATAGTCCTCACAGGCACATGGGGGAGATCTTCGACAGACCCCTCAGTCCCAACATTAAACACAGCACTGCAGAAATGAAGCTTTACCCGTTACACACACAACACCATAGACTTAAAGCCTCTTCCATCACACTAGGCCACAGCAGCACTGTCATGATGGAAGGTGTCAAACCCTACAGTGTCACACACCCCGCATGACAGCCAACCACGGCCACCCAAAGGTCCCGCATCCGAGCAGGGACAGGAACACAATCACGCACCTGTCGCAGCCTCCTCGCCGCGCACACCGCCGCCTTGTCCTGGCGTCAAACAACTCACACACGCACACGCGCATACACAGGCCCGAGCTACGGCCCTGCACACCCTGTCTGCGTCCCGGGAGCTCGAGGCTTCCTCACCGTGAGCGCCGCCCGCATCCCAGCCACGCACTGTGAGAACTTGGAAGGGGAACCGTAGATCAAAGTTCGAAAACGGCCCGGGCGCCTGTGGGAAATGTAGTCCAAGGCCGGAAACGCCCGGATGTGGAGAAGGCGCGCGTAGCCCGTGGACGGCAGGAACGCGCCGCGGAGACACCTGGGAGGCATCGTCCGCGCGGGAGTGCGCACGCGCAGACGCCCGGCCGGCGACCGAAGGTGAGACTGGCTGGTTCGGCGGGCGCGGAGGAGGCGGGTGACGGTGTGACCCGTAGGGAAGGCTGAGGAGGGAGGCGGGAGCCTGGGCTGGGGAAAGCAAGAAGGGAAGAGAAGCAACCTGGGGCGAGGAGTTGGCTGGAGGAAAGTGCGAGTCCGGGCCCCAGAGAAGTCTGGGAGGGAAGCAGGAACCAGAGCGCGGGCCGGGGAGCGCCCGAAGAAGGGAACCGGTTGCCCGAGACGAGGGGTGAGCTCCCCAGTGGCAGGAATTTCGTCTGATTTTCGTCCCCCGGCTCCTGGAGCACGGCCTGGCACAGAACAGGCGCTCCGTGTGTGTGTGTGTGTGTGTGTGTGTGTGTGTGTGTGTGTGTGTGGCTTTTTGTACCTGTCCTGTGTGTTGTGTGGTAGGGGAATGTGTTATTCTGTGTGACGTTGTGGAACCGGTTGTTTATGAAAGTGTTAGGGTCCCTGCGTGTCTTAAGTTTTAATTTAAATTAGGTGCGACTCTGGAGAGGCGACAATGAGGGCATTGTGAGTTAAAGGTTGTTACTTTTTCTAGAAGTATAAGTTCTGTGAAATTGTGCACGACGTGGGGGCCTATGGGATTATGACTATATAGTCCATGATACAGCTATGAATATGCCTAATTTTTAAAGTATTTGGTGTACACGACCTATGATGACTGAATGTGGCACACTGTGTGACTTAGGTGGAGTGCTTGAGAAACCGAGTGCTGACTAAAGTATGCATTGTTTAGATTGATTTATGAGTATTGGGCATTTTATATATGCCTGTAGAATTTGACTCTGGTAATTAGACAAGTAAAATAAGTAATGATTTTTTTTTTTTATGGAGAGGAAGAGGCAAAATAATTTTCAGGAGGTAAGATTGGGCCCATGCGGGCCGGGCGCGGTGGCTCACGCTTGTAATCCTAGCACTTTGGAAGGCAGAGGCGGGCGGATCACGAGGTCAGGAGATCGAGACCATCCTGGTTAACACGGTGAAACCCCGTCTCTACTAAAAATACAAAAAATTAGCCGGGCGTGGCGGGCGCCTGTAGTTCCAGCTACTTGGGAGGTTGAGTCAGGAGAATGGCGTGAACGCGGGAGGCGGAGCTTGCATTGAGCCGAGATCGTGCCACTGCACTCCAGCCTGGGTGGCAGAGCAAGACTCCGTCTCAAAAAAAAAAAAAGATTGGGCCCATGCGCGGTGGCTCACTGGCTCACACCTGTAATCCCAGCACTTTGGGAGGTTGGGGCGGACAGATTACCTGAGGTCAGGAGTTTGACCAACATGGTGAAACCCCGTCTCTACTAAAAAGTATAAAAATTAGCTGGGCATGATGGCGCATGCCTGTAGCCCCAGCCACTCGGGAGCTGAGGCAGGGGAATTGCTTGAACTCGGAGGTGGAAGTTGCAGTGAGCCAAGATCGCGCCACAGCACTCCAGCCTGGGTGACAGAACGAGACTCCGTCCCTCCCCCTCCAAAAAAGATCATTTATTGGGAAACCTGGTATTGACTGATGACTGATAGGCTTAAATGAATAGAATACCACTGGGACCATACAGAAAAAAACTTTATCTCGTAACTGCCACTCTCAAAATTCCTATTTGAGTGTGTGTGTGTGTGTGTGTGTGTATATATATATATATATTTTTTTTTTTTTTTTTGCTGGATGAATTTCTTCTGCTGGAAGCCTGAAATGTGAAAGGATACATGGTTAGTTTCTTCTCTAATTCCCCAACCTTTATTTTGTCTCCTCTTTACTCCCTAGAGGCAATCTTCAGCTCTCATGGATTGGGAGCTGGGAAAGGAATGAGAAGACAGAAGTCAGAGACAAGAAGAGGCTAGCATGACTGATACCACTATAATTTAGTGTAAGTCATCTCTTACCTTCCAAGAGAACCTGCTGCTTGGAACCTCCAGATACACTTCCCTTCTCATGGGCATAGCCTCCTCTCCAGCTGCTGCCCCAGTGCTTCCTCTGGGCATTCAGTGGCCCACTGACTCTGGTGGGTGGGTTTGTCCAGTCAGTCCTCTTTGATAGGACCCAAGACAACCCAGACAGCCTCCACCCATGGGGTCTTCACCTACTGCTAAGGTGAGAATTAGCCACCTCAGTCACTTTGCCCTCCCAAATCCTAGAAATATGTAAAATTTTTGCCAAGAATTCTGTCACCACTTTGGTTCCTGGTGGCCTCAGGGTCTGAGGGACCCCTTGTGTGTTGTAAAGAAGGGAGAATCACTCACGTTTTTCCTCCTGGAAAAACACTGTTCTAAAAATAACAGTCTCTTAAAAATACATTCTCCTGTCAGCCTCTCCACTGTCTTTAAAGGAGGAGTTTAATGATAGCAAAACTTTACACTCAACAGCTGTATAAGATCCTGTTCTTGAATGAAGTTCTCTTAGAATTTTGTTTCATTCACTATCTTTGGGATATCAGCTGAGGCTGAGGCAGAAAGATTTCTAAGTTTTCATCCTATTAAAAATGAACAGTGATAACAATTAGAAAACTCAAGGTTGTTGGAAAAACCATTAACAAATAAATAGGGTGTGTGTGTGTATGTGGAAAGTATGGGGGAAAAGACTTAATTTACAGTGGTCATCAAAAATAAGAGATACAAAGGAAGCGACTTTACTAATTACATGATGTTATTAAAGAGCACATTTTAAAATAAGACTTTTGATGGGGCTTGGTGGCTCATACCTGTAATCCCAGCACTTTGGGAGGCTGAGGTGTGTGCACTGCATGAGTCCAGGAGTTCAAGAATAGCCTGGGCAACTTAGTGAAACCCTGTCTCTAAAAATACAAAAATTAGCCAAGCGTAGTGGCATGCCCCTGTGGCTAGCTACTCAGGAGACTGAGGTGGGAGGATCACCTGAGCCCAGGGAGGTCGAGGCTGCAGTGAGCCATGATCACACCACTGCACTCCAGCCTGGGCAACAGAGTGAGACCTTGTTTCAAAACAAAAGAAACTATAAAACTCTTAGGAAAAAACACATAGGCATACATGTTAATGATCGTAAATTTGGCATGCATTCTTTTTGGGTTTCTTTCATGGTGATTGAAATGTTCTAAAATTAGATCGTGGATGATTGTTCATTATGATGGTTTGTGAATATACCAAAAACCATTGAATTGTATACTTTACATGGATGAATTTTATGGTGTGTAAATTATATCTCAGTGCTGTCATTTAAAAAATCTTGGCTAGGCCACCTCTGCAATGTGTAACACTGAGCAAGCCATGAGTGTCTCCTGTGTTAGTCATGTTAGTCAATTTCAGGTATAATAGGACCTACCTCACTCAGGGTTTTTGTGAGGGTCATTGGATCTACATCACAGGGAATTATTTTGGAAAGTGTAAAGAAATAATTGAATTCCAAATATCCAAGAGAAGGAAACTGGTTGAATCAACCAAGTACAGTGCCACTGAGGAGTATTATGCAGCCATGAAAAGGGACAGTTGCATGGATTTATGGAGAAGGGCCTCCAGGATACTTTGGATTTTTTTGTTTTCTTGTTTTGTTTGTTTGTTTCTGAGGCAAGGTTTCACTCCTTTGCCCAGGCTGGAGTGCAGTGGCTTGATCATGGCTCACTGCAGCCTCGATCTCCCTGGGCTCAGGTGATCCTCCCACCTCAGCCTCCCAAGTAGCTGGGACTACAGGCATGTATAACCATACCTGGCTAATTTTATTTAATTTTATTTTTGTACAGTTGGGGGTCTTGCTATGTTTCCTAGGCTGGTCTTGAACTCGTAGGCTCAAGTGATCTGCCCACCTTGGCCTCCTCAGGTGCTGGGATTATAGGCGTGAACCACCTTGCCTGGCCTCCAGGATACTTTGTTAGTGACAAAAGCAACAGAATATTCTATCTTTTATCTAAGTTTTCAGCTTATCCTTTCATTATTTTAATATAAGCAAATGTATATATTTGCATTTTTTAAACTCATGTCACCACCATCACCCAAATTTAAAAAGAAAACAAAAACAGAACACTTCTAGCCCCCATCCAATCACCCTGGCACAGAAGTAACCTCTGTTGTAATTTTATCTCATATAAAAGGAGTCATGCAGAATGTAGCCTTTTGAGTCTGGCTTCATTCAGTAAGGATGTTGCAATCAGTAAGCTGTAGCTGGGACTACAAGTACATGCCATCGTGCTGGCTAATTTGTGTATTTTTATTTTGTAGAGACAGAGTCTCACAGGCTGGTCTCGAACTCCTGAGCTCATGCAATCCTCCTGCCTTGACCTCCCAAAGTGCTGGGATTACAGGCATGTGCTCAATTCAGTTGCATGTTGCAATTCACTAATATTATTGCATGTGTCATTGCTTCATTCTTCTTAGTACAAAGTAGTATTCCATTGTCTGGATGGTTTGTCTGTGTATCCATTGATGCACACTTGGGTTGTTTCCAATTCTGAGGTGGTTATGAATAAAACTGCTACACACATTCACATGCGGGTCTTTTTGTAGATACATGTTTTTTTGTCATGGATAGATAATCAGGAGTGGTATTGATGGGTCGTTTAAACAATTACTTTAAAATGGTATCTTTACATGGAATAGTTTTGCCTCTTGATTGTGGTGGTGGTGACACAAATCTAAATGTATGATAAAATGGTAAAAACACGCACATAATGAATGCATGGAAAACTACTGATATCTGAAAGAAGTTGGCGCATTGTGTAATGACAATTTTCTGATTTTTTATTTTTATTTTTTAGAGACAGAGTCTTGCTGTGTTGTCCAGGTTGAAGTACAGTGGCACAGTTCATTGTAGCCTCAAACTCCTGGGCTTAAGTGACCCTCCTGCCTCAGCCTCCTGAGTAGCTGGGACTACAGGTACATGCCACCATGCTGGCTAATTTGTGTATTTTTATTTTGTAGAGACAGAGTCTCACTATGTTTCCCAGGCTGGTCTCAAACTCGTAAGCTCATGTGATCTTCCTGCCTTGTCCTCCCAAAGTGCTGGGATTACAGGCATGAGCTACCCTCTGTGCCCAGCCAGTTTTCTGATTTTGACCATATGCTGTGGTTATGGAAGATGTGACCATTGTGGAGAAGCTGGGTGAAAGGTAAATGAGACCTCTCTGCACTATTTTTGCAAGCTTCTGTGGATTTATAATCACTTCAAAATAAAAAAAAAAATTTTAAAAAGAGCCTGCTGCAAGACTGAGAAGTGCCTATGGTGTCTGATTCCCTGTTGTTGGGCATGGATTCTGTTTCCTACTCTGGGCCCTTTTGGACAAAGCCATGCAGAATATCTTATCCCATACCTGCCCCTGTGAGCCATTTACCCTTTCTCAAAGTTTTCAGCAACCCTGGGAGTAGGCGGTATGCGGTGGTTCACACCTATAATCCCAGCACTTTGGGAGGCCAAGGCAGGAAGATCACTTGAGCCCAGGAGTTGGAGACTAGCCTGAGCAACATAGTAAGACCCCATTTCTACCAAAAAAAAAAAATTAGCTGGTCTTGATGGCGGGCACCTGTAGTCCCGGCTACCCGGGAGGCTGAGATAGGAGGATCACCTGAGCCCAGTGAGGCCGATGCTGCAGTGAGCGGTGATAGGCCACTGCACTCCATCCTGGGCAACAGAATGAGACCCTGTCTCAAAAACAAAAAAATTAAAATAAAAAATAATTAGCTGAATGTGGGTGGTACATGCCTACGGTCCCTGCTATGCAAGAAGGAGAATTGCTTGAGCTGAGGAAGTCAAGGCTGCAGTGAGCTATGATCATGCCACTGCATTCTAGCCTAGAAAAAGAGTGAGACCCTGTCTCAAAAAGGAAATAAAAATAAGACTTGAATAAAAGGACAGGAAGACACAACATGATAAAATGTCAAAACTTCCTTACATTTCATGGATTTCCATTAAAATTTTAATAAAAATGTTTGAACTTTCCAGCATTGTTAGGAGAAAACACCAGAAATTCTGAGAGAGAAAAACTGTCAGGGAAGTAGCCCTAGTAGATACTAAACTGTTTTAAAACTGATAACTTTAAGGTGATCCTGGCAATTAAATGAACAATTCAGTGGAATAAATATAAAACCCAGCTCTACTTAGATATATGAAGGAAATAAAATATGTGATAAAGATGGCAGTTTTGATGAGTGAAGGAAATACAGATTCTGGAGTACTTTGTGATACCAAACTAGATGGCCAAATAATTTTTAAAATTCTATTTTTACATAGAGAAAAACAGTCAAATGAGAAACTATAAAAAATTATTTGGGCCGGGTGCGGTGGCTCATGCCTGTAATCCCAGCACTTTGGGAGGCCGAGGTGGGTGGATCACGAGGTCAGGAGATCGAGACCATCCTGGCTAACACGGTGAAACCCCGTCTCTACTAAAAATACAAAAAAATTAGCCGGGCGAGGTGGCGGGCGCCTGTAGTCCCAGCTACGCGGGAGGCTGAGGCAGAAGAATGGCGTGAACCCCAGGGGGTGGAGCCTGCAGTGAGCCAAGATAGCGCCACTGCACTCCAGCCTGGGCAACAGCAAGACTCCGTCTCAAAAAAAAAAAAAAAATTATTTGGGGCTGGGCACAATGGCTCACGCCTGTAATCACATATAGGAGGAGCACATGAGGCCAGGAGTTTGAGACCAGCCTGGGCAACATTGCAAGACCCCATCTCAAAAAATAATAATATTAAAAATTATCCAGGCGTGGTGGTGTGTGCCTTTTGTCCTAGCTACTTGGGAGGCTGAGACAGAATTGCTTGAGCTCAGGAGTTTGAGGTTGCAGTGAGCTAGAATAGTACCACTGTACTCCAGCCTGGATGGCAGAGTATGACTCTGTCTCTAAAATAGAAAAATTATTTGGAACTCCTACCACAAAAATAAAGGATTAATTTCCTTCCTTTAAAGAAGTCTAACAACAATTCAGAAAATAAAAATAATAGAAAATGAAATAAATGATGAGACCACAGATAAGAAGCTAAAAGCATTCTTTAAACTTACGAAAAGAAGCTTCTTGTTCATGGTAAGAAAACTAGAAACTAGAACCACAATTTACATGTGTTAGATAGACAAGCATAAAAAGATTTGCATGAGTAGTATTCCTCGGTGTGGAATGACAGGTATTCTTATATATTGGTGGCAGTACCATAAATGGTACAGCCTTAATGGAGAGCAGCTTGGAAGTAGTTAATAACAGTAGGCTGACTGGGAGAGAAAAGGTAGTGCTTGAGGGGAGAGGAGCTTGCCCAAAATCCATCCTGCTGCCCCAAAAGCCTGTATCTCTGGCCTTGGGGATAAAACAGGATTTGCCTAGCTGGTTCTCCCATCTATATTTATGTGGCATGCTCAGAGTGGACAAGGATCAATACAAGGAAAATGGAGGCAATTTTAATAGAATTACAAGAGCTGTGAGGCACATGTGGTCTCATGTGGCTTTTTTTGTCTCGGCTTTGCCGCCTTAGGAACTGCCTCTTTTCTAAAGAGGACTCCAAAGGAAGGACTGGTCATCTCTTTCATATCTCAAAACCATGGCTCAGGTAAGGCGATGGTTTCTCTTTCCTTTCTGAAAGTCTTTTTTTTTTTTTTTTTTTTTTAAGGATATTTGGGCATATGTTGGTCTTGTCCTACATCCTCCTGCCTATCTTTCCCTTCAGAAAACTGGTCCTCACTTCTTCCCATATTGGTCAGATAAGACTCTACCTTCCACAAATGCTGCCAATTTTAACCAATGTTCACACATTAAGTGGATATATCAGGCCAGGCATGGTGGCTTACACCTGTAATCCCAGCACTTTGGGAGGCTGAGGCAGGAGAATTGCTTGAGTCCAGTTCAAGACCAGCCAGCCTGGGCAACATAGAGAGATCCTTGTCTCCACTAGAAATTAAAAAAAAAAAAAATAAGCCAGACGTGGTGGCTCACGCCTATAATCCCAGCACTTTGGGAGGCCGAGGTGGGCAGATCACCTGAGGTCAGAAGTTTGAGACCAGCCTGGCCAACATGGTGAAATGCTGTCTCTACTAAAAATATAAAAATTAGCTGGGCTTGGTGGCAGGCACCTGTAATCCCAGTCAGTTGGGAGGCTGAGGCAAGAGAATTGCTTGAATCCAGGAGGCCGAGGTTGCAGTGAGTGAAGATTATGTTGCTGCACTCCAGCGTGGGTGTCAGAGTGAGACTCTATCTCAAAAAAAGAAAAAAATTAGCCCAGTGCAGGTGCAGTGGCATGCACTTGTGGTCCCAGTTATTTGGGAGGTTTAGGTGGGAGGATGGCTTAAGCCCAGAGGTCAGGTCTACAATGAGTCATGATGTCACTGCACTTCAGCCTGGGTGACAGAACAAGACTCTCTTTATTTAAAAAAAAAAAAAAAAAAGTGGGTATATCATTCACCATCTCCTCTCTCAGTCTCTCAGTCTTCTTCCAGAAGCCATGCAGGGACAAAAATGCATTTCCTTGAACTAAATGAAAATGTATTACTGAATGAACCTGTCTTGTGTAGATTAAAAAAATATATAAGGCTTTATTGCATCCACAGACTGGAGTCAAGATGGTAGTGAAATTGACAGAATTTATATAGAATTAGTAGCAAGAAGTCTTGTGTTGAGGCTTTGAGGATGGAAACGTGATTGGCAACTTGTACAAAGAACTGAGAATCTTGTGTTTCTTCTCTACCTTCAGTTTTGCTCACAGCTGCTAACAATTTCTAAAAATCTGTGGCCTTCCAATAACACCTTAGTATGTTAATTGTATTCTAGATTTATTTCTGTTTTCACATTTCTTCCAATTTTATGTTTGGATGTAGAAGTAAATATATTTGTATAGACTGCTATACTAAACTAGAAGTGTAACTCTTAAAATATTCTGCTTCTGGTTTCAAAGACACTACTCTTTCTTGTTTCACTCAGAACATTTATCTTCATATCTGGACCTCTTAAATACTGGTGTTCTCCAGATTCTGTATTGGTTCTCTTCTATTTACACTCTCCTGTTCACTACCTACCACTATTCTAATGATGCTCAAGTAATTTTAATTCTAAACCTCTGTCTTTTTTGATGTATTATCAAAACTATATATCCAGCCTCCAGCTAGATATCGCCACCTATATGTTCCGCAGATCCTTCATGCACATGTCTGAGATTCACCTCATTGTCTCCTTCTGCCCATCCTATCCTTTTGTTTTTTTCCAATCTGGTTAGGGCCCCAACCGCTACCCACCTGCTAATACAGCCAACATGAGTTAAAACTCTCCCATTCACTGCAAAACCATTGAGTGGTAAATTCTGTTCCTCTTATCACAGTTCCCTCCATCCTCCACTGGTACCGTCTTTATTTGGGTTCCTCTCTCATAGTGGTCACTTGTCTTCCCATTTAACGTCTTCACTTATTTTCCACTTCTCCAAGGGCTCACCCCAGTGCTTGCTTACATATTTTTGTTTTCTGTGCTTTTGTGTTTAACTTTTTATTATGGTAAAATATACATAACAGAGAGCTTACCGTTTTAACCATTTTTAAGTGTATAATTCATAGCCATTAAGTATGTTCACAAATTGTGTAACTGTCACCACTATCTATTTCCAGAACTGTTTTTCTTCATTTCACGTAGAAATTCTGTACCAATAACACGAAACAGTTACTCCCAATTTTATTCTTTCTAGCATCAGATGGAAAGTGCCACTGTGAGACATTTCATTAGGAGACAAGAAAATGTTAAAATGCTTTTAACAGTTTAAATACAAGAATAATAATCATTAATGCTAATAGAGTTTTCCAGTTGATGAACATGATGCACATCTCCTTTTATTTAGATCTTCCTTAAATTCTCTCAGTAATGTTGCTTTCAGTGTACCAGTCTTGTAAATGTTTTTTATATCGTTGGATATTTTTTAATGCTGCTGTAAGTGGTGTTCATTTTTATTTAAATTTCCCACTGTTTATTGCTAGTATGTGAAAATGCAATTGATTTTTTTATCTTGACATGCAACCTTTCAAAACTCTCTTATTCTAGCAATTTTTTTTTTGGTAGATTCTTAGGATTTTCTACATGGACAATCCTGTCATATGTGAATAATGACTGTTTTCTTTCTTTCTAATCTATATTCCCTTCATTTCTGTCTTTCCTTACTACATTGTCTAGAACCTTTAGTACAATGTTGAGTAGAAGTTCTAAGAACAGACATTCTTGTCTTGTGCCTGACTTAGGCAAAAGGCATTGTTTTTCATTATTAAGTTTGATATTAGCTATAGGATTAGGATTTCTTTTTTCTTTTTTTTTTTCTTGAGACAGTCTTGCCCTGTCGTCCAGGCTGGAGTGCAGTGGTGGATCTCAGCTCACTGCAACCTGTGCCTCCCAGGTTCAAGCGATTCTGGTGCGTCAGCCTCCCATGTAGCTGGGATTACGGGCATGCACCACCATGCTGGCCTAATTTCTGTATTTTTAGTAGAGACAGCATTTCACCATATTGGCAAGGCTGGTCTTGAACTCTGGCCTCAAGTGTTCTGCCCGTCTTGGCTTCCCCAAGTATTGGGATTACAGGTGTGAGCCACCATGTCCGGCTGGAATTTCTTTTTAAATGATTGAAGACATTCCAGTTTGCTGATAGTTTTTATCATGAATGAGTGTTAAATTTTTGAAAAGTTTTTCTGGGCCAGGTGTGGTGGCTCATGCCTGTAATCTGAGCACTTTGGGAGACCAGGGCAGGTGAATCACTTGAGCCAGGAGTTCAAGACTGGCCTGGGCAACATACAGAAATACAAAAAAAAATTATCTGGATGTGGTGGTGGGCGCCTGTAATCTTAGCTGCTTGGGAGGCTGAGACAGGAGAATAGCTTGAACCCAGGAGGCAGAGGTTGCAGTGAGCCAAGATCGTGCCACTGCACTCCAGCCTGGGCAACAAAGAGTGAAACTCCATCTCAAAACAAAAAACAAAGAAAGTGTTTCTTCATCTACTGGTGTTTCACATTATATGGCTTTTTTCTTTTTTTAATATTACTATAATGAATTATATTGATTGATTTTTGAAATATTAAATTTAGTTGTCCTGGGATAAACTCCACTTGGTCATGATATAATACTTTTGTATATATTGCTTTATGTATTAAATATGATGATTTGCTAATATGTTGTTACTGATTTTTCTTATCTGTGGTTCATAATGGATCTAACGTATAGTTTTTCTGTTTGATATCAGGCTAATGCTATCTCATAAATGAATTGGGATGTATTCTCTCCTCTTACTATTTTCTGAAAGAATTTATATAGAATTGGTATTGTTTCTTCTTAAACGTTTGTTAGAATTCACTGTGAAGCCATCTATCTGACTTGGAGATTTCTTTGTGGAAAGATGTTTAACCGGTAGTTCAATTTTGGTAATAGAATGAAGACTGTTCAGGTTATCAGTTTTTCTTTTAATTCAATGAGCTTTTGTAGTTTGTGACTGTCTAGGAATTTGTTCAGTTCATCTAAGTTGTAAAATGTATTGGCATAAAGTTGTTGCTCTTTTTATCCTTTTGATGTTTGTATAATCTGTAGCAATACCCCTTTTTTATTCTTGTTATTGATGATTTGTATCTCTCACTTTTTCCCCTGGTTCATTGGCTACAGGTATATCAATGTAGTTGATCTTTTCAAAGTACCACAGCAGCTTTTAGTTTCATTGATTTCTTCTAGTATTTTTGTTTCCTCATTTCTCCTCTTTTATTTTGTATTTCCTTTCCCTCTCATGACGTTGGGTATAATTAGCTCTTCTTTTCCAATTCTTACATAGATGGAAGTGTATATTGAGTTAAGACATTTCTTTTTTTCTAATAGAAGCTTTAAATGCTATAAATTTCTCTGTAAGCACTATTTGAAGGGCTCCCAACAGGTTTTGACATGTTGCATTTTCTTATTCAGTTGAAAATATTTTCTAATTTTCTCATGTTTGTTTTTTACCCATTGGTTATTTAGAAATATGTTTAATTTCCAAATATTTGGGGATTTTCCAGATAGCTTCCTGTAACTGGTTCTAGTTTAATTCTGTTGCAGTCAGAGCAGAGTCTATATGATGTCTCCCTAAATTTATGGAGACTTCTTTTATAGCACAGAGTACAGTTTAATTTGGTCAGTGTTCTCTGTGCCCTTGTAAAGAATGCATATTCTGATGTTATCGGGTGTATCCTGTAAATATCACTGAGATTAAATTGGTTGATTGTGTTGAAAGTTTTCTGTATTCTTATTGTTCTTCAGTCTATTACAGCAATGACTGAAGGAAGAAAGTTGAAATCTTCTATTATAACTAAGCTTTGTTTTTAGATGCATTTATATTTAGGATTGTTGTGTCCTCTCATGAATTCACCCTGCCCTATTATTATGAAATGCTTCAATTAATCCTTGATAATATTCTAAATAATATTGTCCTGAAATCTATTTTGGTTAATATTTTTATAGCCATTCTAACTTTCTTATGATTGTATGGTGTCTTTGTGCTGCTATAACAGAATGCCTGAAACTGGATAATTTATGAAGAACAAAAATAAATTTTCTCACAATTCTGGAGGCTGGGAGGTCAAAGATGAAGATTCAGACAGGTTTGGGTGTCTGGTGAAGTCTGTTCTCTGCTTCCAAGATGGCACCTTGAGGCTGTGTCCTCACATGGCAGAAGTACAAGCCAGCCACATGCTACATGAAGCCCCTTTTACAAAGGCCTTAATCCTATCCAAAAAGGGAGAAACCTTAATGACTGGCCTAATCACGTATTAAAGGCCCTACTTCATAATACTATCACATTGGCAACACCTGAAAGTTGTTCGGTTTTTGTTTCAAAATAGGGTCTCGCTCCGTAGCCCAGGCTGGAGTTCAGTGGCACAATCATGGCTCACTTCAGCCTCAACATCCTGGGCTCACGCGATCCTCCCACCTCAGCCTCCTGAGTAGCTGATAACTACAGGCATGTGACACCACGGCCAGCTAATTTGTCTATTTTTTGTAGAGACAGGATTTCACCATGTTTCCTAGGCTGGTCTTGAGCTTTTGGGTTCAAGCAATCTTCCTGCCTTGGCCTCCCAAAGTGCTAGGATTACAGGTGTGAGCCACTGTGCCTGGCCTATACCTGAATTTTAGAGGGGACACATTCAAACTATAGTATATGATATACCTGATTTCCATCCTTTTTACTGTTGGTTTTTTTGTTTGTTTGTTTGTTTTGAGACAGGATCTTGTTCTGTCACCCAGACTGGAGTGCAGTGGTGCAATCAACCTCCCGGGATCCAGCAATCCTCCCACCTTAGCCTCCTAAGTAGCTAGGACTACAGGCATGTGCCACCTCATCTGGCTAATTTTTAAATTTTTTGTAGAGATGGGGTCTCACTATGTTGCCTAGGCTGGTCTTGAACTCCTGGGTCCAAGTGATCTTCCTGCTTGGCCTCCCAAAGTGCTGGGATTATAGGTGTGAGCCACTGCACCTTGCCCATCCTTTATACTTTTATTTACATATGTTTTAATGTTTATAGTTAATCTGGTACAGCTAGTAGATGGTTTGGTTTTTCTTTTTTCCTCCAATCTGATACTCTTATCTTTTAATTGGAGTTTTTAGTCCATTCAATGGTAATTATCAATATAGTTGAATTTAAATATGCCATCTTCCTATTTTTTCCAGTTATATTTTTTCTTTTAGATTGAGAAATTTTTTATGATTTCATTTTTTTCTGTATTATTTATTCACTTATTAGAAGTACCTCTTTATTTTCTTGTTTGTTTTGTTTTTTAGTGGTTGCTCTAGGCCAGAGGTTGGCAAACCATTGCATTTGAGCTAAGTCAGGCATGATGCCTGGTTTTGTAGAGTTTTATTGGAACTCAGCCAACTGTGAAAGCATTTTGCATAGTTTATATTGCTTTCTTTCTCTTCAAGTTCACTGATCTTTTCTTTCTTCAATGTGTAATCTGTTGTTACTACCACCCGTTGTATTTTTCCTATCATGTATTTTTCTTCTCTAGAACTTTTCTTTGATCCTTTTTATATCTTCCATTTCTCTCATGATGTTTATCTTTTTTTCTACATTCTTGAGCTTATAGAATATGTTTATAATCCTGTTTTGTTGTTGTTGTTGTTGAAACGGAGTTTCTCTCTTGTCGCTCAGGCTAGAGTGCAATGGTGTGATCTCAGCTCACTGCAACCTCTGCCTTCTAGGTTTAAGTGATTCTCCTGCCTCAGCCTCCCGAGTAGCTGGGATTACAGGCACATGCCACCATACCTGGCTAATTTTTGTATGTTTAGTAGAGATTGGGGTTTCACCATTTTGGCCAGGCTGGTCTCGAACTCCTGACCTCAGGTGATCCACCTGCCTCGACCTCCCAAAGTGCTGGGATTACAGGCGTGAGCCACTGCACCCAGCCTATAATAATCCTGTTTTAACATCCTTGTTTTTCGTTTGTTTGTTTGAGACTCTGTTGCCCAGGCTGGAGTACAGTGGTACAATCAGAGCTCACTGCAGCCTCCAACTCCTGGGCTCAAGCGATCCCCCACCTCAGTCTCCAGTGTAGCTGGGACCACAGGTGTGTGCCACCACACCTAGCTAATTTTTAAATTTTTTGTAGAGACAGGGTTTTGCTGTGTTGCCCAGGCTGGTCTCCTGGGCTCAAGTGATCTTTCTGCCTCAGCTTCCCAGAGTTCTGGAATTACCAGCATGAGCCACTGTGCCCAGCCCATCTTGTTTGTTAAATCCATCACCTCTGTCATTTCTGGGTCTGTTTCTTTTAATCATTTTTTTTCCCTCATGAATATTAGTCCTATTTTTGCATGCTTGGAAATTTTTTACTTGAATTTTAAATTACTGAATGCTGGATTTTGTTATGTTACATTAAAGAATTAAGTTACTTCAGTCCATTTTGATCCTTTTGAGGCTTGCTTTTAAGTTTTTGTTAGTGTAGGTCAAGAGCAGCATTTTGGTCTACGGCTAATTTAGTCCCATTCCTGGAGCTACATTAACATATTATTTTCACCCCAAATTCATAGTTTACAGTAGGGTTCACTATTGATATTGATATTGTGGGTTTTGACAAATATATAATGGCATATATTCACCATTATATTATCTTACAAAATGGTTTCACTGCCCTAAAAATCCTCTTTGCTCTGCCTATTTATCCCTCCCTCCCTGCTACCCCCTGGAAACCACTGATCTTTTTACTGTCTCCAAAATGTTGCCTTTGCCAGAATGCCATTTAGTTAGAATCTGGAAGGCTATATACCATGTAGCCTTTTCAGAGTGGCTTCATTCACTTCATAATATGCATTTAAATTCCTCCTAACCCATTTTTGCTTATCTGTTCCTACATTCTGTTGTATTTTGTGTCAGTCACATACGTTTTAATGATTCATTTTCATTCCTCTGTTAGCTTTTTAGTTATGGGTTTGCATTTTTTGTGTGATTGCCCTAGGATTACAGTATGGATCTTCAACTTATCAGGATTTTCTTAAGGTTAATATTAAATTAGTTATGGTAGATATATCAATCTTGCCACATTATAGTTGCATTTATTAATACCTGTCTTTTACTTTTTTGTTTGCCATGTATATGATATTTATGTTTGTAATAAATGGTATTAGAAGGGTCTATAGTCCACAGGCCAAAATCCAGCCTGTTTCCTATTTTGTACAGATTGTGAGCTAAGAATTGTCTTTGCATTTGAAATGTTTGAAAATATTTACAAGAAAAAATATTCGTGACACACTAAAACTTCATGAAATTTAAATGTTAGTGTCCATAACTAAGTTTTATTGAAACACATCTTTGTTCATTTATTTACATATTATCTATGGTTGCTTTCATGCTAAAATAGCAGAAGACATTCCCTGACTGCTGCTTGCAACAGTCCTATCTCATAAAGAAGAAAGGAAATGAATATTTATACTCTTACAATTTTTCTTATTTTCTTCATACCTTCCTAAAGACCTTAGTGTTATTTTTACCTTAAGCCTGAAGAATTTCCTTTAGGCCCCACCACCCCCCCCCCACCCCCCCCACCCCCCCCCCGCTCCAGAGATGGAGATCTCACTTTGTTGCCCAGGCTGATCTCCAACTCCTGGCTTCAAGCAGTCTTCCTGCCTCAGCCCCACAAAGTGCCCAGATTACAGAAGTAGGCCACCACACCCAGCCTATTAGCATTTTTGATGGTGCAGTCCTGCTGGTGATGAATTCTCTAGGTTTTATCTGAAAATATCTTTATGTTGCCTTCATTTTGAATATATAGTTTTGCTGCATGTAGAATTCTTGGCTGTGTAGCAGTTTAATTAGGATTTGGCTAAGTGTGGTTTTCTTTGGTGTTTATCCTTTTAGAGTTCATTAAACTCTTTGAATATGTAAATTAAAAGTTCTTGCCAAGTTTGGAGTTAGGCCATTATTTCCATAAAATTTATTTATGCCCTTTCTTTTTCTCTCTCCATTCTGGGACTCTAATTATATCCATGTTGGATTTTTGAATATGACCTACGGATCTTCGTGAGTCTGTTCATTTTTCATGATTCTTTTTTCTTTCTGTTCAGATTACTTACTTTCTCTTGACTGATTTACATGGATACTGATTCTCTATTTCTGTGCTTCTATCGAGCTTATCTAGTTAATTTTTTATTTCAGTTATTTCTTTGAATACATTTAGAAAAGCTACTTTGAAGCCTTTTTTTTTTTTTTTTTTTTGGCAAAATCCAACATCAGCGCCCACTAGAAGTTAGTTTCTGTGATTGTCTTTTTGTGACTACAGGTCTTATTCCCCCTACTCCTTTTTGTTTTGTTTTGTTTGCATGTTTATTAATTTTTGCTAGAAAACTGGACATCATAAATAGTATTGTAATCTGAATTCTGTTATGTCTGTTATGTTCTTCTGAGAATTATTATTATTTTTAGTAGGCAATTAGCTTGCTTGTAATCAGACATCAAACTTTGTCTTCCTGCTCAGTGTAAAGCAGCTGATATATCCTCTTAGTTCTTCAAGCTTCTAGCTGCTGCCTTTTACCCTAACCTCCTGAAAGCAGATAGGTTCTCTCTTGTGTTCATCTACTTTTCTCTCAATCAAGGAATTGGTGAGTGTTTAGATTTGGGGGCTTACGTCCTGCATTTCTCTTTTTCAAGTTTTACCCTCTACACTTCCTGCTGCTTTGTCAGTCCAAGCCCTGACACCTTAATCCCGTAAGCCTTAAGTTTTATTCTTCTTGGGGTGTAAGCAGGTTGTGGAATACCATCAGTCAAGAAGCAGAAGCCTTAGAATCTTACTAGGTGCACTTTTATTTTTCAAGATTCTTTTCTGTTGTATTTCTGCCTGCTTTTTGCTAAGCCCTCTGTGATCTCTCCAACACATGCATATTTTATCAGCCAGGAGTTTGGCTGAGTTTATGCTCAGATTTTCATTTTTATCCTTTCTGTAGTTCCCTCACTTCCAGAATTAACCTAAATTTCCAGCTCTCGCTTTTTTTTTTTTTTTTGTGACACAGTCTCTCTCTGTCGCCCAGACTGGAGTGCAGTGGCACAATCTCAGCTCACTACAACCTCTCCCGGGTTCAAGCAATTGTACTGCCTCAGCCTCCCAAGTAGCTAGGATTACAGGTGCCCACCACCACACCCAGCTAATGTTTGTATTTTTTGTAGAGACAGGCTTTTGCCATGTTAGCTAGGCTGGTTTCGAACTCCTGACCTCAGATGAGCCACCACGCCCAGCCTCAAGCTCTCATTTCTGTCCTCCCATCACCTTTGAGGAAGTAAGTGGTGGTTTTATGCCATGAGAACTGTGGGGTTTCAGGTACCGTGATGCAAAAAAAGCCACAAAATTAGCAGTTCTTGTAGATTGCAGTTGCTATCCTTCAAGGATAAGCTCTTTTCCAATTTCCGCCTGCTTTGGTTGCTTTCCAGTGCTATTAGTTGTTTATTGTATGGCATGTGCACATTTTATAATTATTATCTGAGGGAATGTTTCCCTGTTTTACTCTGTTATTGCTGCATGCTGAAAAATCTCACCATGCACATACAATTTTCTTCATATAACATACTCATGTTAAATGGGGAAACATTTTCCTCCCTAGTGAAGCCTGAGAAATTGTTCTACCTTTGTGATACATGCTGTATCTTGTACATACTTCTTTGTTGTACCTGTGACACCTTCTTGCAGGTTTGTGTTTACTTACATTTTCTTGCAAGTATGTGTTACATGCCTCTGGTAACTTCTGAGCAGAAACAGTGTTTGTCTTGGCACTTCCATAAATAAATACAGTTTTTGGCATTAAGTGGCTTCACAGTAAATATTCTCAGAATGTGTTATTTAAAAATAACTGATGGGTATTTTTACCTTGATTTTTGTTTTCCCTACAATATAAATCATAAAACAGGGAAAACTGTAGTCTTTCCATATTAGGATTCGTATGACTGCCACAAGGAAGCAGGATCAAAAGTAGTTCCCAATATCTGGTCCACCTGTTCTTTTTCTTTTTTTTTTTTTTTTTGACAGAGTCCTGCTCTGTCACCCAGGCTGGAGTGCAGTGGCATGATCTGGGCTCACTGCATCCTCCGCCTCCTGGTTTCAAGCTATTCTCCTGCCTCAGCCTCCCATGTAACTGGGATTACAGGCACGCACCACTATGCCCAGCTAATTTTTTGTATTTTTTGTAGACATGGGGTTTCACCATCTTGGCCAGGGTGGTTTTTAACTCCTGACCTCAAGTGATCCACCCACCTCGGCCTCCCAAAGTGCTGGGATTACAGGCATGAGCCACCGCACCTGGCCAAGTCCACCTGTTCTGATTACAGTTCCATCCATTCTAGGGATCAGTGTCTTTCAATGATGTGACTGTGGACTTCACTCAGGAGGAGTGGCAGCACCTGGATCATGCTCAGAAGACTCTATATATGGATGTGATGTTGGAAAACTATTGCCACCTCATCTCTGTGGGTAAGAAAAATCCTCTTTGAAACTTTAGTAGCATGCACTTCCTCTCACAGTGCCTAAGTGTGTATTATCTTGAATTTCAGGAATAAGAGGTGATGAATTCCTTTTGGTTAGCAGAATGAATGATTGTGTCTTCACTTGCCCAGTGCAAGGTGCTACCTATATTGTTACACAAATGGGTGTCTTAATTTGCAGTACTGACCATGCCCCCTTCCTGATTTTTCAATGGTATTATAGCCCAATCAACTTAAGTCTTTTTTTCCCTATTCAGGGTGTCACATAACCAAACCTGATGTGATCCTCAAGTTGGAACGAGGAGAAGAGCCATGGACATCATTTGCAGGTCATACCTGCTTGGGTGAGTTTCTGGCTCCTAGGCAGACACAGTCTAGCAGAATGTAAATTTAAAGGGGTCAGGTGGTGGGTGATACCTTTGAAATGTTTCAGAAATATCTTTTTTTAAAGGTTCTTAACCTCTGAAAACCTTCATGCCTATAAAACTCAAAACCAGACTTTTATGCTAGGTATGGTGGCTCATGCCAATAATCTGACACTTTGGGAGGCCAAGGTGAGAGGATCACTTGAGGCCATGAGTTCAAAGCCAGCCTGGACAGCATAGCAAGACCCCATCACTACAAAAAGATAAAAATAAAAAATTAGCCAAGGTTGGGTGTGGTGGCTGACACCTTTCATCCCAGCACTTTGGGAGGCCAAGATGGGCAGATCCCTTGAGCCAGGAGTTTGCAACCAGCCTGGGAATCATGGCAAAACCGCATCTTCACAAAAAAAAAATACAAGAGTTAGCTGGGCATGGTGGTGTGCACCTTTAGTCCCAGCTACTCAGGAAGCTAAGGTGGGAGGATCACTTGAGCCCAGGAGGTCAAGTCTGTGGTCAGCCGTGATTGTACCGCTCCAACCTGGGAGACAGAGCAAGAGCCTGTCTCAAAACAAACAAAAAAAGCCAGGACTGATGGCATACACCTGTGGTTCCAGCTACTCAGAAGGGTGAGGTAGGAGAATCACTTGAGCCCAAGGATTCAAGGTTACAGTGAGCTAGGATTATACCACTACACACCAGCCTGGGCTACAGAGCCAAGTCTCTGTCTCAAAAACAAAAACAGAACCAGACTTTTAAATATCACTCTCTCCGGCTGGGCACGGTGGCTCACACCTGTAATCCTAGCACTTCGGGAGGCTGAGGCGGGCAGATCACCTGAGGTCAGGAGTTTGAAACCAACCTGGCCAACATAATGAAACCCTGTCTCTACTAAAAATACAAAAATTAGGCCGGGCGCGGTGGCTTATGCCTGTAATCCCAGCACTTTGGGAGGCCGAGGCGGGCGGATCACGAGGTCAGGAGATCGAGACCATCCTGGCTAACACGGTGAAACCCCGTCTCTACTAAAGATACAAAAAATTAGCCGGGCGAGGTGGCAGGCACCTGTAGTCCCAGCTACAAGGGAGGTTGAGGCAGGAGAATGGCGTGAACCCCGGGGGGCGGAGCCTGCAATGAGCCGAGATCGCGCCACTGCACTCCAGCCTGGGTGAAAGAGCGAGACTCCGTCTCAAAAAAAAAAAAAAAAAAAAAAATACAAAAATTAGCTGGGTGTGGTGGCACGTGCCTGTAATCCCAGCGACTCAGGAGGCTGAGGCCAGAGAATCGCTTAAACCCAGTAGGCGGAGGTTCCAGTGAGCCAAGATCGTGCCACTGCACTCCAGCCTGGGCAATAAAGCAAGACTTCATTTCAAAAAAAATAATACATATATATATCACTCTCCCCAAATACATTATTTCCTAGTTTGCTTCATATTATCAAAAACAACTGCCACTCTGAATGTACCATAAGCCATCTTTCTTTTAGATCTTTTTTATTAGCTCGTGTATCTTTTTCCAGCCTTCTCAGTCCTTATCTTGCCATTGTGATAAGTTTCGTCAGGAAAGGTTTATTTATTTATTTATTTATTGGTTGTTTTTTGTTTTTGTTTTTGAGATGGAGTCTTACTCTGTCGCCCAGGCTGGAGTGCAGTGACCTCATCTCGGCTCACTGCAACCTCTGCCTCCCAGGTTCAAGCGATTCTCCTGCCTCAGCCTCCTAAGTAGCTGGGATTACAGATGTGCACCAACAGGCCTGGCTAACTTTTTTGTATTTTTAGTAGAGATGGGGTTTCACCATGTTGGCCAGGCTGGTCTCAAACTCCTGACTTTGTGATCTGCCTACTTCGGCCTCCCAAAGTGCTGGGATTACAGGCTTGAGCCACTGCACCTGGCACCATTGTAATAGATTTCTTTCAGGCTTTCTTCAGCCTGTCTTTAAAAAGAGAAAATTTATTGGTTAGCGGTCCTCTCCTTACTTACTTAACATTTCCTTTCCTTCATACCACCTCGGCTTTGTGTTCTGTGCTAAGCTCCCCTTCTCACTACAAATTTAGCTATTAATTTTAGAACTCACTTAACACAATCCAGGTTGATAAAGTCAGAGTTGCCATTTTCTTCCATTAAACCTTTGTGGTTCATTTTACATGGCTTTTCATCATTCCTGCAATCAATCTTTCGTTTAAGTGAAATAACACTAATTCTTATCCTAATTCCTTGAATGCTTATTTACAACTTGGCCTGTTTTCTTCACCACTGTGGCCATATCACCTGAAAAATGCTTGACATATAAGAGTCCCAACAGATTTTATTTTTTTAAATAAATGTTTATTGTTTCACTGAACACTTGGTCTCATTTCTCTCGTATGCCCTCACATGATCTACCTTTCAATTATAATGATTCCATCCATTCTCAGACTGATGCTGTTTATTTTATGTAGATGGCACTGATGTCAACATACAAAGCACATTTCTCCTACCTTCAGTTCATCAGGCGTGCTACAGTCTATCATCTCACCTATTTTCTGACAATGTGTCAGAAATGAAAATCACTAGCTTTCTCAGCTCTTAAATTTTTTCCCACCATTTATTTATTTATTTATTTATTATTTTTGAGACGGAGTCCTGCTCTGTCACCCAGGCTGGAGTGCAGTGGTGCAATCTCGGCTCACTGCAAACTCCACCTCCTGGGTTCAAGTGATTCTCCTGCCTCAGCCTCCAGAGTAGCTGGGATTACAGGTCCCTACCACCATGTCCGGCTCATTTTTGTATTTTTAGTAGAGATGGGGTTTCGCCATGTTGGCCAGGCTGGTCTCGAACTCCTGACCTCAGGTGATCCACCTGCCTCGGCCTCCCAAAGTGCTCAGATGACAGGCATGAGCCACCGTGCCTGGCCTCCCATTATTTAACTCAAAATATTATTATTATTATTATTTGAGATGGAGTTTCGCTCTTGTTGCCCAGGCTGTAGTGCAATGGCACGATCTCGAGTCACTGCAACCTCTGGCTCCCCGGTTCAAGCAATTCTTCTGCCTCAGCCTCCTGGTTAGCTGGGATTACAGGCATGAGCCACCACACCCGGCTAATTTTGTACTTTTAGTAGAGATGGGGCTTCTCCATGTTGGTCAGGCTGGTCTTGAACTCCTGGCCTCAGGTGATATGCCCACATCAGCCTCCCAAAGTGCTGGGATTACAGGCCTGAGCCATCACGCCCAATCCCTTCAAATTTATTTTGTTTCTACTACAAAGTCAACTTGATTTTTCTGTCTCTCATCATTTCTTATGGATCTCTTCACAATTTGTAATATGGTTATCAGCTTGTGTAATATATTGACATCCTCCCATATTCTCATTTCTCACTGACATCATACAAAATGACAACTATCTTATTTCATGTATTTATTACTGGAATTACCATTCGTCTTTGTGGTAAGTTTTGTCTGGATTCATTCAATGTATATTGTTACTTTCCTCACAAAATATACCATCAGTTTTTCCCTATTTTTTATCATTTATTCTATGAAATTGAAATTTCTCTTCTTTCAGGAACTGTCACAATAAACCCTCATCTGGTCTTTTCAACTTTCTCTTGGAGAAAATTCTTGATAATTTCCACTTGATCTAGTCTCCTAATTGTTGTTCATGAATGTAGGGTTTGTCATCACATAGATACTTTTCATTGTGTTGTGTTCTCCCTTTATACTATATCTTTTAAGTCTCAAGATTTCTCTGTGAATTCTTCCTTGATTACTGCACATCATATCTACCTTCCTTTTTTCTGAATTCCTGTGCTAACTACTGACTGTAACACAAACATGCACAACTCTTGAATACAGTCATATAATCTCATTCCTAATTATTTATGCTTAAGGATTTTTAAGGATGCTTAAGGATTCTTTCCCTCAAAAATAAGATCCCTTTTAAATCTTCATTTCTTTGAAGGAATCAAGCATTCTTAAGGATTCTTTTCCTCAAAGATAAGATCCCTTTTGAACCTTCATTACTGTGGTATTATTTAACATGTTAGGTATTCAGTAGTTACTGTGTTAATTGCTTATGGAGCTATGTAAGGGAGATATCTTTTCATCCATTCAGAAAGCATATACTAGTAAGTTCCTTTTAGATGTACCTACTTATGCTGTGTCCCTATAGATTGTGCTTGAAGTGGTTGCATTCTGCCTGACACCACCTAACTATGATTATGCAGTGATCATGTAAAAAATTTTTTTTTAAGATGGAGTCTCGTTCTGTCGTCCAGGCTGGAGTGCAGTGGCGTGATCTCGGCTCACTGTAAACTCTGCCTTCCGGGTTCAAGTAATGCTCCTGACTCAGCCTCTAGAGTAGCTGGGACTACAGGCACATGCCACCATGCCCGGCCACCATTTTTTGTATTTTTAGTAGGGACAGTTTCACCATGTTAGCCAGGCTGGTCTGGAACTCCTGACCTCAGGTGATCCGCCCGCTTCGGCTTGCCAAAGTGCTGGGATTACAGGCATGAGCAACCGTGTCTAGCCCAAAAGAGTTTAAAGATCACCAATAAAGTATTTATTTCTATGAAAAAGGGTCACTATCAAGTCTGCATTTTTCATGAAATATTTATGTCAAAGTGTAAGGTTGTTAAAAGATTTGTTAACAAAGTTTTCCTAGGCAATAATTATATTGAAAATTTTAAAGAAATAGAGCTTAAAATGGTAGGGGAAATATATGAAGGTTTTATGAGATCGTGGAATGGTATGATTTCTTTGAAGATTCTTTAAAGATAAATAGAAATAAACCTGGAAGGCAAGCTAATTAATTAAAAGAATGTGTGCACAAGTGTGTTATTAGGAATAAGTAAGGTATATATAGGGCAGTAAGTATTAGGCCTGACTGAGGCAAAAACTACCTGTTATAAACAGGTGAGATCTGTCAGGTAGGTGGACAACCCTGAAAACTTGTGAGAATATAAAAAATGAATCTAGACAATATAGTTTTGTTTACAGGAGAAATTCCTTGTATATGTTGGAGTTCTTGGACTCAATGAAGAAATAGATTTTTGAGCATAGCTTCAACATTGCTTCATCAGATATAGATGATTGCAAGGTAAGTAAAGTTAGAAATAGCTATACTTTTATAAGAGAAATGAAGGTTAAAGTTACTCTATGATCTAGGACCAGATTGTTCAATCTACCATATGAAATTGGTATTCTGATCTACCATATGAAAAACTGGAATAAAGGAATGTTACTGCATTGGGGAAGGATATAAGCCAGTCTTAAACCTGAAAAAGTGAGTCAGTAACTGAAAAGAGGACTAGTAATGAGAGCTTTGTTATTGAACAATTCCGAAAGAAGTGATTTAGCAGCAGTCTGAACACAGCAATTGAATATATTCTGATCTTTTTTAAAGTTGCTATTGGAAGTATTTTCCTAATTTTCCCTTCATAAGACAAAATAATTCATAACTATGTAGAGGATTACAGCATAGACTGTAGGATTTTTTTTTTAATACTAGAAAATGAATTGATAATTTAAAAGCTAAATTAATCAATGATGACTACATATAAAGAGGAGGTGGGTTGAACAGCTGGAAATGTTTTTACCACAGTCATCTAGGGATGTGTGTATAAAAGTATTGGTGATCAGCCGGGCACAGTGGCTCATACCTGTAATCCCAGCATTTTGGGAGGCCAAGGTGGGCAGATCATGAGGTCAGGAGTTCAAGACCAACCTGGCCAGCGTGGTGAAACCCTGTCTCTACTAAAAATACAAAAAATTAGCTAGGCGTGGTGGCACGTGCCTGTAATCCCAGCTACTCAGGAGGCTGAGGCAGGAGAATTGCTTAAACCCAGGAGGTGGAGGTTGCAGTGAGCCGAGATCATGCATTGCACTCCAGCCTGGGTGACAAAGCGAGACTTTGTCTCCAAAAAAAAAAATTAAAAGTGATATGTGTCCTCCAGAAGTAATCTTTCCTCTAGTATTTTTGCTAAACAAAGATTTCTACTAATTTTTCTTGTCCATCCTACTTACATTTTAATGCTTTTGATAGGTTCACTTCATTTTTTCTGAACACTTATCTAACCATCAACCCCCTTCTACCATTCTTTGACTTCTTGGTTGGTTTCACTTTCTCTAAGAAGTTCTAGTGCAAAATGCAAAAGGTATTAATGTTTATTGTTTCCATCTTCATCCTTTTCCACTCTGAAGCAGTTTTTGTTTAGGTTCCCCTCCCTGCACCCCTGCCAGGCCAGTGGTCATTTGTCCTGAGTCTCTTTTTGCGCCATATGCTAGACCCTAGTAAAATTCCTTTGCATAGCAAGTGTGTGAAGATTCACAAATTGTTATCAATTATATTCTTTTCTAGAAGAAAACTGGAAAGCTGAAGACTTTTTAGTGAAATTCAAGGAACACCAAGAGAAGTATTCTAGATCAGTTGTAAGCATCAACCACAAAAAACTGGTGAAGGAGAAGAGTAAAATATATGAAAAGACATTTACTCTAGGCAAAAACCCTATGAATTCAAAAAATCTACCTCCTGAATATGATACTCATGGAAGGATTTTGAAAAATGTTTCAGAATTAATCATCAGTAATCTAAATCCTGCAAGAAAGAGACTTAGTGAGTATAATGGATATGGGAAATCACTCCTGAGTACTAAACAAGAGACTACTCATCCTGAAGTCAAATCCCATAATCAAACTGGCGGAGCTTTCAGTCATAATGAAGTTCTTATGCAGTATCAGAAAACGGAAACTCCAGCACAGTCATTTGGATATAATGACTGTGAGAAATCATTCCTTAAAGGGGGAGGCCTGATTACACATAGTAGAACTTACAGAGGAGAAAACCCATCTGTATATAATAAAAAAAGAAGAGCAACCAATATTGAAAAAAAACATACATGCACTGAATGTGGGAAATCTTTCTGCAGGAAATCAGTATTGATTCTGCATCAGGGAATTCACTCAGAAGAAAAACCCTATCAATGTCATCAATGTGGAAATGCATTTAGAAGGAAATCATATCTCATTGATCATCAGAGAACTCACACAGGAGAGAAACCCTTTCTTTGCAATGAATGTGGTAAGTCCTTCCGCCTAAAGACAGCACTCACTGATCATCAGAGAACACACACAGGGGAGAAATCATATGAATGTCTGCAATGTAGGAATGCCTTCAGATTGAAGTCACACCTCATTCGTCATCAGCGAACTCACACGGGAGAGAAACCATATGAGTGTAATGACTGTGGGAAGTCCTTCCGCCAGAAGACAACACTGTCTCTACATCAGAGAATCCATACAGGTGAGAAACCCTATATTTGTAAAGAATGTGGGAAGTCCTTTCACCAGAAGGCAAATCTTACTGTACATCAGAGAACTCATACAGGGGAAAAGCCCTATATTTGTAATGAATGTGGGAAATCCTTCTCCCAGAAGACAACCCTTGCTCTTCATGAAAAAACTCATAATGAGGAGAAACCCTATATTTGTAGTGAATGTGGAAAGTCCTTCCGCCAGAAGACAACCCTTGTGGCACATCAGAGAACACATACAGGGGAGAAATCTTATGAATGTCCTCACTGTGGGAAGGCCTTTAGAATGAAGTCATACCTCATCGATCATCACCGAACTCACACAGGAGAGAAACCATATGAATGTAATGAATGTGGTAAATCATTCAGTCAAAAGACAAATCTCAATCTACATCAGAGAATTCATACGGGGGAGAAACCCTATATTTGTAATGAATGTGGGAAGTCCTTTCGCCAGAAAGCAACCCTCACTGTACATCAGAAAATACATACTGGCCAGAAATCCTATGAATGTCCTCAGTGTGGGAAAGCCTTTAGCAGGAAGTCATATCTCATTCATCATCAAAGAACTCATACGGGAGAGAAACCATATAAATGTAGTGAATGTGGAAAGTGCTTCCGCCAGAAGACAAATCTTATTGTACATCAGAGAACTCACACAGGTGAGAAACCCTATGTTTGTAATGAGTGTGGTAAGTCTTTCAGTTATAAGAGAAACCTCATCGTCCATCAAAGAACTCACAAGGGAGAAAACATTGAAATGCAGTAAATGATGTGGTTTCTTATATGAATTCTTTACAAGCTATTGTAAACGTTTAGTTTTAAAAAGAAAAGCATGCTGAAACATGTTAATGTAATTTTAAATCACAAGTCTAATAATTATTAAAGTACCATACTGAATAACTGTCTACTGTTTACTAGCATATAAAATGAGTATGATCATTATTATTGAACTCTATCAGCTATGAAGCTAAATTTTAAAGTCTTCAACTGCTCTTCCTACTGACTCAAATAGTTTATTTTTTAAAAATACTTATATAATACATGCAGAGACAAGATACACAATGATTATAAGCATTAATCTCCATAAGAGAAAATATTTATGAACTATCTTTCTCATTGCACTCTGTAATAAAAAGCAGTTAGTTGTTACTTACCTAAGAGTTACCACTTCCGTAGCCTATAACATCAAAATGTAGTTTTTGCATGTTTTCAATTTTATAAATACATATTTTATCAGACATGAATTATTTTGTGTCTTGCTTATTTCACTCAATGTTTTTAAGATCTGTACATTATTGCATGTGGCAGTAGTGTATTTTCATTTTGCATACTATTCCATTTTAAGAATATATTGCTATTTATCCTATTGATGGATATTTGTATTTTTTATACTTTTGTGTAATAATAAAAATACTGCTGTAAATATTCTTGTTTATGTCATGTGTGTGTTTGCGTGTATGTATTTCTGTTGAATTTATACCTGGGACTGGAATTATTCATTCCAAGAGTATATATGAGTTTTTTTTGGTCATTCAGACTGGAGAATTTCTACTAAAAAGAAACCTTGCGGCTTTATAATTGTGAGAAGGCTACTAATAAATCATGGACATGTGAATGCAGTATATGTAGAAGGCCTTTAGCTGTCTCTCAATGCTTAAATGCAAAATAAGCAAATTCATACTGGAGGGAAATCTTGTAGTTGTCATGATTTTAGGGGTACTTTAGCCATAGCTTATTACACCTTATTTAATATCAAGGAATTAGAATTCATGCAAGAGAAAAGGACATTGAGAAGGGAAATAGGTGAGGAAAATTTGAGAGTACCAGAGTCTTTTTTTTTTTTTTTTTTTTGAGATGGAGTCTCGCTCTGTTGCCCAGGCTGGAGTGCAGTGGAGCGATCTCGGCTCACTGCAACCTCTGCTTCCTGGGTTCAAGCGCTTCTCCTGCCTCAGCCTTCTGAGTAGTTGGGATTACAGGTGCGTGCCACCACGCCCAGCTAATTTTTGCATTTTTAGTAGAGACGGGGTTTCACCACGTTGGTCAGACTGGTCTCGAACTCCTCACTTCATGATCCGCCTGCCTCGGCCTCCCAAAGTGCTGGGATTACAGGGTGACCCACCACGCCTGGCTACAACATAAGCCTTTTATGCCGTAATCTATGTCATAGGAAATGTAAGTCTCTGAAAATCCCAAATAAATGACTAGAGCGATTTTGATGTTTGAGAATTGGAAATCTGCAAAGACAGTGACTTCCACGGTATCCTTTTGGCGAGAAGAGTAAGCTCAGTGGCAACTTGAACAGCGTTATTGCAGGTCCTTATTGGGAAGGATTACTTACAACCAATATTTACTACATATGTGAAGTAATAAAATTCAGTAGAAATTGGAATTTATTAATTTACTTATTATTTTGAAACGGAGTCTCTATTGCCCAGGCTGGAGTGCAATGGCATGGTCTCAACTCACTGTAACCTCTGCCTCCTGGGTTCAAACGATTCTCCTACCTCAGCCTCCCAAGTAGCTGGTACTACAGGCACGTGCCACCACACACAGCTAATTTTTGTATTTTTAGTAGAGACAGGGTTTCACTATGTTGGCCACGCTGGTCTTGAACTCCTGACCTTGTGATCCATCCGCCTTGGCCTCCCAAAGTGCTGGGATTAGAGGCGTGAGCCACCGTGCCCAGCCTGAAAATTATTTTTTAAAAGATTTAGAACTGTAAACCATATCTGCATAAACAGAAAGATGGTTCAGGGTTCAAATATTTGACATTAAATATATTAAACAGACCCTCTAGCCTGTTAGAAAGGGACAGCCATTGCCAATCAGTGGTAAATGGAGCCATTCTTGTCAATTCTTATTTTTCTGATAATTTCATAGCAAAAAATGAACAGGGCAATGAGACAAAAGCATAAAAATTTAGACTTGATAGTAGCATACAGAAAACACACATGTATGTATGTGTGTATATATGTAAAATGCCTTGTCTATAACGACTAGACAGGTGTCATTAAATTTAGCCTTAATAATCTATATATGCATATTTTTTAAAGAATATACATTTAAAAAAATATACATTTTTAAAGAATATAAAGAATTAATAGGTTTAATAAACCTATTAAAGTAACTAAAACAGGTAATTATAGGACTTATAATCAGAACTGTGAGAACCCAAGGATTTTGTCATTGTGAATTTATAGGGGAGTTACATACTAGTATATGCTAACAATGGTGACTAACAGAAGAATTGTACTCATGACCAAAGATGGAAGCCTACCTTGTTTTTCTAGGTGGAGAGGATGGCCTAACTGGATGTTTGTCCTAGCATCAACCCACGAAAGATTTGGGGAACATGTGAGTCACATTCTCTGGGACATTCTACTCCCCTTTGATTTTGTATTTCCAGACATTTCAATGGCTACCACAAAAAATAAAAAGTATCTGTGGCATCACTACATGTGCTGCCCTGTCTCCTGATTTACTGATTATTATGAAATAGCCATGTACTGTTTCAGTAGAACATTGTATCCAATGTCCACTTTATTTTCAAACATACTACATATATTCATGTTAGCTCTTGAATATGAAGAACTAGAAAGTATCAGGTATTAACGGGCAGTTTTATAAATGGCCAAACTTTGAAACTTTTGAGGCCAGGCGTGGTGGCTCACACCTGTAATCCCAGCACTTTGGGCTGCCAAGGTGGGTGGATCACCTAAGGCCAAGAGTTTGAGACCAGCCTGGCCAACATAGTGAAACCCCCCCCTCTACTAAAAATACAAAAATTAGCCAGGTGTGGTGGCGCATTCCTGTAATCCCAGCTACTTGGGGGCCTAAGGCAGGAGAATCACTTGAACCCAGTAGGTGGAGGTTGCAGTGAGCCAAGATGATGCCATTGCACTCCTGCCTGGCCAAGAGAGTGAGACTCCGTCTCAAAAAGAAAATACAATCAAGAACCCAGAGATTATTTAAGCATGTTTTATTATCTAAGAAAACTTCCAGTATAGGATATATAAACAATTCACAGAAGTATTTGTATAATAATTATTGGGCATCTTTCCATAATCATGCTCATAACTTTCAGTTTTAACAGGTTCTTTGTATGAAAAACTGATTAGTTTCTTATGAAACTGTCTATGGCTGTATCATATGGCAATTCTGTATTACTTTTTTTTTTGTTTGAGACAGTTTCACTCTTATTGCCCAGGCTGGAGTACAATGGCGCTATTTCATCTCACCACAACCTCTGCCTCTTGGGTTCAAGCGATTCTCCCACCTCAGTCTCCCGAGTAGCTGGGATTACAGCCATGTGTCCCCATGCCTGGCTAATTTTGTATTTAATTTAGTAGAGACAGGGTTTCTCCATGTTGGTCAGGCTTGTCTCGAACACCTGACGTCAGGTGATCCGCCCACCTCGGCCTCCCAAAGTGCTGGGATCTCGGCTCACTGCAATGTCCACCTGCCTGGTTCAAACAATTCTCCTACTTCAGCCTCCCGAGTAGCTGGGATTACAGGTTCACACCACCATGCCTGCTAACTATTGTATTACAGGCGTGAGTCACCATGCCCTGCTTTATTTAAATTTTTTTTAACAATAATCATTCTGTTTTCCACAGTGGCTTCACTATTTTACATTCCCAATGGCAATGCAAAAAGGTGCAGATTTTTCAGGCCAGGTGTGGTGGCTCATGCCTGTAATCCCAGCACTTTTGGAGGCTGAGGTGGTTGATCAATTGAGGTCAGAAGTTCAAGACCAGTCTGGCCAACATGGCAAAACCCCATCTCTACTAAAAATACAATACTTAGCAGGCATGGTGGTGCGAACCTGTAATCCCAGCTACTCGGGAGGCTGAAGTAGGAGAATTGTTTGAACCAGGCAGGTGGACATTGCAGTGAGCCGAGATCGCGCCACTGCACTCCAGCCTGGGCAAAAAAGTGAGACTTCATCTAAAAAAAAAAAAAAAAAATTAGCTGAGCTTGGTGATGGGGTCCTGTAATCCCAGCTACTTGGGAGGCTGAGGCAGGGGAATAGCTTAAACCCGGGAGGCAGAGGTTGCAGTGAGCCGTGATTGTGCCACAGCACTCCAGCCTAAGTGACAAGAGTAAGACTCCGTCTCAAAAAAAAAAAAAAGTTCACATTTCTCCATATTCTTTCCATCACTTACTTTCCTTTAAATTTTTTTTTGAATTATAGCCTTTTTTGTGGGTGTCAAGTATCTCATTGAGATTTTGATTGGCATTTCTGTAATGATTAATAATGTAGGTTTCTTTCATTCTTGAACATATTTTGCTGAAAATAGGATTTGGGATTGAGAGTTCTTCCTTTCAGCACTTGAAAAATGTCACTTCTTTCTGGTCTTCATGGTTTCTCATAAGAAATCTGCTATTTTAATTTTTTTCCTCTAAAAATATGGTATTTCTCTCTTCCTACTTTCAATATTTTTATTTTTTGTCTTTAATTTAATTTAATTTTATCTTATTTTTGAGATGGAGTTTCACTCTTGTTGCCCAGGCTGGAGTACAATGGTGTGATCTTGGCTCACTGCAAACTCCACCTCCCAGTTTCAAGGGATTCTCCTGTCTGAGCCTCCCAAGTAGCTGGGATTACAGGCACATGCCACCACACCCGGCTAATTTTGTTATTTTTAGTAGAGGCGGGGTTTCACCCTATTGGCCAGGCTGGTCTCAAACTCCTGACCTCAGGTGATCTGCCGCCTCGGCCTCCCAAAGTGCTGGGATTACAGGTGTAGCCACTGCACCCAGCCTTGTCTTTTAATTTTCGCAAGTTGGGTACAATGTGGTGTTACGTTTTGGGGATGGGAAGAAAGTTATCTTGTTTAAATTCACTCAGCTTCTTGAATCTGTCTTTTGCCAAATTTGGTGAGTTCTCAGCAATTACTACTTTAAGTCCTTTGTAGTAGGGGAGAGGGGATGTCTTGCTCTCTCACCCAGTCTGGAGTGCAGTGGCATGATCACAGCTCACTGCAGCCGCGGCCTCCTGGATTTAAGCGATCCTCCCACCTCAGCTTCCTGAGTAGCTGGGACTACAGGAACGCACCAACAGGCCTGGCTAACTTCTGTATTTTTTATAGAGACGGTATTACCATGTTGTCCAGGCTTCCTTAAGTACTTTTTCAGCCCTGTCTTTTTTTTCTCTCCTTCCAGGATTTCAAGGGCATGAATGTTAATCTTGTGTTACATTCTCACAGTTCCTCATTCTTTTCATATTATTTTTTTCAGTGTACTATCTCTCTGTTGTTCAGATTGGGTAATTCCTATTGTTCTGTATTGCAGTTCACTGATTGCTCAGTCTCCTCTTTCCACTCTTTGTCCCTCCATTTGAGTTTAGTTTAGTTATATTTTCAATTCTATACTCTATTTGGTTATTTTATATGTCTTCTAATTTCTTGTCTGGACTAATTCTTTGTTGAGATATTGTATCTCATTTGTTTCAACTGTGTGATTGTTCAGGCATTTTTATGATGTCTGCTTTATGTACTTATCATATAATTCTGACATCATTGTCATCTTCATGCTCGTCTTTTTTCATTTGAGATTTTCCTGGTTACAATTATTGAATTTCCATTGAAATGTGCAATTTTATCTATTATGAGATTGTAGATCTTATTTAAACCTGTTTTAGCTGGCTTTTTGATACCACCCTGGCATGGGGAGGGCAAGTGTGCCATTTTGCTGTGCCACATAGGGGGTGAGAATCCAGATTTCCCACTCACCCTCCAGTGACACCTGGGTGGAAGTGCTCCTCCTCACGGTTAGGTGTGAATGAGGAGTTCTGGCTCCCTATTAGTCACCTTTTTATACCTCTCATACCCCAGTAAGAGAGACAGGGGTGCCTTGTTAATGGTTTCCATTTGCCTTCCATATACACCACAGAGGCAGGGCTGGCCCTGTTAGGCGGGATAATAGTGAAGATCCTGACTTTACTATGCCTACTCCGACACTGGCCCAGCAGATAGTTTAACAAGTATCTTTTTACTGCTGCATATGGGAATGGAAATCCAGATTCCCCAAATGACTCCAGGGGCCCTATGTAATTCCATCTGCAGTTATAGTCCTGGCTCCCTTCACAGTCTTCCTGAAACCATCCTGGCAGGGAGGTCAGAGTATCTTGTTACAGCCTAGTGAGAATAGAAGTCTAGGTTTCCTACTCAGCCTTTGCAAGGTGCATGAATGGCATCAGGTGTTTTGAGTTTCTTTCTTTCTTTTTTCTCTTTCTTTCTTTCTTTTTCTTTTCCTTTCTCTCTCTCTCTCATTCTTTTTCTTTTCTTTTTTCCTGTGCTTGTTGATTAGAGTAGATCAATTTTATTTATTTATTTATTTATTTATTTTATTTATTTATTTTGACATGGAGTCTCACTTCTTCACCCAGGCTGGAGAGCAATGGTGCAATCTCGGCTCACTGCAACCTCTGCCTCCCAGGTTCAAGCAATTCTGCTGCCTCAGCCTCCCAAGTAGCTGGGATTACAGGTATGTGCCACCACACCCAGCTAATTTTGTATTTTTAGTAGAGAAGGGGTTTCCTATGTTGGCCAGGCTGGTCTCAAACTCCTGATCTCAAGTGATTGGCCTGCCTTGGCCTCCCAAAGTGCTGGGATTACAGGCGTGAGCCACTGCGGTTGGCCGCGTAGAGCAATTTTATTTTTTTTTTTGAGATGGAGTGTCGCTCTATCACCCAGGCTGGAGTGCAGTGGCACGATCTCAGCTCACTGCAAGCTCCACCTCCTGGGTTCACGCCATTCTCCTCTTTCAGCCTCCCAAGTAGCTGGGACTACAGGTGCCCACCACCACGCCTGGCTAATTTTTTGTATTGTTAGTAGAGATGGGGTTTCACTGTGTTAGCCAGGATGGTCTCGATCTCCTGACCGCATGATCCACCCGCCTCGGCCTCCCAAAGTACGGGATTACAGGCATGAGCCACTGCGCCTGGCCTTGCAATTCTTATCTAGAAGTTTTGTCTTGCTCGGGTGCCCTTTTCTTGGTCTTTTTCTACACAGAGCAGCCTTTTGTTCGGACTTTTTTTTTCTTTTTGAGATGGAGTCTGGCACTGTCACCAGGCTGGAGTGCAGTGGCGCAATCTCGGCTCACTGCAACCTCCACCTCCCGGGTTCAAGCAAATCTCCTGCCTCAGCCTCGCAAGTATCGGATTACAGGCATGCACCACCATACCTGGCTAATTTTGTATTTTTAGTAGAGATGGGGTTTCTCCATGTTGGTCAGGCTGGTCTTGAACTCCCGACTTCGTGATCTGCCCACCTCAGCCTCCCAAAGTACTGGGATTACAGGCATGAGCCACCGCTCCTGGCCTGTTTTTTTTTGTTTGTTTGTTTGTTTTTTGTTTTTTTCTTTGGGCCAATAATAGATAAACCAATGCCATGTGCCTCCTAACGAGATGCACTGAGAAGGATACATCATTGCTGTAATGGTATTTCTGTTTAAAATGTACAACCTGTAACTAAAATGAGGAAACATCAGATAAATCCGAATTGAGGTTATTGAGAACAATGATTTTAATTAAATAGTATGAAATAGAGAAAAAGTAAGTAAATACTCTATATTCCTGAATTTTAATTGGTGGGAGTATCACTTTGACCAGTCCAGCAGCAATACACATCACTAGCACATACATTATGGTATTTATGGACCATTTCCTGCTAAAAGAAACCAGGATTTCTTGGGAGAAGTGGCTGATTCCAAGTATGGGCAGAAAATTTTTAATGAGCCTGCAGTATTTTCTCATACCAGATAATAACAAAGCCAATTTAAAAAATCAGTAGATTAATGACAAAGCACTGCCAACTTGGAAAGGTTCCCAATGAACAAGGATAGGACAAATCAAGCTTAAATATAAAAATAATTTATATTTGAAACACACCAAATACATTTATATTTGAATAAATATAAATTTACATTTATATTTGAATAAATATAAATTTACATTTATATTTGAATAAATATAAATTTACATTTATATTTGAATAAATATAAATTTACATTTATATTTGAATATAAATTTACATTTATATTTGAATATAAATTTACATTTATATTTATAAAAATTTACATTTGAAACACCAAATACATTTAATTTCCCAAATTTATAGCAATATTAAAGAATCAGTGATCACGGAACAATAAGGAGCAAAGTTATTATCTTAAAAACTGATATCTAAAAGGAAAAAATATATCTTGGTTATCCTATGTGAACAATACCAGCAGGGGTATCCAAGTAGCATCAGTGGGCAGCTTCTCTTTGTGAAGTATTCCAGCTAATGTATTTCAGAATTTTTTCTTCTGGAGATAATGTATTTGTGTCATACTTGGTCTCCAAACCTGAAAAAAGCAAGAAAACAGATGTTGTTTTCCTGTACCAGGAAAAAAACCGAAAACCTTGGAGATAAGTGATGAATTGAAAATAATGTACATTAGAAATATATTTCAATAATGTTTTTACACAACTTGAAGGAGGCAAAGAGAGTTTAGAGAATAATGAAAGAGTATGTGGTGAGGGTGGTGATAAAACAAATAGGTTGTCATTGCTCTAAAATTTAAGTGTTCAAAGACTACTGGTTCCAAATGATGGAGCAGAAGAAAACTGGCTTCACTGCCCACCAACAGAAAACCCAAAACAAGTGTGCATCACCAAGATTATCACCAACAATATCCTAGAACTCAAATATGAAGATGAGTCAGTTCTGGCGCTGCAGAGAAGTGAAAAATCTCTGAGCAGTGGTAGGAGAATCAGACTTCCACATTCATGACAACTCTTCCCCCATTCTGCCTGGCACCAAACATGTAGAAAATTTCCCCTCAACTCATGGTTTCTGTAGTGGAAAAAGTGAGATTGAGGTGCACCACCATCTTCCCCACCATCTTGGGTGTCCTGGCCTTGCCTTAACCCGTGGGAAACTCTGGTTTGTAACTTGGCCAGAGGAGATGCCAAATCAGTGTGGTTAGGCCAGGCGCGGTGGCTCACACCTATAATCCCAGCACTTTGGGAGGCCGAGGTGGGCGGATCAGGAGATCAAGACCATCCTGGCTAACACGGTGAAACCCCGTCTCTACTAAAAATACAAAAAATTAGCCAGGTGTGGTGGCGGGCACCTGTAGTCCTAGCTACTCGGGAGGCTGAGGCAGGAAAATGGCGTGAACCCGGGAGGCGGGGCTTGCAGTGAGCTGAGATCATGCCACTGCACTCCAGCCTGGGCGACAGAGCAAGACTCCATCTCAAAAAAAAAAAAAAAAAAAAAAAGATATATAAGAGCTTTATCCTCTAAGCCCAACATGTAGATCTTGTTTAAACTCAGTGTGGCTGTT
This sequence comes from Hylobates moloch, assembly GCF_009828535.3. Lineage (NCBI taxonomy): Eukaryota > Metazoa > Chordata > Mammalia > Primates > Hylobatidae > Hylobates > Hylobates moloch. The sequence continues at coordinate 40,352,610 of NW_026652288.1, read as the reverse complement.
CAGCAGCACCATGCTGTAAGAGGTTCATTCCATTAGATCTCTTGGGCACAAACCCCTAGCCAGCCCTCCCACATGGCCAGAATACCCTCTTTGGGACCTACCCCATTAAGGAAGTGAATTGCTCCAACCGTTACTAAAGCCAAGGCGAACCAGGTTTTAAGGCACCACCTAGAGCTGAAAAGGAGGCAGTAACCTCATGATAAAGAACCTCTAAGCAAATATGTCCAGTAAAAATTGTAGGCCATGCGCGGTGGCTGACGCCTGTAATCCCAGCACTTTGGGAGGCCGAGGCGGGCAGATCACGAGGTCCGGAGATCGAGACCATCCTGGCTAACCCAGTGAAACCCCGTGTCTACTAAAAAAATGCAAAAACTTAGCTGGGTGTGGTGGCGGGCGCCTGTAGTACCAGCTACTTGGAGGCTGAGGAAGGAGAATGGTGTGAATCGGGAGGCGGAGCTTGCAGTGAGCCGAGATCGCACCACTGCACTCCAGTCTGGGTGACAGAGCGAGACTCCATCTCAAAAAAAAAAAAAAAAATTGTAACAAGCCAGAGAACATTGGAATAAATAAATAATACTTCAATGCAAAGACATCAATGTACATCCATAAGAAACATGCCTAAAGAGGGAACCATGATCTCACCAAATGAACAAAGCAAGAAACCAGTAACTCATCCTAACAAGATGGCAATATGTGAGCTCTCTGATAAAAATTGAAAATAGCAGTTCTAAAGAAACTTAGTGATTTCCAAGATAAGACTGAAAAGCAATTCAGAAATGTATCAAAGAAATTTAACAAAGAAATTGAAAAAAATAAACAGAAATCGAATCTTGCAACTAAAAAATGAATTTTCTAAACAGAATTCATTATAGGCTATCAGTGGCAGAATGGGTCCAAAAGAAGAAAGAATCCATGAGCTCCAAAATACGCTATTTGAAAATACAAAGTCAGAGGGGAAAAAAAAAAGAACACAGAATGAAAAGGAACAAAGATCATCTACAAGATGTAGAACATTACCTCAAAAGACCAAATTTAAGAATCACTGGTGTTGAGGAAAAAGTTGAGCAAGAGAAAGGGGTACAAAGATTATTTTTAAAAATATTAATAACTTTCCAGTCTTCTTTGGAAAGAAAACTTTCCAAAACTTGAGAAAGATATACATATCCAGGTACAGGAAGGTCAGAGAACAACAAACAGAGTTGACCCAAATATGATTACCCCAAGTCATATAATAAACTCTCAAAGGTCAAGGAAAAAGAGAGGATCCTGAAAGCAGTAAGAGAAAATAAACAAATGGCATTTAAAGGAGCTCTAATTCATCTGGTAACAGACTTATCAATGGAAACCATACAGGACAGGAGGGAGTCAAATGACATATTAGAAGTGCCAAAAGAATAAACATTGCCATCCAAGAATACTGTATCCAGAAAAGTTAGCTTTCAAATATGAAAGAGAAAGTTTTTCCCAGACAAACAAATGCTAAGAGAATTCACCACCACCACATCCATGTTGCAAGAAATGCTAAAGGGAGTTTTTCTTTTTTCTTTTTTGTCCTTTTCTATTTTTTGAGACAGGGTCTCACTTCGTCACCCAGGCTGGAGTATAGTGGTGCGATCTTGGCTCACTGCAGCCTCAACCTCCCAGGTTCAAGCAATCCTCCCACCTCAGCCTCTCGAGCAGCTGGGACTACAGGTGTGTGCCACCATGCCCAGCTAATTTTGGTATTTTTTTTTATAGAGATGGGGTTTTGCCATGTTGCACAGGTTGGTCTCAAACTCCTGAGCTCAAGTATCTGCCCACCTTGGCCTCCCAAAGTGCTAGGATTACAGGCATGAGCCACTGCACACAGCCTAGGAGTTTTTCAATCTGAAAGAAAGAACATTAATGTGCAAAAAGTTTTTTCTTTTTTTTTTTTTTTTTTTGGAGACGGAGTCTCGCTCTGTCACCCAGGCTGGAGTGCAGTGGCGCGATCTTGGCTCACTACAAGCTCCGCCTCCCAGGTTCACGCCATTCTCCTGCCTCAGCCTCTCAAGTAGCTGGGACTACAGGCGCCCGCCACCAGGCCTGGCTAATTTTTTGTATTTTTAGTAGAGACGGGGTTTCACCGTGGTCTCGATCTCCTGACCTTGTGATCCGCCCGCCTCGGCCTCCCAAAGTGCTGGGATTACAAGCGTGAGCCACCACGCCCGGCCGCAAAAAGTTTTTTCAAAGAAGGTACAAAGCCCACCAGTAAAATTAAGTAAACGGACAAACTCAGGATACTCTACTACTATAAATGTGTGTAATTCACTTATAACTCTAGCATGAAGCCCAAAAGACATATCTATTAAAAACAATAATGGCCACAGCAACCTCTTAAGAGAGAGGTAATATAAACATATGTAAATTTGGAGAACTAAAAGTAAAAACTGGGGGAAGGGGTTAAAGTGTGGAAAATTTTTTCCATTTTTCTTTATTTCTATTCTTTTATTTGTGATCTAAGATAGGTTGGCACCTCTTTAAAGTAATTTACTGTATCTATACTATGTTTTTTGTAAGCCTCATAGTAACCACAATGCAAAAACCTATGAAAGAGTCACTAAAAATAAAAAGCAATGAATTAAAACACCTTACCAGAGAAAAATCACTTAATCACAAAGGGAGACAGGAAAGAAGAAAGGAGGAGAGGAGTAAAACAGGCAATAAAATGGCAGTTTTAAGTACTTATTTATCAAAAATAATACTGAATGTAAATGAACTCAGTTCCCCAGTTAAAGGCATACAGTGGCTGAATGAATAAAGATAAAACACAACTATATGCTGCTGACAAGAAACCCACTTTACCTATAAAAATACACACAGATTGAAAGTGAAGACATGGAAAAAGATACCCCATGCAACTGGAAACTAGAAAAGAGCAGAAGTAGTTATAGTTTTATGAAGTAAAATAGACTATAAATCAAAGACTAAAAAGAGACAAAGATGGTCACTATATAATGATTAAGGGGTCAATTCAGAAACAGAATATAACAATTATAAATATATTTGCACACAACACTGGAGCTCCCATGTATATAAAGGAAACAATACAGCTAAAGGGAGAGATGGACTACAATATAATAATAGGAGATTTAACACACCATTTTCAGTAATGGACATATCATCCAGAGAGAAAATCAACAAATATCAGAGGTAAGCTACACACTAGACCTAATAGGCCTGATATTTACAGAGCATTTCACCCAACTGCTGGAGAATACACATTCTTTTCATTAGCACATGGCATATTCTCCAGAATAGACCATATCTTCCATGACAAAACAAGTCTAAACAAATGTTTAAAAGTAGAAGTCATATCCAGTATCTTTTCTGACCACAATGGAATAAAACTAGAAATAAATAACAAGAGGAACCTCAAACACTTCATAAACACATAGAAATTAAACAACATATTAATGAATGACCAATGGATCAGTGAAGAAATTAAGAAGGAAATTTAAGGCCAGACACAGTGGCTCATGCCTGTAATCTCACCACTTTGGGATGCTAGGCAGGAGGAAGGCTTGAGTCCAGGAGTTTGAGACCAGCCTGTGCAACATAGTGAGACCTTGTCTCTACTAAAAATTAAAAAATTGACTGAGCATGTGGCATATGCTTATAGTCTCAGCTACTTGGGAGGCTGAGGCAGGAGGATGCTTAAGCTGAGGAGGTTGAGGTTGCAGTGAGCTATGATCATACCACTGCACTGGGCAACAGAGCAAGAACATATCCCAACCAAAAAAGGAAATTTTAAAATATCTTGAAACATATGAAAATGGAAATATACCAAAATCTGTGGGACACAGCAAAAGCAGTATTAAGAAGGAAGTTTATAGAAATACATGTCTATATCAGAAAACTAGAAACACTTCAAATAAACAATCTAATGATGCACCTCAAGGAACTAGAAAAGCAAGAACAAACCAAACCCAAAAGAGTAGAAGTAAAGAAATAATAAAGATATGAGCAGAAATAAATGAAATTGAGGCTAAAACAACAACAACAAAAACAGGCTAGCCATGGTGGCTCACACCTAGAATCTCAGCACTTTGAGTGGCTGTAGCAGGAGGATCACTTGACGCTAGGAGTTCAAGACCAGCCTGGGCAACAAAGTGAGGCACCATCTCTACAAAATAAAACAAAAAATTTTACCCAGGCACAGTGGCAAGTGCCTATACTCCCAACTACTTAGGAGGCTAAAGGCAGGAGGACGGCTTGACCCCATGAGTTCAGAGGGTGCAACAAGCTTTGATTGTGTGACTGCACTCTAGATTGGGCAACAGAGTGAGACCCTATCTCTAAAAAAGTAGAAAAGGCCAGGATCAGTAGCTCACACCTGTAATCCCAGCACTTTGGGAGGCTGAGGCGGGCAGATCACCTGAGGTCGGGAGTTCAAGACCAGCCTAACCAACATGGAGAAACCCCGTTTCTACTAAAAATATAAAAATTAGCTGGGTGTTGTGGCACATGCCTGTAATCCCAGCTACTTGGGAGGCTGAGGCAGGAGAATTGCTTGAATGCCAGAGGCAGAGGTTGGGGTGAGCTGAGATCGTGCCATTGTACTCCAGCCTGGGGAGCAAGAGCAAAACTCCATCTAAAAAAAGAAAGAAAAAAGAAAATACAGTAGATCAGTGAAATAAAAAGTTGATTCTTTGAAAAGATAAAATCAACAAACCTTTAGGTAGACTAAGAAGAAAAAAAAAGATCCAAGTAAATAAAATCAGAAATGAGGCTGGGCACAGTGGCTCACGCTTGTAATCCCAGCAGTTTGGGAGGCCGAGGCTGGCGGATCACGAGGTCAGGAGATTGAGACCACGGTGAAACCTCGTCTCTACTAAAAATACAAAAAAATTAGCTGGGAGTGGTGGCGGGCACCTGTAGTCCCAGCTACTTGGAGAGGCCAAGCCAGGAGAATGGCGTGAACCCAGGAGGCGGAGCTTGCAGTGAACTGAGATCGCACCACTGCACTCCAGCCTGGGTGACAGAGTGAGACTCCATCTCAAAAAAAAAAAAAAAAAATCAGAAATGAAGAAGATTGTTGGGCATGGTGGCTTATATCTGTAATCCCAGCACTTTGGGAGGCCAAGGCAAGAGGAGCACCTGAGCCTAGACAACACAGTAAGACCCCATCTCTACAAAATTAGTCCCATCTCTAAAAAATTAGCCAGGCCTGGTGGTGCACGCCTATAGTCCCAGGTACTTGGGAGGCTGAGTCGAGAGGATCCTTCCAGCCCAGGAATTCAAGACTGCAGTGAGCTATGATTGTGCCACTGCACTCCAGCCTGGGCCACAGAGGGAGAGATCCAGTTTGTTTTTCTTAATAAAAGGACACATAATAACAGACCACAAAGAATCATCAGAGACAATCATGAACAACTATATGGCAACAAGTTGGAAAACCCAGAAGAAATGGATAAACTCCTGGAGACATACAGCAGATCGAAGCCATAATAAAATGTCTACCATTGAAGAAAAGCCCAGGACCGTATGGCTTCACTGCTGAATCAAACATTTAAAGAAGAACTAGTACCAATTCTACTGAAACTCTTCACAAAAATTGAAGAGGAGGACCAGCATAACTCTGATACCAAAATCAGACATGAGTACAACAAAGAAAACTACATCTTCACTGATGAAGAAAGATGCAAAAATCCTTAAGAAATTAATAGCAAACTGAATTCAGCAACACATTTAAAAGATCATTTACTGGCCGGGCGCGGTGGCTCACGCCTGTAATCCCAGCACTTTGGGTGGCCAAGGTGGGTAGATCACTTGAGCTCAGGAGTTCAAAACCAGTCTGGTCAACATGGTGAAACCTTGTCTCTACTAAAAATACAAAAAACTTAGCTGGGCACGGTGGCATGTGCCTGTAATCCTAGCTGCTGGGGAGGCTGAGGCAGGAGAATTACTTGAACCCGGGAGGCAGAGGTTGCAGTGAGCTGAGATCGTGCCACTGCACTCCAGCCTGGGGGACAGAGCAAGACTCCGTCTCAAAAAAAAAAAAAAAAAATCATTCACCTTGATCAAATGAAATTCATCCCAGGGATGCAAGGATGGCTCAATGTACACAAATCAATAAATGTGGTACATCACATTCACAGAATCAAAAACAAAAACCACATGATTATTTGAATAGATGCTGAAAAAGCATTTGATAAAATTCAACATCCGTTTATGATAAAAACCCTCATCAAAGTGGGTATAGAAGGAACATACCGGCCGGGCGTGGTGGCTCACGCTTGTAATCCCAGCACTTTGGGAGGCCGAGGCGGGCAGATCACGAGGTCAGGAGATCGAGACCACGGTGAAATCCCGTCTCTACTAAAAATACAAAAAAATTAGCCGGGCGTGGTGGCGGGCGTCTGTAGTCCCAGCTACTCGGAGAGGCTGAGGCAGGAGAATGGCGTGAACCCAGGAGGCAGAGCTTGCAGTGAGCCAAGATTGCGCCACTGCACTCCAGCCTGGGCGACAGAGCGAGACTCCGTCTCAAAAAAAAAAAAAAAAGAAGGAACATACCTCTAAATAATAAAGGCCATATATGACAGACTTACAGCTAACATTGTACTGAGTGGGGAAAAATTAAAGGTATTGTAGGGAGACCCCCTGAAACTATTGCTATGGAATAAAAGATGAAATGCTCCTGATTATTGTGAATACAAAGTTGCATGCAGGATTGTGTAAAGACAATGCCAGGTTGGACTGCCAGAATGAGCCAACAGCACGTGATGTGCTTCCCCCTGCAGAGAGCCTATGAATGGATGTGCAATCAGGGAGGTTTCACATCACCAAGATTCCTATCCCAGAAAAGCAGATGTTCATAGCTCTGGGACTAGAATGCGACCCTTGTGGCGAGCCTATAAATGGACACATGGGGGCACCTGTTCACATGGATAAGATAGGGCTATAAATGCCCTCATCTTGCCACAGCTCTTCTAGGCCTCTTTAGGGTTAAGGCATACTCCCTTCTGAGAATTTCTGGTCTAACCAGTTGTCTAGCTTCACATCCTGTTTCTATGGGTGGTCTGTAACCAGCTTTTGCTGCAACTGTTACTGCTGATTAATGTCTTGCTAATCATAGGTTATGGAGACTTGTGTTTCTGTTTTAAGGCTCTGTTAGAAATTACTGATGCACACTATTGTAAATTCTTATCTCTGTATACTGTACTTCTGCATACAGATGTTATGTTAAAGAATTACTTCATCCCCATGTGACCATCTCACCTCATAATCAAATGACCCTAAATCCCTCACTAACCTGCCCCCGCCCTCATTAAACTTAATAATAAATGCTGGTATATCCAGTGCATTGCTGGCATCACAGGACCAGAAGGTGGTGACCCACCTGGACCCAGCTTTCACTATCTTGTGTGTGTCTATTATTTCTCAACCTGCCGATCCACCTGGGAACAAAGAGAGAGCCCCATTGCATTGCAGGCTGCTGGCCAGATCCCGCAATAAGGTATGTTCTCTAAGATCTGAAACAAGACAGAAATGCTCACCTTTACCACCTTTATTCAACATAGTGCTGGAAGTCCTGGCAAGAGCAATTAAGCAAGAAAAAAAAAAAGGGCATCCAAATTGAAAAAGAAGTCAAATTCTGCACAAGACATGATCTTATATACTTAATAAATTAAAGACTCCACCAAAAAACAATTAGAACTTAAAAATGAATTCAGTAAGGTTGCAGATACATAATCAACATATCAAAATCATAACATTTATATACACTAACAGCAAATAACCTGAAAAAGAAATCAAGGAAAGCAATCACACTTAAGTAGCTACAAAGAATAGAAAATAGCTACAAAGTATAGAAAATCCATAGGAATCAAGTTAACCAAAGAAGTGAAAGATGTATATGAGGAAAACTATGAAAAGCTGATGAAAGAAGTAGAATATGACACACAAAAAATGGGAAGATATTCCATGCTCATGGATTAGAATAATTAAAATGACAATACTACCCAAAGCAATTTATAGATTCAATGCAATCTCTATCAAAATGCCAATGACATTCTTCATAGAAATAGGAAAAAAATCCTAAAATGTATGTAGAACCACAAAAGACCCTGAAGAGCCAAAGGAATTCTGAGCAAAAAGAACAAAGCTGGAGACATCATACTACCTGACTTAAATTTTCTACAAACCTATAGTAACCAAATCAGCATAGTACTGGCATAAAAACAGACACAGACCGATGGAACAGAATAGAGAACCCAAATATCAATCCATACATTTACAACCAACTAATCTTTGACAAAGGTGCCAAGAATATACAGTGGGGAAAGGAATGTTTTTTCAACAAATGGTGCTGGGAAATTTGGATAATTACATGCAGAAGAATGAAACTAGACCTCTATCTTTACCATACACAAAAATCAAGTCAAAATGTAAGACCTGCTACTAGAAAATATTGGGGAAACACTCATGGACATTGGTCTACACAAAGACTTTTTTTGTATAAGACCGCAAAAGCACAGGCAACAAAAGCAAGATTCCACCAAAAAACTGTCAGAACTGAAAAATGAATTCAGTCAGACAACTGAGATTACATCAAAATAAAGTTTCTGTGCAGCAAAGGAAACAATCAATAACATGAAGAGACAACCCACAAGACGGGAGAAAATATTTGCAAACAACCCATCTGACAGGGGATTAGTATTCTCTTATATAATTATATATATGAGAATATATAAGAACATATAAGGAGCTCAGACAACTCAATAGCAAAAAAAAATAACCCGATTAAAAAAATGGGCAAAAGATCTGAACAGACATTTCTCAAAAGAAGACATACAGAAGGCCAGTGGGTATATGAAAAAAATCTCAATATCACTAATCATCAGAGAAATGCAAATCAAAACTACAAAGAGATATCATCTCACCCCAATTAGGATAGCTATTATCAGAAGGACAAAAAAATAACAAATGCTGGCAAGGACACAAAGAAAAGGGAACCCTTATATGCTGTTGGTAGGAATACAAACTAGTATAGCTACTATGGAAAACAGTTTGGAGGTCCCTCAAAAAACTAAAAATAGGACTATCATATGATCCACCAATCCCACTGCTGGGCATATACACAAAAGAAAGGAAATCAGTATATCGAAAAGACAACTGCACTCCATGTTTGCTGCAGCACTGTCCACAATAGCCAAGATTTGGAAGCAACCTCAGTGTCCATCAACAGATGAATGGATAAAGAAAATGTAGTTGTGTACACGAGGGAATAATATTCAGCCATAAAAAAAAAATGAGATCCTGGTCGGGCGCGGTGGCTCACGCCTGTAATCCCAGCACTTTGGGAGGCCGAGGCGGGTGGATCACGAGGTCAGGAGATCGAGACCATCCTGGTTAACACGGTGAAACCCCGTCTCTACTAAAAATACAAAAAATTAGCCGGGCGCCTGTAGTCCCAGCTACTCGGGGGGCTGAGGCAGGAGGATGGCGTGAACCCGGGAGGCGGAGCTTGCAGTGAGCCGAGATTGCGCCACTGCACTCCGGGCTGGGCAAAAGAGCGAGACCCTGTCTCAAAAAAAAAAAAAAAAAAAAAAAACAAACAAAAAAATGAGATCCTGTCATTTGCAACAACATGGATGGAATTTGAGATCATTATGTTAAGTAAGCCAGGCAGAGAATGACAAACATCACAGGTTCTCACTTATTTGTGGAATCTAAAAATCAAAACAATTGAACTCACAGACAGAGAGAGTAGAAGGATGGTTAATGGAGGCTGAGAAAAGTCACGGGGGAAGTGATGAGGGTTAATGGGTAAAAAAAGAATGAATAAGACCTACTATTTGATAACACAACGGGGTGACTATACTCAATAATAAAGTAATTGTACATTTAAAAATACCTAAAAGAGTATAACTGGATTATTTGTAACACAAAAGATAAATGCCTGAAAGGATGGATACCCCATTCTCCATGATGTGATTATTATGCACTGCATTCCTGTGTCAAAACATCTCATATACCCTATAAATATACACACTTACCGTGTACCCACAAAAGTTACAAATTAAAAAAAAAATTTAAAGAAAAAAGATTTTAAGGCTGGGCGCAGTGGCTCATGCCTGTAATCCCAGCACTTTGGGAGGCCGAGGCAGGTGGATCACCTGAGGTCAGGAGTTCGAGACCAGCTTTGCCAACATGGTGAAACCTCGTCTCTACTAAAAATACAGAAAATTAGCTGGGCGTGGTGGTGTGTGCCTGTAATCCCAGACACTTGGGAGGCTGAGGCAAGAGAATCGCTTGAACCTGGGTGGCGGAGGTTGCAGTGAGCTGAGATGTTGCCATTGCACTCCAGCCTGGGCAACAGAGCAACACTCTGTCTCAAAAAAAAAAAGAAAAGAAAAAAGATTTTAAAAAACCACAGCCAAATAGCAAGAAGGAATATACTGAATATTCCCAACAACAACAAAAAAGATGTTTGAAGTGATGGTTATACTATTACTAATTACCCTGATCTGCTGACTATATGTTATATGTACCAAAATATCACTGTGTTCCCCACAAATGCGTACAATTTTTCTGTCAATTTCAAAAATAAAATGTTTGTGGAAAAAAAAGGACATGATAAGGCCAGGTGTGGTGGCTCACTCACGCCTGTAATCCCAGCACTTTAGGAGGCTGAGGCAAGTGGATCACTTGAGCTCAGGAGTTCAAGACCAGCCTGGGCAACATGACGAAACCCTGTCTCTACAAAAAGTTAGCATGATACAGTGGCACATGCCTGTAGTCCCAGCTACTTGGGAGGCTAAAGGTGGAGAATTGCTTGAGCCCGGGAGGCAGAGGTTGCAGTGTGCCAAGATCATGCCACTGCACTTCAGAGACTGGGCAACAGAGTAACACTCCCCCCACCCCCCACCAAAAAAAAAAAGAACATAATAAACGTAAAGAATACATGTATATTATAGACATTAGAGCAAATCCTAAAAAATATAAAAACAGAGGTTTAACTAATAAACCATAGTAGAGATAAAATGGAATCATAAAAAACAATTGTAAAGAAGAAAGGAAAAGGCCAGGCATGGTGGCTAATGCCTATAATCCCAGCACTTTGAGAGGCTGAGGCAGGCAGATCACGAGGTCAGGAGATCGAGACTATCCTGGCCAACATGGTGAAACCCCATCCCTACTAAAAATACAAAAAATTAGCTGGGCATGGTGGCACGCATCTGTAATCCCATCTTGGGAGGCTGAGGCAGGAGAATCGCTTGAACCCAGGAGTTGGAGGTTGAAGTGAGGCGAGATCACCCCACTGCACTCCAGCCTGGTGACAAAGCAAGACTCCACCTCAAAAAAAAAAGGAACAAACAACGGTTAGGACAAAACAAATGGCAAGCTGGTGGAACTAAATCTAACCATACTGATACTCACTTGAGATGTTAATAATCTAAACCAGGGATCAGAAAACTTTATCAATAAAGGGCCAGAGTGTAAATACAGGTTTTCTGGACCCATAGAGTCTCTGTCAAATAATTCAACCCCTTAGTTGTAGCAGAAAAGCAATTTAAAACATGTAAACAAATGAGCATTTGTTGTATTCCAACAAAGCTTTATATATAAAACAGGTGACAGGCTGGATTTATCCTGGGAACCATAGTTTGCCATTCCCTGACCTAAACACTCCAACTAAAGACAGAGATTGTCAGATTGTATAAAAATGTAAGAACACAGCCAGGCCTCACGGCACGTGCCTGTAGTGCTAGCTACTGGGGAGGCTGAGGCAGGAGGATTGCTTGAGCCCAGGAGGTTGAGGCAGCAGTGAGTTGTGACTGCACCACTGCTCTCCAGCCTCGGTGACAGAGCAAAACCGTGTCTCAAAACAACAATAACAGCAAAACACCAGACTAAAACTCTACATTGTCTACAAGACACCCACTTTAAATTTAAACATCTAGATAGTTTAAAAGTAAAAAAAATGATGGGAAGAGCTATACCATGCAACCATCAATCATGGCTATATTAATGTCAGACAAAATAGACTTCAGAATAAGGACTGTTACAAGGAACAAAGAGGGAATTTTATAATGATAAATGGGAAAAACAATCCTGAATGTGTAAGTACATAATAACAGAGCTCCAAAATGCACAGATTAAAAACAGATAAAACTGAAAAAGATATAGAGAGATACACAATTTTAGTTAGATATTTCAACACTCCCCTATCACTGATAGAACAAGTAGACACAAAACTAATTTTAAAAGGAGAAATATTCTGTGATTCCACTTTTGTGAGGTACTTAGAGCATTCACATTTATACATACAGGAAATAGAACAGTAGTCACCAGAGGTTAGGAGATTGGTGAAAGGGGAAATGGGAAATGTTAGAAAGGTTTACAGTTTCACTTTTACAAAATGAAAAGGGTTCTGGAGATGGACGTTGGTTGTACATTATGAATGTACTTAGTACTGACTGTACACTTAAAAATAGTTAAGATGGTAAATTTTGTTATATGTATTTTACAATAAAAATTTTGAACAAAATATTAATTGGTTTTTTGAAAAGATCAATAAAATTGATAAACCTCTAAGCAGACTGATCAAAAGAGAGACAGAACACACAAACTGCCAATGTCAGAAGTGAAAGTGTGGACATCAAAACTACAGGCCGGGTGCGGTGGCTCATGCCTGTAATCCCAGCACTTTGGAGGGTCGAGGCGAGTGGATCACCTGAGGTCAGGAGTTCGAGACCAGCCTGGCCAACATGGTGACACCCCCGTCTCTAAAGTACAAAATTAGCTGGGCATGGTGGCACATGCTTGTAATCCCAGCTACCTGGGAGGCTGAGGCAGGAGAATCGCTTGAAACCAGGAGGCAGAGGTTGAAGTAAGCTGAGATTGCGCCATTGCACTCCAGCCTGGGAAACAAGAGTGAAACTCTGCCTCAAAAACAAAAACAAAAAAACAAAACCTACAGTTATAAAAAGCAGATCTGGCTGGGCGTGGCGGCTCATGCTTGTAATCCTAGCACTTTCAGAGGCCGAAGCAGGCGGATCACCTGAGGTTGGGAGTTCCAGACCAGCCTGACCAACATGGAGAAAACCCGTCTCTATTAAAAATACAAAATTAGCCAGGTGTTGTGGCACATACCTGTAATCCCAGCTACTCGGGAGGCTGAGGCAGGAGATCACTTGAACCTGGGAGGCAGAGGTTGCGGTGAGCCAAGTTCGCGCCATTGCACTCCACCCTGGGCAACAAGACCAAAACTCCATCTCAAAAAAAAAAAAAAAAAAAGAAGATCTGCAGTTGAAGCAAGCTGTGAATAAGCAGGGAGGGAAGGACTGACTGCAAAGGGACATGAGGGGACTTTTTGGGATGATGGAAACATCCTCTATGATTGTGATGGTAGCTAAACAAATACTGATATCAACATTAATCAAGTTGTTCATTTCAAAGTATGAATTGTAATCTATGTAAATTATACCTCAACCAACTTAATAAAAATATAACAAGTTATGAGGTCTTGTCTTTGAATAGTGGAAGATACAATCTCTGGCTAAATATAGGCCCAAGTGGTTTTATTTGTAGCTTGACATAGTTCCTTTATTAAAATTTGTTTTTGTTTTTTCTTTGAGACAATCTTGCTCTGTCACCCAGGCTGGAGTGCAGTGGCGAGATCTTGGCTCACTGCAACCTCCACCTCCCGGGTTCAAGCAATTCTCCTGCCTCAGCATCCCAAGTAGCTGGGATTACAGGCGCCCACCACCATGCCTGGCTAATTTTTATATTTTTAGTAGAGGCAGGGTTTCACCATGGTGGCCAGGCTGTTCTTGAACTCCTGACCTCAAATGATCCACCCACCTCGGCCTCCCAAAGTGCTGGGATTACAGGTGTGAGCCACCATGCCCAGCCAAAAATTGTTTTAATTAACAAAACCATAAACCTACATCAATCATCCTTAATGGTGAACATTAAAAATATTCCCTTGGCCAGGCACGATGGCTTACACCTGTAATCCCAGCACTTCGGGAGGCCGAGGAGGGCAGATGGCTTGAGCCCAGAAGTTTGACAGTGGCCTTGACAACATGCAAAACCCCGTCTCTGCAAATACAAAAATGAGCCGGGCATGGTGGTGCACACCTGTAGTCCCAGGTACTTGGCAGGCTGAGGTGGAAGGATTGATTGAGCCTGGGAGGTTGGGGCTGCAGTGAGCAGTGATCATGCCACTGCCCTCAAGCCTAGTGACAGAGTGAGACCATGTCTCAAAAAAAAAAAAAAAAAAAGAAACTTCACTTCACTTAAAGAAAGGGTCAAGATGAGGAAACTAGTTAGTGCTGTAGACATTCATATTATACATATGATCCAAGCTACAAGTATAAATTAAGAAATAAGGCATATAAAAAGGAATAGGCAAATACTTTTATTTACAAATAATACTAACATCTCTTTAGACAATTCAATCTCATGAAGAAACCATTTCATCTACTAAAGTAGTTCATCAGTGTTACAATCCTTAGACAAAAACCAACAGTTTAGTACATAGTAATAGTAATCAATTACATAACAGAAAAAAACATCCCAATCATATTATAAACAAAAACCATTAAGTATCTAGAATTAAGTAAAACAAGAAATGTGTTCAGTAAAACAAGAAATGTGTTTAGTTAGTAAAACTAAAGCACATAAAAGAATACCTGCTGAAATAAAGATATACCAGGTACAAGAGAAAAACTCAATGTCATAAAGATGTCAATAATGATTCTTTTCTTTCTAATACTATAGCAGAGTAGAAATATTGAAACTCCTCTGTTAAAAGGATTTACCGGCCGGGCACGTGGCTCCCGCCTGTAATCCCAGCACTTTGGGAGGCCGAGGCGGGCGGATCACCTGAGGTCTGGAGTTCCAGCCCAGCCTCAATATGGAGAAACCCTGTCTCTACTAAAAATACAAAATTAGCCGGGCGTGGTGGTGCACGCCTGTAATCCCAGCTACTCGGGAGGCTGAGGCAGAATTGTTTGAACCTGGGAGGCAGAGGTTGCGGTAAGCCGAGATCTCACCATTGGACTCCAGCCTGGGCAACAATAGCTAAACACCGTCTCAAAAAAAAAAAGATTTACCCCAAATAGATCATCTTTGGTCAGTAAGAATATACAAGTGATCTTTCTGTCTTCATTGTGCTTTTCTCTGCTCTTTAAAAAATTCTTCTTTTTTCATAAAAAGTTAATTTTTAAAAGTGAAAAGTAAAAACATTAAAAAAGAGTACTGGCTGAACACAGTGGCTCACACCTGTAATCCCAGCACCTAGGAGGCTGAGGTGGGACGATCAACTGAGCCCAAGAGTTCAAGACCAGCTTGGGCAACATGGTGAAACGCTGTCTCTACAAAAGATACAAAAATTAGCTAGGTGTGGTGGTGTGCGCCTGTAGTCCTTGCTACTCGGGAGGCTGAGGGGGGATCGATTGAGCCCGGGAAGTTGAGGCTGCGGCGAGCCAAGATTGTGGCATTACACTCCAGCCTGGGCAACGCAGCAAAAACCTGTCACACAGAAAAAGACAACTGTGAACTGTAAAAAGCACTCCTCCATCTTCACCCTGTCTGTATATATTTATGTTTAAATATCTCCAAGGAAGCAGTTACAAAAATATGGAGAATAATAAATGACAGAGTAAGAATTTGAGAACAAACATTTGATTTGTTTCCATAAATTGAGACAAACCTCAACTGACTACAAATTGAGACAAAAGCATCAATTGAGCCGGGCAGGGTGGCTCATGCCTGTAATCCCAGCACTTTGGGAGGCCGAGGTGGGCGGATCATGAGGTCAGGAGATCGAGACCATCCTGGCTAACACAGTGAAACCCCGTCTCTACCAAAAATACAAAAAAATTAGCCAGGCGTGGTGGCAGGCACCTGTAGTCCCAGCTACTCGGGAGGCTGAGGCAGGAGAATGGCGTGAACCCGGGAGGTGGAGCTTGCAGTGAGTCGAGATCGCGCCACTGCACTCCAGCCTGGGTGACAGAATGAGACTCTGTCTCAAAAAAAATCAATTGAGACAAAGCCTCAATTGATTAACCTTAAAATAACCTTCTTAAAAGATAGGTGTGTGTGTGTATATATATATATAAATCATCCATAGGCATATTAGTAAAAGTACAAATCAACAGATATGTAAGTTTTAGAGAAGTGTTAAATTTTTAAAACGCAAGTGTAATTTAAGTAGAATGAAATACAACAATCTGAAGTGCATAGATGATGAGGTAAGATTTTTTTCATCAACTTTATTGAAGTGTAATTTACATATAATAAAATGCAACCATATGTCTACGTTCATGCAAATACCACCTTGTAAGAAATGCCTTTCCTGACTACCTTATCTAAATTAGCCCTGCCCAGAGTTCAGAGACCAGCCTGACCAACATGGAGAAACCCCGTCTCTACTAAATA
This sequence comes from Hylobates moloch, assembly GCF_009828535.3. Classification (NCBI taxonomy): domain Eukaryota; kingdom Metazoa; phylum Chordata; class Mammalia; order Primates; family Hylobatidae; genus Hylobates; species Hylobates moloch. The sequence goes on along the minus strand of NW_026652288.1, from coordinate 40,336,197 downwards.
ATACAAAAATTAGCCGGGCATGGTGGAGCATGCCTGTAATCCCAGTTACTCAGGAGGCTGAGGCAAGAGAATCGCTTGAATCCGGGAGGCAGAGGTTGCAGTGAGCCGAGATCGTGCCATTGCACTCCAGCCTGGGCAACAAGAGCAAAACTCCATCTCAAAAAAAAAAAAAAAAAAAAAAAAAAAAAGTGCCAGGTGCAGTGGCTCATGATTGTAATCCCAGCACTCTGGGAGTCCAAGGTGGGCCATTCTTTATATTCATAAGGTGAGAAGATTGCTTGAAGACAGGAATTCAAGACCAGCCTGGGTAACAAAGCAAGACTGCAACTCAACTGAAATAAAAAATAAAAACTTAGCTGGGTGTCATGGTGCTGCTGGGAGTATAGCAGTGAGGACGACCAGAGGTCACACTTTTGTCACCATCTTGGATTTGGCCAACTTCTTTACTGCAAGATGTTTTATCAGCAAGGTCTTTATGACCTGTATCTTATGCTGACCTCATATCTCATCTTGTGACTTAGAATGCCTTAACTGTCTAGGAATGCAGTCCTGTAGGTTTCAGTGTTACTTTACACAGCTCCTATTCAAGAAGTTGCTCTGGTTTACACGCCTCTGATAGAACCATGCAGTGAACAAGTCTATTGGCTCCATTTATTCACCAGCATGTGCTCACTTTGTATCTGTGTCACATTTGGATGATCCCAACAATATTTCAACTTTCTCATTGTCATTATATCCATTATGTTGGCCTATGATTATCTTTGGCACCACTACTTGTTTTAGGGCATCACAAACTGTGTCCATATAAGACAGCAAACTTAATTGATAAACATGGTGTGTGTTCTGACTACAAACTTAATTGATAAACACTGTGTGTGTTCTGACTGCTCCACTGACTGGCTCACTGCAACATCCACCTCCTAGGTTCAAGCGATTCTCCAGCCTTGCCTCCTGAATAGCTGGGATTACAGGCATACGCCACCATGTTCTGGCTAATTTTGTATTTTTAGTACAGATGGAGTTTCAACATGTTGGCCAGGCTGGTCTTGAACTCTTAACCTCAGGTGATCCACCCACCTCAGCCTCGGAAAGTGCTGGCATTACAGGTGTGAGCCACCGCACCCAGCTTGGAATTTCTAATATAAATTGCCCACTGGATCCAAAGGAGAAGGTGCACACAGACTTTAGTTTTGCTTGCTTTCTTTCCAGCAAGGACTTTCTTAGCCATCTTTGCAGTTATGGGCTAAAGTAGACAGGGAAATAGACAGGGAAGGTGAAGCTTAAAAAAAGTCAGTAATCAAACATGAAAAATATAGTCACACTTATTTATTATAAAAAAACTATTACTAGCCAGGCACGGTGGCTCACACCTGTAATCCCAGCACTTTGGGAGGCCGAGGCAGGGGGATCACGAGGTCAAGAGTTTGAGACCACCCTGACCAACACAGTGAAACCCTGTCTCTACTAAAAATACAAAAATTAGCCGAGCATGGTGGTGCATGCCTGTAATCTCAGCTACTCAGCAGGCAGAGGCAGGAGAATCACTTGAACCTGGGAGGCAGAGGTTGCAGTGAGCCAAGATAGCACCACTGCACTCCAGCCTGGGCAATAGAGCAAGACTCCATTTCAAAACAAAACAAACAAACAAAAAATATACAAAAACAACTATTGCCATCAACATTTTATCAATTAGTAATTTTGGCACAGAGAATTTACATAACTAGCCTAATGTCACGTAGGTAGTAAATGGTTGTCTTTTGTCATTGACCACATTCTCTAATATGAATTTGTATAACTTCAACAAGCTTTGAATCATGATAGAAAACTCATCTACATTCATTATCAATTTCTTTCAGTATTAAATGTCCTAATTTTGGTGGGCGGATCACGAGGTCAGGAGATCAAGACCATCCTGGCTAACACAGTGAAACCCTGTCTCTACTAAAAATACAAAAACAAAAAAATTAGCCAGGCATGGTGGCAGGTACCTGTAGTCCCAGCTACTAGGAAGGCTGAGGCAGGAGAATGGCATGAACTCAGGAGGCGGAGCTTGCAGTGAGCCGAGATAGCGCCACTGCGCTCCAGCCTGAGTGACAGAGCGAGACTCCGTCTCAAAAAAAAAAAAAAGTCTTAATTCTGGAAAAAGTGAATATGAAGTAATACATAATACACATCCATTGTAATACACATCCATTGTATTTGACCCATATATGGAATCTGCTGATGATCCATGACAAATGTCATGAGAACAGTTTCCTGCATTAATTATGTTAGGTCATGAATTCTCCGATGTCGAGTAAGCTGTGTAAGCTGTTTAAAGGCCTTCCCACATGTCTTACATTCATAGGGTTTCTCGCCAGTGTGAACACTCTGATGTCGGCTGAGTCCTGAGGCATAGAAAAAGGCTTTCCCACATTCCGGACATTGGTAAGTTTTCTCACCAGTATGGATTCGTCTATGTTGACTAAGTTGTGAAGGACATCTAAAGGCCTTCCCACATTCCTTACAATTGTAAGGTTTCTCACCAGTGTGAGTTCGTTGATGTCGAATTAGTTCTGAGCTGCAAGTAAAAGATTTCCCACATTCTTTACATTCATAAGGTCTGTCACCGGTATGAATTCTCTGATGTAGAGTAAGGTGTGTACGCTGCCTGAAGGACTTCCCACATGTCTTACATTCATAGGGTTTCTCACCAGTGTGAATACTGTGATGTTTGGTGAGTCCTGAGAAACGGACAAAGGCTTTTCCACATTCATGACATTGATAAGGTTTCTCACCAGTATGGATTCGTTGATGTTGAGTAAGTTTTGAACGACGTCTAAAGGCCTTGCCACATTCCTTACAATCATAGGGTTTCTCACCAGTGTGAATTCGCCGATGCTGAATTATTGCTGAGCGAAAAGCAAAAGATTTTCCACATTCCTTACAATGATAGGGTCTCTCACCAGTGTGAATTCGCTGATGTTCAATTAGTGTTGAGCGAGAAGTAAAAGATTTCCCACATTCTTTACAACTGTAGCGTTTCTCACCAGTGTGAACTGGCCGATGTTGAATTAGTGCTGAGCGAAGAGTAAAAGATTTCCCACATTCCTTGCAATGATAAGGTTTCTCACCAGTGTGAATTGGCTGATGTTGAATTAGTGTTGAATGAGAAGTAAAAGATTTCCCACATTCCTTACAATCATAGAGCTTCTCACCAGCGTGTATTTGCTGATGTTGAATTAGTGTTGAGTGAGAAGTAAAAGATTTTCCACATTCCTTACAATCATAGGGTTTCTCACCAGTGTGAATTTGCTGATGTTGAATTAGTGTTGAATCAGAAGTAAAAGATTTCCCACATTCCTTACAATCATACGGTTTCTCACCAGTGTGATTTTGCTGATGTTGAATTAGTCCTGAGCAGAAAGTAAAAGATTTCCCACATTCTTTACATTCATAAGGTTTCTCACCAGTATGAATTCTCCGATGTTGATTAAGGTATGTATGCTGTCTAAAGGCCTTCCCACAGTCCGGACATTCATAGGGTTTCTCACCAGTGTGAATTCTGTGATGTTGGGTGAGTCCTGAGACACTGATAAAGGCTTTCCCACATTCCTGACATTGATAAGGTTTCTCACCAGTATGGATTTGTTGATGTTGAGTAAGTCGTAAGCGAAGTCTAAAGGCCTTCCCACATTCCTTACAATCATAAGGTTTCTCACCAGTGTGAATTTGCTGATGTTGAATTAGTGTTGAGCCAACAGTAAAAGATTTTCCACATTCCTTACAGTGATAGGGTTTCTCACCAGTGTGAATTCGCTGATGTTGAATTAGCGCTGAGCGAGAAGTAAAAGATTTTCCACATTCTTTACAATCATGGGGTTTCTCACCAGTGTGAACTGCCTGATGTCCAATTAGCCCTGAGCGAAAAGTAAAAGATTTTCCACATTCCTTACAATGATAGGGTTTCTCACCAGTGTGAATTCGCTGATGTTGAAGTAGTGCTGAGCCAGAAGCAAAAGATTTTCCACATTCTTTACAATTATAGGGTTTCTCACCAGTGTGAATTCGCTGGTGTCGATTGCGTGTTGAGCGAAAAGTAAAAGATTTTCCACATTCCTTACAACGATAGGGTTTCTCACCAGTGTGAATTCGCTGATGTTGAAGTAGTGCTGAGCCCGAAGCAAAACATTTCCCACATCCCTTACAATCATAGGGTTTCTCACCAGTGTGAATTCGCTGATGTTGAATTAGCGTTGAGCCAGCAGTAAAAGATTTTCCACATTCTTTACAATCATAGGGTTTCTCACCAGTGTGAATTGCCTGGTGTCCAATTAACCCTGAGTGAAAACTAAAAGATTTCCCACATTCCTTACAATCATAGGGTTTCTCACCAGTGTGAATTCGCTTATGTCGAATTAGTGCTGAGTGAAAAGTAAAAGATTTTCCACATTCCTTACAGTCATAGGGTTTCTCACCAGTGTGAATTCGCTGATGTCGAATTAGTGCTGAGCCAGAAGTAAAAGATTTCCCACATTCTTTACATTCATAAGGTTTGTCACCAGTATGAATTCTCTGATGTTGAGTAAGGTGTGCAGATGGTCTAAAGGCCTTCACGGATTCCTGACACTCATGAGGTCTCTCATCTGTATACATTTTCTGGTGTTGAATAAGGTGTGAGCCAGAAATAAAAGCTATTCTATATTCTTTACATGCACAGGGCATTTCCCCAGTATGAATTCTCTGATGTTTAACAAGATAGGAAAAATGATGAAAGGCCTTCCCACACTCCTTACATTTACAGAGTTTTTCACCAGTATGGGTTTCTTGCTGTTGTGTAAGTTCTGAGCCATACTTAAAAGCCATACATTCTGTGGATTCATACAGTTTCTCTCCAGGATGAAACTGATGATGCAGAGTGAGATATGTTTGTAGGCAGAAAGTTGGTGTTTTTTCATGAGTCATTATTGCTTTTTCCAAATATCGCTCCTGATTTATATCTTGGTGCTGAAACTGGCCTTTGCATTCCCAGTCATCTCTGACACTGGAGCCCACAAGGCTATGACATTTTTCCATTCTCACCCACTGAGATGATGTTACTTCATAGATTTCTTTTGGCAAACATGAATCTTTGGTCTTACATCTAAACTCCGAGTCTGAAAAATAACCAGAAAGCAAAAACATAGCATTTCCTTGTTGAGTAGAAATAAAAACATCTATGGTAGAAAGGGGAGACAAACTGAAAATAATGTCCTTAAGAATTAAAGATGTGTTGGGCGTGGTGGCTCATGCCTGTAATCCCAGCACTTTGGGAGTCTGAGACAGGAGGATTGATTGAGCCCAGGAGTTCAAGGCTGCAGTGAGCTATGATTGTGCCACTACACTCCAGCCTGGGCCACAGAGCAAGACCCTGTCTTAAAAAAAAAAAAAAAAAAGATGGTGTACATACATGGTGATACTATGTAGCCTTGTATGATGTGATGAGAACAGTATTTTCTCTCTCTGATCTTCCTTCTAAAAGTACTGAATTCCAGTCTAATCACTGGAAAAACACCAGACAAATCCCAAAATGAGAGACAATCTATGAAATACCTGGCCAGTACTCTCCAAAACTATTGAGATAATCACAAACAAGGAAAGCCTGAAAAGCTGTCAAAGCAAAGAGGAGCCAAGGGAAACATAATGACTCAATGCAATGTGTTATCCTAGCCAAGATCCTAGAATAGGAAAAAAGGACATTAGATAAAAGCTAAGGAGGCCGGGCACAGTGACTCACACCTGTAATCCCAGCACTTTGGGAGGCTGAAGCGGGCGGATCACAAGGTCAGGAGTTCAAGACCAGCCTGGCCAACATGGTGAAACCCTGTCTCTACTAAAAATACAAAAATTAGCCAGACGTGGTGGCCCATGCCTGTAATCTCAGCTACACAGGAGGCTGAAACAGGAGAATCACTTGAGCCTGGGAGGCTGAGGCTGCAGTGAGCCAAGATCGTACCATTGAACTCCAGCCTAGGCAACAAAAGCCAGACTCCATCTCAAAAAAAAAAAAAAAAGCTAAGGAAATCTGAGTAAAGTCTAGGGGTTTCCATTAATAATAATAGATCTCAGCACCATAGGAAAGGTAAATAATAATAACAACATTGCTTCAACAATGTTATTATTGAATAGGATCAATATTCATTAATTATGACAAATGTACAAATATAAAATGTTAATGGGAAACTACATGTGATGTATATGGGAAGTCTCTGTACTAACCTGACAACTTTTCTGTAAGTCTAAAACTATCCTAAAACCTAAAGTTTACTTTTTTAAAGTGAGAAAGTAACATCTCATTAACAAAAAGGCCAAGCAAGTTTTTGTAAAAGACACAAATGGGGTATCAGTATCTAAAAATTAAAAAATGAATCTTTGAAACTTAAAATTCAATGAATGAATGTGAATTGGCAGTGTAAGAGTGCAATCATGATTTTTAAAAAATACTTTCCATCTTCATCCATTGAAGCCTTAGAAACAACCAATCCAGCAGCAATGAACACACTAATGACAGATTACTGTCTCTAAATACCATTTCTTACTACACAGAACCTAGGCTCCTTGGAGCATCTACGGATTAGAACAGAAAGTGTGCATTATGAGCATGGAAAAAGCTGGCATATTAGAAAAGCAAAGAAGCTTATTCAAGACTCCTAGGGTCATGTCAAAAAGACTCAGGAACCATTATGAAGAGGGTCCCATTGGCCAAAGATGGGACAAGTTGAGCATGAATTCAAGAATAATAACTGTAATCATTGTAATGTAATTACAATAAATCACATCAAAGATTTTTTTAATCTGTGTGTTCATAAGGACAATTTTAAAATTACCTAGTAATATTTAGGGGATGAGATGAGGAATGGCTGCTAACATCACAAAAACAGAAACAACCAGATATGTGCTTCCTGATGAAATACACAATACTAATATCACATAGTCTGTTTATAGGAAAGAAAGGAATAAATGGAGGGGAGCTAAATGTTAAATGACAGATGATCAAGTTTCTTCACCATATAAATTTCAAGGAGAAAAAGAGAGAAAGAAATCAACAACAAAACCTCACTGGAATGGTTAAATAATTGGAAATGCAAAAGCAAGGTTAAAAGTCATAAAGAAATTCAAAGAATTCATTTGTCTTCCTGAAAGTAATACTGAAAGAACAGGGAACAAACTATATTCAACATGGAACAGCTAAAATTTATTCAGAAGTGATGAGGTTTTCTAAAAAAAATCTGCGGTGCCATGAGTACCATGGATGGTAAATTTTAAAAGTTCTACGGGGCCGGGTGCGGTGGCACACGCCTGTAATCTCAGCACTTTGGGAGTCTGGCAGGTGGATCACCTGAGGTCAGGAATTCAAGACCAGCCTGGCCAACATGGCAAAACCCCGACTTTACTAAAAATACAAAATAGGCCGGGCGTGGTGGCTCACGCTTGTAATCCCAGCACTCTGGGAGGCCGAGGCGGGCGGATCACGAGGTCAGGAGATCGAGACCACGGTGAAACCCCGTCTCTACTAAAAATACAAAAAAATTAGCCGGGCGTAGTAGCGGGCGCCTGTAGTCCCAGCTACTTGGAGAGGCTGAGGCAGGAGAATGGCGTAAACCCGGGAGGCGGAGCTTGCAGTGAGCCGAGATTGTGCCACTGCACTCCAGCCTGGGCAACAGAGTGAGACTCCGTCTCAAAAAAATTAATTAATAAAAAAATTTAAAAAATTAAAAAAAAAAAAAATTAAAAAATACAATAAGCCAGGCATGGTGGTAACCTGGATTTCACTATTGAGGGGTGACAGAAAATTGCTTAAACCAGGAGACAGAGGTTGCAATGACCGAAGTTTTCCACTTTCCACCTGGGGCGGGACAGCCTCGGGAAAAAAAAAAAGTAAAATTCTATAACCCAGGATGGTACACTTTGGGACGCCAAGGCTGCAAGATTACCAGAGCCCCAGAGTTCAAGACCAGCCTGGGCAACAGCCTGGGACACTGTCTCAAAAAAAAAAAAAAAAAAAAAGCCAGGTGCAGGTGTGGTGGCATATGCCTGTAGCCTCAGGTACTCGGGAGGCTAAGGTGGGAGGATCACCCGAGCCCGGAAAGTCAATGCTGCAATGAGCTGTGGTCAAGCCAGTGCACTCCAGCCTGGGTGACAATGGGAGAACCTGTCTCTTAAAAAAAAATTATGCATGATGAAATCCCAATAATAAGAACAAAATGAACAGGAAAACAAAAAATAGCTTACACACCATGCTTGCTATATGCCAGGCACTATTTTCACTGCTTTACACATTTACTATATAAACTCATTTAATCCTCAGAAGAATCCTGTGAATAGCATATATATTTGCAAATGAGGACCACAGAGGTTAAGTAAATTGCCAAAAGTCATAGAGGTATTAAATGGCAGAGCTAGGATTTGAATGGAGACAATCTGGCTCCAGAGTCCATGCTTTCAACTTACAAATCAGTGGAATCAAACTAAGTATGGGCATCAGATTTTTTTAAAACCTCAAATCTAAAGCAGTGTAAAATAAAACAGGCAACAGAAGACAGGAAAAGTGAGACAAATAGAATAAGCTGGTTAAAAAAATTCAAACAGGCCAAGAGAGGTGGATCGTGCCTGTATTTTCAGCTACTTGGGAGGCTGAGGTATGCAGATTGCTTGAGCCCAGGGGGTTGAGGCTGTGGTGAGCTGTGATTGCTCCACTGCACTTAGCCCAGGCAACAGAGAGAGAGACCCTGTCTCAAAAAAAAAAAAAAAAATCCAAATGCATCAGTAATTATGAGGAATGTAAACAAAGAAAAAGTAAATTTCAACCCTTTTAAAATAAAAAGTGACTAAAAACATGAGGACACAAAAAAGTTTAAGTAAAAACTAAGAAAATGAAAATCAGGCAAGTATTCATGAATAGAAAGCTAGGGTCTTAGCACTGGAAAAAAATAGACTTCAAGGTGAAAACATTATTGGGAATAAAGAGGATTACTACATAATAAAACATTCATTCAAAAAGATATAACAATTCTAAATTGGTAAGCATCCAGTAAAATAAACTCTAAATATGCAAAGTAAAAATTGAGAAAATACAAAAAGTTTAGGCTTCATCTTGATTGTGGGAGATTTCTTTTAGTTATTTTTTTTGAGATAGAGTCTCTCACTCGGTCACCCAGGCTGGAGTGCAGTGGCACGATCTCAGCTCACTGCAACCTCTGCCCTCCGAGTTCAAGCGATTCTCCTGCCTCAGCCTCCCAAGTAGCTGGGATTACAGGCGCCTGCCACCGAGCCCGGCTAATTTTTTGTATTTTTAGTAGAGATGGGGTTTCACCATCTTGACCAGCCTGGTCTTGAACTCCTGACCTCGTGATCCACCCACCTTGGCCTCCCAAAGTGCTGGGATTACAGGTGTGAGCCACCACACCCAGCTGATTGTGGGAGATTTCAATACACCTCTTTTAATAACTGAGAGGTCAAGCACCCAGAAAATATAAAAGGATACAGAGGATCTTTACATCAAATTAACAAGCCTGATATGTTGAACATGTGAGAATTCTACATGCAGCAATTAAAAGAAAGCACAGGAACACATGAATCCCCACCCCCACAAAAATGCTGACAATTCACCAGTGCATGAAGTAACACACTTCCAGAAACTGGTCTCATACTGACCATGTAAGTATTGACTATAGTGCAATTAAGGTTGAATTCAGGAATAAAAAATGGGAAAAAAATTTAAACGCAAAACATTTACAAAAGCTCATGGGTTAAAAATGGTATCATGAAAATTAAAAAATTCTTTTTTGGTTTTTTTGAGACAGAGTCTCGCTCTGTCACCCATGCCTGAATGCAGTGGTGCGATCTTGGCTCACTGCAACCTCCACCTCCCAGGTTCAACCAATTCTGTGCCTCAGCCATTTGAGTAGCTGGGATTACCGGCATGCAACACCACACCCAGCTAATTTTTGTATTTTTAGTACAGAAAGGGTTTCGCCATGTTGGCCAGGCTGGTCTCAAACTCCTGGCCTCAAGTGATCCACCCACCTCGGCCTCCCAAAGTGTTGGGATTACAGGCATGAGCCACCGCTCATGTCCTAAAAATTACTTTGATGCTAAGTGATGACAATAAAAATTGTATTATGGGCCGGGCTATGTCTTAGGCAACAGGCAAAAAGCAAACACAAAATCTCTGAGGACGAAATCAACCTCAACTCAACCCTCAAAATATTCTCACAAAGTTTCAAGGAAAGAGAGAGCACTTCGCAATAAAAAAAAAAAAAAAAAAACTCTAACACATACAGGGAAATGAGAAATCACATGAAGGAAAACAACAGCAGAAACAGAACCAAAAGGCTTCAAATATTAATATTAAAGAGAATTACTATGTTTAATAATGCTTAAAGAAGTTAGAAAGTCTTGACACCACTAGTAAATAAAGTAACTACATAGTTTTTTAATATATCTAGTTTTTAGCCTTTTTTTTTTTTTTTTTGGATATGGAGTCTCACTCTGTTGCCAGGCTGGAGTGCAGTGGCATGTTCTTGGCTCACTGCAACCTCCACTTCCTGGGTTCATGTGATTCTCCTTCCTCAACCTCCCGAGTAGCTGGGATTACAGGCGCCTGCCATGACGCCCAGCTAATTTTTGTGTTTTTAGTAGAGACGGGGTTTTACCATGTTGGCCAGGATGGTCTCAATCTCCTGACCTTGTAATCCGCCCACCTTGGCCTCCCAAAGTGCTGGGATTACAGGCGTGAGCCACCGCGCCTGGCCTTGAGCCAGTGTTTTAAGTGCCATATCACCTACTTGTTCATTAAGATCTCAACTGTACTTTCAGCACACTACATAACCTTATTTCCAGGAAGATGTGTATTTGCAAATGTTTATTTCTATTTGGAACACATGATTTTCTACCCCCAGAGGAATGCATTCTGGTCTGGAGTGTTTCTTTTCCCAAGTTTATGCACATCCACATATTCACCCATTCACATATCATGTATGTGTATCTATGTGTGCATTTTCTTCTTTTTATAAAAATAGAATTGTCCTATACATATTGGTGTGCAACTTTTCCCCCAGATAACAACAGATAAAGGATAGTTTTAAAGTTACTATTTATAGATTTACTTCATTTCCTTGAATAGCTGCATAATATCCCATTATGTGGATATACCATAATGCCACATTTTTTTTTCCCCCTCAAGACGGAGTCTTGCTCTGTTGCCTAGGCTGGAATACAATGGCATGATCTTGGCTCACTGCAACCTCTGCCTCCTGGGTTCAACCAATTTGCCTACCTCAGCCTCCCAAGTAGCTGGGACTACACGTTCACGCCACCACACCTGGCTAATTTTTTGTATTTTTAGTGGAGACGGGGTTTTCACCATGTTGACCAGGCTGGTGTCGAACTCCTGACCTTGTGATCCACCCGCCCTGGCCTCCCAAGGTGCTGGGATTACAGGCATGAGCCACCACGCCTGGCCTGTCACAGTTTTTGTTAATGCCCATTTAGATTGTTACTGCTATTCCAGGAAATGTGTTTCTGTATATATCAGAATTAGCTACTTCTTTTATTTCTGTAGCAGACAGTCCAAAAAGTGAGGTTACTCATTCCAAATGTAGGCACATTTTCATTTGAGTGGCTAGTTTATGCTTCCCGGCAGTGTCAGAGATGGTCTGTTCCTAGCCAGCAATGAATATTCCCATGCTATATAGTGTGGAGTTTTTGTTTATCTGAGGGGCAAACTTTGGCAGGGGTCCATTGGGATATGCTAACAATAAGATAACTAGTAAGTAGAAGCTCTTCTTAACCCAAATGGGTAGATCTGTCATGATTATGTTGGAATTTCAGGAGTTCTAGAAATGAATGTGCAGATGGTTGCACAATATGAATACAATTAAAGATGGTTAAAATAGTAATACATTTATGTTATGTATATTTTACCATAATTATAAATAAATGAAAAAATGAATGAATGAATCACTCCTAAAAATTAGTAAGAAAATAAAACCAAATAATGAAGTAGAAAAGATGAAACATAAAAAGGAAGCACAAACAGGAAATATAGTTTCTTTTTTGAGACAGAGTCTTGCTCTATTGCCCAGGCTGGAGTGCAGTGGTGTGATCTTGGCTTACTGCAACCTCTGCCTCCTGGGTTCAAGCGATTCTCTGTCCTCAGCCTCACGAGTAGCTGGGATTACAGGTGCCTGCCACCACATCCGGCTAATTTTTTGTTTGTTTGTTTTAGTAGAGATGTTGTTTCACTATGTTGATTAGGCTGGTCACCATGTTGACCAGACCACTCCTGACCTCAAAGTGATCCGCCCACCTCAGCCTCCCAAAGTGCTGGGATTTACAGGTGTGAGCCACCGTGCCCAGCCTCTTTTTGAGACAAGGTCTTGCTCTGCCACCCGGGCTGGAACGAAGTGGTGTGATCACAGCTCACTGCAGCCTTGAACTCCTGGACTCAAGCGATCCTCCTGCCTCAGCTTCCCAAAGCCCCAGAGTTAGGTGTTAGTCACTGTGCCCGGCAAGAACTGAATTTTTCATTTTAATTTTAATTACTTTACAGTTAAATCTAATTAGCCACATGTAGCTAGTGGCTACTGTATGGAACAGCACAGCTTTCATGAACCATCTGTTGAAACTGGATTGCAAGAACCTTTGTGTTGTCCCTTCACATAAAAAACTAAAACCTTAAATGATGACTCATGCCTTACAGGTATAGTATGTATACAAAATGAGGCAGAACTCCCAGCAGGGAGCCCATTTTCAAACAAAATACTTTGCCCTGCTATCAGAGACTAGTTAAGTAAATAAATAAATAAATAAATTCAGTAATGAAAACAACTATTAAAAATGGGAAAAATTTAAAGGCAAAACATTTACAAAAGCTCACGGATTAAAAATTGTATCATGAAAATTAAAAAGTTCTTTTTTTGTTTTCTTGAGACAGAGTCTCACTCTGTCACCCATACTGCAGTGCAGCAGTGTGATCTCGGCTCACTGCCTCCTCCTCCTCCCGGATTCAATCAATTCCGTGCCTCAGCCATTCAAGTAGCTGGGATTACAGGCATGCAACACCACACCCGGCTAATTTTTGTATTTTTAGTACAGAGGGGGTTTCGCCACATTTGCCAGGCTGGTCTCAAGTGATCCACCCATCTCCGATTAAATGCTCTCATCTAAAATCATATGGTTGTGGCATATCAGATCTTTTCACTTTAAACTTTTAAATTAACTAACCAGCTACGAATACTTGTCTGAACTGAGTTGTATAAGGCAGCTCCAGTGGATCATGCATTTCTGTCCTAGACTGTCATGATCTTTAAAAAGTTTAAACCAGGCCGGGCACGGTGGCTCACGCCTGTAATCCCAGCACTTTGGGAGGCCAAGGCGGAAAGATCACGAGGTCAGGAGATCGAGACCGTCCTGGCCAATGTGGTGAAACCCCATCTCAACTAAAAATACAAAAAAAAAAATTAGCTGGCTGTGGTGGCTCATGCCTGTAATCCCAGCTACTCAGGAGGCTGAGGCAGGAGAATCACTTGAACCAGGGAGTCAGAGGTTGCAGTCAGCCAAGATCATGCCACAGCACTCCAGCCTGGCAATGGAGCAAGACTCCACCTAAAAAATAAATAAATAAATAAATAAAAAATATATATATAGGCCCAGGAATCTCACATCTGAAAGATTAAATATGAAAATGTCCATTTAAATAAAGATACATCAGAGCACTCATTTTAAATAGAAGAAACAGCTGGGCACAGTTGCTCATGCCTGTAATCCCAGCAGTTTGGGAAAGTGAGGCAGTGGGAGGACTGCTTGAGCCCAGGAGTTCCAGACCAGCCTGTGGCACATAGGGAGAACCCATCTCTACAAAAAAAATTAGAAATTGACCAGGTGTGGTGGTGTGTGCTTGTGGTCTGAGCTACTCAGGAGGCAGAGGTGGGAGGATCACTTGAGTCCTGGAGGTCAAGGCTGCAGTGAGCTGTGATTGTGCCACTGTACTCCAGTATGGGCAACAGAGAGACACTGTCACAAAAACTAAAAAAGAAGAAGAAACACTGAAAAGCTACCTATACATCTAATAGTACTGAACTCATGATATCCAGGACTTGCTTTAACATAGTTAAGGGAAGGTGCAGAGGTCAACAGGCATAGATCAAGTAAGATTGGAAACATAGAAACTCATTGATAACTACTGCAGCTAGGAAATGGATTCGGGGGATGTCCATTACACCATCCTTTCTACTTTTGTGTACGTTCAAAGACTTCTGTAATCAAGTTAATAATTAAAAAAAAATTTTTTTGTAATGTTCTATGGATAGAAGGAAATAAAGTCATCTATATCCTACAATTAAAACACTTTTTAAAATGAATAGTTTGCATTACTTAAAAGCACATTTTGAAAAATAAAATGCCTTATCTTTTCTACTTCAGAAGAAAATCCCTCAGTCTATGCTACTTACAGCCCAATTTTTGTCCATGTTACCATTGTCACCAACTTATTGAAAATGGATCACTCCCTTTTCCTTGACACTTAAGTCTTCTATATTTAACTTATTGTCCTCTTTTATACACAATCATTTCTGTGTACCTTTTCCTCCTAAAAGCAGGCGCATCCTATTCCTTCACATTGATATCTACAGCTCTTTCTTCTAAGCATCATATTAGAAATCTCCTGGTCGAGTCTACTCTTTAGAAAGTGATTTATACATGATTTAGACCCTTTATTAGGCTGGGTGTGGTGGCTCACGCCGGTAATCCTAGCACTTTGGGAGGCTGAGGTGGGCAGATTGCCTTAGCTCAGGAGTTCAAGACCAGCCTCAGCTATGTGGCAAAACCCTGTCTCTACTAAAAATACAAAAAATTAGCCAGGTATGGTGGCGCGTGACTGTAATCTCAGCTGCTCTGGAGGCTGAGGCATAAGAATTGCTTGAATTCAGGATGCAGAGGTTGCAGTGAGCCGAGACAACTCCACTGCACTCCAGCCTGGGCAACACAGCAAGATATTGTCTCAAAATAAATAAATAAATAAACCCTTTATTAGAGTGTAATTCTGATAGCTTATATCTTCTATAACTGTCACCCACCAAGAAAAGAAGGCTTTATGATTTTTTTTTTTAAGTCAATAAATGTTGACTAAAAGTGAATGAGGTTGGGCGTGGTGGCTGACACCTGTAATCCTGGCACTTTGGGAGACCGAGGCAGGTGGATCACCTGAGGTCAGGAGTTCAGGACCAGCCTGGCCAACATGGTGAAACCCTGTCTCTACTGAAAATACAAAAAGTAGCCAGTTGTGGTGGTACATGCCTGTAGTCCCAGCTACTCAAGAGGCTGAGGCAGGAGAATTACTTGAACCCGGGAAGTGGAGGTTGTAGTGAGCCAATATTGCACCACTGCACTCCAGCCTGGGTGACAGAGTGAGACTCAGTTGCAAAATAAAAAAGTGAATGAATATTCACTGATGCTGAAATGGCTGCATCAAAGGAAAACTAGACAAGAAAAGACAAGACAAAAAAAAAGTTAAGAATCAGTATGAAAAATAAATATATTTTGAAAGATTTTTTTTTAAAGCAAGAACACAGGTTTAAATTTCAAAGGGAAAGAAGTAGCTCGAAGACAGAGGAAACAGGATGGCTCCCGAAGAAGGGAACTTTATTCTTTGAAATGGGAAGAAATTATGACAAGAGGGTAGCACAGACTGAAGAGGTGGAAGTAAAAGGGGATTCTTGGCCAGGCGCAGTGGCTCACACCTGTAATCCCAGCACTTTCGGAGGCCGAGGCAAGTGGATCACCTGAGGTCAGGAGTTCAAGGCCAGCCTAGCCAACATGGTGAAACCCCGTCTCTACTGAAAATACAAAAATTAGCTGGGCATGGTGGTGGGTGCCTATAACGCCAGTTCCTTCAAAGGCTGAGGCAGGAGAGTCACTTCAACCCAGGAGTGGAGGTTGCAGTAAGCTGAGATCACACCACTGCACTCCAGCCTGGGTGACAGAACGAGACTCCATTTCAAAATAAATAAATAAATAAATAATAAAATTTTAAAAAGTGTGTGGGGATGTATTGTGACTTTTCTCCACGTGTCTTAGGCCACAACCCTTACATGGGACCTTGAAGAAGAGACTCCTCAACCAATACCTGTACGGTGCTGCCTCCCTGACAGGCTGGGTTCTAAACAGCAGTGTCTTCCCCATCTGCTCAGTCCTTACTCACCTGGGCACCATCCTCCCAGCATGTCTCTTGAAACCATCCAGGGCTCTTTCCCTTGCTCCAGTAAGGCAATCACATCAGGCTTTGGGATAGAGAGACCTGTTTATAAGAAAAGAAGTAAGATGGCCGGGCATGGTGGCTCACTCCTGTAATCCCAGCACTTTGGGAGACCAAAACAGGTGGATTGCTTGAGGTCAGGAGTTCAAGACCAGCCTGACCAACATGGTGAAACTCTGTCTCTACTAAAAATACAAAAATTGGCTGGGCGTGGTGGCGGTGCCTGTAATCCCAGCTACTCAGAAGTCTGAAGCATGAGAATCATTTGAACCCGAGAGACGGAGGTTGGAGTGAACCGAGATCACGCCATTGCACTCCAGGCTGGGCGACAGAGTGAGACTTTGTCTCAAAAAAACAAAAGAAAGAAAGAAAAGAAGTAGGCTGGGCGCGGTGGCTCATGCTTATAATCCAAGCACTTTGGGAGGCCGAGGCGGGCGGACCATGAGGTCAGGAGATCGAGACCACAGTGAAACCCTGTCTCTACTGAAAATACAAAAAATTAGCCGGGCGTGGTGGCGGGTGCCTGTAGTCCCAGCCACTCGGAGAGGCTGAGGCAGAAGAATGGCGTGAACCCAGGAGGCGGAGCTTGCAGTGAGCCGAGACTGCGCCACTGCACTCCAGCCTGGGCGACAGAGTGAGACTCCGTCTCAAAAAAAAGAAAAAAAAAAAGAAAAGAAAAGAAGTAAGACATACTCCTGCTGTTCCTGAATTCAAAGTTAGTCCCTTAGTCCTCATGAAGGACTAGAGGAAGGTGTAAAGGTCTGAAGCATGGAGAAGATGGAGTGACCCCAAAGAGCTGCCCATCTATTAATCTACAAAACACAAAACAATTCCCTAGGCAACAGGTGAAAAGTCACCCAGACAATTGAAAGCTACACACAAAATTCATGAGTTATTTGCGGATAGACATCCTTACCTAGTGAGACCAGGCTGCTGTAGTTCTCCATCATTACATCTCTGTATAAATCCTTCTGAGCAGCGTCCAGGCACTCCCATTCCTCCTGAGAGAAGTCTATAGACAGATCCTGGAACATGACCAACCCCTGAAATGACAAACCCATGCAGCACTGTTGAAATTAAAGGAAAGGTTTTTAAGATGGAAGAGATGGAAGGGTGCTGAAGGATGGAGAGAATACAGTGAGCAGACCGGCTGGCTAGGATGAGAGTGGGGAAGAGTAAAAAAATTAGTGTAACTTCAACAAAGTACCTCCATGTTCATGAATATTCCTGTTGCGGCCGGCAAACTTCCTTCATAGAATGGGACATTCCGAATATTCCATGGTTAGAGCTGGGAATGAATAAAACACATTGATATATTATTTCCCAAATAAATGTACTAGAGTACAAAAGCACACAGCAAGCTGTAGGCCTAGCAAAGCTGAAAGAATATTACAGTAAACATCTGATATGCAAATTACTATTTACAACAAAAGCTTAATAAACAGGCACTCCTCCCTTACCACTTTCTTTCTTGTTATTTTTTTCCTCTTGTTTCATTTTTTTGTTTCTGTTTTCGTTTTGAGACAGGGTCTCGTTCTGTTGCCCAGGCTGGAGTGCAGTGGCATGATCACAGCTCACTGCAGCCTCAACCTCCCAGGCTCAGGTGATCCTCTCACCTCAGCCTTTGTGTTAGCTATGACTATAGGCATGCACCACCATGCCCAGCTAATTTTTTGTATTTTTAGTAGAAACGAGGTTTTGCCATTTGGTCAGGCTGCTCTCAAACTCCTGAGCTCAAGCAATCCGCCTGCTTTGGCCTCCCAAAGTGCTGGGATTACAGGCATGAGCCACCACACCCAGCCTTTTCTCATTTCTTAAAGGAAGACAGGATCTTTCAAAAAAACCTACAAAAAGTTTAAAAACCTCTATTGGCCAGGCGCGGTGGCTTATGCCTGTAATCTGAACACTTTGGGAGGCCAAGGTGGATGGATCACCTGAGGTCGGGAGTTTGAGACCAGCCTGACCAATATGGAGAGACCATTTTAGTCTCTACTAAAAATACAAAATTAGCTGGGGGTGGTGGCACATGCCTGTAATCCCAGCTACTTGGGAGGCTGAGGCAGGAGAATTGCTTGAACCTGGGAGGCAGAGGTTGCAGTGAGCCGAGATTGCACCACTGCACTCCAGACTGGGCAATAAGAGCGAAACTCTGTCTCAAAACAAACAAAACAACAACAACAAAAAAACCTCTAATGCACTTCACTAATTAGTACTTCCATAAAATAGTATAGATAGCACTTCGATAATTAAATGTACATTGGCTGGGCGTGGTAACCCACACCTGTAATCACAGCACTTTGGGAGGCCAAGGCAGATGAATTGCTTGAGCTCAGGAGTTCAAGACCAATTCTGGGCAACATGGCAAAACCCCATCTCTACAAAAATATATATCATATACAAATTAGCCAGATGTGATGGGACATGCCTGTAGTCCCAGCTACTTGGGAGGCTGAGGTGGGAGGATTGCTTGAGCCCAGGAGGTTGAGGATGCAGTGAGCTGTGATCCTGCCACTGCACTCCAGCCTAGGCACCAGAGCAAGATCCTGTCTCAAACAAACAAACAAACAAACAAAGGCCAGGTGCGATGGCTCATGCCTGTAATCCCAGCACTTTGGGAGGCTGAGTCGGGCGGATCACGAGGTCAAGAGATAGAGACCATCCTGGCCAACATGGTGAAACCTCGTCTCTACTAAAAATACAAAAATTAGCTGGGCGTGGTGGCACGTGCCTATAGTCCCAGCTACTCAGGAGGCTGAGGCAGGAAAATTGCTTGAACCCAGAAGGTGGAGGTTGCAGTGAGCCAAGGTCATGCCACTGCATTCCAGCCTGGTGACAGATCAACACTCCGTCTCAAAAAATAAAATAAATAAAATTAAATAAAATTAAAATAAAATAAAATAAAATAAATAAAATAAAATACAAAAGTAGGTATCATGGTAGGAATAAACTGCACACAGGTCAGACAAAAGTTACAGGGGCATCTGCCAGTATAAACAAGTTTCCTGTGAGACACCTGGTCATGGGTCAGACGCTTGAGCATTAGGCTGTGGGCCAGGAAAAATAAATGTCTGGTGAAAGGCTACTGTAAAGACCCACAAGCCCCTCCCCTAGAGCCCCATTAGGGTGAGGCTAGAGTTTATAGCCATTCTCCTGAGAGACCTCAAGACCCAATTAGAAGAAAAGTACAACGTTTGTTACATAGAAGGCATTTTCCAAAGAGTAGTTCAAAGATAGTTTTCCTTTGGATATAAAACAAAATCTCAAGATACGCCAAAACTGTTTTGTTTTTACTGAATAATTTTTGTGCATGTGTGTTGTTGCTTTAGCTGCAAGTGGCTAACAAGCCGTGATTTTCTTTTCTTTCCTTCCCCCCCCCTTTTTTTTTTTTTTTTTTTTTTTTGAGACAGTCTCGCTCTGTCGCCCAGGCTGAAGTGCCTGATCTCAGCTCACTGCAACCTCAGCCTACCTTAGCTGGGATTACAGGTGCCTGCCACCATGCCCAACTAATTTTTGTATTTTTAGTAGAGACGGGGTTTCACTGTGTTGCTGCGGCTGGTCTCGAACTCCTGGCCTCAAGTGATCCACCTACCTTGGCTCCCAAATTACTGGGATTACAGGTGTGAGCCACCATGCCCGGGCAAATCTGATTTTCTAACTTGCCCCATGTATTAGGGTCATACTAGGAAAAAAACAAGTCAGAACCATTGGAGCCACATGTACAGATGTGCAGTAGCCCTGCTAGCAACACTGCTGCTTGCTTTGGCTCTTACGAGAGATGAGTTCAGCATGTGTCTGCCCTTGCTCTAGCTGTCTCTGATTCCCCCCAACAGATGCACAATCATTTCACTCCATTAGTTTCACTTTGGATATCCCATCATTAGATTAAAACCAGCAGGCCGGGCGCGGTGGCTCACGCCTGTAATCCCAGCACTTTGGGAGGCCGAGGCGGGCGGATCACGAGATCAGGAGATCGAGACCACGGTGAAACCGCGTCTCTACTAAAAATACAAAAAATTAGCTGGGCGTGGTGACGGGCGCCTGTAGTCCCACCTACTCGGAGAGGCTGAGGCAGGAGAATGGCGTGAACCCGGGAGGCGGAGCTTGCAGTGAGCTGAGACTGCGCCACTGCACTCCAGCCTGGGTGACAGAGCAAGACTCCGTCTCAAAAAAAAAAAAAAAAAAAAAAACCAGCAGGCCAAAAAGCTAACTTGAAGAAATGCTTTCACATCCACAGCATTCTCATAGGGTCAGTATCATTTAGACATGACAGGACCGTGGTTGCAGGGGACAGAACGAAGTGTCATCCTTAACTGGCCATCCGATGTCATCAGCATGAACAGGAGGACTTTATATGATATTATCTGATGTTTTCTGAATATTACCTTACAAGTGCTGCTTTACTTATAACTAAAGAATAGGGACCCTGTCTTTTAAAGCTTTATATATCCTCAAGCAAAGGTTTTTCATATTAAATCCATTAATAATATCTAGTGGCTGACCTAGAAATTCCATTTCTAAGTACTTATCCAAAGATTTTTTTTTTTGAGATGGAATTTCACTCTTGTTGCCCAGGCTGGAGTGCAGTGGTGCGATCTCGGCTCACTGCAACCTCCTCCTCCTGGGTTCAAGCGATTCTCCTGCCTCAGCCTCCCAAGTAGCTGAGATTACAGGCATGTCCCACCACACCTGGCTAATTTGATATTTTTAGTAGAGATGGGGTTTCTCCATGTTGGTCAGGCTGGTCTCAAACTCCCGAACTCAGGTGATTGGCCCTCCTCAGCCTCCCAAAGTGCTGGGATTACAGGCGTGAGCCACCATGCCCAGCCAATAATTTTTTATTTTTATTTTTTGAGACAAGTCTCAATCTGTTGCCCAGGCTAGGGTGCAGTGAGGTGATCACAGCTCACTGCAACCTCTGCCTCCTGGGTTCAAGTGACTCTTGTGCCTCAGCCATCAAAGTAGCTGGGAATACAGGCACACACCACCATACCTGGCTATTTTTTTTTGGTATTTTTGGTAGAGACCGGGTTTCACCATGTTGGCCAGGCTGGTCTCGAACTCCTGGCCTCAAGCAATCCACCCGACTTGGCCTCCCAAAGTGCTGGGATTATAGGCGTGAGCCACTGAGCCAGGCCAGAGAATTTTAAAAGTATGAAGTTGTATGCAGAAGAATGTTCCTTGAAGACAAAACCAAAAAATCTGAAACAAATGTCTTGTTGGTAGATATATAATACAATACTTTTTAATGGGAAAGATATGCAATATTAAGGGAGACAGGGAAAAGAAAACACAAAAAAAAGAAAAGGGAGAAAAAGAAAATTACTATTAGGACTTAAAGCTATTTCTCCCCAGTCTGTTTTCCATACGCAGAACAATACAGATGTTACCACAGTACATGTATAATTTTGTATTCTCCTTTACACTTTGGTTTTTTTCTTATCAAAAACACTTTATACATGGCATTTAAATGGCTTATAACTTTCCTAAATGGCTACTTCACTGTGTACTTAACCATTCTGTTTCCTTCTACTTATGATTTTTGCTGCAAACCTTTCCCCTCCAATCTGTCCATATTTAAATTCCTTTAAGGAAGGGGGCTGTATAGAAATTTTAATTTATGTGCATTTTACTGAAGCCTACCTTTTTCTTTGTGATTTCTTTTCTTATTTCTAAACACTAATCTATTTGAATGTGTTCAACCATTCCTTAAAATGAACACAAACACATAGGAAAAAATTGGGGAACTATGTCCTTCAAAATATAAGTATTTTGGCCACGTGTGGTGGCTCATGCCTGTAGTCCCAGCACTTTGGGAGGCCAAGACAGGTAGATCATTTGAGGTCAGGAGTTCGAGACCAGCCTGACCAACATAGTGAAACCTGGTCTCTACTTAAAATACAAAAAAGGCCAGGCGCAGTGGCTCAAGCCTGTAATCCCAGCACTTTGGGAGGCCAAGGTGGATGGATCACCAGAGGTCAGGAGTTCGAGACCAGCATGGCCAACATGGTGAAACCCTATCTCAAATTAAAATACAAAAAGTAGCCAGGCGTGGTGGTAGGTGCCTGTAATCCCAGCTACTTGGGAGGCAGAGGCAGGAGAATTGCTTGAGCATGGGAGGCAGAGGTTGCAGTGAGCTGAGACCGTGCCGCTGCACTGCAGCCTGGGCAACAGAGCGAGACTCCGTATCAAAATATAAATAAATAAATATAAAAATACAAAAAAGGCGGGCGCAGTGGCTCATGCCTGTAATCCCAGCACTTTGGGAGGCCGAGGCAGGCAGATGACTTGAGGTCAGAAGTTCCAGACCAGCCTGGCCAACGTGGCAAAACCCTGTCTCTAGTAAAAATACAAAAATTAGCCGGGTTTGGTGGCTCACACCTGTAATCCCAGCTACTTGGGAGGCTGAGGCAGGAGAATCGCTTGAACACAGGAGGCAGAGGTTGCAGTGAGCAGAGATTGTGCCATTGCACTCCAGCCTGGGCAACAAGAGTGAAACTCCATCTCAAAAAAAAAAAAAAAAAAGAATACAAAAAATTAGCGGGCTGTGGTGGTGCGTGCCTGTAATCTAGGCTACTCGGGAGGCTGAGGCAGGAGAATCGCTTGAACCTGAAAGGTGAAGATTACAGTGAGCTGAGATCACACCACTGCACTCCAGCCTGGGTGACAAGAGCGAGAATCTGTCTCAAAAAAAAAAAGAAAGAACTTTTATTTGGGGGACAAAAAAACAAAAATGGAGTGAAAGGGATTTAAGGAAATTGAAAGTCAACAGGCTAATAATGCCAATAAATAATGATGGAGCAAAGAAATCCATGTTGGCCAAATAACACCAACGTGTTTTTAAATAGTTTTTTTAAAATTTAGACAGTTTTCCAGGACACTGAGACACTTCTACTATCAAGACTATAATAGTGGCTGAGCACAGTGGCTTACGCCTGTAATCCCAGCACTTTGGGATGCCAAGGCAGGAGGATGGCTTGAGCCCAGAAGTTCAAGTCAAGCCTGGGAAATATAGGGAGACCCCGTCTCTGCAAAAATAAAATAAAATAAAATAATAAGCCAGGCATGGTGGTGTATATCTGTGAACTGTGACCACCCCACTGCACTCTAGCCTGGGTGACAGAGCAAGACCCTGTCTCAAAAATAAATAAATAAATAAATAAATAAATAAATAAATAAATAAAACTATAATATAGAATAAATGACATTCAGGTAAGTGGAATATTAGGTGTTCAATAAACATAGGTTATTCCCTCCCTATCTCCATAGAATCATCAATTTTTTTAAAAGAGAAGTTTTGATTAGAATCTTTAAAAATATCAACACTTCTCTTTCCAAAAAAGGAGGGAAGATTTAAATATAACAATTTCTTGAGTATTTCTATTTATTTTCATTGTCGCTTAATATTATTCATAATAATGAAAATGCATTTGCTCTCTTTCAAACATAGTTTTAGTTAGTTGCACAAAATGCCACCTTATAGTTTGATGTACTTCAAATTTCCCTATCTAGAAAAGCTAAATTTGGATATTATCATCTCAAGTATATTATAATCTCTGTCTTTAAATCTATCTAGGGTTCTACCTTTTCTGTAATCTTTAGTGAATCTCACTATAGTCCTCCTTCCCTTTAAAAATGCAGTGATAGGCCAGGTGCGGTGGCTCTTCCCTGTAATCTCAGCACTTTGGGAGGCTCAGGTTGGAAGATTGCTGGAGCTCAGGAGTTCGAGACCAGACTGGACAACATAGCAAAACCCCCGTCTGTGCAAAAAATACAAATATTAGCTCAGCATGGTGCCATATGCCTGTAACCCAGCTCCTTAGGAGGCTGAGGTGGGAGGATCCCTTCAGCCCCGGAGGTCAAGGCTGCAGTATGCCATGATCCTGCCACTGCACTCCAGTCTGGGTAATAGAGTGAGACCCTGTCTTTAAAAAAAAAAAAGGCCGGGTGCGGTGGCTCATGCCTGTAATCCCAGCACTTTGGGAGGCAGAGGTGGGTGGATCACCTGAGATCAGGAGTTCATGACCAGCCTAGCCAACATGGTGAAACCCTGTCTCTACTACAAATACAAAAATTGGTCGGGTGTGGTTGCAGGCACCTGTAATCCCAGCTACTCAGGAGGCTGAGACAAGAGAATCACTTAAACCCGGGAGGCGGAGGCTGCAGTGAGCTGGGATTGTGCCACTGCAGTCCAGCCTGGGCAAGGCAGAGTGAGACTGTCTCAAAAGAAAAAAAAAAAGAAAGAAAGAAAAAGAAAATCAGTGATAGGTGAGGCAGCTCAGGCCTGTAATCCTAGCACTTTGGAGGCAGAGGTGGGAGGATCACTTGCACTCAGGAGTTCAAGACCAGCCTAGGCAACCTAGTGAGTCTTTCCTAGTGAAAATTATTTGTAATTACGCCAGAGTGCTGGTGTGTGCTTCTGGTTTCAGCTTACTTGGCAGGCTGAGGTAGGAGGATCACTTGAGCACAGGAGATCAAGGCTGCAATGATCGTGCCACTGCACTCCAGCCTGGGAGACAGAGTGAGACCCTACCTCAAAAGTAAAAATAAATAAATAAATAAAAATTCAGCAATGGAGTTGATGGATTCGAGGTTGAGAACCCCCAATGTGAACCCGTTTGGAAAGAACTCAAACTGTGTTCTTCCTCTGCTTCACAAAAAAACCACAACAATCAAACCAGAAGACTTCTGTGGCCTCAAAATCCAAGGAGATTTCTCCCCATCAGCAAGCAAGGAATCAGTTCTGCAGCAGACACCAGCTGGGTGTCCACCAATTCGATTCTGACATTATCTACCATGAGATACTGTCATCCCACAGGCTGAGGGCTCAGCCCACAAAACTGCTCCCCTTTCAGACACCAGTCACAAGTCCCAGCCTCTACAACTTCTGACTGATGGGTTCAATTTGGGGTTCCTACGACCCTCTCTTTGGGTTTGATTAATTTGCTAGAATAAAATGGCTCACAGACCTCAGGGAAACACATTTACTGGCTGATTATAAGGATGTTCCAAAGGATACAGATGAAGAGATGCCTAGGGCGAGGTATGGGGGAAGGGGCACAGAGCTTCCATGCCCTCCGTAGGCACGACCCTCCAGGAACCTCCATGTGTTCAGCTCTCTGGAAGTTCTCCGAATCCACTCCTTTTGGGTTTGCAAGGAGGCTTCATTACATAGGCATGATTGATTAAACCACTGGCTACTTGCCATCATCTTAATCCTCAGTCCCCTCCACTCCCCAGGGGTGGGAGGGTAGGGGCTGAAAGTCTCAACCCTCTAATCCTGCCTTGGTCTTTCTGATGACCAGCCCCCATCCTGAAGCTTTTGGTCAATCGCTAACATATAAAAAGCCAAAGGCTGGGTGCAGTGGCTCACGCCGGTAATCCCAACACTTTGGGAGTCCGAGGCACGCAGATCACCTGAGGTCAGGAGTTCGAGACCAGACTGGCCAGCATGGTGAAACCCCGTCTCTACTAAAAAAACAAATACAAAAATTAGCCGGGCGTGGTGACGCGTGCCTGTAGTCCCAGCTACTCGGGAGGCTGAGGCAGAATAACTGCTTGAACCCGGGAGGCAGAGATTGCAGTGACTGGATATTGAGCCACTGCACTTCAGTCTGGGCGACAGAGAGAGACTCCATCAAAAAAAAAAAAAAAAAAAAAAAAAAAAAGCCAGCACTTAGGAGATTCCAAGGATTTTAGGAGTTGTATGCGAGGAAATAGGGACAAAGACCAAATGTGTATTTGAGAAAATCACAGAACCGTATGAGTATTTAATTCAATACAGACATGGAAACTGGCCCAAGCATTTACTCACAGACGACTGGGCAAATCCCTGGTCTTATTGGTACAAACTACTGATCAAGCCCCCAATCTCATTCCTACCCCTAAAATATAGCAAAGTGAAAGATCTTATCACTTATTTGGACTGAGATTAACACCATCCCATAAACTGCATGGCTTTCAATCCCAGGGCTATGGTGTGTGATGCCACATATCTTAGATATGCACTAATCTTCTCTCCAGCAATTGAGTTGTTAGGGTAAAGGCTCTTGTTTTTGCCTTCTTTCTCTCACGGCCAAGAAAATTAAGGAACATGGACACAAAGGATGAGGTCGGAGCGGAAATTTAATAAGCAAAAGAAGAAAGCTCTCCCCAGCGGAGGGGACCCGAAAGAGGGTTGTCAACTAGGAGGCTGAATCTGGGGGTTTTATTAACTGGGAAAGGGAGGAACATGCTGACTGGTCTGTAGGCTGTCTTGGAGAAAGCACTACTCAGCTTGGCCCTGAGACCTTAGCCCAGGACCAATCCTAGGCTGAAGTGAAAGTTTGGCCCAGGACCAATCAGGGGCTGAAGTGAAAGTTTGGCCCAGGACCAATCAGGGGCTGAAGTGAAGGTTTGGCCCGGGACCAATCAGGGGCTGAAGTGAAAGTTTGGCCCAGGACCAATCAGGGGCTGAAGTGAAAGCTTGGCCCGGGACCAATCAGGGGCTGAAGTTATGATTCAAAGAGGCTGGGCTCACAGTCTAAAGCACGTCCAAAAAAGGAAAGTGGCCGCCGGAACCTGTTAGTCCAAGCTGCACGTTTTGTAAGCCCCCACCATTTCACAGACCCTGGTCAGAAGGAAACATTCCACTGGGGTTTGGGCTGTGCGAAACATCCTTCCCAACCGCCTGACTTCCTTATCACATCCTGCAGGGCAAAGGCCCAAGAAACATCCTTATCAACTTTCTCCCAGGCAACAAGCCATACTGCCCAGACCCTTCCAGCCCAGGCCTGTAATTACCCCAGCCAGTAAGCGGTAGTGGGCTCTGGCATTTAGTTGGTCCCCGCCATAGAGCCGCCAACTCTCCTCTCTATCTCTCTATTTCTTCAACCCTCGCCTTCCCTTCAAAATCTAACAGAGCCCACCGTGTACATGCCCACAAAAGAAGCGACTATTTCGTGGAAGCCCGCTGGTCACACAAAGGAAAAAGGCGTTTCTATGTTGGGCCTCGGTCCCTTATCAGTGCAGCTGAGGAATGTCTTTAGGACAACCCCCTGTGCTAGCTTTCCTTATCTGTGCCTGCAGCCTGATTTTTCAGGCTATTTCTCTGTTTAAAGGACTTTTACCAAGGACCCACCCTAACTGCCTAAAGGGTTTTTTCTCTCAAGGGGACACACAAAGTCCCAATCGCACACATGCCTCCCCATATCCACTTACCCACTGCCTCACAGCCAATCACACTCTCCTCTCTCACATACACCAAGGGGCCACACAAGTTGCACCTGCACAGCCACAGACCTGCAACTCACGCACACACCGTACTGCACACACACGCAAAGTCACCCACCCACCCCGAGACACGCAGTCCAAACACACAGTCACCGGTTCTTTACATCCGCACGCACAACGAGGCTCGTCCAGGACACACACATCCACTCCGGGCGCGCACAGTCACAAGCGCCCACCTGATCACCCAGAGTCAGCACCACACAGCCACAGTCACAGACCACGAACACCCACGGCAACCATCGCGATCACACACGCAAACTCCTCTCCTCAGCCCTCCACACACAAAAGGACCGGAGCCGGATTCCTCACCCTCAGCATTCTCTGGTTCGGCTCGAGGCCAGCCTGGCCAAGTTGCTCGGGACTCCAAGGCGCGGCGGCAGCTAATTGGGCACAGCAAACGGTCCCGCCACCTGGCTAAAAGGAGGCCAAAATCTCGCGAGACGTGGTGTCGGCCTGCGGCATCCTCTGGGAAATGTAGTCCAGAGCCCGACTGCGGGCTTCCCTATGCCTCTCATCTCCAAGCCGGGCTTGTTTCCATTTACCGCTCCTCTGCACCGAGGATCGCAGAGCCCTCATGCCGAGCGGCTCGCTATGGGGCCGGCTCGCCAGCTAGAGTGGCCAGGCCTGATTATCCCTGGCAGCTCTGTTATCTGGGGTACGACACAGGAAAACGTGCTTCCGGTTCTTGGCGGAAGTAGCTCCAAACGGTAGAACCGATGGGAAATGTAGTCCAGGACAGAAACGTGGTCAACCCAGCCACGATGCAAGCCAAAGGATTCTTGGCTCCAAGCCTGGTCCTGGCTGTTAGTATGGAACTCACGCACCCAGATGCTAACTCGCCCTTGGAATGCAGAGGAGATGAAACACTGACCGGACGATTCAATCTGTATATGGGTGAGTCCAGGGCTCAGTCTGCATAGCGCGGAAAATGAAGGTGAAGGTGGAGGTGGGACCTGATGGTCTCGTCCCGGATCGGGTTGAAGAAGCGGGAGGAAAGGAATCAAAATCGTGGATGGGATGAGATTGTGCGCGGATGCTCTCTGGGAGCGGATCGTGGCCGACGAGGG
Source organism: Hylobates moloch (assembly GCF_009828535.3). Taxonomy (NCBI): domain Eukaryota; kingdom Metazoa; phylum Chordata; class Mammalia; order Primates; family Hylobatidae; genus Hylobates; species Hylobates moloch. Next base: position 40,307,589 of record NW_026652288.1, on the reverse strand, counting down.
CCCGAAGATGCTGCCTTGTGATCGCAGGTGTGAGTGGAAGCTGTGTGTGTCAATGTGGGTTGCCTGTTTGGGAGACCAGCATTGTATTTTTGTATCAGGTAGTAACCTTGGAGCCAGGTATTTGTAAAATTATGATAAGAGGGCATCATTCTGGAGCATCGATTTTATTTGGAGGTTGACAGGAGAGGGAAAAAAACCCCTAATATCTGATAAACAACATAAATAGGTTTTTATGTTAAAATAGTTATATTTATTACGGCCTAGAATGCAAATCCAACATGACTTTTAAAGCAAGAAAGAAGATTTCCTTTTTTTGTATACAAAGACAAAGGTGTTATTTTTATACACTTATTGCAAAACATATAAATAGGATAACAAGCCTAAGAATATAAAGAGTCTAGCTTTAATTAATTGAATGTAAATTTTAAAACAAGCATCTAATAAGTAGTACTTTTCACACATCGAAAAGCCAATTTCGGTATTTTTTAAAAAACTCAAATTACAAAGTAACAAATACCTGGTGTCTTAGTAACTTGAAGATCAGTACTAATGATTAAGCCAGGTTATATGCTAATATGATACATGAAAAAGCCTGTATTTTACAAACAGCAAGCCATTAAAACTTTAATTTTCCACAGAAGCCATTGTTTTACACCAATAATTATGTTAAAGATCAAAACAGGCTAAAAGTTTTTAATGAGCACTGAATCCGTTAAAACTTGGCAAATTTCTCCACGAAGGTAGAATTTTAATTTCTGTTTAAACCATGGGTAGATGGTACACCCTTGTGAGAGTGTACCGTACGTACTTCTAAGGAGCTTTATCAGACTTCATCCCAAATTACGTACCTAGTAAAAGATGTACCAATGTCTACTTTGGAATAAGAAATTATTCCTTGTTTGAGCAAGGATTAAGCAGAAACTGAAAGAAGTGTAGTTTATAGCTTCTTACATAAAGTAGATGGGCACCCCTCAAAAACAAAACAATATCCTGGCTCCTTAAATATCAACATTAATCTAAATAATGTATAGCATGCTCCTGTCCAATCTTTCCCGCTCATTTGTAGTCTTCTCAGATCGATGCTTCATTTTAGTCACACATTTCTATCCTGCAAGACTGGGTACCTGGGTTTTTTGTCTGGTTTTATAACACTAGGCAGGTTTGGCCTCACTCAAAATATAAGACTGCAAAAGGCCTATGTTTTACCTCAACCATACAGCTTCAGGAAATGGTCTGTATTTCCAGCAGAAAAGTGGTATCTAACTCTCGTGATGGTTTCTAGCAACTGGATAGATACCTGGGTCTTTGCGGCCTGTGATGCAGCCTAACAATACAGGACCTTGTGTGATCAGCTAGGTCTGCTAAATCAAGGGGACATCCATGTTCTAGATTTTTTTTTTTTTTTTGAGACGGAGTCCCGCTCTGTCGCCCAGGCTGGAGTGCAGTGGCGTGATCTCGACTCACTGCAAGTTCTGCCTCCCGGGTTCAAGCCATTCTCCTGCCTCAGCCTCCCGAGTAGGTGGGACTACAGGCACCCGCCACCACGCCCGGCTAATTTTTTTTATTTTTCATAGAGACGGGGTTTCACCGTGTTAGCCAAGATGGTCTCGATCTCCTGACCTCGTGATCCTCCCGCCTTGGCCTCCCAAAGTGCTGGGATTACAGGCGTGAGCCACTTCGCCCGGCCCATGTTCTAGATTCTTTATTCTGGTTTAGCAGGATCCAAACTGGCTGTCCTGAAGAGACTAATGCCTCTCTTTCTCTTCCATACAACGGGTGGCCTCTGCCAAGTTAACTGCTTCGTCGGGGTAAAAAAGATTGCCTTTCCTTTGGTCTGCATGTTTTAAGGGAAATGCCACATACACCTACAGGAGCTTATCAATAACAGACAAGGCTGATTTCAAACTCTTTCAGGAGATAAACTGGAGGGGAAGACGAATGGCAGGAGGGTGAAGAGGAAGCTGAATTACTGTGCAAACACCCCCAACTCAAATCTGGGTGGTTACTGCAGAGTGAATAACGATAGGTACTATTTCGTGTAAGGCAACGTCCTTTGAAAGGGCTCCCAGAGCGTCAAGGCCCCCACCTGATGAATGAATGAGTCAGGCAGGCCCAGCTCCACTTCACGGATGGGAAAACTGAGGTACGAGGCGGTGAGATGACTGGCCCGAGGCCTCGCTGAAAGATCCGAGGCGGAGCGGAGAACCAGAAGCACCGCTTCTCTCAGGCTGATGCTCTAATCTCGGCTCCCCCCGCCCCTACGATGGCGTAGACGGCCTCCGCCGGCCGACTCACACACACCCTCCCCCGGGAACGGCAAGTCTCCTAGTGTTCCAAGGACAGAGTCAAAAGACGAGGCCCGAGGCGCTCCCGCCATCATTTGCATCCAGAGAGCGTTGGGAGCATGCGTGCGTCCAGTCCAACATGGCGGCGGCAGCTGCTGCCTCCACACCCCAACCCTCCCTCAGGGCCGGAGGCTTCTCCTCAGGGCCTTCCGGTGGGCGGGAAGACAGCGAAACCCCGCCAGGCCTTTCTCGTCGCTGCTGCTGCTCACTGAAGGAGTCACCTACCCCGACAAGACTAACGGCTGCGGCGCGGAGGCCCCACAGCCTGCCAAGAACCAGGAAGACGAAAGCCAGGCTGCGCGGCGGCCGGAGCTGTACTGAGCAAGAAAGAAGATTTCAAAGTAATTTATTGTTATGAGATCCGTGCTTTTATCTTGTCTCAGACTCCCAATGATAGGCACATACTTTCCTCTGTACATTTAATGAAACTACTAAAATATTTCGATTTAAATCTTCACCTATTTATTTTCTGTGTATCCTACCTGTTCCCGACCTTGACATTTTCAAAGAATACAGGTTACTTATTTTGTTTTTGGTGGTGCTGAGTTTTTTGGGGGTTTTGGTTTTTGGTTTTATTTTTGGAGACAGGGCTTTGCTGTATCGCCCAGGCTGCAACACAGTGGCGATGATATCTCACTGCAGCCTTTTGTTTGTTCTGTGACGTTTTCTATCATTCATTTTTCTTCTCTCTTTCTGAAATTCCTTTTAGTTGGATGTTATAATTTCTGATTTCATCTGGTAGTTTTGTCATCTTTCATCCCTTTTATTTTTTTTTTTTTTTTTTGAGATGGAGTCTCGTTCTGTCGCCAGGCTGGAATACTGCGGCGTGATCTTGGCTCACTGCAACCTCCGACTCCCTGGTTCAAGCAATTCTCCTGCCTTAGCCTCCTGAGTAGCTGGGATTACAGGCACCTGCCACCACGCCTGGCTATTTTTTGTATTTTTAATAGAGACGGAGTTTCACCATGTTGGCCAGGATGGTCTCGATCTCTTGACCTTGTGATCCTCCCACCTCAGCTTCCCAAAGTGCTGGGATTACGGGCGTGAGCCACCGCGCCCAGCCACACATTGTCTATTTTCTCATTATTTATAGCATTGTTTTGCAGCAGACTTGTTGGAGTCACACATTTGTTACTATCCAATTATTATTATTGTTATTCGAGATGGCCTTTTGCTCTATCGCCCAGGCTGTAGTGCAGTGCTGCGCTCCTAGCTCGCTGCAGCCTCAACCTCCTGGGCTCAGGTGATCCTCCCACCTCAGCCTCTCAAGTAGCTAGGACCACAGGTATGTGCCACCACACCCAGCTAATTTTTTAATTTTTTATAGAGACGGGGTTTGACCGTCTCCAGGCTGGTGTCAAACTCCTAGGCTCAAGCAATCTGACTGTATCAGCCTCCCAAAGTGCTGGGATTACAGGTGTGAGCCACTGTGCCCAGCCCAACTATCATCATCTTTATTATTATTATTATTATTATTGTTGTTGTTTGTTTTTTTTTGAGACAGAGTCTCTGTCACCCAGGCTGGAGTGCAATGGTACAATCTCAGCTCACTGCAACCTCCACCCCCCCGGGTTCAAGCGATTCTCCTGACTCAGCCTCCCGAGTAGCTGGGATTACAGGTGCCTGCCACTGCGCCCAGCTAATTTTTGTATTTTTAGTAGAGATGGGGTTTCACAATCTTGGCCAGGCTGGTGTTGAACTCCTGACCTTGTGATCCATCCGCCTCGGCTTCCCAACGTGCTGGGATTACAGGTCTGAGCCACTGCGCCTGGCCACTATCTTATTATTAAATAATGTTACATGCAGTGTCTTTGGGGAGAGAATTCAGTTTTTCAGAGACAGACTTTGCTCATTTCCTGATTTGTTCATTTTAATTCAAATAGTAAAAGCTTTAGAAAGGCATGAGTATTGCTTGACTCGCAAGAGTTCAAGACCAGCCTGGGTAACAAAGCAAGACCCCATCTCTACAAAAAACGCTTTTTAAATTAGCCAGGCCTTGTTGTATGTACCTGTAGTCTCGGCTACTGGGAAAGCTGAGTTGCAAGGATCTCTTGGGGCCAGGAGTTGAAGGCTGCAGTGAGCTATGATTGCACCACTTCGCTCCATCCTATGCAACAGAGCAAGACTCTGCCTCAATCAATCAATCAATAAAGATACTTATCAAAAGTAAGCAGACATGCAGGCAGATCACCTGAGGTCAGGAGTTCAAGACCATCCTGTCCAGCATAGTGAAACCCCATCTACTAAAAATACAAAAATTAGCTGGGTGTGGTGGTGGGCGCCTGTAATCTCAGCTACTCGGGAGGCTGGGGCAGGAGAATCACTTGAAGCTGGGAGACGGAGGTTGCAGTGAGCTGAGATTGTACCATTGCACTCCAGCCTGGGTGACAGAGTGAGACTCTGTCTCAAAAAAAAAAAAGTAAGCAGACATGTCTGCTGCCTACATGAGGTTTGCATTCTAGTCTGGGAGAAAAAAAAGATTTTAAAGTAAAAGGGGAAAAGGAGGTAATTTTATATTGTGATCAATACTATGAAATAAATCAATAGGTGGTATAAGCAGTAACTTGAGGGATACTTCCCGTAGCATTGATAGGACAGGTGTCTGACAGGTAACCCTTGAGCTTTGGTGGTGAGGGGTCAGCAGTGTGGAAGGGTGTTCCAAGCAGAGGCACAGTTACACTAAAGACGCTGAAAAATCAGAGAGCACTTGGAGCGTTCCAGAAACAGAAAGCAGCCTGGTGTGACTGAAGCTTAGCAAGTGAGTGGGAAATTAGTTTAGATTTAGAATGCAGAGGTCGGCATTTTCCATATCATACGAGGAAATGATAGTGCTGAGATTACAGGCGTGAGCCACTGCACCCAGCCCCAAACCAAGTTTTTGCAGCGGCAAGAATAGATGTTCTGCTACGGTCAGTGTCTAAAGATTTTACAAACAATATCTCTTCTTCTAGTTTGCAGTCATTATTGAAATAACAAACACGTCCTATTGTCAGGCCTTACTATCAGTAACTGGTTTCATTGATCTGAATAGGAAACTTACTTGATTAATCAGCTACTCTTTGGTATTACCTGACATCTCATTAATGCATCTGTGAATTGAATTATTGCTCAATAGGAGTGATTGTTAAATAGTGGCAATGTGATACATCACTATTGAAGTTATGGTCTCTAATGTGGGTCCTATGACAGTTTCGGCAACTATGTAAGCACTACAGGGTTTTACAATGATTTCTGCAATTTTTTTTTTTTTTTTTTTGAGACAGAGTCTCGCTCTGTCAGCCAGGCTGCAGTACAGTGGCACAATCTCAGCTCACCGCAACCTCCGTCTCCCCAGCTCAAGCAATTCTCCTTGCCTCAGCCTCCCGAGTAGCTGGGATTACAGGTGTGTGCCATCACACCCGGCTAATTTTTGTATTTTTAGTAGAGACGGGGTTTCACCATGTTGGCCAGGCTGGTCTCGAACTCTCGACCTCAGGTGATCCGCCTGCCTCGGCCTTCCAAAGTGCTGAGATTACAGGTGTGAGCCACTGCACCTGGCCGATTTCTTCAATTTTATAAGGCAATAATTTCATCATAATTTGTTTGCTTACCCTTTTTTTTTTTTGAGACCGGGTGTCACTCTGTCGTCCAGGCTGGAGTGTGATGCTGCAATCTCAGCTCACTGCAACTTCCGCCTCTCAGGTTCAAGCAAGTCTCCTGCCTCAGCCTCCCAAGTACCTGGAATTACAGGTGCACACACCATGCCCAACTAGTTTTTGTGTTTTTAGTAGAGACAAGGTTTCACCGTATTGCCCAGGCTGGTCTCCAACTCCTGGGCTCAAGGGATCCACCTGCCTTGGCTTCCCAAACTGTTGGGATTACAGGTGTAAGCCACCTCACCTGGCTGCTTGTCCTTCTTAAATAAGGAAGTAACAGTGTTACAGTTCAAAATTCTGTTTTAAACTTTTCAAATATTTTGCTTCTCGACTTTATCAGGATGTTTCTTTTTTTGATGATCCACAAATCTTGATGGTTTCATAGCCGTGTTTGTAAAAAAAACAAAAACAAAAACTATTATTCATAAGAAACAAGCTGTTTTGAGTTAAATGGGGTTTTCAATAAAACCATAAGCTAGGTCAGGCGTGGTGGCTCACGCCTGTAATCCTAACACTTTGGGAGGCCAAGGTGGGTGGATTGCCTGAACTCAGGAGTGACACAGAGTGAGACTCCATCTCAAAAAACAAACAAAACAAAACCTGTAAGCCAGATATTCATTCATTCAGATGTAGTCAACATTTTTCATTTTCAACACTTAACACAATTAATGCTAGGTTGAATTATTTTCATAATATAAACTATTTTACATAATTCCCAAAGCACTGAGGATCAATCATAAATACTATCCACAAGGCAGCCAATAGACACACACAGACCGTGGGCGGCAAGCCACCCAGGCACCGAGGCAAGAGACCGAGGACACGAGCTGTTCCAGTTTAATAAAATATTACAATAGAATAAAAAACAAGAATAGTCATACCAGATATAGATCTTAGATATTATATATGAATATCATTAATCATTAGTTGGTAGTAATTACTCTTTATCCCAATATTATAATAATCCCCGCTCTATAATCATAACCTAGGAAAAACCAGGCCATATAGAGATAGGAGCTAAGGGGACATAGTGAGGTGTGACCAGAAGACAAGAGTGTGAGCCTTCTGTTATGCCTGGACAGGGTCACCAGAGGGCGCCTGGGTCTAGCGGTGACACCAGCGTCTGGGAAAATGCCCGTTGCCAGGCAGACCGTGGTCTAGCGGTAGCAAAAGGTGTCAAGGAACAACACCCGCTACTTAGCAGACCGGGAAAGGGAGTCTCCTTTTCCCTGGGGGAGTTTAGAGAAGACTCTGCTCCTCCACCTCTTGTGGAGGGCCTGACACCAGTCAGGCTTTCCCGCAGTTATCCGGAGGCCTAACCGTCTCCCTGTGATGCTGTGCTTCAGTGGTCACGCTCCTAGTCCACCTTCCATGTTCCATCCTGTACACCTGGCTCTGCCTTCTAGATAGCAGTAGTAAATTAGTGAAAGTACTAAAAGTCTCTGATATGTAGAAATAATGGCGTAAGCTGTCTTTCTCTTTGTCTTCTCTCTCTCTCTGCCTCGGCTGCCAGGCAGGGAAGGGCCCCCTGTCCAGTGGACACGTGACCCACGTGACCTTACCTGTCATTGGAGAAGACTCACATTCTTTACCCTGCCCCTTTTGCTTTGTATACAATAAATAACAGCACAGCCAGACATTCGAGGCCACTACCGGTCTCCGCTCATTGGTGGTAGTGGTCCCCTGGGCCCAGCTGCCTTTTCTTTTATCTCTTTGTCTTGTGTCTTTATTTCTACACTCTCTTGTCGCCACACACAGGGAGAGACCCACCGACCCTGTGGGGCTGGTCCCTACAACAGACCACCTCTCATATAACTTTGGGATAGAGCATTCAATCAAGAAAAAGTCTTCCGATTATGGCCATCAATTTGCCATCATTTTGTAGCACTGATCTTGTATAGATTTTTTTTTTTTTTTTTTAAGATGGAGGCTCGCTCTGTCACCCAGGATGAAGTGCAGTGGCATGATCGGCTCGCTGCAACCTCCGCCTCTTGGGTTCAAGCGATTCTCCTGCTTCGGCCTCCCATGTAGCTGGGATTACAGGCACGTGCCACCACTTCTGGGTAATTTTTTTGTATTTTTAGTTGACACGAGGTTTTACTATGTTGGACAGGCTGGTCTCGAACTCCCGTCTTCAGTGATCCGCCTTCCTCAGCCTCCCAAAGTGCTGGTATTACAGGTGTGAGCCATTGTGCATGGCCTGATCTTGCATGGATTTTTTATCTTCTATAAAATGTTTAATGCTGCCCATAAGACTTGAGAGAAATTAAATACCAAGGAATAAAATTTTGTGCAATAGGCCAGGCACGTGGTGGCTCACACCTGCGATCCCAGCACTTTGGGAGGCTGAGGCAGGCGGATCACTTGAGGTCAGGAATTCTAGACCAATCTGGCCAACATGCTCAAACTCTGTCTCTACTAAAAATACAAAAATTAGCCGAACGTGGTAGTGCATGCCTATAATCCCAGCTACTTGGGAGGCTGAGGCAGGAGAATCGCTTGAACCCAGGAGGCATAGGCAGAGGTTGCAGTAAGCCAAGATTGCACCACCACACTCCAGCCTGGGTGACAGAGTGAGCCTCCATCTCAAAAAAAAAAAAAAAATTGTGGAAGGCCACAAACCATTGCAACAACTATAATTCATTTTACCTTCAGTAACCACTGTTCACCCTCTTAGGGGCAATATCACACCCATTAAGAATGCTTGGCCAGGCACAGAGGCTCATGCCTGTAATTCTAGCACTTTGGGAGGCCAAGGCGGGGCAGATCCACTGAGGTCAGGAGTTCCAGACCAGCCTGGCCAACATGGTGAAACCCCATCTCTACTAAAAATACAAAAATTAGCCAGGCATGGTGGCATGCACCTATCTTCCCAACTACTCAGGAGGCTGAGGCAGGAGAATCACTTGGACCTGGGAGGTGGAGGTTGCACTGAACTGAGATTATGCCACTGCACTCCAGCCTACGTGACAGAGTGAGACCCTGTCTCAACAACAACAAAAAAATACTTGCAGTAAGGCTAAATAAATATACAAATTAGGTATGTGTGTTAGTGTACATACAATATATTTCCTAGTTCTGCCCACTAAGAGGGCCTAGAAGCAATGACACACCAGTAGCAGTGAGCACACTTGTCACCCCGATCTTGGTGATTTTGTTTTTAAAAATAGAGATGGGGTCTCACTGTGTTGCCCAAGCTGGTCTCAAACTCTCGACCTCAAGGGATCCTCCTGCCTCAGCCTCCCAAAGTGTTGAGATTACAGGCCTGAGCCACCTCACCCAGCCCAAGATTTTGGTGCTTTGTAAATAATACTCTTCAATAAAAGAAACCAAGGATCTTTAAATAAATGGTTCATTCCACGTCTGGGTCAGGGAAAATATCAGACGAATCAAAACATTTTATGGTGCCAAAAGTTGGGAATTAGTCCCGTACCCCAACCCCCTGATAAAGGCATGCTGTAAATGGAATACAGGAGCCAACCTAAAGAAACTCCCAAGGCCAATGTTCTTTTTTTTTTTTTTTTTTTTTTAAGACGGAGTTTCACTCTTGTCGCCCAGGCTGGAGTGCAGTGGTGTGAGGTGTGATCTTGGCTCACTACAACCTCCGCCTCCCAGGTTGAAGTGATTCTCCTGCCTCAGCCTCCCGAGTAGGTGGGATTACAGGTGCCCACCACCACGCTCAACTAATTTTTTGTACTTTTAGTAGAGACAGGGTTTCACTGTGTTGGGCAGGCTGGTCTCAAATTCGTGACCTCAGGTGATCCAAGCCTCGGCCTCCCAAAGTGCTGGGATTACAGGCGTCAGCTACTGTGCCCGGCCTACGTTCTTATTGTTTTCAGTATCATAAACCATGTACATGTTCAATTGCACATATACTATGTTCTCTACAAAGGTGGAGTTTGGACCTGACTCATCTCTATCTCCAGCTCCTAGGAACATAGGAGGTACTCAGTTACATGCTTGAAAACTGCTGGGGAACAGAAATATAAGTCCAAGGACCATGAGTAACATTCATTTTCATCTACCACAAACAGATATACAACTCATCTAAGCCTTGGTTTGATTCATTCATTCATATGTTCATTCTTTAATTTGTGAAGTACTTATAAATGTCAATACACACTTGATAATGTAGTGGATGCTGGAAATTCAGGAGTATCCATTCAACTTCCTTACAAGATCTATGTAATGAAGTACGTACTATGCTCAAGGTCAGCACATGATTCTAGAAAAAGCCAGAGGAAAAGTAGCTCATTTCTGGAAAAGGTGATATCTGAGCTGAAAAAATGTTTTCACGTAGAAGTGAACAAGACTACTAAAATATGTACTACTCAGGAGTATAATAATGAGCACAGACATCTGAGTAGAATAGAGGTAAAGATCACTGGGATTAATAAAGCAAGGTGTGGCCAAGGCGGGCGGATTACCTGAGATCAGGAGTTCAAGACCAGCCTTACCAACGTGGAGAAATCCTGTCTCTACTAAAAATACAAAATTAGCCCCGCGTGGTGGCGCATGCCTGTAATCCCAGCCATTTGGGAAGCTGAGGCAGGAGAATCGCTTGAACCCAGGAGGCGGAGGTTGCAGTGAGCCGAGATCACACCATTGCACTCTAGCCTGGGCAACAGGAGCAAAACTCTGTCTCAAAAAAAAGTAAAATAAAATAAAAAATAAAGCAAGGCACATGGCCTGATCTTGCATAGATTTTTTATCTTCCATGAAGTGAGTAATGCTGCCCATAAGACTTGAGAGAAATTAAATACCAAAGAGTAAAATTTTGTGCAATTAGTCAGACGGTGCCTCACACCTGTAATCACAGCACTTTGGGAGGCTGAGGCGGGCAGATCACTGGAGGTCAGGAGTTCCAGACCAGCCTGGCCAACATGGTGAAACCCTATCTCTACTAAAAATACAAAAATTAGCCGTGGTGGCTTTCCTCTAGAGGAGCTGGGCGCAGTGGCTCATGCCTGTAATCCCAGCACTTTGGGAGGCCAAGGCAGGTGAATCACTTGAGCCCAGGAGTTTGCGACCAGCTTGGGCAACCTAGGGAGACCTGTCTCCACAAAATAAGTTATTGGGGCATGGTGGCACATGCCTGTGGTCCCAGCTACTTATGAGTTTCAGGTGGGAGGGTCACTTGGACCCAGGAGGTCAAGGCTGCAGTGAGCTGTGATCATGCAACTGCACTTCAGTTCAGGTGATGGAGGTGAGACCCTGCCTCAAAAATATAAAGTATTGGTACTCTACAACAAGAGCATTGCATTGTCACCCATGTAGACAATGAATTGACTCAGAATCACAAATACTTGTATTGGGGACCTGTATGGAGACGTCAAGCCCTAGGAAGAGTGCCCAGGTCATCATCTGGGAAAGGAAATATTAGGAGTATTGGGGCATACTGTATAGAATTCCAGTTCATTTCAAAATATATTTCACAGATTATCACAAACCAGGAAATGAGTTGTGTGTAATTTTCTTTGTTTCTGAGACAGAGTTTTACTCTTGTTGTCCAGGCTGGAGTGCAATGGCGCGATCTCGGCTCACCTCAACCTCCACCTCCCCGAAATCTCAGCCTCCCGAGTAGCTGAGATTACAGGCATGTGCCACCACACCTGGCTAATTTTGTATGTTTAGTAGAGACGGGGATTCACCATCTCAGCCAGGCTGGTCTTGAACTCCTGACCTCATGATCCACCTGCCTCAGCCTCCCAAAGTGCTGGGATTACAGGCATGAGCCACCGCACCGAGCCAGTTTGGGTTGAGACAGCCTTACTCTGCCATCCAGGCTGGAGTGCAGTGGCATGATCCTGGCTCACTGCAACCTCCACCTCCTGGGTTCAAGCGATTCTTGTGCCTCAGCCTCCTGAGTAGCTGGGACCACAGGCATGGGCCATGACACTCAGCTAATTTTTGTATTTTCATTAGTCACAAAGTTTCACCATGTTGGCCAGGCTGGTCTCAAACTCCAGGCCTCAAGTGATCTGCCTGCCTTGACTTCCCAAAGTGTTAGGTACAGGCATGAGCCACAGCACCCAGCCAGTTATAGGTAGTTTTAATCAAACAACTCCCCAAATTCAATTAAGATACCAATTTTATTCATATCCTACCCTACTAGTCACCCAAGTGAATATCATTATCCAATAATGAAATACCTCTAAAACAACCACACGCTGGAGGGCTGGGGGTTAAAGGAAGGAAATACATGATTTTTACTATTTGCGTTTTTTTTTTTGTTTTTTTGTTTTTTTTTTTGAGACGATCTTGCTCTGTCGCCCAGGCTGGAATGCAGTGGTACAATCAGGGTACTGCAGCCTCGACTTCCCTGGGCTCAGATGATCCTCCCTCCCCAGCTTCCAAAGTAGCTGGGATTACATGCGCACACCACCATGCCTGGCTAATTTTTGTATTTCTTTGTAGATACCAGGTTCTGCCATGTTGCCCAGGCTGGTTTCAAACTCCTGGGCTGAAATGATCCACCCGTCCCAGCCTTGTGAAGCGCTGGGATTACAGGCGTGAGCCACCAGGCCTGGCCTGTTTTATTGTTTAATACTTTAACATTCGAGGCTTCCAATTGCAAGCAACAGTCCCAGCCTTTGGTAATTAAGCCAAAAAGGTAGGTAGCTCACAGAATGATTGGGAGGAATAGAAATCCAGGCTCCAGGCTAGGCTTCTAGGAACTATGCCCAAAATTATGCCATGGGACAGGTATAGTGAGTAAGTCTCCTGCCTCTCCTGCTGGCACAAGAACTATGGGAATTGCCACTGTTGCCATGCTGATGTGCCGTCTGCACCTGATACACGGTATATGAGCAACTACTCTTGCCTGTGAAAGCTGGAACCTCTGCCTCCACCCTTGCACGCAAGATGAATTCATGTGAAACCTTAAGTTGATCAGTTTTGAAATATCTTGATATGCCGGGCTTGGTGGCTCACGCTTGTAATCCCAGCACTTTGGGAGGCCGAGGCGGGCGGATCACGTGGTCAGGAGATCGAGACCACGGTGAAACCCCGTCTCTACTAAAAATACAAAAAATTAGCCGGGCGTGGTGGCGGGTGCCTGTAGTCCCAGCTACTCGGAGAGGCTGAGGCAGGAGAATGGCGTGAACCTGGGAGGCGGAGCTTGCAGTGAGCCGAGATGGCGCCACTGCACTCCAGCCTGGGCGACAGAACGAGACTCCATCTCAAAAAAAAAAAAAAAATCTTGATATGAGTTTCATTGGTGAAACAGACACATGACTTAGTCACATGCCCTACTTCAAAAGAGCCCAAGGAACTGAAAAAATTTCCTAGAGCCGGCTAAAATGTTCAAAAGGGATAGGGAGTGGTGGCTCATGCCTGTGTTCTCAACATTTTGAGAGGATGAGGTGGGAAGATCTCTTGAGCCCAGGAGTCTCAGGCTGCAGTGAGCTGTGACAGCACCACTGCACTGAAGCCTGGGCAGTGGCGTGAGCCCTTGTCTCAAAAAAATTTTTAAAATGTTCAAAAGGTACTGAGTGGCCAGAAAAACAGAACAAATGCCTCCTATCTTCTATCTTTTGACATCTCATCAGTAACATACACCTTTCTTCCATAATCAAATTTAACATCTTCATCTACAACAAAATGTTCTTGCCCCATATACTGCCACTACCCCACTAACATAAATGCAAAGTTCCTCCAAGTGTCATAAGTTACTGTGACCATTTTCTTTCTTTTCTTTTCTTTTCTTTTCTTTTCTTTTCTTTCTTTGACATGGAGTCTTGCTCTGTCACCCAGGCTGGAGTGCAGTGGTGCAATCTCAGCTTACTGCAACCTCTGCCTCCCGGGTTCAAGCAATTCTCCTGCCTTAGCCTCCTGAATAGCTGGGATTACAGGTGTGTGCCACCATGCCCAGCTAATTTTTGTATTTTTAGTAGAGACGGGTTTTCACCATGTTGGTCAAGCTGGTCTTGAACTCCTGACCTTGTGATCCGCCCGCCTTGGCCTCCCAGCTTTTAGTTTAATTAGGTATCACTTGTCTATTTTTGTTTTTGCTGCAATTGTTTTTTTGGAAACTTAGCCAAAAATTCCTTACCAAGGCCAATGTTGAGAAGAGTATTTCCTAGGTTGTCTTCCTGGATTTTTATAGTTTGAGGTCTTATATTTAAAACTTTAGTCCATTTTGAGTTAATTTTTGTATACGGTGAAGGGTAGGGGGCCCAGACTAAAGCTTCTGCACATGGCTAGCCAATTATCCCAGAATCATTTATTGAATAGGGAGTCCTTTCCCCATTGCTTGTTTTTGTTGACTTTGTTGAAGATCAGATGGTTGTAGGTGTGTGGCTTTATTTCTGGGTTCTTTAACCTGTTTAGTCTATGTGTCTGTTTTTGTACCAGTACTGTGCTATTTTGGTTACTGTAGCCTAGTAGTATAATTTGAAGTTGCATATATGATGCCCATCAGCAGTGGACTGGATAAAGAAAATGTGGTACATATACACCATGGAATACTACATAGCCATAGAAAACAAACAAACAAACCAAAAAACCCAAAAAACACATCCTTTGCAGCAACATGGATGCAGCTGGAGGCCATTATCCTAAACGAATTAATGCAGCATCAGAAAACCAAATACCCCATGTTCTCACTTATAAGTGGGAGCTAAACATTGAGTACACGTGGACGCAGAGATGGGAACAACAGACACTATGGCCTGCTTGAGTGGGGAGGGTGGCATGAAGCTATGGGTCAAAAAACCATTGGGTACTGTGGTCACTACCTGGGTGACAATATCATTTGTACACCAAACCCCAGTGACATGCAATTTACCCATGTAACAAGCTGCACATGTGTCCCTTAAACCTAAAAATAGAAAAAACTAAAAATAAATAAATAAATGAGGTATAAGTCTAATTGTTGAACGCTGTGAAAGGTAACTAGTGGAGCTATTGAACATCGTGAGAGTGGCCTGGTGCTGTGGCTCGCGCCTGTAATCCCAGCACTTTGGGAGGCCGAGGTGGGCGGATCACGAGGTCAGGAGTTTGAGACCAGCATGGCCAAGATGGTGAATGCTCGTCTCTACTAAAAATACAAAAATTAGCCGGTTGTGGTGGCATGTGCCTGTAATCCCAGTTACTCAGGAGGCTGAGGCAGGAGAATCACTTGAACCTGGGAGGCGGAGGTTGCAGTGAGCGGAGATCGCACCACTGCACTCTAGCCTGGGTGACAGAGCAAGAGTCTGTCTCAAAAAAAAAAAAAAAAGGAAAATAGAGCACCATATTTGGAAAGTGGTCCAGGCACTGGGGTAAGGGGTGAATTTCAGTCAAGTCATCAGCTATCAGAACAGGAAGTCATCAGGTATATATCAAGTGGATATATTGAGAAGGAGCAGGATCTACCTATTATATAACACAGAGATAATCACTCAGATATATAGATTAGAAATAGTTTAGTAAATTTAAACATTTGATTATTCAGGGAGTAGACCCGGGAGCACTGGAGAAACAGGGTGGGGAGTAGACTGCATGGAAAGCTCTTTCTTAGAGTGTGATTTTTCAGTTATGCACACAGGTTTCTCACATAACATGTAACATTCAATTAAAGAAGAAACAAAGTTGTGTTCTGGGGTCCCAAAGGTTCAGTGATTAATTAGAAGAACTCACAAAACTGACTCAAGCTGTTATTCTCATGGTTATTGTTTATTACAACAAAAAGATGCAGATTAAAGTCAGCAGCAGCAAAAGGTGCGTAAGGCAGAGTCCAGGAGAGACCAAGCACAAGCTTCCAGTTGTCCTCTCCCAGTGGCATCATGTGGACAGTGCTTAATTCACCCAGCGATATGTGGCAGAAAGTACAGAAAATACTCCCCAAACAAAAAGCTTACCTGAGCCTTGGTGTTGAGGGTTTTACTGGAGGTTGGTGACATGGACAAGAGCACCCATTTGGATGACCTTAGTTTCTCTGTCTCCACCCTTCCCAAGGTCAAGCTGACACTGCATGGTCCAAGGTCCCCACAATAAATCACATTGTTAACGCCCAGATACGCAGGATATTCCAAGGACTTAGAGGTTATTTCCTGGGAGCTGGGCTAGAGTCAAACCTTTCTTTGGAGTGTGTGGGGTTTGGGCAATTCAGGCCTACTTAGTTTCCTTGACTGCACAGAAGTGATAGTGAGTATGTAGGAAATGCGTAGTCTCATACATTGCTGGTGAAAGTATAGTGTTATATAACCCTTTGGAAAGAAATCGAGTATGTAGTGCATAAACATATTTGGTTTGTTTTTGTTTTTGTCTGTGACAGAGTCTCACTCTGTCACCCACGCTGGAGTGCAGTGGCGTGATCACAACTCACTGCAGCCTCGACCTCCCGGGCTCCAGCTATCCTCCTACCTCAGTCTCCTGAGTAGCTGGGACCACAGGCACATGCCACCACACCTAGCTAATTTTTGTGTTTTTTGTACAGGCAGGGTTTCACCATGTTGCCCAGGCTGGTTTCAAACTCCTGGGTTCAAACAGTCCCCTACCTCAGTTCCCCAAAGTGCTAGGAATACAGGAGTGAGCCCTTACATTCAACCTATATTTGTATATACATTAAATTGTATATGCTAGGCCAGGCGCGGTGGCTCACGCCTGTAATTCCAGCACTTTGGGAGGCCAAGGTGAGTGGATCACTTGAAGTCAGGAGTTTGAGACTAGCCTGGCCAATATGGTGAAAACCCATCTCCACTAAAAAGACAAAGTTAGCTGGACATGGTGGCAGATGCCTGTATTCCCAGCTACTTGGGAGGCTGAGGCAGGAGAATCACTTGAACACAAGAGATGGAGGTTGCAGTGAGCCGAGATCACACCACTGCACTCCAGCCTGGGCGACAGACTGAAACTCCATCTCAAAAAACAACAACGAAAAATTGTATACATTATTGTATGTATGTGTATATATTAAGTTGTATATACACATATTAAATATATATACATATATTACATTTTATACACATACATTTGTTTCCTCATGAAATTTGTTTCAGAAGTAAAAATTAATACAGATATAAGTAAAAGAATACAGAAGCATAATTTTTGGTGGCAAAAGTACTTTAATATCTTTAAATGCTCATATAATGCAAGATAGTTTAACTCTTACAAAGAACGAGTTAGCTTTTTTTTTTTTTTTTTGAGACGGAGTGTCACTCTGTCGCCCAGGCTGGAGTGCAGTGGCGCCATCTCGGCTCACTGCAAGCTCCGCCTCCCGGGTTCACGCCATTCTCCTGCCTCAGCCTCCCGAGTAGCTGGGACTACAGGAGCACGCCCGGCTAATTTTTTTGTACTTTTAGTAGAGACGGGGTTTCACCGTGTTAACCAGTAGGGTCTCGATTTCCTGACCTCGTGATCCACCCGCCTCGGCCTCCCAAAGTGCTGGGATTACAGGCGTGAGCCACCGCGCCCGGCCAAAAACATTTAAAATCCCTGAAGGAAAAGGAGGGGAGGCCGGGCGCAGTGGATCACGCCTATAATCCCAGCTTTTAGGGAGGCCGAGGCGGGCGGATCACTTGGGGTCAGAAGTTTGAGAACGGCTTGGCCAACATGATGAAACCCTGCCTCTACTGAAAATACAAAAATTAGGCGGGTGTGATGGCATGCGCCTGTAATCCCAGCTACTCGGAAGGCTGAGGCGGGAGAATCGCTTGAACCCGGGAGGCGGAGGTTGCGGTGAGCCGAGATCGCGCCACTGCACTCCAGCCAGGGTGACAGAGCGAGACTCCTTCAAAAAAAAAAAAAAAAAAAGTTTGTGGGACCAATTCTAATCCAGTCCATGGGAGCTACACATTGGCGACCAACATCCCCGCTCAGGTCCCTTCAGGGTCGAGAGAGTGCGCCTGGAACAGACTGGGAAACTCCAACAGGCGAACTAAGGTGCTAGGAATAAAGACACCGCAGACACATTCTCCATGTTCCCTACACCCACCCCTCTCCCCACCACGCTTCCATCCGGCTCCAACTCTGTCCTCTCCCCGGGAGCCTCAGATTGAAATGTTGCAAGGAAGACACCGATTCTCAAAGTCACAGGCTTAGGAATCTGAGCTACAAAGAAAAATGAGCCCCTGCTCCCCCAACTCCCTCCTACTCCCCTCGGCCCTGCTGCCCTGCACCTACCCCCTCCTCCGTAAGTTGAACTGTCCTCGCAGAAGCTGGAGAGCCGGCCCGCCTGTCAGGAAATAGAGGACCAGCATGCGGCAAATGCCTGGGGTAGGTAGGAGCAGACGGCGAGATCAGCGCAGGGATGTAAGAAACAAGTGGCTCTCAGACCAAAGAAGATTCTGCGGGAGAGGGCACACTAGGCCTTCACAGGGGCGTGGCTGGACAGGAGCTCGCCAGTTACCGAAAGAATTGTCTGAGAAAAGCTCTGATCTGACCCGAAAGGCCCTTGGTTCCCACGGCAACGTCTCAGCGTCTGGCAGTAGCAGACTCTGTGCCCGGGCTTTCTGGGTCTGGGGGTCCCGCGTCCGCCAGCCTCTCACAGCCCAGAGGCACCTCCCATTGGCGCCTGGCGGGTTAGGGAGGCTGTTCTTCCAGCTGTGACAGATCCAGCCTGAGGAGCGCTCCTGTGTCTTTCTTAGTTGTTTCTTCCCGCCCACCTGCCCCTCAAAGCCACAACCCACTTGCACGCCACCGTGTGGACACCTTAAAGCGACCCTCTAGGTCTGAACCCTGCTGAGGGAATGGTCAGCTTCGCTCCCATTAGATGGCTTGGCCCAAAGGACCTAGCGACTGCCCAGACAAAAATTTCTTCCTACAAGCTCCACGTGTCTGTGGTCTCTAAGACTCAAAAACAAACCCAAAAGAAAAAGCCAACCCCCGCCCCCCGCAAAAAACAAACAAAAAAACCAAAAACACTGCCAACCAACCTTTCACGAGAGGAGTCCTTGAGAAGAGCCTCTCCAGCCAGGACCAGGTAAGGGAATCTGTGCACTTGGCCAGACCCAGAACACACAGTGGCAGGGACCTGACAGCCACACTCTGACCCCACCACTGACACATAGATCAGGACGCATCACCATGAGAGATGACACCACAAATCTGGCTCTCACAGATTGATTCCATACTGTCTCATCGATCCCACACACATCCCATCACTGACACCAGATTCCCTCATCGCTGACCCGACATACCCACAATCATTGATTCCATGGACCTCATCACTATCCCAAAGACCACCCATCACTAATCTACAGACCCTCCTCTGTCACCCCAGGGACCTCACAGATTACCCATCCCTGATTCCAGGATCTATAGAACCTCATCTCTTACCCCCACAGACCTATTAATAAGGGGATACATTCGTGGGAGACTGTGTTGACCATTTTACACACCCACTGCGTGTGTGTGTGCGCGCTGATTAATGGACTTAGGTAAACTTTAGCGTTTTGGTAGGCAATGCAGTTTTTCAATGCCTTTTCTCTTTCTTTTTCTTACATCTTTAAAGGCCTTACCCCAGTAAGTGTGGATTGCAATTCATTAATGCCTATCCTTTATTGAGTCCTTGTCATGCATATTTATTAATAATAATTCGTAATTCTTACAACTCAGAGACACCACAGACTCACATGAGAAGAATGGCTGTGGATTTTTATTTACTTATTTATTCATTTTGGTTTCTGTAGATTATAAAAGTCATTCATTTGTATCAACTCACTAAGTGTATACTTTGTTTTCTAAAAAAAAATTCTAATTACAAAAACATTGTTTTTAGACAGGGTCTCACTCTGTCACCCAGGCTGGAGTGCAGTGGTATAATCATGGCCACCATAGCCTCAACATCCTGGGCTCAAGTGATCCTCCCGCCTGAGCCTACCTAGTAGCTGAGACCACAGGCATGTACCAATACATCCACCTAATTAAAAAAAAATTTTTTTTGTAGATATGTGGGTCTCACTATGTTGCAGAGACTGGCCTTGAACTCCTTGGCTCAACTGATCCTCCCACCTTGGCCTCCCAAAGTGTTGAGATTACAGGTGTGAGCCACTGCACCCAGCTGATAAAATCTTAAAAAGAGTAACTTTGGGACCTAATGTAAAATTTCCACTGAGATGATGCATCAGAAATTAAGGTAGAATAAGATGGTCCTAGGGCATCTGAAACAACAGAAACTAAATCTTGGGCCAGGCGCGGTGGCTTACGCCTGTAATCCCAGCAATTTGGGAGACCAACGTGGTTGACTCACTTGAGGTCAGAAGTTGGAGACCAATCTAGCCAACATGGTGAAACACTGTCTCTACTAAAAATACAAAAATTAGCCTGGAGGTTGCAGTGAGCCAAGATCGTGCCACTGCACTCCAGTCTGGGCAACAGAGGGAGACTCTGTCTCAAAAAAAAAAAAAGAAGAAGAAGGAGAAGAAGAAGAAGAAGGAGAAGAAGAAGAAGGGGAAGGGGAAGGGGAAGGAGGAGGAGGAGGATGAGGAGGAGGAGGAGGAGGAGAAGGAGAGGGAGGGGGAGGGGGAGGGGAGGGAGAGGGGGAGGAGGAGGAGAAGAAGAAGAAGAAGAAGAAGAAGAAGAAGAAGAAGAAGAAGAAGAAGAAGAAGAAGAAGAAGAAGAAGAAGAAGAAGAAGAAGAAGAAAAGAAGAAGAAGAAGAAGAAGAAGAAGAAGAAGAAGAAGAAGAAGAAAAGAAGAAGAAGAAGAAGAAGAAACAAAATCTTAATTTCTTCATCAAGTGTAAAAATGTGGACTGGCCGGGCGTGGTGGCTCACGCTTGTAATCCTAGCACTTTGGGCCGAGGCGGGCGGATCACGAGGTCAGGAGATCGAGACCACGGTGGAACCCCATCTCTACTAAAAATACAAAAAATTAGCCGGGCGTGGTGGCGGGCGCCTGTAGTCCCAGCTCCTCGGAGAGGCTGAGGCAGGAGAATGGCGTGAACCCGGGAGGCGGAGCTTGCAGTGAGCGGAGATGCGCCACTGCACTCCAGCCTGGGCGACAGAGCAAGACTCCGTCTCAAAAAAAAAAAAAAAAAAAAAATGTGGACTGGACTCAGGAGGAATAATACATAAAAAGACACACAGGCACTATTTTTTTTAAGTTTTATTGAGAAATATTAATAACATACCACAGAAGCCACCCATTGAAAGTGTAAAATTCAACGGTTTTCAGTATATTTGCACTGTTGTGCAAACAGCACCACAATAAATTTTAGACCATTTTCATTACCCCAAAGTAAAGCCCATATCCCTCCATTTCCCCCCAACTCCCCTAACCCTGGGCCACCACTAATCTACTTTCTGTTTCTATGTATTGGTCTATTTTGGACATTTTATTTAAATGGAATTACATAACAAGTGGTCTTTCGTGACTGGCTTCTTTCACTTAGCATCATATTTTCAAGGTTTACTCAATGTTGCATGTGCAGAGGGGGCACCTTACATAAGGATAAACCTGGGAGGGAGGTGCTTGTTGATTTTGAAACTTCACTCCAAAACTGTAAAAAGGAAATGAATGGTTTCAAATAGATGAAAAATGTATTCGGGCTAAAATCCTCCGTTTTCGCCAGTTTGTAATGTGGAGTTTTATTGCGAAGAATGGTAAGGTTTTTATGCATATTTTCTGCAGATTCTCCCTGTGTTTGGGGAACAGTCCCAGAATGTGGAGGTGTGGGCTTCTGGACTCTGTGGCTGGATATTTGAGTCCAGGAGAACTCAGATCCCTGGTTAGGCAGAGAAACACAGTGCAAGAGTGCCGATAGAACTCTTTGAAATAGAAAATTTAAGGCCGGGCGCGGTGGCTCACGCTTGTAATCCCAGCACTTTGGGAGGCCGAGGCGGGCGGATCACGAGGTCAGGAGATCGAGACCACGGTGAAACCCCGTCTCTACTAAAAATACAAAAAAAAAAAAATTAGCAGGGCGTGGTGGCGGGCGCCTGTAGTCCCAGCTACTCGGAGAGGCTGAGGCAGGAGAATGGCGTGAACCCGGGAGGCGGAGCTTGCAGTGAGCCGAGATTGCGCCACTGCACTCTAGCCTGGGCGACAGAGCGAGACTCGTCTCAAAAAAAAAAGAAAAGAAAAAAAAGAAATAGAAAATTTAAAATGTTCCCTCCCAAAGCGTTCCAGATAACCACACAAAAGAGGAGTTTGCTGAGCCGGTCCGTCGCGATTGTCCAATAAGATGCAGACAGACTGGGAAAGAAGGGAGTTTATTTCTGCAGCCAGTTACATGGAGAAGCCAAGTAACTCACCAGACCAACTCAAAGTTTCAAGTTTTTTTTCTAGCGCTTATAGACATCTTAAGCTCAATGCTATGGTGGGATTGCACCTATAAGCAGGAGTGTTGCATTCAATCAACATCTAATCTTTAACCAGGGCCTAGGGTCTGGAAAGATTTCTTTAGAGTCTTGGAAAGTTTCTGAATCTTAAGACAGGCCGAGGTGAATGTATAAGAATGCTATTATTATTGGATCAGACTTTAGGGTCTGAGAAGACCCAGGCGGGGTCTTAATGGGTTCGTTTTCGCATTCCATACCTGACACTCAGGCACCACTTTCTCCATTTCTTTAACGTTTAACTTATGCATTCATCAAAATTATAGTAAAGGGTTAGTGGAAACTGTTCTGGTTGCTAATGGAAACCTGGCCTGCCACGCTGCGATCGGAACTGAAGCCCACTGCAGAACACTGAAAATGCCTGCAAACACTGACTTTACTGACAACTCTTAACTACAGAAAATCAAGTTCATGCTGCCTCCTGGCTCTGTCCTCCGGAATTGCTAGTTAGAAACGTGCACATTGTCCTAGGTTCGGTTTTGCAAAGATGGAGCCCGTCAGCGAAAGCATTTGTTTTATTTCATGCATTAATTTTTCCTTTATCCATTTCCTTTTTACTTATTTATTTAGAGACGGAGTTTCCCTTACTGCAAACTCCGCCTCCCGGGTTCAAGTGATTCTCCTGCCTCAGCCTCCCAAATAGCTAGGATTACAGGCATGGGCCACCACGCCCCGCTAATTTTTTTTTTTTTTTTTGAGACGGAGTTTCACTCTTGTTGCCCAGGCTGGAGTGGAATGGCGCGATCTTGGCTCACCGCAACCTCCGTCTCCCCGGTTCAAGCGATTCGTCTGCCTGAGCCTCCCGAGTAGCTGGGATTACAGGCATGCGCCACCACCCCGGCTAATTTTGTATTTTTAGTAGAGACAGGGTTTCTCCATGTTGGTCAGGCTGGTCTTGAACTCCCGACCTCAGGTGATCCACCCGACTCGGCCTCCCAAAGTGCTGGGATTACAGGCGTTGAGCCACCGCGCCCGGCCAATTTTTGTATTTTTAGTAGAGACGGGGTTTCACCACGTTGCCCAGGATGGTCTCGAACTCCTGAGCTCAGGCATTCCAGCCGCCTCGGCTTCCCAAGGTGCTGGCATTACAGGCGTGAGCCATTGCGCCTGGCCTATTTTATTTTATTTTAAGACGGAGTCTCACTCTGTCTCCCAGGCTGGAGCGCAGGGACGGGATCTCGGCTTACTGCAACCTCCGCCTCCCGGGAAGCGATTCTTGTGCCTCCGCCTCCCGACTAGGTGGGATTATAGGCGCCCGCCAGCATGGCTGGCTAAGTTTTGTATTTTTAGTACAGACGGGGGTTTCATCATGTTGGCGGCCGGACTGTTCTCGAACTCCTGACCTCAAGTAATCAGCCCGCCTCGGCCTCCCAAAGTGCTGGAACTACAGGCGTGAGCCACCGCGCCCGGCCCCATTTCCTTTATTTTATTTTATTGTGTTCAGACGGAGTTTTGCTCTTGCTGTCCAAGCTGGAATGCAGTGGCGCGATCTCGGCTCACCGCAACCTCCACCTCCGGGGTTCAAGCGATTCTTCTGCATCAGCCTTCGGAGTAGCTGGGATTACAGGCGCACGCCACCACGCCCGGCTACATTTCCTTTATTTTATTTTTATACTTTACTAGCCTGTTTTTGTTTTTGTTTTTTTTTTTTTTTTTTTTTTTTTTTTTTTTTGAGACGGAGTCTCGCTCTGTAGCCCAGGCTGGAGTGCAGTGGCGCAATCTCGGCTCACTGCAAGCTCCGCCTCCCGGGTTCACGCCATTCTCCTGCCTCAGCCTCTCCGAGGAGCTGGGACTACAGGCGCCCGCCACCACGCCCGGCTAATTTTTTTTTTTTTTTTGTATTTTTTAGTAGAGACGGGGTTTCACCGTGGTCTCGATTTCCTGACCTCGTGATCCGCCCGCCTCGGCCTCCCAAAGTGCTAGGATTACAAGCGTGAGCCACCGCGCCCGGCCCGCCTGTTTGTTGATCACAAGACTGGCGGTGCACAAGGTTCACCGGGCGGTGGACATGGGCGAGGTGGGAGGGTCTCTAGCGCCTGGTGCTAATCTCCAAGAAAGTGCAGGAAACAGCACCAAACGTGATTGCAAAGTTTTGGTTTGGCGCGGCGGGTAAGCGTTCCAGCGCAGAAATGCGCAGGAAAGTTTCTGCTGTGCTTGTAGGCAGGTCAGCCCCAAGCACTTCTTCTTTTTTTTTTTTTTTTTTTTTTGAAACAGAGTCTCGCTCTGTCGCCCTGGCTGGAGCGCAGTGGGGTGATATCCGCTCACTGTAAGCTCCGCCTCCCGGGTTCACGCCATTCTGCCGCCTCAGCTTCCCGAGCAGCTGGGACCACAGGCGCCCGCCACCACGCCCGGCTAATTTTTCGTATTTTTAGTAGAGACGGGGTTTCACCGTGGTCTCGATCTCCTGACCTCGTGATCCGCCCGCCTCGGCCTCCCAAAGTGCTGGGATTACCGGCGTGAGCCGCCGCGCTAGGCCGGCCCCAAACACTTCTTATTGGCTAATCTGGAGCAAACCTACACATCCATTGGCTGAAAACTCCGTCTATTTGAGGGTGACTGAGAGCGTCCCTTCCTTCTGTGTTGCCTGGAAACGGACTGCCGCCTAGTAACATCTGTTCACGTTTCCCATTGGTCACCGTTTCCGGAAGCCCGCTCTCCAGTTTCCAGAAGCCCGGCGCACGCTGGGTCTGCAGATGGCGTCCAGGTGCACAGTGGCAAGTGTGATTCCGCAGTCTTGGGCTGTTCGGCCAAGCGCTCGCCGGACATGGGATGCCGGAGGGTCATCGGCGTGGAGTCCTCGCTTTCAGCGTCCGCGGCTGGGAAATCGGCTATCGCTACGGCAGGAACTGGGACTCGGGCTGCGTCCCGGCCCTTCCCCATCAGTCCACCGGACTCGTGGGCGCGCGCATTGGTGCTGACATAATTTCCTGACCTCTGACCCGTATTGTCTCGCGATTAAAGGTAAAAAACGGGGCTTTTTCATCCTACTGGGGTAAAACGCCCTTTTATTTCTAGGCAGCTGTTTTGTTGCAGAACGCCTCGAAGGGACGGAGTGACCGGCAGATTGAGGTTTATTAAATAAAACACATTCCTGGTTTATATTATGTTTATAATAAGGCACCCCAACCTTTAAAAAACCTCACTTTTTGCCAGTTGTATTATTTAGTGGACTGTCTCTGATAAGGACAGCCAGTTAAAATGGCATTTTTTTGTTGTTGCTAATTAAACCAATTTTTAGTTTTGGTGGTTTTCCTAACAGCAGCAACTTCTCAGGCTTTATAAAATCATATTGTGGGAAATTTCTGTGAAAGGCACAGCGAGTTAGTTTGGAATTGTTTTAAAGGAAGTAAGTTCCTGGTTTTGATATCTTAGTAGTAGTATTTTCCCCAATGTCTTTGAAATCTTATTTTTGGAGCACGTATGTGGAGTAACTTTTGTGAAAGAAACAACTTTGATTTTTTTTTTTTTTTTTTTGAGACGGAATTTCGCTCTCGTTGCCTAGGCTGGAGTGCAGTGGTGCAGTCTCTGCTGACTGCAACCTCCGCCTCCGGGGTTCAAGCGATTCTCCTGCCTCAGTCTCGCGAGTAGCTGGGATTGTAGGCATGCGCCACCACGTCCAGCTAATTTTGTATTTTTAGTAGAGATGGGGTTTCTTCATGTTGGTCAAGCCGGTCTCGAGCTCCCGACCTCGGGTGATCCGCCCGCCTTGGTCATTACCATTATATATATATATATACACACACATATACACACACACACAATATAAATATATATAATATATATGTGTATATACATATATACACATATATACGTGTATATATACAATATAATGTATATAATATATATATAATGGTAATGACACTATCTTCCTAAATCCATTAAAATTTTAGTTGGTGGATCTCTGAGTTTGTAGGATTTATTTCATAGTGTGAATGAGATATCTATAGGCTCCAGGTCTCTCTCTTCATGAGGTGTGAAGATTCGGTGCTTTATAAAACAGCCCCCACATTCTTCATAGGCCTTATCCTTAATTCTCAGCACCCCTCTGCTTCTGACATTGTTACTAAAATTAAGCTAAGTTTTTGTGGTTATGTGAGAGCTGTGGAAATGTCCAGCATTAGCCACTAATGTTTCTCCTTGATATTTCTCCATATCTTAATACTGACCCTCAATCCATTACTCAGATGGGTGTCCTTTTCCTGCATGTCTGGAAACTAAGACCGGCTATCCCTCTGACCTCCCTGCTGAGCTACCATTTTTTTCCTCTCTCTCTTTTCTTGTCTACACTTGAGTTGGTAACCGCAGCTCTTTCATGAGCAACCTTGATGCATTTGACTCCCTCTAATTCTGAGTTTATTACCCGCAGTTCCATCAGCCAAGTTTAGGGGCCCATGAGAAGGGCCCGTGTAAATTTTCACATACCTCTAGCCAAAATGTAGTGTTTCCTTCCATGTTGAATATAGGCCGTAGACCCCTCCGGTATGGGGCATTGTTAACAGGAGACCACAGCAGTTTTATGTCATCTGACAGCATCTCCAAATAGCCTTCATGGTTGTCACTGCTTCCCAATGACAATTCCAAATAACATTTCTCAGTCACTTAATATGTTAAGGTGGCTGTTATAGGCACTATTACTATGTCAGAAATTACACCAAAATTTAGTGGCTCAAACAATCATTTTATTATGTTATGTGGATTCTCATGCTTATAGTCAGGATTTCAGACAGAGCACAAGGGTAGCCCACTTGTCTCTATTCCGTGATATCTGGCTTCAGCACGGAAGACTCAACAGCTGGGGTCTGGAACCATTTGGAGGCTTGTTTCCTCATATCTGATACCTGGCTTAGGATGTTGGAAGAGGGGGCTCAGCTGGGACTGAGTGCCTACATGTAGTGTTTCCATATGGCCTTGACTTCCTTACAGCCTGGCAGCCTCAGGGTAGTCAGAATTCTTAGGTGGCACAGGGCTCCAGGGCAGATGCTGAGAGGTCTTTTATGAGGTAGCACAGCAAATCCACCCAGGATCGGGGAGACAGGACATCGATTCTGCCTCTCAAAGGGAGGAGTGGCAAGAAATGTTGAGCCATTTTTTAAAACTACCACAGCAACATGCCTATTAATATGTCAGAAAAAATTAAAGCATCCTGATAGCTGCATTTCTAAGTAATTGGTCTCCTTTGAAATTCCATGAATTGTGTTTTTGGTAGTTTATGGCATTAGTCTGAGGAGGGGTTAAAGACTCTCCCATATGGGTCCTGCACAGAACAGGCTCACCCCCACCCACGTCCCCCAGTGTTTGAAGTGCACAGTGTTTGCTCTGGTTTATTGGTTAGGGCAGGACTTTCTCATTTGAACAGGGGTTAAAGACTCTCCCCATAAGGGTCCTGCACAGAACAGGCTCACCCCCACCCATGTCCCCCAGTGTTTGAAGTGCATAGTGTTTGCTCTGGTTTATTGGTTAAGGCAGGACTTTCTCATTTGTTTTACATCTAACAGCGGTTTAGAAATTGGCCTGTAACTTTTTTTCTTTTGGCCTGATTTCCTTCTGTTTGTGCTGATATTGTTCTCACGTCAGTAGGAATCAAGAGCTTCTTTTGCTGTTCTTCTGTTTTGGATGCACTGGAAGGTAAGTTTTCTTGTGAACCATATTTTCGAGTCATTTTGTAGGCTTTGCCAAATGGCCTTTTTACCCTCCTATATTGCATTTTCTTTAGATATTCTCATAGATTCTCAAGGATATTTCCGTATTTTACTATTCATGAGTTTAGAAGTGTGTTTACTTTCCTGAGTTTTCATTTTCTTCTTTTTCTTCT
Source organism: Hylobates moloch (assembly GCF_009828535.3). Lineage (NCBI taxonomy): Eukaryota > Metazoa > Chordata > Mammalia > Primates > Hylobatidae > Hylobates > Hylobates moloch. The sequence goes on along the minus strand of NW_026652288.1, from coordinate 40,279,537 downwards.
GTACATGTAATTTACAGAGCAAATACCCACCAGAGAGGATATCTTAAGGGATGTGGAAAGTTTCTTTGTGCTTATCCAGTGAGGTTGACTTTCAGTCAATGAACATTCAGTATATGCCTGGGACTCTGGCTTTATTTATTAGCTTTCTGATGCCGAACTCATCAATGAACTTCCCTGTATATTTGATTCATCATGAAATGGTGACACCGAGGGCGGCTGATTTCCAGGTTTACATCAGTTGCCCCAGGGGAAGTGCCTGGCCCTTGACTGGTTGTTGCTGCTCTAACTTTGCCCTGTTAATTGAAGAAATGTGGCTGTAAACTCCTGGGTTGTTGCTGGCATTTACTGTCCTCACAGTTTACAGAGAAGCCTATATTTTCAGCCTCTCTCTCTGCTTTCTGTCATTTCTAAACCATCTCACCCGACCTAGTGTAATCTTCATTGTGTGTGAGTTTGCACAGATGTAATTTGGGCCTACACGTCTCCTCAAAGCCTGATGCCCACCTCCCACCTCCACGAAAATCTGGAGCTCAGGACCCACCACCCTCCCCCACCCACTGCAAGCTTGAACATTTGGTGGTGGAAACCCCGCCCTGAGTTTGTATTATGGTGGGTTCTCTTGGGTCTTGTTCTCTGTGGGTCTGTCCTGCGCTATAGTGTGTGGCGCGGGGGGGATTTGCCCTGTGTTCCTGAAGGAGGGTCACAAGGAGTTGTTGGGCAAATGGGCTAATATTTCTTTTTTTTTTGAGATGGAGTCTCACTCTGTCTCCCAGGCTGGAGTTCTGTGGCACTGTGTCAGCTCACTGCAACCTCCATGTCCTGGGTTCTGGCAATTCTCTTCCCTCAGCCTCCAGAGTAGCTGGGATTACAGGAGCCCACCACCACGCCCAGCTAATTTTTTAGTATTTTTAGTAGAGACGGGGTTTCACCATGTTGGCCAGGCTGGTCTTGAACTCCTGACCTCAGGTGATCCACCCGCCTAGGCCTCCCAAAGTGCTGGGATTACAGGCGGGCACCTGGCCAAGTGGCTGATATTTCTTAAGGACTTCCCCCAAGAAGGAAGAAGCCAAACCTACTCAGGCAAATCTTGTTTATTTATTCTTCTAGGTCCAGATTTTGAACAAATTTCTCTAGAGATTGAACAGGTAAGGCTCACCTTTCAATAGTTACACGAAGAAATGCCTAGCTGATGACTTAAGCTATGGTTTTGGGCTGCACGAGAGTGGTCAGGTGAACAATAGGGAAATCTAAACAACCCAAAGGAAAAGAGAAAAGGCCCCCGAGAAATCAGGGCAAAGTGCCACAGTGTCTCTTTCTTGATGGTGTCACTGGCATGTGGGTTACCTTCCCACTGCATCCCCCAAAGGACATGAGGCCACAGACTGCAGTGCCCGTGAGCAGAGGAGCTGTGGGGATGGTAGTTTGATCGCTCCATTCAAGCGCAAACCCCGGTGCATGTGTGTCTCTTCTGATGCAGCGCCCCAGTGGGTAAGCTCTGTGCTTCTCCACACAGTGGATGAGGAGTGGAAACATTCTGTCTGTTTAGCGCTTGACGGTTTGGTTGTGACCTCATGTCATGGTGATTAGAGCCAATGATCCTAACAGTTTAAAATTGTTGAGCTTGTGGGTAGGTATTTGGCAGATAGTCTTTGTGTCACCCAGTGTCATCTGCAATGGTTTTGTTACTTTTTGCATAAACTGGGGAGAATGTTTACTAACTGTAGATGATAGAGAAATCACCAGTCTCGCTGTGGGTGACACAGCAAGACTCCATCTCAAAAAAAAAATTACAATAATAAATAAAATACAATAAAATAAGCTTTCTAGGTTCGGCGCCATGGCTCACCCCTGTAATCCCAGCACTGTGGGAGGCTGAGAGGGGTAGATCACTTGAGGTCAGGAGTTCAAGACCAGCCTAGCCAAAATGGTAAAACTCTCTCTCTACTAAAAAGAGAAAAATTAGCCAGGCATGGTGGTGCAAATCTGTAATCCCAGCTACTTGGAGGCTGAGGCAGAAGAATCACTTGAACCTGGAAGGCAGAGGTTGTAGTGAGCTGAGATCGCACCACTGCACTCCAGCCTGGGCGACAGAGCAAGACTCCATCTCCAAAAAAAAAGGGTTTAACTCTAGAATTAATTTGAAATTCTGTCAAGAAAGAGGTACTCAAAAAACATGAAAAGTATGTAAGTCACTAATGTATCAAAGAAAACAATCATTCTTGTATTGTAAATAAATACCCAACCAAGACAAAAAGGCACGTCACATCTTATGGGAAAAGACTGAAATGAGGGTTGAGAGGAAAACTGTGACCCTTGAATGTAAGACAGAAAAAAATCAGGGCAGGATGTTAAGAATTGGAAATAATTCTCCATATTAAAGGATCACGAGACAGGAAGAGAGGAGAGAGGGACACGATAGTCACAGACTGCAGGGGTGTGGGGTAGATGGGAATAAAGGAGGCAGAGAGCAGTGGGGATGTACATAAAATCACCCTCCAGAGCGGTGCTGTCTAATAAGGCAGGCACTTGCCACATGTGGCTGCTGAGCACTTGAAAGATGGCTAGTCCAACCTGAGAAATGCTGTAAGTGGAAAACACATTTAAAAAAAATTCTGAATACTCAGTATAAAAGAAAGAATGGGCCAGTGTGGTGGCTGACATCTGTCATCCCAGCACTTTGGAAGGCCAAGGTGGGAGGACTACTTGAGCCAGAAGTTTGAGACCAGTCTGGGCAACATAGCAAGACCTCATCTCTTCAGAAAAAAAATTAGGCCAAGTGCAGTGGCTCACGCCTGTAATCCCAACACTTTGGGAAGCCAAGATGGGTGGATCACTTGAGCTCTGGAGTTCAAGACCAGCCCAGACAACATGCCTAAACTCTGTCTTAACAAAAAAATACAGAAATTATTCAGGCATGGTGGCACATGTTTGTGGCTCCAGCTACTTGGGAGGCTGAGGTGGGAGGATCATTTTGGCCCCGGAGGTCGAGGCTGCAGTGAGCCGAGATTGTGCCACTGCACTCCAGCCTGGCTGACAGAGTGAGACCCTGTCTTTAAAAAAAAAAAAAAAAAAAAATTAGCATGGCACGGTGGTGTGTGCCTGTAGTCCGAACTACTAGGAAGGCTGAGGTAGGAGGATCTCTTGAGCCCAGGAGTCTGAGACTGCAGTGAGCTATTAATTTTCGTTTCTATTATTCTGTGGACTGCCAGTGACTTAGTGGTATTTTTACCTCATGTTTATAAAGCTGAATAGTTCTGTATGTCAGCTCAGCACCCTAGTGTCAGCCATGCTAGTCTCCTGCTGTGCATAGATTAGGGTCTGTCCGCACCCAAATCTCCTGGGTTCCTGCTGTCGGCACCTGAAGGTACCCACTAGATGTGTCTGTCACTTCCCTACATCCACCTCTCTTGTGGTTCTCATGTTTCTGCCTCCCTAGAGCATTTCTCTGTAGAGCAGTGCTTTCCAATAGAAATACAATGCCAGACACGTACGTCATTTTAGGTTTTCTAGTAGTCACTTTGGAAAAGTTAAAAATTGGTGAAATTGTTTTATTTCACCTAAAATGTTAGCATTATCCAAAATATCACTTCAACGTCTTATCGAAATAAAAATTATTAATGAGATAGTTTACAGTTCTGATAAATAGGTGAACTGAGAGCATACACAGTAGTATTAATTCTGTTCTAATTTCTGCTTCACTGAGTCTCTTCACATAGTCTTAAAAGATTGTTGCTATGAAATATTATACATGTTACTCATAACCTGTACAATTCTGCAGTTGTAATTGGTTGTCTCACCTAATAATCAGTTGCTTTGCTTCATAATATGTAAATTGGCATCTTTGTTTTCCAAAAGGCATAAATACTAGTATAGTTTTTTAGTTAAGCCAGAAGAAAGTTCACTTTATTTACTAACATAACTTATATGTAAAAATTTAATAAATCTCCCTGCTTCTTTTCTTTTGCATCATAACAACCACTGAAAATAATATTTTCCTGGCAGTTGGGGGTAAATGGACAATAGCTTTTGTGACCAGAGGTGAATGGCCCAGGGGCTCCAGCACTCCAGGTCCCACTGAGCCTGCCCCACAGCTGAGGGCATCGGTATTTCCACACACCTATAATGTACAGTGCCCCAGAACAGAGATTGGATGCTCTCCTTTATTCAAATGGGGCATTGAGGGTACTGTCATTGTAATTGAATTAATAAGTAAGTATTTATACACTGTTAAAATCTGGTTGGATTTGTGTCCCTTCACAAAACAAATTGCTTAAATGAAACCAGAGTTAACATAATTGACTACATCTGCTTCTATGAGACGCTGTTCTAACATTTAATTAGAATCTAATTTGAAATGTCAATAAAAAGTTTAACTATTCAACTGAATTATATTTAGACTTTTTGTTGTTGTTGTTTTTGAGATGGAGTTTTGCTCTTGTAGCCCAGGCTGAGTGCAGTGACGCGATCTTGGCTCACTGCAATCTCCTTCTCCTGAGTTCAAGCGATTCTCCTGCCTCAACCTCCTGTGTAGCTGGGATTACTGGTGCCTGCCACCATGCCCGGCTAATTTTTGTATTTTTAGTAGAGACAGGGTTTCACCATGTTGGCCAGGCTGGTCAAGAACTTTTGACCTCAGGTGATACACCCACCTCGGCCTCCCAAAGTGCTGGGATTACAGGTGTGAGCCACCGCACCCGGCCTTATAGATTATTTTACTTTATTTTAGTTACTTACTTTTATGACTTTGTTATAAAAACGCTTGTTTTAAAATCAATCAATATAACAAAGAACAAGGAAGATAATCAACAAGCATTCCCACCTCCATGATTTAGAAATAACTGTCATCAATACAGGAAAATACCATGCCATTCTTTCTCCTCTGGGCACATGGACAGACAGATAGGGTGGGAAAAGAGAAGATGGGCCAGGCTCAATGGCTCACGCCTGTAATCCCAGCACTTTGGGAGGCTGAGGCGTGTGGATTACCTGAGGTTGGGAGTTTGAGACCAGCCTAGCCAACATGGTGAAACCCCATCTCTACTTATAATCCAAAAAAAAAAAAATTGGCCAGGCATGGTGGTGGCCTCCTGTAACCCCAGCTACTCAGGAGGCTGAGGCAGGAGAATCACTTGAACCCAGGAGGTGGAGGTTGCAGTGAGCCGAGATTATGCCATTGCACTCCAGCCTGGACAACAGAGTGAGACTCCCTCTCAAAAAAAAAAAAAAAAAAAAAAAAAAGAAAAATAGTTGATGAAGGATGGATAGATTAAAATAGTTCTGCATTAATGAGGCTACTATGGTTCATATTTGTGTAAAAAGCATTAATTTGCATTTGTTGGCATTTTGAAGCTCTGTTGTTGGATGCATACACATTTAGTATCTATATGTCTTTATGATTTTTAAATCATGTAATGTATCTCTTTACGTAATGATTTTTAAATTATTTTGTAATGTTTCTCATTACATTATGTAATGCCCTTATTAACTGTCTTTGGAAATCTTTTTTATCTGTTATCCATACAACCACTCTTGCTTTTTTAATACCGATGTTAGCATGATATGCCTTTTTTCTTTTGTTTGTTTTTTATTTTAACTATGCTGTGTTTGAAGTGAGGTTCTTGTAGATGGCATGTAGTTGGGTTATGTTTTATTTTATTTAAACTGCCATCTCTGTTCTTTACATCAAAGGTAAATTGATGTACTCAAACCACGTACCTTTAAAGTAATTCTTGATGTGTTAAAGCTTAATTCTGCCATTTTATTATTTGTTTTCTGTTTGTTTCCTGTTTCCCTGTTGTAGTCTTCCACTGGATACGTGATCACTTTTAAAATTCCATCTTGTTTAATTTATACTGTATTCGAGTATATCACTTACATAGTTCTTTTGGTGGTTGCTCTAGGTATTACAGTATATATCTATAACTTAGCCTGTTGCTATCAACATTTAAGTACTTGCAGTGGAGCATTGAAAACTTACTTTCATTTACGTCTTTACCCTCTCTACTTTTTAGATATAATTGTTTCCAATATTTCCTTTTTCACATTGAGCATTCCAACATATGCTCAATTTTACAATTTTTGCTTGAATCATCAAATATGATTTCAGAAATTCATAAGGAGATTCTTATGGCTTTATGGCCCTAGATACTGCCTGTAGTGTACTGACCAGTGGCTCCAAACCTGTTTTCTTTAGTGGGAGAGGATCTGGCACTTCTCCCTCTGAAGTTTACTGCCTGACCTGTTTCTGTGTCTGGTTACTCCAGGTGAACTTGTGCTATTTCTGTTGTCTTTAGGTTGAGAGTGGTAGAGCCTGTTATTTAACTTCATTCTATCGTCTTTACCCCAAAGTCTTACATTTTTAATAAAATTAAAAGCCATCATTTTTGGTCCTTTGTCAGTGACAGCTATCTAAAGAAAGACATTAGCAGCTTTTTAGATATTTAAGGAAGTTTCTGTCATTCTTTGGTTGTCATATCTTTAGGAAACTTTTTTTTCCTAAATTACTCCAAATTAAATTAATCCTACAGTTGGTCTAATTTAATTTTTTTTTTTTTTTTTTTTTTTTTTTTGAGACAGGGTCTCATTCTGTAACCCAGGCTGAAGTGTACGGGTGGAATTATAGGTTACTGCAGCCTCAAACTCCTGGGCTCAAGAGATGCTCCCACCTCAGCCTCCCAAGTAACTGGAGCTACAGGTGTGCACTGCCATGGCTAGCTAATTTAAAAATTTTTTTGCAGAGGTGGGGTCAGGTCTCACTATGTTGCCCAAGCTGGTCTCAAATACTTGAGCACGAGTGATCCTCTTACCTTGGCTTCCCAGAGTGCTGGGATGACAGGTATGAGCCACCATGCCTGGCCCAATTACTTGCTTTTTAAATAGCTCAAAAGTTTTTCATCCTTTTAACCAAAGTTGCCAAATCTAAAGTATTATTCCTTTTGGTCATCAAGTAGATGAATGGATGAATATATTTCAGTTTGCTTATTACTAAATATGTTCGTAATAACATATTTTATTCAAATCACTGCATATTAGCTCTGTCTCATTTTCCATTTTCATGACAAACACACCCAAAGCTCAGCTCACTGTATTTACTTTCTTTGTATGATACTGTTTGCTAAGTTTTTTCTGTTTGCTTTACCATATTTTGAACAATTTTCTATTAAACTAGGATATTTTAAAAGTTTGCCTTTTCAGGCTGGGTGTGGTGGCTCACGCCTGTAATCCCAGCACTTTGGGAGGCTGAGGCAGGCAGATCACGAGGTCAGGAGATCGAGACCATCCTGGCTAACACAGTGAAACCCCGTCTCTACTAAAAAAATACAGAAAATTAGCCAGGCGTGGTGGCGTCCCAGCTACTTGGGAGGCTGAGGCAGGAGAATGGTGTGAACCCTGGAGGCGGAGCTTGCAGTGAGCCGAGATGGTGCCACTGCACTCCAGCCTGGGTGACAGAGCAAGACTCTGTCTCAAGAAAAAAAAAAAGTTTGCCTTTTCAATTCTCTTATTTAGACAAACTCTATAGTTTCAAAGTTATTTTTTTCTGCCTGATCCCTTTGATGTTTGATGATGTTAATAATATATTATTTTCAAAGCCAATTTTTTATTTCTACACTGATAGTGGAAAAAGAATAAAGTGATGAAGTCAACAGGTGTTATTAAAAATGTGAATAACAGGAAAATGTTTTGTTGCTTGTTTTATTTTGTCTTTGAAGTCTTTCACAGACTAGATTTGAAGGTTTATGAAGGATGGGGCAAAATTATCTAAGGAAAGTTGCATCCTATGACCTCAGGCTGACTTCAAGTAAGAGAGAGTGGATTTGATAAAGGCATTGTCTTTCTTAGGGTATGTGCATCTTGGCAGAGGAGCCTGGAGAGGCAGTATAGAAGGATTCTTTTAGATTTTGGATCTCTGTAACCTCCATTTACATTTTGTTGAGCGGTTGTCATTTGGGGGAAAACATGAAAAAGAAAAGATCATTATCATGCTACTATAATGCACATCACATAGAATTGCAATGATTTGTTGGTTGTTCATTCCAGGCCAAGAACTGTGAGTTTCTCCAGCCAAAGGCCTTGTATTTATTGATCTTTCTGTCCCACAGGCTAAAACAGTGGTTGGCCCATGGGCAGTTTAATAAATGTTTGCTGACTAATCTAAAACCTTTTCCATGGCCTTGCCTCTGGAGATTAAGATTTTCCAGCACTTGTACATAAAAGATGTTTATGCATAACTATAGGGAAGACATTATAATTTCTGAAGAGGAGGACCAAACCTACAAGGTTATTGTAGCATTGATTATAATGCATGGTAGCAGTCTATTCTCAGACCTCTAGATGCCTATTTACCTGACGCACTGGCACCAATGCCCCCATTTTGGTGTGCCATCTTCCCTTCACCAGTTGGGACAACACAGATAATAAAATCAGCTCCAAAAGCTTACACATGGTGGATCCCTTCACACCAGTTCGCAGTACAAAGTAACCACTTGCTTGTAGAAAACATTATTATCATTTTTTTTTTGAGATGGAATTTCGCTCTGGTAGCCTAGGCTGGAGTGCAATGGCGCGATCTAGGCTCACTGCAACATCTGCCTCACGGGTTCAAATGATTCTTCTGCCTCAGCCTTCCAAGCAGCTGGGATTACAGGCGCACCCCACCATGCCCAGCAAATGTTTTGTATTTTTAGTTGAGATAGGGTTTCACCATGTTGGCCAGGCTGGTCTCGAACTCCTGACCTCAGGTGATCCGCTCACCTCAGCCTCCCAAAGTCCTGGGATTACAGGCATGAGCCACCGTACCCGGCCTAGAAAACATTATTAAATAGCAAACAGTAGCAGTGTGCTTGGGGGTTTTAGGATTGATTATTTTCAAATCTCTAGAAAAGCTCATTGCATTACCTTAGGCTATAATCCCAGGGCAGAGTCTCATCTGTTACTGGGGGGCTGGTCTAAGGGACCTTCCAGCTCTCAGATTAATGGTTTCCCAGATTGATCTGCTCCCTGCCACCCACCCATCCTCGGTTTTGTTTTTTTGTTTGTTTTTACAGAGATAATGTCTCACTATGTTGCTCAGGCTGGTCTTGAACTCCTGGCCTCAAGTGATCCTCCTGCCTTGGCCTCCCAAAGTACTGGAGTTCCTGATGTGAGCCACTGTGCTCAGCCCATCCTTGGCTGTTAAAGTGTGGAGGTAAATAGTAGGTACCAAATTTACCTCCAGGTCAGAAGTGGCAGATGCCCCAGGGCAGAATCATGTCCCTAACCAGGCCTCCTACTGCATGAAGACCTTACTTTCTGAAGGTTAAACCTGGACAAAGGTCTGACCAGTAGCACTATGTTCATGCATATCAGGTCAAAAATTTAAAACTGGGACTATCCAGAAGAACCTGGTAGGCCGGGTGCGGTGGCTCACGCCTATAATCCCAGCACTTTGGGAGGCCGAGGCGGGTGGATCACGAGGTCAGGAGATCGAGACCATGGTGAAACCCCGTCTCTACTGAAAATACAAAAAATTAGCCGGGCGTGGTGGCGGGCGCCTGTAGTCCCAGCTACTCGGGAGGCTGAGGCAGGAGAATGGCGTGAACCCCGGGGGGCGGAGCCTGCAGTGAGCCAAGATCGCGCCACTGCACTCCAGCCTGGGTGACAGCGAGACTCTGTCTCGAAAAAAAAAAACAAAGAACCTGGTAGATGCAGGTGCAGTCTGCAGTCCAATGGTCAGCTATGAAAACAGGCTACTTGTACTTTCTTTTTTTCATGTAGTCTTTGATGTAAAAATTGGTAACATTTTCTAGCTTCTGGTGTGCTTCCCTTCCTTGTTCATTTTCCATAAGTAGCTTCCTCCGTCCCACCTCCCAACAGGCCATAGTCAATTCAGGACATTTTGACCATGAAAATGAGTCTCCATAAGAGGAATTCAGAGGCCAGGCATGGTGGCCCACACCTGTTACCCCAGCACTTCAGGAGGTTGAAGCCAGCAGATCACCTGAGGTCAAGAGTTCTAGACCAGACTGACCAACATGGTGAAACTCTGTCTTTACTAAAAATACAAAATTAGCCAGGCATGGTGTCGGGGTCCTGTAGTCCCAGCTACTTGGGAGGCTGAGGCAGGAGAATCACTTGAACCCAGGAGGCGGAGGTTGCAACGAGTTGAGATTACGCCTGGTCAAGAAGAGCAAAATTCCATCTCAAAAAAGAAAAGTAATAGTAAGGAACTTAAAAATTAACATAGAGGAAAGAATAAAGGGGCCAGCCCCTTAAGAATCTCCCAGACCTCTTTAACAGGAGTTTAGGTTATAACATAAATGTGTTGAGGATACTTTTTCCTTTGTTGATGAAGGACTCCAGCGAGACTGTGCTGATGATATTGCTGTACTTGGAATGGACTGGTCCTTTCATTTCCTGGATTTGTCCCTTTATTCTTTTGAGTTCAGGCATAATTTGTTACACTTTGCAGATACTGTGTTTTTCACAAATTGAAGGTTTTGGCAACCATGGGTGGAGCGTCCATCTGCCACGTTTCTATCATGTGGTCAGTTGGTGACTCTGTCACATTTTGGTAATTCTTACAATACTTCAAATTTTCCATTACTATTACTCTGTTATGGTGATCTGTGATAGGTGGTCTTTGAGGTAACTGTTGTAACTATTTTGGGAGGTCATGAACCAGGCCCCTATATGATGGCAAAATTAATTGATAAACATTGTGTGTGTTCCGACTGCTCCCCTGACCAGCTATTTCTCCATCTCTCTGTCTCTCCTTGGCCCTCCTTATTCCTTGAGACGCAACAACATTAAAATTATGTCAACGAATAATCCTCCAGTGGCCTCTTAGTGTTCAAATTAAAGGAAGACACATGCCTTTTACTTTTAGTCAAAACCAAGAAATGATTATTCTTAATGAGGAAGGCTATGTTGAAAACTGAGACAGGCTGAAAGCTATACTTCTTGTGCTAAATTTAGCCAAGTTGTAAGTGCAAAGAAAAAGTTCTCAAAGGAAATTAGAAGTGCTACTCTAGTGAAAACATACATGATAAGAAAACAAAGCCCTTCTTTTCATTTCATTCATTTCATCTTCCATCAGCGATACCCTTTCTTCCAGTTGATCGCATCTGCTACTGAGGCTTCTGCAATCTTCGCGTAGTTCTCGAAACTTGGCTTTCAGCTCCATCAGCTCCTTTAAGCCCTTCTCTCCATTGGTTATTCTAGTTATCCATTCTTCTAATTTTTTTTCAAAGTTTTTAACTTCTTTGCTATTGTTTTGAATTTCCTCTCGTAGCTCGGAGTAATTTGATCGTCTGAAGCCTTCTTCTCTCAACTCATCAAAGTCATCCTCCATCCAGCTTTGTTCCATTGCTGGTGAGGAACTGCGTTCCTTTGGAGGAGGAGAGGTGCTCTGTTTTTTAGAGTTTCCAGTTTTTTTGCTCTGTTTTTTCCCCATCTTTGTGGTTTTATCTACTTTTTGTCTTTGATGATGGTGATGTACAGATGGGTTTTTGGTGTGGATGTCCTTTCTGTTTGTTAGTTTTCCTTCTACCAGACAGGACCCTCAGCTGCAGGTCTGTTGGAGTTTACTAGAGGTCCACTCCAGACCCTGTTTGGCTGGGTGTCAGCAGCGGTGGCTGCAGAACAGCGGATTTTCGTGAGACCACAAATTCAGCTGTCTGATAGTTCCTCTGAAAGTTTTGTCTCAGAGGAGTACCCGGTTGAATGAGGTGTCAGTCTGTCCCTACTGGGGGGTGCCTCCCAGTTAGGCTGCTCAGGGGTGAGGGACCCACTTTAGGAGGCAGTCTGTCCGTTCTCAGATCTCCAGCTGCGTGCTGGGAGAACCACTACTCTCTTCAAAGCTGTCAGTCAGACAGGGACATTTAAGTCTGTGGAGGTTCTTGCTGAGTTTTTGTTTGTCTGTGCCCTGCCCCCAGAGGTGGAGCCTACAGAGGCATAGTTGGAAGTAAAGCTCTCCTCAGCAAATGTAAAAGAACAGAAATTATAACAAACTGTCTCTCAGACCACAGTGCAATCAAACTAGAACTCAGGATTAAGAAACTCACTCAAAACCGCTCAACTACATGGAAACTGAACATCCTGCTCCTGAATGACTATTGGGTACATAATGAAATGAAGGCAGAAATAAAGATGTTCTTTGAAACCAACGAGAACAAAGACACAACATACCAGAATCTCTGGGACACATTCAAAGCAGTGTGTAGAGGGAAATTTATAGCACTAAATGCCCACAAGAGAAAGCAGGAAAGATCCAAAATTGACACCCTAACATCACAATTAAAAGAACTAGAAAAGCAAGAGCAAACACATTCAAAAGCTAGCAGAAGGCTAGAAATAACTAAAATCAGAGCAGAACTGAAGGAAATAGAGACACAAAAAACCCTTCAAAAAATTAATGAATCCAGGAGCTGGTTTTTTGA